>NC_140003.1:14691812-15891812 GCF_964263955.1 Coregonus lavaretus
ACCATAAGCACTTTTCACCTGTTTAGACATAACTTGCCAACACATTTTCATTGTGATGCACCCGTGCTGCATAATGGTGAGCACAGGTGACAAAAGTCAAACACAATTAGAGCACAGGTGTCACCACTTGAACACAACAACTCAAAATTGATCACACTTGTGGCTAATGATGTGAGGGAACATATACAGTAAGCCAGTTCAGAGAGCACTGGTTTGTGAGGCCCTACAATGGATAGAAATCTGAGAGGAAGAGTTTGTGTGAGAGGAGGTCGAGGTGGTCGAGGTGGTCAGCGAAGACAAAGAACAGTAATATCTGATGAAATCAGAGCTACTGTGATTGACCATGTTCTTGTCCATGGTATGAGCATGAGGGAGGCTGGACAAAGGGTACAACCAAACATCAGTAGATTCACTGTGTCCACCATAATCCGAAGATTTAGAGAAGAGAACAGGTAATTACCTTTTTTTGACATTATAGTACAGTATGTAAATGTTGACAGCAATTACTGTATGACATACTATATACTGTACCACAGTATACTGTAAGTAAATATATGTTTCAGTACATCACTGTACCAATGTACTGTAGTATTGTAATGGAGGGTTGGTCTAACTGTTTGTAGGCCTAGTATTCCATGTATATTTTTTGTAACTCCATGTTCTCTTTTTGTAGAATTGAAAGACTGCCACATGGGGGTGGGAGGACAGGTATGTTCTCCCCACACCAAGAGACCCTAATTGTTGATATGGTCCGTGAGAACAATGCCATTAAACTGAGCGAAATTCAGCAGAAGATCATTGAGGACCATTTACATTTTGAGGGTATCAACAGTGTCAGCCTCTCTACTGTTGATCGTGTCCTCAAGCGCAACAGACTGCGCATGAAACAGCTATACAGAGTGCCCTTTGATCGCAACTCAGACAGAGTCAAAGAGCAAAGATTCCAGTATGTACAGGTTGGCATATATCCAGACACATTCAATGTTGATTACTCTAAGTAGTGATTTACTGTAGTGGCCTAAATCACTTTTTCCGTATCACTTACAAAACTATATCTATTTCTACAGAGGGTTTTTCAACTGGATGCAATGGAAAGACCCCATCAATACATCTACATGGATGAAGCTGGGTTTAATCTCACCAAAAGGAGAAGGAGAGGCCGTAATGTGATTGGCCATCGGGCCATTGTTGGTGTTCCTGGGCAGCGTGGTGGCAATGTCACATTATGTGCTGCCATCAGCAATCATGGGGTTGTCCACCATCATGCCAACCTGGGGCCCTACAACACTCACCAGCTCCTCATTTTCCTCAATCACATGCGAGATGCTTTGTTAGGGCAGCAGGATGAGCATCCCATCTATGTTGTTGTTTGGGACAATGTGAGTTTTCACAGAGCCCTCCAGGTTAGAGAGTGGTACAATATGAACCAAGGTTTTATCAATCTTTGCCTTCCACCGTACTCCCCTTTCCTAAACCCCATTGAGGAATTATTCTCCTCATGGCGGTGGAAGGTATATGAACGCCAACCTTACACCAGGGTAAATCTCCTGCAAGTCATGGGACTTGCCTGTGGTGACATAGGTGTGGAGGCATGCCAAGCCTGGATACGGCATGCCAGGGGTTTTTTCCCCCGTTGCCTGGCCAGACAAAATGTGGCCTGTGATGTGGATGAAGTCCTGTGGCCTGACCCAGTACGGAGACATGATGCTGTGGCTGAGTAATGCACTTATTTGTATATTTTTGTACTTTATTTTGACATGGGCTTACTGTACACAAGTGGCAAACGCATAAGATTACTGTTTGTTTTTACAAGTGCTACATGTAAATGCACAAGATTTCTGTTTTGTCTTTTTGTACAAGTGCTAAATGCACAGTTTTTTTTTTGTTTTGCAACATTGCATTTAGCCTACAGTGAACAATAAACATTTATTTCTCCAGCTTCATGTCCTGAGCATTGTGTTTTCTATTTTTCTACGTAGTGTTTTGTGACTGTTCAGTAGTGTTTTTTATTTTGATTGACTCGGGGCACGATTTGACAACATAGTTCAGTTTTGAGCACAGATTGAACTGTTTTGAGGTGAAAGTTTGGTTTTGCAAGAAGAGTCTGAGGTTTTGTGAATGTAGCTTGAAAATTGGGTTTTGTGTTCACAGTTAAGAGAAAAGGAGAGCAGCTTTCAAGAAATGTGTCTTAGCAATCGAGAAAAACTGTAAGTGCCTTGCTCAAGGGCACATCAACAGATTTTTCACCTAGTCGGCTCGGGGATTAAAACCAGCGACCTTTCGGTTACTGGCACAACACTCTTAACCACTAAGCTACAGTCCCCCTAAATATCCACCCTGGTGAATAATCTAGCAGCTTGCTATTTACTTACTGATGTGATGCTGAGAGAGAAGCTGTACTGTTTTCTCATTGCAACCCTCTCTCAATCTAGATCTGGAGCTGAGAAAAATGCCATGAGTCTGAGAGCAATCCTGCTCTATATCTAAGAGGTCTTAGAGCAAACCAGCCAGGAACCTGACATCAAAGGAATGCACACAAGGTACCAAATTATAATTTTTAAGAAAAGTGCCAACACTGTTCATTGTGTGTAATCTCCATTTGTGAATTCAATGGTTTACTGCTTCAAGGGAATTCAAGGGAAATTTGCTTTGCTTAATACCACAACGCTGGTTGAATAGGATTTTTTTGGCTTTATTTATGGACTTCTGCAACCTCCAATCAGCGGTTAGAGGACGCTTACTCTCAATTGGACTCATCTGAAAATCACAGTCCCATCACTCTGACACAAGTGTGGACAGTAAATATGAAGAATATCCCTCTGTAATTAAACAGTGGTTCCATTTCAATAGTCATTAACTGTAAGCAAAATCTCCATATCTACAGAATAGGTCATCCTTTTGGCAAAGTTAAATACTGAAATGTGGCCTGGTGCAAAATGCCGAGTTGTTGGATAACAACATAATTTACAGCTGATGTCTATCAACTAACAAAAACAATCAGTATTGTCTCATATGGTCGAAGCATGTATTTTCCTTTTATTCATACAAACAGCTCAGTCTCATGGCAATCAGATGACATACAGTGCATTCGGAAAGTATTCAGACCCCTTGACTGTTTCCACATTTTATTACGTTACAGCCTTATTCTAAAATCTTTTTTCCTCATCAATCTACCCACAATACCCCATAACGAAAAAGCGAAAACCGGTTTTTAGACATTTTTGGAAATGTATTATAAAACAGAAATACCATATTTACATAAGTATTCAGACCCTTTGCTATGAGACTCGAAATTGAGCTCAGGTGCATCCTGTTTCCATTGATCATCCTTGAGATGTTTCTACAACTTGATTGGAGTCCACCTGTGGTAAATTCAACTGATTGGACATGATTTGGAAAGGCACACACCTGCCAATATAAGGTCCCACAGATGACAGTGCATGTCAGAGCAAAAATCAAGCCATGAGGTCGAAGGAATTGTCCGTAGAGCGCCGAGACAGGATTGTGTCGAGGCACAGATCTGGGGAAGGGTACCAAAACATTTCTGCAGCATTGAAGGTCCCCAAGAACACAGTGGCCTTGGTCACAGAGGTGACCAAGACCCCGATGGTCACTCTGACAGAGCTCCAGAGTTCCTCTGTGGAGATGAGAGAACCTTCCAGAAGGTCAACCATCTCTGCAGCACTCCACCAATCAGGCCTCTATGGTAGAGTGGCCAGACGGAAGCCACTCAGTTGGAGTTTGCCAAAAGGCACCTAAAGGACTCAACAAGATTCTCTGGTCTGATGAAACCAAGATTGAACTCTATGGCCTGAATGCCAAGTGTCACGTCTGGAGGAAACCTGGCACCATCCCTACGGTGAAGCATGGTGGTGGCAGCATCATGCTGTGAGGAAGTTTTTCAACGGCAGGGACTGGGAGACTAGTCAGGATCGAGGGAAAGATGAACGGAGCGAAGTACAGAGAGATCCTTGATGAAAACCTGCTCCAGAGCACTCAGGACCTCAGACTGGGGCAAAGGTTCACCTTCCAACAGGACAACAACCCTAAGCACACAGCCAAGACAACGCAGGAGTGGCTTTGGGACAAGTCTCTGAATGTCCTTGAGTGGCCCAGCAAGAGCCCGGACTTGAACCTGATCGAACGTCTCTGGAGAGACCTGAAAATAGCTGTGCAGCAACGCTCCCCATCCAACCTGACAGAGCTTGAGAGTATCTGCAGAGAATAATGGGAGAAACTCCCCAAATACAGGTGTGTCAAGCTTGTAGCGTCATACCCAAGAAGACTTGAGGCTGTAATTGCTGCCAAATGTGCTTCAACAAAGTACTGAGTAAAGGGTCTGAATACTTATGTAAATGTGATATTTAAGTTTGATTTTTTTTATACATTTGCTAAAATTTCTAAAAGCCTGTTTTTGCTTTATCATGGGGTATTGTGTGTAGATTGATGAGGGAAAAAAACTATTTAATATATTTTAGAAGAAGGCTGTAACGTAACAAAATATGGAAAAAGTCAAGGGGTCTGAATACTTTCCGAATGCACTGTAGGTTGAAATGCACAACAGCCAGGAACTCTTGATGATTATATTTTTAATGTGGGAGGACAGATCGATGACAGGCCTCATGAGTATATGAGTAAACATATAGCCTTTGACAGATCCATCTAAATTCGTTAGAATTCTCTTGAGCTGGATTGTCAAATCCATTGATAAGGGAATAAATATAAACACTGATGAGTGGATTTGATGTGCGTGTCTGTCAATGCTGTTGTACGTTGCATGTCAATGCTGTCAACCATGGAAACATCTTAATCAGGTCAGAAACACTGTTTCATTACAGAATATTCCATGTGACCTTTTCTGCTACGTATAAGGGGTTTAGAACACTAATATCCCATAGAGAAGCATGCATCAATACGTTGAGATTTTACATTGGGTCAAAGACAAGTGAGATGCTGCCATGGGTTGGAAATGAAACCATGTATAGCAATTACAGAGCATGTCTGTAATCAGTGTCAATCAAAGAATTGAGACGAAAGGACAATATCGGCTTTATCTATTCTTAATGATTCATTCATTAAGTCAAACTAAACCCTTAACCCTTAAGTCTATCTACCTTGTAATATGAATTAGAATCGCCTGATGATGAACAGTGTATAGTATGGGCCAAGAACAAATGCTTATGCAGAGTTGACCTTCAAATCGTGACACTATTGCATCCGTGCAACAGAGTGGAAAGGTTGCTCATATGCTGGCATCAGTGTAAATTCAAGATGCATTATTCCCCTTCACTTGCTAATGCAATGCAATTACCACTAGGCATTGACCAGACCTGCTCCCATTGCACACAATTATACCATCTTGAAACATATAATTCATATTATTGAGTTAAAGGCTATTTGGAGAGCATTTTCTACTAGTGGTCGTTGAAATGCCTTAAAATGCCTAATGGTATTTAATTAACATGCTGAATTGATGTAATTAGTCCTAGTGTCAATAATAATGAATTGCATTGCTAATTCATATACCAATGGTCTGCCTAAGCCTTAAGGTCTTTCACAATTAATTTGGGACCATTTAGCAGTCAAGTGATAGCACATTTATTATTTGTATTGAAAAAAAAGAAGCCCATAATCATGCTCAGTGTTTGGTGAAGAGTCTGACGAATTAGTCTGTGGTGAATTAGCCCTGGTCTGATAATTCTCTCAAGTATGAATACAAATTCTGCCTGAGGATCATGTTGGAGTTTGGTCAAATTAGGAACTATTAGCATTAATCACAACATCAAATACTTTTTAGCTTGTGATCTATACTACCTGCAATGAGCTCTGATTTTCCTGTTTCAGCAAGCAGCTCTTTAGTCCACTGGGAAAGGAAGAATTGATTTACATGCATTTTCGGTGAAATACTGTGAATCTCCTGGAACAAATCATAGGATAATCTTTGTTTGACCGCTCACTGACTGCTTGGTTTGTTCAAAGACTACAGATGAGGCTTTTATATTTAACTTATGCGTAATAACTTTTCAAAATGATATAGAGTATGCCTACTAATATAAATAATATAAATTGATACCACTTTATATTTTGTTTCTCCCTGAAGCCTGTTTGTAAGGCTCAGTACAAATCAACCCCAGTGCCTCACTTAGTGTGTCACTCAAGCCTAGCAATGACACTTTGATGAATAACTTTGACCTTTAAGGAATTAATATTTTAATACAGTGTAATCAATCCATCCTAGAGAGGAGGATAAAAGGTCCCCACAGTCATTCAATATTTGCAAAGGGCTTTTGAAGAACATTCAAAGCAGTATTCAAATTCCACGCGCAATTACGGTGTCTAATTATTGTCATTAAGGGAACATTTCCTCAGCAGAAATGTTGATTATCCACATTGTGTTTAGTTACGAGTTGAATCCTAGTGTCTAGTGTTGCTTGGAAATCTCCTACCAGTGCATGATTTGCATGACTGTTGTTCAAGTTTAGTTAGGATTGAGCCCTACAGTATACAAGTGGCCATATTCCCTCTGTCTATTGTCTGGACAAAGGTGCCAAGACAATTGAGAGGTGGCCCAATCAGCTAGGAGTGGCTTTTGTGTGGCAGTGGTTCTCCTCAAACCCCAGTAAAGCTCAGCTAAAGGATCCATTGGCGCTGCTAAATTAATGACCTTTTTACCACAGCCCTCCTCATTTTAATTAATCAATCAATATCACCAATCAATCGGGTCTGAATTATAGAGGGTAATTAAGAAGATGGACCATTAACACAGGCCTCAGGGACTCCTTGTAGCTAGAAGGTGGACAGACCTTGGTTGCCCACAAATGTGTCCTTTAGGCTAAGCCTACAAGAATGACTCTAGTTCAAAGGGTTCATTTGTGGGATGTGGCTTACTGACTTGATTTGATTTATTAGGATCGCCAATGGCGACAGCTAGTCTTACTGGGGTCCGACACATAACGAAAAACACATTACAGACAAAATACTTTACAATTTACATACATTTGTAAGGGTTGGTGTGACCCAGGTGCGGTGCAGGATAGACAGTAGGCAGTAGGCAGAGATGGTGAAACAAGGATCTTTACTGGTGGTCCCAAAACCAGGATACAAAATAATGGACTTGTCACAAAAAGATAAAGGAGGAGAAAATTGGTCTCCAAAAACAGGCTGACAGCAAAATATGAAATACTAACTATGACTGAAAACAACAATGAAACAGGGAGAACACTTCTCAAGTACGTGTACATACGTCTCGCGATCAGACACTGATTAGTACTGTTTGGCATCGAGAACTAGCAGAGAAAACAGAGCAAGGGAACACAGGGAAGTGAGGGCATAAATACACAGGTGAACAGGTAGACACAGGTGACACCAATAAGATAATGATTAGTACAGACTGTGAGTGAGGAGGTGCCTAAGGTTGTCGGAGGATGACACCTAGTGGGTCGCTCCGGAACTGTGACCCCCTCCTGTATCAACATTTAAAAACATGTTGTGTGTGTGTGTGTGTGTGTGTGTATCAGTTACACATACATGTCAGTACATACACACAACAAGTAGGTCACATGGGGGACAGGCGTTGTGCCGTGAGGTGTTGCTTTATTTAATTTTCTGAACCAGATGGAAGGGTTCCATGCACTCATGGCTCTGTATAATACTGTACATTTCCTTGAATTTGTTCTTGACCTGGGGACTGTGAAAAGTCCCCCGGTGGCATGTCTGGTGGGGTAAGTGTGTGTGTCAGTGCTGTGTGTAAGTTGACTATGCAAACAATTTTGAATTTCCAACACATTCATGTTTCTTATAAAAACAAGAAGTCAGTCTTTCCGCAACTCTCAGCTAAGAGAGACTTGCATGCATAGTATTAATATTAGCCCTCTGATTTCAATGTAAAGCAAGGCGTGCGGCTCTGTTCTGGGCCAGCTGCAGCTTTCTTTTCAGCACTTGACCACATGGCTAGACAATAATCAAGATAAGATCAAACTAGAGCCTGCAGGACTTGCTTTGTGGAGTGTGGTGTCAAAAAAGCAGAGCATCTCTTTATTACGGACAGACCTCTCCCCATCTTTACAACCATTGAATCTATATGTTTTGACCATGAAAGTTTGCAATCTAAGGTAACAGCAGGTAATTTAGTCTCCTTAACTTGTTCAAAAGCCACACCATTCATTACCAGATTCAGCTGAGGTCTAGAAATTAGGGAATGATTTGTACCAAATACAATGTTCTTAGTTTTAGAGATGTTCAGGACCAGTTTGTTACTGGCCACCCATCTAAACAGACTGCAACTCTTTGTTAAGGGTTTCAGTGACTTAATTAACTGTGGTTGCTGATGCGTATATGGTTGAATCATCAGCATACATGGACACACATGCTTTGTGTAATGCCAGTGGCAGGTCATTGGTAAAAATAGAAAAGAGTAGAGGGCCTAGAGAGCTGCCCTGCGGTACACCACACTTTACATGTTTAACATTAGAGAAGCTTCCATTAAAGAAAACCCTCTGAGTTAGATTAGATAGATAGCTCTTAATCCACGATATGGCAGAGTTTGAAAAGCTATAACACATACATTTTCTCAACAACAGGCTATGGTCAATAATATCAAAGGCTGCACTGAAATCTAACAGTACAGCTCCCACCATCGTCTTATTATCAATTTCTTTCAACCAGTCATCAGTCATTTGTGTTGTTCTCTATAAACATGCAGAAAGTCTGTTGTTAATTTGTTTACAGAGAATAGCATGGTATTTGTTCAAACACAATTTTTTCCAAATGTTTGCTAAGAGCTGACAGCAAGCTGATAGGTCTGCTGTTAGAACCAGTAAAGGCCGCTTTACATCTCTTGGGTAGCGGAATGGCTTTGGCTTCCCTCCAGGCCTGAGGACAAATACTTTCCTCTATGCTCAGATTAAAGTTATGACCGACAGGAGTGGCTATAGAGTCAGCTACCATCCTCAGTAGCTTTCCATCTAAGTTGTCAATGCCAGGAGGTTTACAAAATTCAAACTTACAATGCTTTTCTTTCATATAATTTTTTTTTATGCATGAGTACAATGGCTCACAGTTCGTTGTTGGCATTTCCTGCCTAAGTTTGCCCACTTTGCCAATTAAGTAATCATTTAAATAATTGGCAACATCAAATTATTTTGTGATGAATAAGCCATCTGATTACTGCTGTAATTAATTAATGATACAGTGGGGAGAACAAGTATTTGATACACTGCTGATTTTGCAGGTTTTCCTACTTACAAAGCATGTAGAGGTCTGTAATTTTTATCATAGGTTCACTTCAACTGTGAGAGACATAATCTAAAACAAAAATCCAGAAAATCACATTGTATGATTTTTAAGTAATTAATTTGCATTTTATTGCATGACATAAGTATTTGATACATCAGAAAAGCAGAACTTAATATTTGGTACAGAAACCTTCGTTTGAAATTACAGAGATCATACGTTTCCTGTATGTCTTGACCAGGTTTGCACACACTGCAGCAGGGATTTTGGCCCACTGCTCCATACAGACCTTCTCCAGATCCTTCAGGTTTCGGGGCTGTCACTGGGCAATACGGACTTTCAGCTCCCTCCAAAGATTTTCTATTGGGTTCAGGTCTGGAGACTGGCTAGGCCACTCCAGGACCTTGAGATGCTTCTTACGGAGCCACTCCTTAGTTGCCCTGGCTGTGTGTTTCGGGTCGTTGTCATGCTGGAAGACCCAGCCATGACCCATCTTCAATGCTCTTACTGAGGGAAGGAGGTTGTTGGCCAAGATCTCGCGATACATAGCCCCATCCATCCTCCCCTCAATACGGTGCAGTCGTCCTGTCCCCTTTGCAGAAAAGCATCCCCAAAGAATGATGTTTCCACCACCATGCTTCACGGTTGGGATGGTGTTCTTGGGGTTGTACTCATTCTTCTTCTTCCTCCAAACACGGCGAGTGGAGTTTAGACCAGAAAGCTCTATTTTTGTCTCATCAGACCACATGACCTTCTCCCACTCCTCCTCTGGATCATCCAGATGGTCATTGGCAAACTTCAGACGGGCCTGGACATGCGCTGGCTTGAGCAGGGGGACCTTGCGTGCGCTGCAGGATTTTAATCCATGACGGCGTAGTGTGTTACTAATGGTTTTCTTTGAGACTGCGGTCCCAGCTCTCTTCAGGTCATTGACCAGGTCCTGCCGTGTAGTTCTGGGCTGATCCCTCACCTTCCTCATGATCATTGATGCCCCACGAGGTGAGATCTTGCATGGAGCCCCAGACCGAGGTTGATTGACCGTCATCTTGAACTTCTTCCATTTTCTAATAATTGCGCCAACAGTTGTTGCCTTCTCACCAAGCTGCTTGCCTATTGTCCTGTAGCCCATCCCAGCCTTGTGCAGGTCTACAATTTTATCCCTGATGTCCTTACACAGCTCTCTGGTCTTGGCCATTGTGGAGAGGTTGGAGTCTGTTTGATTGAGTGTGTGGACAGGTTTCTTGTATACAGGTAACGAGTTCAAACAGGTGCAGTTAATACAGGTAATGAGTGGAGAACAGGAGGGCTTCTTAAAGAAAAACTAACAGGTCTGTGAGAGCCGGAATTCTTACTGGTTGGTAGGTGATCAAATACTTATGTCATGCAATAAAATGCAAATTAATTACTTAAAAATCATACAATGTGATTTTCTGGATTTTTGTTTTAGATTCCGTCTCTCACAGTTGAAGTGTACCTATGATAAAAATTACAGACCTCTACATGCTTTGTAAGTAGGAAAACCTGCAAAATCGGCAGTGTATCAAATACTTGTTCTCCCCACTGTATATATTAACTATTGACCATAGCTGATATGAGTCTGGTGCTGCTGTCCTTACACTTTGCGTTTTGCAGAGTCACTGCCCTTGAAGTCTGATTTCGTTAAACAGGTTCTGAAAAACTACAGACGGCAGCATTTTATAAATAATCATCAGTTGAATGCACTATAAATAATTCACCATATGCAAGTTCTCAGAGGCACAGTGTCTCCAGAGTGTCTTAAATTCTCTCAGTCTCTGTACCTCTCGGAAGTGACTGGCTGGGCAAGCTGTGGATGTGCAGTGGAGTTACCCATGTAAAACACATTAGTGTTTCTAACCCTCTACAACAGTGGTCACCAACCTTTTCTGAGTCAAGATCACTTTCGCAGTCAAAAAGCAAGCCGAGATCTACCGCTCAGAATTGTTTAAAAACATGATTTTTTTACATTAACCTAATAAAACAGTTCTGTAGAAATGAGGTTTGTGCAGCAGGCCTAATACAGTACATGATCACAGCATATTGGCTATATGCCTGGTCTGCCAATATTGTTCTTCTCAGAACATATTATATTTCAAAACTCAAGCTTTGATAACAAAATAGATCAGTTAGTGTAGCACTTGTGAAACACAGCTGAGCATAAATTGAAATAATTTGCAAATAATTTGCTTTTTTATTTTACTGGACTGATGGTACTTGCATCTGATGGTCATAGTGCTTTCAAGACAACTGGGAACTCTGGGAAAAAAACAAATTCAAATCATGACGTCAGTGAACTTCAGGTCGGATTGTTGGAGCTCAAGAAAGATGCCAGAGTTTCCGACTTGGAATTCCGAGTTAGATGAACATTCAAATCGATTTTTCCCAGCCGATTGTTCCTAGTTGTCTTGAAGTTGGAAGTCGGAGATTTCCGAGTTCCCAGTTGTTTTGAACACGGCGTTAGTCTCAGCGGCTGGAGGGAGAGAGCAGCAGAGGGGCCGCCTCTCACGGTCCCTGCTCTCCTTCCTTTCCTCCAGTGAGAATGACCAGAGAGAGGGGACACTGTCTTCCACCAGATGGCGAAACTCTAGTCGTACCCCACATGCCTCATGCACAAATTCATGTTGTTCCTATGACAAGAGAAAGTGAAATATTCCTCAATATTAAAATAGACATGACGAGCTGCTAATAATAATAACAATGCAGGGCTATCGATACACTTGGCTACTCATTCATTGCCTCACGAATGGAAGTAGGTAGAAGCGCATTTTATGTTTTGTAATAGTGTTGAATAGAAACGGTGTTGACAGTGCTGAATAAAAACTTAGACATGAACTCACTCATAAATACAGCAGCTATTTGCTGTATTATTTGACAGTCTCTCTCTGGTCATGGTTTTAAAAGTTCTGAAATCTCACTTAGACTAGTTTAAAAATTTGCTGTGGCCGGGGTCATGGAAGCTGTAGGCACAGTGATTTGACCTATCCATTTGGCCAGCGCAGTAGGCACACTAGATTTAGCCACAGATCTCCCAGTCCGCTGGATAGGTGGAGTTTGTCTTTTCAGACAAATTCAATGGTTTAAAATGGGAACACTTTGCCTACCCAAAAACAAACACCACAGAGAACGCAATAAAACTGCCTCTGCAACGCAATGCTGCAAGGCAAACGCAGCATTCCAATAGAAATGAATGTACTTCTGGTGTACCAAAACACAATGACGCTGTAGGTGTGTTTGGTGATCAACTAGGAATGCCTTGAAGATCGACCGGTTGGTGACCACTGCTATGTGAAAAATATCTCTCTACTTCTCTCTACTCTAAGCAAAATCAAACATCTGTTTTATAATCCTATGAGAAGTCAATGTTTTTTTATGAGGCACTGGCAGCCAGGCATTTTGTGACTGACAGACTCATATGTTTATTGGAGCTCATTCATTTTGGCAGTAGCTAAAGGCTCTTCATGTAGATGTGAGAGAGAAATTGTTTTTCACTCGGCTACTGTATGATGCTACTTTTGCATTTACTGTGCAAAGCCAACATGCACATTCTCTTAAAATCACTGAGGTATAATGGTGGACAAAAACCTTAACGAAGCTGTTGGTGCTTTAAGCAAATTTGGAGCGTTAAATTAAATCTAAATGTTATGGGTAGTTGTTTATTAGCAAAAACATTGTGCTAGTAGCACCTGGTGTACACTACCGGTCAAAACTTTTGACCGGTAGTGTATGTTTACTTTACAAATCAATACCTAAATGGGGCTAAAAATCTATTGATTGACAGTGAGGGATCAGTCTATAATTTTAATGGTAGGTTTATTTGAACAGTGAGAGACAGAATAACAACAAAAAAATCCAGAAAAACGCATGTCAAAAATGTAATAAATTGATTTGCATTTTAATGAGGGAAATAAGTATTTGACCCCCTCTCAATCAGAAAGATTTCTGGCTCCCAGGTGTCTTTTATACAGGTAACGAGCTGAGATTAGGAGCACACACTTAAAGGGAGTGCTCCTAATCTCAGCTTGTTACCTGTATAAAAGACACCTGTCCACAGAAGCAATCAATCAATCAGATTCCAAACTCTCCACCATGGCCAAGACCAAAGAGCGCTCCAAGGATGTCAGGGACAAGATTGTAGACCTACACAATGCTGGAATGGGCTACAACACCATCGCCAAGCAGCTTGGTGAGAAGGTGACAACAGTTGGTGCGATTATTCGCAAATGGAAGAAACACAGAAGACCTGTCAATCTCCCTCGGCCTGGGGCTCCATGCAAGATCTCACCTCGTGGAGTTGCAATGATCATGAGAACGGTGAGGAATCAGCCCAGAACTACACGGGAGGATCTTGTTAATGATCTCATGGCAGCTGGGACCATAGTCACCAAGAAAACAATTGTTAACACACTACGCCGTGAAGGACTGAAATCCTGCAGCGCCCGCAAGGTCCCCCTGCTCAAGAAAGCACATATACAGGCCCGTCTGAAGTTTGCCAATGAACATCTGAATGATTCAGAGGAGAACTGGGTGAAAGTGTTGTGGTCAGATGAGACCAAAATGGAGCTCTTTGGCATCAACTCAACTCGCCGTGTTTGGAGGAGGAGGAAGGCTGCCTGTGACCCCAAGAACACCATCCCCACCGTCAAACATGGAGGTGGAAACATTATGCTTTGGGAGTGTTTTTCTGCTAAGGGGACAGGACAACTTCACCGCATCAAAGGGACGATGGACGGCGCCATGTACCGTCAAATCTTGGGTGAGAACCTCCTTCCCTCAGCCAGGGCATTGAAAATGGGTAGTGGATGGGTATTCCATTATGACAATGACCCAAAACACATGGCCAAGGCAACAAAGGAGTGGCTCAAGAAGAAGCACATTAAGGTCCTGGAGTGGCCTAGCCAGTCTCCAGACCTTAATCCCATAGAAAATCTGTGGAGGGAGCTGAAGGTTCGAGTTGCCAAACGTCAGGCTCGAAACCTTAATGACTTGGAGAAGATCTGCAAAGAGGAGTGGGACAAAATCCCTCCTGAGATGTGTGCAAACCTGGTGGCCAACTACAAGAAATGTCTGACCTCTGTGATTGCCAACAAGGGTTTTGCCACCAAGTACTAAGTCATGTTTTGCAGAGGGGTCAAATACTTATTTCCCTCATTAAAATGCAAATCAATTTATAACATTTTTGACATGCGTTTTTCTGGATTTTTTTGTTGTTATTCTGTCTCTCACTGTTCAAATAAACCTACCATTAAAATTATAGACTGATCATGTCTTTGTCAGTGGGCAAACGTACAAAATCAGCAGGGGATCAAATACTTTTTTCCCTCACTGTATTTGCAAAAGACTACTGTGATAATGAATGGAGATTAATCCTGACATCCCTAGCATAATTCATTACTAGTACACATTTTTATTACAGGTTTCTATCACCATTATAGGCAGTAGTGTTAAATGGTAGAAACCGCCGGAAGGTCAACTAAAGGTCTAGCCCATTGCTGAGGTTAATAGTTAAAAAGAAAATCAATAAAAACCAATAACAGTTATGATGTCTCACATTATGTAATGTTTATAGTAAAAGGGGATTGCTGCTGGCTCAGAGTAGTGCAGTTGGTATTTTGCAGAGTGTTTATAGGGAATGGCTTGGGTTTGATGTGTATCATATCCTTACTGTTGGAGTTGCTTGTGCAACATTAAAGATAATTATCATCGACAGCATCTGCTACTTTCTTTGTTTTTTAGTGTCTCACAGCTGAGGGCAATGCTGAAGAGGAACATCATAAAGACCATAGACCATGACTAGATGAATAATCTAAAACTTAAGTAAAAGAATAAACAAACAAAGATATTTTAAATCACCAACATCTATTCAAGTCTGTTGAACACCTCAGGCACTGTCTTTTCCATTTTTTGCTGAAGGAATGCTAGGGTTATACTTTGATACCTCATCCAAGAAAAATTTGAGTGAAACACATGGATTTGGACGCAGCATTTACCGTGTCCTCCTTCACTTCCCTTTCCATTCATCACTTGAGAATGTGAATCCATTGAACTGAGAATGAGTGCTGAACAAAGCTTGAGAAGTTATGAGCTCCCTGTGATGCGGTGAACATAAGTCACTTTGTTGTAGTGCCACTGAGAATAAAGATAGTATTGATTTTACAGTAAACATTTTAGATAGCAGTGTTTCTCTCCATGAATGGAGTGAATAGCTTTCAAATTATCTCTGGAAGAATATTAAAGTCAGGCTGTTTTCAAGGCCATGCACTCTTTAAAGGGATTATGTATGCCTGTGGCGCTAAAGTAGTTGGACTGTTGGAGGGACAATATTTTTCCCATCCCTGGGGCACATGCCTCATCACATGGCCCAAATGCTCCAGCCCATCTCTCTACCTCCGGCGTAGGAGTTGGAGCTATTGCAGCTCTGCCATGGTTGCTGTGGCCATCTGCTCATAAAGAGTTGCCATACCAATCAAGACCAGTGAAAGAACATGATTAGCATGCTTTATGTATTTCATACTGTACCTTTGCCATTATTGGCTGTGTACAGTGCATTGGGGAAACACCGTATTTGCATTTGTTCATTAACCTATATTGTACAACCACTTGCATAATTATGTAACTCTGGTTGTGAAGCTTTAAACTCTAGCTAAAAGTGTCCACCTTTCCACCTCTAAGCAAACTTTAGGCCCCATTTCCTGTCCCCTAATTCACACATTATGTCACAGTACAGTGATTTGGCTGTAAGTGAAGTTTCACCAAGAGTGCATTGACTTTAAGCAGGGCTAAATTTCAGCCTGCATCACCTCATTTTACCCTGCAAGGCTTTTAGACCTGGCTCCTTACATCATCCCAGAACAGGCCAAACTTAGTTGGAGTTCCGGTTCCTCCAGAGAGAGACTTGTCCTCTGTCAGCGATGTGACCTCTGTCCTGCAAAGTGACAGTGAGGAACAGCCACTGAGCTGCAGACTCACCGTCCTCTTCCCCGCAGCTCCTGAAATGGCTCTGCTGGGGCCTCTGAGCTCTCACTGCTGATCTATCACCTCTCTGTCAAGTGTCAATGTGCAGCGGTAGGACGGAGTCAGGCGCAGGACACAGAACTGAGTAAACGACGTACTTTACTCGAAAAATAAACAACACTAATTTCCACGCAGGGAAAACACACCAGCTCACATAAGTCTCAGACACAAAACAATGAACAAACACGCACAAAACCATGTGGGAACCAGAGGGTTAAATAGATAAATAATATAATGTAATGGGAACCAGGTGTGTACAATCAAGACAAAACAAATGGAAAAAGAAACGTAGATCGGTGGCAGCTAGAAAGCCGGTGACGACGACTGCCGAACGCCGCCCGAACAAGGAGAGGCACCAACTTCGGCGGAAGTCGTGACAGTACCCCCCCCCCCCCCACACCCCCACTTGACGCGCGGCTCCAGCAGCGCGCCGACACCGGCCTCGGGGACGACCCGGAGGACGAGGCACAGGACGATCCGGGTGGAGACTGTGAACTTCCTGCAGTAAGGAAGGGTCCACGATGTCCTCCACCAGCACCCAGCATCTCTCCTCTGGACCGTACCCCTCCCACTCCACGAGGTACTGAAGGCCCCTCGCCCGACGCCTTGAGTCCATGATGGCTCGTACCGGGACCCCCTCGATGTCCAGAGGGGGCGGAGGAACCTCCTGCACCTCAGACTGCTGGAGCGGACCTGCCACCACCAGCCTGAGGAGAGACACATGGAACGAGGGGTTAATACGGTAATCAGGGGGGAGCTGTAACCTATAGCATACCTCGTTCAGTCTCCTCAGGACTTTAAATGGCCCCACAAAAAAACGCGGACCCAGCTTCCGGCAGGGCAGGCGAAGGGGCAGGTTTGGGGTCGAGAGCCAGACCCGGTCCCCCGGTGCATACACGGGGGCCTCACTGCGGTGGCGGTCGGCGCTTGCCTTCTGTTGCCTGATGGCCTGTTGCAGGCGCACATGGGCAGCGTCCCATGTCTCCTCAGAGCGCCGAAACCATTCATCCACCGCAGGTGCCTCGATCTGGCTCTGATGCCACTGTTCCAGGACCGGCTGATAACCTAGTACACACTGAAACGGAGACATGTTAGTGGAGGAGTGGAGGAGGGAGTTTTGGGCCATCTCTGCCCAGGGGATGAAAGCCGCCCACTCCCCCGGCCACATCCTGGTTAACTCTCTCCACCTGCCCATTACTCTCGGGGTGAAAACCTGAGGTCAGGCTGACCGAGACCCTCAGACGTTCCATGAATGCCCTCCAGATCCTTGATGTGAACTGGGGACCCCGATCAGACACTATATCCTCAGGCACCCCGTAGTGCCGGAAGACGTGGGTAAACAGGGCCTCCGCAGTCTGTAGGGCCATAGGGAGACCGGGCAAAGGAAGGAGACGGCAGGACTTAGAAAACCGATCCACCACGACCAGGATCGTGGTGTTACCTTGTGACGGAGGAAGATCCATCACGAAGTCCACCGATAGGTGTGACCACGGCCGTTGTGGAACAGGTAGGGGTTGTAATTTCCCTCTGGGCAGGTGTCTAGGTGCCTTGCACTGGGCGCACACCGAGCAGGAGGAAACATAAACCCTCACGTCCTTAGCTAAAGTGGGCCACCAGTACTTCCCACTAAGACAGCGCACTGTCCGACCGATGCCAGGATGACCAGAGGAGGGTGATGTGTGGGCCCAACAGACCAATCGATCGCGGACAGACGCCCAACTGGACATTGGGTGGGAGTAGGCTCCGTACGTATGCCCGCTCGATGTCCGCGTCAACCTCCCATACCACCGGTGCCACCAGGCAAGAAGCTGGAAGTATGGGAGTGGGATCCGTGGACCGCTCCTCTGTGTCATACATCCGGGACAGTGTGTCTGCCTTAGCGTTCTGGGTACCTGGTCTGTAGGATAGGGTGAAAACATAACGGGTGAAAAACATGGCCCACCTTGCCTGGCGAGGGTTCAGTCTCCTCGCCGCCCGGATGTACTCCAGATTGCGGTGGTCAGTCCAAATGAGGAAAGGGTGTTTAGCCCCCTCAAGCCAATGCCTCAACGCCTTCAGAGCCCTGACAACAGCTAACAGCTCCCGGTCCCCCACATCATAGTTTCGCTCCGCCGGGCTGAGCTTCTTCGAAAAGAAAGCACAGGGGCGGAGCTTTGGTGGCGTACCCAAGCGCTGAGACAGCACAGCTCCTATCCCAGCCTCGGACGCGTCCACCTCTACTATGAATGCCAAGGAGGGATCAGGATGAGCCAGCACGGGAGCCAATGTAAACAGAGCCTTCAGGTGACCAAAAGCCCTGTCTGTTCCAGCTGACCACTGCAGTCGCACCGGTCCCCCCTTCAGCAAAGAGGTAATGGGAGCCGCTACCTGACCAAAGCCCCGGATAAACCTCTGATAGTAGTTGGCAAACCTTAAGAACCGCTGCACCTCCTTTACCGTGGTTGGAGTCGGCCAATTACGCACGGCTGAAATGAGGTCATTCTCCATCTCCACCCCTGACGGGGACAGGCGGTACCCTAGGAAGGAGACGGACTGTTGGAAGAACAGACATTTCTCAGCCTTGACGTACAGGCCATGCTCCAACAGTCGACCAAGCACCTTGCGCACCAGGAACACATGCTCGGCGCGTGTAGCGGAGTATATTAGAATGTAATCTACAGTGAGGGGGAAAAGTATTTGATCCCCTGCTGATTTTGTACATTTGCCCACTGACAAAGAAATGATCAGTCTATAATTTATTTGAACAGTGAGAGATAGAATAACAACAAAAAAATCCAGAAAAATGCATGTCAAAAATGTTATAAATTGATTTGCATTTTAATGAGGGAAATAAGTATTTGACCCCCTCTCAATCAGAAAGATTTCTGGCTCCCAGGTGTCTTTTATACAGGTAACGAGCTGAGATTAGGAGCACACTCTTAAAGGGAGTGCTCCTAATCTCAGCTTGTCCACAGAAGCAATCAATCAATCAGATTCCAAACTCTCCACCATGGCCAAGACCAAAGAGCTCTCCAAGGATGTCAGGGACAAGATTGTAGACCTACACAAGGCTGGAATGGGCTACAAGACCATCGCCAAGCAGCTTGGTGAGAAGGTGACAACAGTTGGTGCGATTATTCGCAAATGGAAGAAACACAAAGAACTGTCAATTTCCCTCGGCCTGGGGCGCCATGCAAGATCTCACCTCGTGGAATTGCAATGATCATGAGAACGGTGAGGAATCAGCCCAGACCGGATACGCACCAGGTTGTAAGTGCTCCTGAGATCCAATTTGGTGAAAAAGCGGATACACGTGACTCCTGGTAAGTGCTGCGCCTACCTGGAGATTTATCGCACAATCCCCCTGTCGATAGACTTTTCGAAGAAGGATGCAAGCTCTTGTTTGCTGAATGTTAAATACAGCAGCCAATTGAAGTGATAACCATTCAATCTTCGTGAAGAGAAGTGAAAGCCGTCTACATCTTATTGTAGTCCTATATTATTCAAGCATGTCGCTACAATGATGAAGATAAGGACAACAAAACGTATTTCATTTAACTATTGAAAGCAAGGAAGAAATGAAGCAACAATAGAGAGCGAAAGGGGAGGTAGGCTAATACGCACGTTGCACAACATTATGGGAAATATTGAAAGGAAATATGAAAGGTAGCCTATACAGTTGAAGTCGGAAGTTTACATAAACTTAGGTTGGAATAATTAAATCTCGTTTTTCAACCACTCCACATATTTCTTGTTAACAACCTATAGTTTTGGCAAGTCGGTTAGGACATCTACTTTGTGCATGACACAAGTAATTTTTCCAACAATTGTTTACAGACAGATTATTTCACTTATAATTCACTGTATCACAATTCCAGTGGGTCAGAAGTTTACATACACTAAGTTGACTGTGCCTTTAAACAGCTTGGAAAATTCCAGAAAATGATGTCATGGCTTTAGAAGCTTCTGATAGCCTAATTGACATCATTTGAGTCAATTGGAGGTGTACCTGTGGATGTATTTCAAGGCCTACCTTCAAACTCAGTGCCTCTTTGCTTGACATCCTGGGGAAATGAAAAGAAATTAGCCAAGACCTCAGGAAAATAATTGTAGACCTCCACAAGTCTGGTTCATCCTTGGGAGCATTTTCCAAATGCCTGAAGGTACCACGTTCATCTGTACAAACAATAGTACGCAAGTATAAACACCATGGGACCACACAGCCGTCATACCGCTCAGGAAGGAGATGCGTTTCCTAGAGATGAACGTACATTGGTGCGAAAAGTGCAAATCAATCCCAGAACAACAGCAAATGACCTTGTGAAGATGCTGGAGGAAACAGGTACAAAAGTGTCTATATCCACAGTAAAAACGAGTCCGATATCGACATAACCTGAAAGGCCGCTCAGCAAGGAAGAAGCCACTGCTCCAAAACCGCCATAAAAAAGCCAGACTATGGTTTGCAACTGCACATGGGGACAAATATCGTACTTTTTGGAGAAATGTCCTCTGGTCTGATGAAACCAAAATAGTTTGGCCATAATGACCATCGTTATGTTTGGAGGAAAAAGGGGGTAACTTGCAAGCCGAAGAACACCATTCCAACCGTGAAGCACGGGGGTGGCAGCATCATTCTGTGGGGGTGCTTTGCTGCAGGAGGGACTGGTGCACTTCACAAAATAGATGGCATCATGAGGAAGGAAAATGATGTGGATATATTGAAGCAACATCTCAAAACATCAGTCAGGAAGTTAAAGCTTGGTCACAAATGGGTCTTCCAAATGGACAATGACCCCAAGCATACTTCCAAAGTTGTGGCAAAATGGCTAAAGGACAACAAAGTCAAGGTATTGGAGTGGCCATCACAAAGCCCTGACCTCAATCCTATAGAACATTTGTGGGCAGAACTGAAAAAGCGTGTGCAAGCAAGGAGGCCTACAAACCTGACACAGTTACGACAGCTCTGTCAGGAGGAATGGGCCAAAATTCACCCAACTTATTGTGGGAAGCTTGTGGAAGGCTACCCGAAATGTTTGACCCAAGTTAAACAATTTAAAGGCAATGCTACCAAATACTACTTGAGTGTATGTAAACTTCTGACCCACTAGGAATGTGATGAAATAAATAAAAGCTGAAATAAATAATTCTCTCTACTATTATTCTGACATTTCACATTCTTAAAATAAAGTGGTGATCCTAACTGACCTAAGACAGGACATTTTTCCTAGGATTAAATGTCAGGAATTGTGAACTGAGTTTAAATGTATTTGGTTAAGGTGTATGTAAACTTCCGACTTCAACTGTACAGTATATTATACTGTATATGCTGTAATGGATAATGGCACAATAATTTGGGCTTTTTTGGGCTTGGGCTCATAAAATGTTTTTAATGTATGGCTCATCAGGCTCAGGTAGCATTAGGCTTGAATCTTCATGTTGATTAAAGCTCTAATCAAATCCAGACATACACTACCGTTCAAAAGTTTGGGGTCACTTAGAAATGTCCTTGTTTTCGAAAGAAAAGCAATTTTTTTGTCCATTAAAATAACATCAAATTGATCAGAAATACAGTGTAGACATTGTTAATGTTGTAAATGGCTATTGTAGCTGGAAACGGCTGATTTTTTATGGAATATCTACATAGGCGTACAGAGGCCCATTATCAGCAACCATCAGTCCTGTGTTCCAATGGCATGTTGTGTTTGCTAATCCAAGTTTATCATTTTAAAAGGCTAATTGATCATTAGAAAACACTTTTGCGATTATGTTAGCACAGCTGAAAACTGTTGTGCTGATTAAAGAAGCAATAAAACTGGCCTTCTTGAGACTAGTTGAGTATCTGGAGCATCAGCAATTGTGGGTTCGATAACAGGCTCAAAATGGCCAGAAACAAATAACTTTCTTCTGAAACTCGTCAGTCTGTTCTTGTTCTGAGAAATAAAGGCTATTCCATGGGAGAAATTGCCAAAAAATTGAAGATCTCGTAAAACGCTGTGTACTACTCCCTTCACAGAACAGCGCAAACTGGCTCTAACCAGAATAGAAAGAGGAGTGGTAGGACACGTTGCACAACTGAGCAAGAGGACAAATACAGTTTCTCCCATTCTTTTCTGCAGATCCTCTCAAGCTCTGTCAGGTTGAATGGGGAGCGTTGCTGCACAGCTATTTTCAGGTCTCTCCAGAGATGCTCGATCGGGTTCAAGTCCGGGCTCTGGCTGGGCCACTCAAGGACATTCAGAGACTTGTCCCGAAGCCACTCCTGCATTGCCACTCCTGCATTGTCTTGGCTTCCTTAAGAGGCTCCTCTGTCCTCCACTCGTTACCTGTATTAATGGCACCTGTTTGAACTTGTTATCAGTATAAAAGACACCTGTCCACAACCTCAAACAGTCACACTCCAAACTCCACTATGGCCAAGACCAAAGAGCTGTCAAAGGACACCAGAAACAAAATTGTAGACCTGCACCAGGCTGGGAAGACTGAATCTGCAATAGGTAAGCAGCTTGGTTTGAAGAAATCAACTGTGGGAGCAATTATTAGGAAATGGAAGACATACAAGACCACTGATAATCTCCCTCGATCTGGGGCTCCACGCAAGATCTCACCCCGTGGGGTCAAAATGATCACAAGAACGGTGAGCAAAAATCCCAGAACCACACGGGGGGACCTAGTGAATGACCTGCAGAGAGCTGGGACCAAAGTAACAAAGCCTTCCATCACTAACACACTACGCCGCCAGTGACTCAAATCCTGCAGTGCCAGACGTGTCCCCCTGCTTAAGCCAGTACATGTCCAGGCCCGTCTGAAGTTTGCTAGAGTGCATTTGGATGATCCAGAAGAGGATTGGGAGAATGTCATATGGTCAGATGAAACCAAAATAGAACTTTTTGGTAAAAACTCAACTCGTTGTGTTTGGAGGACAAAGAATGCTGAGTTGCATCCAAAGAACACCATACCTACTGTGAAGCATGGGGTTGGAAACATCATGCTTTGTGGCTGTTGTTCTGCAAAGGGACCAGGACGACTGATCCGTGTAAAGGAAAGAATGAATGGGGCCATGTATTGTGAGATTTTGAGTGAAAACCTCCTTCCATCAGCAAGGGCATTGAAGATGAAACGTGGCTGGGTCTTTCAGCATGACAATGATCCCAAACACACCGCCCGGGCAACGAAGGAGTGGCTTCGTAAGAAGCATTTCAAGGTCCTGGAGTGGCCTAGCTAGTCTCCAGATCACAACCTCATAGAAAATCTTTGGAGGGAGTTGAAAGTCCGTGTTGCCCAGCGACAGCCCCAAAACATCACTGCTCTAGAGGAGATCTGCATGGAGGAATGGGCCAAAATACCAGCAACAGTGTGTGAAAACCTTGTGAAGACTTACAGAAAACGTTTGACCTGTGTCATTGCCAACAAATGGTATATAACAAAGTATTGAGAAACTTTTGTTATTGACCAAATACTTATTTTCCACCATAATTAGCAAATAAATTCATAAAAAATCCTACAATGTGATTTTCTGGATTTTTTTTCTTCTCATTTTGTCTGTCATAGTTGACATGTACCTATGATGAAAATTACAGGCCTCTCTCATCTTTTTAAGTGGGAGAACTTGCACAATTGGTGGCTGACTAAATACTTTTTTCCCCCACTGTATGTCTACTGCTTGTTGTCGCAGGCTAGCTACTGTTCGGTATAATATCCCTCTGTCATAAACAAACTAAAAGGTTCTGTAATGGAATATTATTTGTGAATGGCAGCTTTTATCCCACACCCAGGGGAACTGCATCTTAGCAGAAAAACATTGATTGAATAATTACATTTACATTTACGTCATTTAGCAGACGCTCTTATCCAGAGCGACTTACAAATTGGTGCATTCACCTTATAGCCAGTGGGATAACCACTTTACAATATGTTTTATTTTTTTTTGGGGGGGGGGGGGGGGTAAGGGGAGGTAGAAGGATTACTTTATCCTATCCAAGGTATTCCTTAAAGAGGTGGGGTTTCAAGTGTCTCCGGAAGGTGGTGAGTGACTCCGCTGTCCTGGCGTCGTGAGGGAAATTGTTCTACCATTGGGGTGCCAGCGACTGGGCTGAGCGGGAACTGTGCTTCCGCAGAGGTAGGGGGGCCAGCAGGCCAGAGGTGGATGAACGCAATGCCCTCGTTTGGGTGTAGGGACTGATCAGAGCCTGAAGGTACGGAGGTGCCGTTCCCCTCACAGCTCCGTAGGCAAGCACCATGGTCTTGTAGCAGATGCGAGCTTCAACTGGAAGCCAGTGGAGTGTGCGGAGGAGCGGGGTGACGTGAGAGAACTTGGGAAGGTTGAACACCAGACGGGCTGCAGCATTCTGGATGAGTTGTAGGGGTTTAATGGCACAGGCAGAGAGCCCAGCCAACAGCGAGTTGCAGTAATCCAGACGGGAGATGACAAGTGCCTGGATTAGGACCTGTGCCGCTTCCTGTGTAAGGCAGGGTCGTACTCTCCGAATGTTGTAGAGCATGAACCTACAGGATCGGGTCACTGCCTTGATGTTAGCGGAGAACGACAGGGTGTTGTCCAGGGTCACGCCAAGGCTCTTTGCACTCTGGGAGGAGGACACAATAGAGTTGTCTACCGTGATGGCGAGATCATGGAACGGGCAGTCCTTCCCCGGGAGGAAGAGCAGCTCCGTCTTGCCGAGGTTCAGCTTGAGGTGGTGATCCGTCATCCACACTGATATGTCTGCCAGACATGCAGAGATGCGATTCGCCACCTGGTAATCAGAAGGGGGAAAGGAGAAGATTAGTTGTGTGTCGTCTGCGTAGCAATGATAGGAGAGGCCATGTGAGGATATGACAGAGGCAAGTGACTTGGTGTATAGCGAGAATAGGAGAGGGCCTAGAACTGAGCCCTGGGGGACACCAGTGGTGAGAGCATGTGGTGTGGAGACAGATTCTCGCCACGCCACTTGGTAGGAGCGACCTTTCAGGTAGGACGCAATCCAGGAGTGAGCCGCGCCGGAGATGCCCAACTCGGAGAGGGTGGAGAGGAGGATCTGATGGTTCACAGTATCAAAGGCAGCAGACAGGTCTAGAAGGACAAGAGCAGAGGAGAGAGAGTTAGCTTTAGCAGTGCGGAGAGCCTCTGTGACACAGAGAAGAGCAGTCTCAGTTGAATGACCAGTCTTGAAACCTGATTGGTTTGGATCAAGAAGGTCAATATAGATATTAATTAGATATTATTATAGATATTAATTATGCTTAAGATAAAAAAAGAGAAGCTTTTTAATTCTAAGATCATTCTAATCTAGAGTAACCTTAACGGTGAACTGAATTTTCTGCTTCAGTATGCAACATACAAAACAATAATAATAGTTTATATGATACAAATATTCTAGGAAATGCAGAATGATATGATATGTTTTTTAAACATATGGACCCTTATACTTCACACATAATCAATGTGTTTTGTGTATGGAAATTATGGGGAAATCATATTGTCATGCTAATATGGATTTCACACATGCATTACAGTATACTACAATTTGATCAATACTGAATAAATGTTTCTTAAAGTCATTTCAAAATATTATGATGTGCTGTTTCATATTTTCAAACATGTGTCAGGTATATTCATTTGATAACATCATGGGCATAATAATAATACATTATTATTTTTTTATCACTACACCTTATACAGCTTAATCCTCAAGCATGTATGCCTGTCTCATAGAAGTGTCTCATGCCTGTTCAGTGTTTGCTGTTGAACGAAACCAAAGTGGAATGAAATGTCTTGTGCCGTCAGGCTGAAGAAGAAGGGTAATCTCACGGTGACAGAGGTTCTCCAAGGTTGACAGGGGAGCTGCAAACTGTCAGATAATGAGATGAAAACTGTGGAATCTCCTGCATAATAATACTCCAATTAATGGTGATCCTATCCCGATGGGGACGGATGTGACAGCAGAGCAGAGCCATGCCTGGCTGTTTGCATTGACTGAGGCCATGCATTTAGAGGCTACAAGGGGAGGTGTTGTAAGCCTTTAACAGTGTGCAGAGATAAGGAACTTTGGATAATGGAACCTTAATTACCTCCCCTCCTCCCATCTTCAGGTTCCATGGCTACTTTATTGTGTCTGTCTATCAATGCATCACTGCCTGGATTAATCACAACTACATTAGCTGACCCCTATGAACCTGTTTATCAGCAGCCTATTAGGCCATTGGTTAACTAAGATTGCACAATCACATCAATAGATCTGCTTTGATTTCTGTCTTTGTCCATGTGCTCTTAAATGGCCTTAGTTGGTAGTCTAATGTTCAGATGTGATCATCTGTTCTCTGTCTGTCTGCATGTGATCAGCTTTACCTGCACTTATGAGTTTTTGTGTGTACTCTTCTGTGATCATCAATTGGAGTTGATATTATAAGGATGGCTAAAATTGCTTTAAGGCAAAATGGCAGCTGTATAACAACGCTTTGGTGGCATGTTTTAATCACACAGTCTTTGGCAGAGGAAGTTGTGTCATACTGATATTCACTTTGATGAGATGGTGGTGGCTACATCTTCTCATACCTATCATCTTCTGGTTGTATTGTGTTCTGCCCTCTCAGATATTCCCTTTGATGATGCTAATGGGAGAACCAGAGTCAAACAAGTGCACAATTCCATTTTCAAAGCTCTTTCTGACATTCTGCCTATCCAGCTAATGAGAATGTAGCAGACTTTATATGTATCACAGAACCACCAATAAATGAACTGTGACACCACAGCTGTCTTTTAGGGCTTTTATGTAGATCTGCAATGATATTATGAAAAGACAGGACAGGAACACATCAGTCTTCAATGCACCATCTGACAAGTTGTCCTACCTCTCTCAGTGTTTTCACGGACTCACACAATCACATTCATACATAAAGCCATTATGTATAGAATAAAATAATAAACAATCTTCAATACAAAGACCGTATAGTAGTAATTCTTAGACAATAGAACCATACCTGCAATGATATTATGAAAATTATGGGGCGGCAGGTAGCTTAGTGGTTAAGAGCGTTGTGCCAGTAACCGAAAGGTCGCTGGTTCTAATCCCCGAGCTGACTAGGTGAAAAATCTGTCGATGTGCCCTTGAGCAAGGCACTTAACCCTAATTGCTCCTGTAAGTCGCTCTGGATAAGAGCGTCTGCTAAATGACGTAAATGTAAAATGAAAAGACAGGAGAGGAACACATCAGTCTTCAATGCACCATCTGACAAGTTGTTCTATAGAGGAGCATGAAAAAAGTAAAATACATATCCTGTCTCACATTGCTAGGTGCTTTCAGTGTTGACAGTATTAAATAAAACAACTAATGTACAAAAACACTGTATTACAAACAAGCTACAATGTGACATTGCATTTATCACAGATTTTAGAGAGCAAAAACTACAACTCCCATAATGCCGCGCTGGCTTACGTCAGCAGCACAGAAAGACATGCTAGCTATCAACAGCAATACTTTTTTAGCACTCTGTAAAACTCTGGTAAAACTATCAATAACAACGATAAAACCCTGAAAGTTATAACAATGCCGTAGATGTTAATATCTTCCAGCTACTGTAGCTGCCTCCTAAACATCATAGGCAGTACTAGTAGCGCAATGAATTAAAATATTAACCAAAAGTAAAGTTCCTGGTGATCATAACGATCTGATTCCCCTTTCTGTATGAACATGGAATATTCCTGTTCAGGGGCTTATGGGCCATTGACCCTTAACCTGGATTTTCTGTTCTGCGTTGTGTACTATTCTAGTAATTTGAAGTTTGATTGAATAACCATTTTAACTCTCCTACAATAATGTGTTCTTCAGTATCACATTGTTTATTTCATCTCGTATTCGGGTGTGCCTCGATGTTGTACGGTTGCAGTTGGTCTTTGTTCACCTTTAAAGGGGTGCTGAACTCACCGACTCCACATGTGTTTTTCTGCTGCTAATTAAGAAAAACGAGATTTGGGTCTTGGGGCTGTGGTTCGATGTATGTGTGTGTGGTATGTTGTTTGTCCCTCATGAGTCACAGTAGAAACAATTCGCCCTCAAAATAGTCCGAATTATCTAACATAAATCAAGAAATGTGTAATTAATTCTGACGTTTTTGCAGAGGATATCTTAGTCGGACAATTGGCTTAATTAAACCATATTATGTGGCAAATGTGAGGTGATTGGTTGAAATTGCGAGCCCTCTTTTTGTACTGCGGTGATGGGTCAGTTTTATGCGATAATATTACGCTGATTTGATTGTTTTATGAGGAAATAGTGTTGTGATTGGTCAAATTGCAAGCCCACACAGGTAATTGTTGATTTGACAAAAAAAATTGCAATCATAGAATCGCAAAATCCTGGAGGGACTGATTTTGGTTTTCAGGTTACAGTATATTATGTTACGTCGTTTTTAATGGGGCAGAAAATCAAGAGGAATGTTTAAGAAATCTTTGGTTAAGACAATGTAATTTAAAAGTCACATAGTCAAAGTACAATTAAAGGGCTCTGAATACTACAACATCAACTGTGAGTTTTCTGAAAATAATTGAGGGAGCTTAAAGTAACTGCCCAGTTAAAATCTCACTTTTAAAAGTTAATATTCTGTTAACTCATATCCAAATAATGTTCTTGACTCATTCTATACTTGTACAGTGGGGGAAAAAAGTATTTAGTCAGCCACCAATTGTGCAAGTTCTCCCACTTAAAAAGATGAGAGAGGCCTGTAATTTTCATCATAGGTACACGTCAACTATGACAGACAAAATGAGAAAAGAAATTCCAGAAAGTCACATTGTAGGATTTTTTATGAATTTATTTGCTAATTATGGTGGAAAATAAGTATTTGGTCACCTACAAACAAGCAAGATTTCTGGCTCTCACAGACCTGTAACTTATTTTTTAAGATGCTCCTCTGTCCTCCACTCGTTACCTGTATTAATGGCACCTGTTTGAACTTGTTATCAGTATAAAAGACACCTGTCCACAACCTCAAACAGTCACACTCCAAACTCCACTATGGCCAAGACCAAAGAGCTGTCAAAGGACACCAGAAACAAAATTGTAGACCTGCACCAGGCTGGGAAGACTGAATCTGCAATAGGTAAGCAGCTTGGTTTGAAGAAATCAACTGTGGGAGCAATTATTAGGAAATGGAAGACATACAAGACCACTGATAATCTCCCTCGATCTGCGGCTCCACGCAAGATCTCACCCCGTGGGGTCAAAATGATCACAAGAACGGTGAGCAAAAATCCCAGAACCACACGGGGGGACCTAGTGAATGACCTGCAGAGAGCTGGGACCAAAGTAACAAAGCCTTCCATCACTAACACACTACGCCGCCAGTGACTCAAATCCTGCAGTGCCAGACGTGTCCCCCTGCTTAAGCCAGTACATGTCCAGGCCCGTCTGAAGTTTGCTAGAGTGCATTTGGATGATCCAGAAGAGGATTGGGAGAATGTCATATGGTCAGATGAAACCAAAATAGAATTTTTTGGTAAAAACTCAACTCGTCGTGTTTGGAGGACAAAGAATGCTGAGTTGCATCCAAAGAACACCATACCTACTGTGAAGCATGGGGGTGGAAACATCATGCTTTGGGGCTGTTTTTCTGCAAAGGGACCAGGACGACTGATCCGTGTAAAGGAAAGAATGAATGGGGCCATGTATCGTGAGATTTTGAGTGAAAACCTCCTTCCATCAGCAAGGGCATTGAAGATGAAACGTGGCTGGGTCTTTCAGCATGACAATGATCCCAAACACACCGCCCGGGCAACGAAGGAGTGGCTTCGTAAGAAGCATTTCAAGGTCCTGGAGTGGCCTAGCCAGTCTCCAGATCTCAACCCCATAGAAAATCTTTGGAGGGAGTTGAAAGTCCGTGTTGCCCAGCGACAGCCCCAAAACATCACTGCTCTAGAGGAGATCTGCATGGAGGAATGGGCCAAAATAACAGCAACAGTGTGTGAAAAACTTGTGAAGACTTACAGAAAACGTTTGACCTGTGTCATTGCCAACAAAGGGTATATAACAAAGTATTGAGAAACTTTTGTTATTGACCAAATACTTATTTTCCATCATAATTTGCAAATAAATTCATTAAAAATCCTACAATGTGATTTTCTGGATTTTTTTTTCTCATTTTGTCTGTCATAGTTGACGTGTACCTATGATGAAAATTACAGGCCTCTCTCATCTTTTTAAGTGGGAGAACTTGCACAATTGGTGGCTGACTAAATACTTTTTTCCCCCACTGTATGTGTGGCCAGAGCATAAATTGGAGAAAAAACACTTTTTTAAAAACACCTAAAACTTGTATGTGAAACAGACCGTTTCAAAACTGCTTCCTATTTCCTCATAGAACATGATGTCATCTCCCTGAGGAGGATGAGCTGGCCAATTAGCGGTCTAGAGGAGGATGAGCTGGCCAATCAGCTGTCTATTTGCATGAATATTTTTAATGACCGGTGTATGCCCACACCATTCCAACACAGAAAAGCTGATTTTTAAATACTTAATAAATAAATAAATATTACCGTATTTCACTCATATTGTAAGTAATTACAGTTGAAGTTTACATACACCTTAGCCAAATACATTTGAACTCAGTTTTTCACAATTCCTGACATTTAATCATAGTAAAAATGTCCTGTCTTAGGTCAGTTAGGATCACCACTTTATTTTAAGAATGTGAAATGTCAGAATAATAGTAGAGAGAATGATTAATTTCAGCTTTTATTTATTTCATCACATTCCCAGTGGGTCAGAAGTTTACATACACTCAATTAATATTTGGTAGCATTGCCTTTAAATTGTTTATCTTGGGTCAAACGTTTCGGGTAGCCTTCCACAAGCTTCCCACAATAAGTTGGGTGAATTTTGGCCCATTCCTCCTGACAGAGCTGGTGTAACTGAGTCAGGTTTGTAGGCCTCCTTGCTCGCACACACTTTTTCAGTTCTGCCCACAAATGTTCTATAGGATTGAGGTCAGGGCTTTGTGATGGCCACTCCAATACCTTGACTTTGTTGTCCTTTAGCCATTTTGCCACAACTTTGGAAGTACGCTTGGGGTCATTGTCCATTTGGAAGACCCATTTGTGACCAAGCTTTAACTTCCTGAGTGATGTCTTGAGATGTTGCTTCAATATATCCACATCATTTTCCTTCCTCATGATGCCATCTATTTTGTGAAGTGCACCAGTCCCTCCTGCAGCAAAGCACCCCCACAGCATGATGCTTCCACCCCCGTGCTTCACGTTGGGATGGTGTTCTTCGGCTTGCAAGCAACCCCCTTTTTCCTCCAAACATACGATCTTTGTCCCCATGTGCAGTTGCAAACCGTAGTCTGGCTTTTTTATGGCGGTTTTGGAGCAGTGGCTTCTTCCTTGCTGAGCGGCTTTTCAGGTTAGGTCGATATCAGACTCGTTTTTACTGTGGATATAGATACTTTTGTACCTGTTTCCTCCAGCATCTTCACAAGTTTTGTTTGTTGTTTTAGTCATTTAGCAGACGCTCTTATCCAGAGCGATTTACATGAGCAATTAGGGTTAAGTGCCTTGCTTAAGGGCACATCCACAGATTTTTCACCTAGTCGGCTCGGGGATTAGAACCAGCGACCTTTCGGTTACTGGCACAACGCTCTTACCCACTAAGCTACCTGCCGCCCCAAGGTCATTTGCTGTTGTTCTGGGATTGATTTGCACTTTTCGCACCAATGTATGTTAGTCTCTAGGAGACAGAACGCGTCTCCTTCCTGAGCGGTATGACGGCTGCATGGTCCCATGGTGTTTATACTTGCGTACTATTGTTTGTACAGATGAACGTGGTACCTTCAGGCGTTTGGAAATTGCTCCCAAGGATGAACCAGACTTGTGGAGGTCTACAATTATTTTTCGGAGGTCTTGGCTGATTTATTTTGATTTTCCCATGATGTCGAGCAAAGAGGCACTGAGTTTGAAGGTAGGCCTTGAAATACTTCCACAGGTACACCTACAATTGCCTCAAATGATGTCAATTAGCCTATCAGAAGCTTCTAAAGCCATGACATCATTTTCTGGAATTTTCCAAGCTGTTTAAAGGCACAGTCAACTTAGTGTATGTAAACTTCTGACCCACTGGAATTGTGACACAGTGAATTATAAGTGAAATAATCTGTCTGTAAACAATTGTTGGAAAAATTACTTGTGTCATGCACAGAGTAGATGTCCTAACCGACTTGCCAAAACGATAGTTTGTTAACAAGAAATTTGTGGAGTGGTTGAAAAATGAGTTTTAATGACTCCAACCTAAGTGTATGTAAACTTTCGACTTCAACTGTATATGTCATACAGTATTTCATAGAAATGTGGAAACACTGGGCAGTTACTTTCATGTAGAGAGAAGAAGAAATGCAACTACTTTATATTCAGCTGAAATTGTTCTTCATCAGGGTTAAATTATGTGCCCCCTGAGGTTATCGCGGAAAGTAGCAAAATAATTTGCCTCTCCTGTAGATTTTCTGTGAAAGTACCGTTCATTATTCCAAGATTCTTATGGATTAAAGCCATTGTAATCAGCTCAAGTTATGTGATTAAGTAAAATCATTGTTTTCACACAAGCCAGCACAGTGTGCAGCGAACCGTTCCTGACTTGCTCTGTTCATTTTTCTACATGATCTTGCCTCAAGGTAACAATGTCCATGAAATGCGTTGGAGCTTTTTGACTCATTGATTAAAGCTGTTATGATTGTAAGGAGCTGAGGGAATTGAATGTGACCTCGCTGTAAGCGAAGTGCCCTCACATAACCTATTGTCCCAGTCTCAAATTATAGCCATAGAGCTGAAGGTATATCTTAAAGATCTCAGTGAACTAACTTCAGCCCTATCAGAAATCATCTGTTCTTCTCACTGTAATATCGGGATTCTAGTAAAATCAAATCAAATCAAATGTTATTTGTCACATGCGCCGAATACAACAAATGTAGACCTTACCGTGAAATGCTTAGTTACAAGCCCTTTCCCAACAATGCAGAGTTAAAAAGTAAGAAATATGTGCACAAAAATAATACAAATAAGGAAATAGTAACACAATAAAATAACAATATACAAGGAGTACCGATACAGAGTCAATGTGCTGGGGTATGAGGTAGTTGAGGTGATTGAGGTAATATGTACATGTAGGTAAGGGTAAACGTGACTAGGCAATCAGGATAGATAATAAACAGAGTAGCAGCAGCGTGTGTGAAGAGGGTGAAAGAGAGTGAAAGTGTCTGTGTGTGTGTTGAAGTCCAGTGAGTGTGTATAGAACCAGTCCCCAAAAACCAGTCCCCAAAAAAAAGGAGGTCAATGCAAATAGTCCAGGTAGCCTATTTGATTAACTGTTCAGCAGTCTTATGGCTTGGGGGTAGAAGCTGTTCAGGATCCTTTTGGTACCAGACATGGCGCTCCGGTACCGCTTGCCGTGCGGTAGCAGAGAGAACAGTCTATAACTTGGGTGGCTGGCGTCTTTGACAATTTTTAGGGCCTTCCTCTGACACTGCCTGGTATAGAGGTCCTGGATAGCAGGGAGCTCTGTAGCGCCTTGCGGTCGGATGCCAGGCAGTTGCCATACCAAGTGGTGATGCAGCCAGTCAAGATGCTCTCAATGGTGCAGCTGTATCATTTTTTATGGATGTGAGTTCCCATGCCAAATCTTTTCAGCCTCCTGAGGGGTAAGAGGCATTGTTGTGCCCTCTTCACGACTGTGTTGGTGTGTTTGGACCATGATAGGTCCTTAGTGATGTGGACACTGAGGAACCTGAAGCTCTGGACCCGCTCCACTACAGCCCTGTCGATGTGAATGGGGGTGTGCTTGGCCCTCCTTTTCCTGTAGTCCACGATCAGCTCCTTTGTCTTGCTGACGTTGAGGGAGAGGTTGTTGTACTGGCACCACACTGCCAGGTCTCTGACCTCCTCCCTGTAGTCGTCAGTGATCAGGCCTACCACCGTTGTGTCGGTGCAGTAATGCCTCTCAGTGCTGTTTCTCAGAAAACGGATTGTAAATCAAGCCTAATTGGAGGCAGAATGGAGATATTAATGTAATTCCAATACAGAGTAATGCTTTCTATGTTAGAGTAGGAAAAATGAAAGTAGCACCACCATTGTTGCGCTGCTTAGATGTTAGCATTAGCGGCTAACATCTTAATGTTCATCTCAGTTCAGGACTAATGCCTTTAAATGGTCAGTACATGGTTTTTTGGGGGATTGAAAATAACAAGTAATTTCTTTGAATGAAAAGGTTGCTCTGATAAGTTGTACGTGGATGGACCGACACAATATTGTGTTTATTAATGGCAAGCAGTGTAAAGCATTTACATAATAGAGATGTCCTCCCAGGATGTATCTTGCTTTCATAATTATGTAAGCACATCATTGGACATTGAACATTTTCAATAATTCCGATAATGGTTTTAGCCAACTGCTGAGAAGATCACTGCATGCTGTGGAAGCCTCCCTCTACTCTGCCTTCTGATGGGAGACATTATGAATGAATGCAGGGCATGATAACCTTACTGTGAAAATGGAATCAATTTGGCACAGAGTGATTTGAGGACTCTCTGTCCATACACGTTGAAGTCATGTTATTGATTAAATAACAGGAAGTAGGGAGAAGCTAACATTTTCCCTCATACGATTTTCCTCACTTTTGATAGATTATTACACATTTTCTCAGTTTGATTGATTTATTGATTGATTGCATGGTAGTGTTGTACAAGCACAATGAAGCCTATAGAGCTGTTTCTCTGTTACAGTAGATTACAGTAGTCCTCATACCCTTTCTCTTGATTGGAGTGGGCATTCCTCTCTGCTGGGGCAGAGCTCCAGTGCTGTATGTGATGAGGAAAGAAAACCAGCGTAGAGACCAATCAGGAGAAGCACCCTATCTGCCACATTAATGACTAACTACCTGCTCAGTTCTCTGGCATGTTTGGTTGGAGAGATCTCCTCTGAAACAATCATCCCATCATTACATGTGCTCAGGCTCGCGCAGGGATCTCAACCTGCTGCTAGGAGTGAGGAGCAGATGATCAGGGCTGTTTGATTTAAAACACACACACAAACACGGCTTCAACAGAACCTGCCTCACTGAACTCGTTGACCTCTCACTGAAGAGACAAGGGGTTTTTACTTTGCACTGTGACAGTGTACCGTGTTTATAGTGTGCAGCAGTATGCAAATCTCTCCATCATTTCTATGTTTTGTGGTAATGGCTATTCGTTTGAACTGTCAAACACTTAAATTGATTTCCAATGGAAGGCAAACATTTTACTATTTTAAGTACATAAAATAAGTATTTTGTCGCATTTCTTGAAACTTCAGAGTTGAGCCCTAAAGTCAAGGCTGGCATACTAAAATCAGAAATGTTTGTAAAGAGTGATTTTTGCATGATTTCCTTTGCAGGAAAGCAATATTCTTCAGATTAGGTTGTAATATCACTCCGAGCAGAAAGTGTGTTTGCTTGGCATTTCAGGACTGATTCTCATTGACATTTTCACAAAGATGACTATTTGCATAATATCTTGATAGGGTACATTTGTCAACAACATTCTAGCTGTGATGTGTTATTGCACAGAAAATAGTTTGGCCATGATGTACATTTCCCTGCTCACATTTTAGCCATGCTGATTTAGACAAACATCAAGCTCATGATATTTTGATTTGTGTCCGTGGGTAGGCTAATTCAAATTAGTGAAATTGAGCTTGAAAAGACAATGAACAAAGGGTTCTATAAAATGCCACTCATGAATACCAATGTCACACCACAAACCTGGAGAATGAATGGAAAGTACAGAATTTTTTATTAGCCTTCTGTGAACGCATTCTGTATGATGTGTCTAGAATAGGTTATGTTCACTTCCCTGTATTCAGACAGTTGTATTGTGTCCAATGCATGTTGTGTCCAATGCATGTTGTGTCCAATGCATGTTGTGTCCAATGCCTTTTAAGAAGCTCTGTCCCTGCTCTTACTCATGTCCAACACTCATCTTCACCCCTAGTGAGCCAGCCATCTGTAATAGAATACCAATAATGAGTTTAGTTTCACTTTGGCAGTACTGTCCCTGAAGCTAACAGAGCAATCAATGTGCTGGAAGAGAGAGAACCAGGGATTCCGTTCTCTCCTCAACCCGAAAGCTGTCAGCTTCTGGCAGATGTTTTTTACGCCAATTACATTTCAAAAGAGAATTTATTGCGCTCATTTACAACGGCATCTGTAGATGTTTGTTTACGGTGGGATGTATTTCCCCTCCCCAGAATAGGGTTGTTTTTCATGAACCTTCACCGTTCTCAGACGTGGTTCATCAGCATTTACCACAGCAGCTTCCGTCTCCCAGACACCAGGGTCAATAAATTCCTGTCATGGTATGTTCACTGATTAGCATAGTTTGATGGAGTTCTGAAACCAGCGTTTGTCTCATATGATTTTCCATATTTTAGATAACAAGTAACAACTTTGGCCGGCGTCACCTGGGCTGACACCTCAGAGCCTCTTAACTCGGCATGGCATAACTGTGTTTTAGGAATAATTTGTGAAGCTGGTGGCTACGCTTGCAGAAAACTCTTTATTTAAATTTGATCCATTCCCTCTTTTCAGAAATAGCAATTATGGGGACAGCGGGAGAACCTGAGAGCAGATTCACTGAAAGTAGAAAGGAAAGTCTCTATTAAGCTGATTCATAAGGAACCACACAGTCTTCTTTGTAAAACTAACACCTCCTAACCATTGATTACCATTATATCAGCGTGTCAGCAGCATGGCTCAGACTTGAAAGGCTTGGCTAGAGAGATGTGAATAACTTTGCCTCCACCACAAAGAAGATGTCAGTCTTGCCTCATTTAGACATCCATCGTGTGTGATGGGATATACCTTCCATTGCCCAAATTGCATACTTTTTCTATAGAGGTAATGGTTTCACCATGGGGCTAGAGGCAGGGTGTCAGAGGATGGTAAAGTAAATTGTTCCATAAAGTGAAATGTAAAGTTTCTGTTAAACGTACAACTGTAGTAGCCCTAGTAGGTTACTCTTTAGAAGTCATATCAATTCATTCATGTTGATATGATTTTAGTATGCTTTTTAAATGAGCATATTGCTTATCTTAGCCATCTTATTTAGATCTGAGCTTTATTATTTATATAAATATATTCAAGAAAGTGCTTTAAACAGCATAATGTCTTGACATACACTCAAACATCTCATTCCAATATCATGGGCATTAATATGGAGTTGGCCCCCCCTTTGCTGCTATAACAGCTTCCACTTTTCTGGAAAGGCTTTCCACTAGATGTTGGAAGATTGCTGCGGAGACTTGCTTCCCTTCAGCCACAAGAGCATTAGTGAGGTCGGGCACTGATGTTGGGCGAGTAGGCCTGGCTCGCAGTCGGCGTTCCAATTCATCCCAAAGGTGTTCGATGGGGTTGAGGTCAGGGCTCTGTGCAGGCCAGTCAAGTTTTTCCACACCGATCTCGACAAACCATTTCTGTATGGACCTTGCTTTGTGCACGGGGGCATTGTCATGCTGAAACAGAAAAGGGCCTTCCCCAAACTGTTGCCACAAAGTTGGAGGCACAGAATCGTCTAGAATGTCATTGTATGCTCTAGCGTTAAGATTTCCTTTCACTGGAACTAAGGGGCCTAGCCTGAACCATGAAAAACAGCCCCAGACCATTATTCCTCCTCCACCAAACTCTACAGTTGGCACTATGCATTCAGGCAGGTAGCGTTCTCCTGGCATCTGCTAAACCCAGATTCATCCGTTGGACTGCCAGATGGTGAAGCGTGATTCAACACTCCAGAGAAGGCGTTTCCACTGCTCCAGAGTTCAATGGCGGCGAGCTTTACACCACTCTAGCCGATGCTTGACATTGCACATGGTGATCTTAGGCTTGTGTGCAGCTACTCGGCCATGGAAACCCATTTCATGAAGCTCCCGACGAACAGTTAGTGCTGACATTGTTTCCAGAGGCAGTTTAGAACTCGGTAGTGAGCATTGCAACCGAGGACAGACGATCTTTACGAGCAACGTGCTTCAGCATTCGGGGGTCCTGTTCAGAAATTTGACGAACTGACTTGTTGGAAAGGTGGCATCCTATGACGATGCCACGTTGAAATTCACTGAGCTCTTCAGTAAGGCCATTCTACTGCCAATGTTATCTATGGAGATTGCATGGCGGTGGGCTCAGTTTTATACACCTGTCATCAATTTGAAGGGTTGTCCACATACTTTTGTAGTGTATAACCATCTGCCATGGACACCATAATACCAAAAATGTAGGTATCATGGTGTCCATAGGTATTATACTTGTCGCTTCATTAGGTTGAGCAGTGCATGGTGGGTAATTGCACAGGGCACTAGTAATGATGTAAAAGTTAGCTATTAATTTTTCCAGCATGTTTTTGTTTTCCCCTGCAGTAATGTGTCACAGCTCCCTGCAGTGGTCTGGGCTCCCTATTTTCAGACCAGTGGTGCATAACACTGACACATTACTGTACATTGGCCTACACAGCTACACAAAGCCTTCACTTGAACCCTGTAGTTAGAAATTAAAGTCAAAATAAAGTAATATTTGTGCCACATAAATGTTCCCTTGTTGTAAGACCATTCAGAAGAGAGAGGAATGGAGTGGAGAAGTGTTTTGTAAGACAATGGCACACTGTACTGTCAAGGTGTGCTCTACTTTTGATAAATAGGATGTCCATGACATGTCCTTCTTTGGTTTGGTGCATTTTTGGACACTGTAGGGCAGGCCCTTGGGAAGGAGAGCAAATATCAGTGGGCAGCATCATCTGTGCACAGTGCTGTTTGCCTCATCCCAGCAGGGATCCAGCTCTGTGTTTGGGAGCAGCTCTGCACAGAGCATCTCAATACTGGTGGAGATACAGTATGTCTCAGGCATCTGTTACCAGAGGGTTTAGGGGGTTGATAAGGGGTTGATAGGTTCCCCACAGTACTGGGAGTTAGGATCTTTGACTCATCTCTCCAGACAGACAGATCCCCCTCTCTCCCCCCTCTCTCCCCCCTCTCTCCCCCCTCTCTCCCCTGTCCTCATCATTACTCCCCCAGCCGACAGCTCGGTACCACCTGCCGTCTCACTGTGCAGCCTGAGAGATGAGCCTTATTGTTTTAGACATGCCTAATGATTTATTTACAGCCTCTGCTGTGTCATGCTTAAAATTAGCAGCAACAGCTTTCCCACCAAGTGGGTCTAGATAGGATCTCCTAGAGAGCTGCATTTTCTGCCTGGCTTCTGGGATAAATCAGTGATTCTGCTGGGGAGGAATGTAATTGCTCTACTCATTCTACTTAAAGAGGATTCTATCTGCCGGTCCTTTGTAGTTGTGTGTAGAGGCTTATTTAAGAGGATTAAGATTTATTCCCAGTGTGGCGTCAAAGAACTAACCGACAAACTTTGTGAATTAAGCCATGCCCCTGCTCTGTGTGTGCTTTGGTATACATTAATAAATACGGCAAGTATGAATAAGTATGTGTAACTACTGTAAACTGATCTGTTGTGCACTGCAATCAGTACCTGATCCTCAAACTGTTCAGATGTGTTGAATGTCTTGTTTTCATGGAAGACCTGCCTTGCGCAAGGTGCTTCTAAAGAACAGCCCTTCTGATAGGTGTGTTCGTGGGCATGCTCAGCCAATTAAATCCTCTCCAGATGTTATGTCCAACTATTGAATTGGTCAGGCTGTGAATTTGCTACTGTACAGGGCTCTCAAGTGGACATATGGTATTCTTTTGTGTGGGTGGTCTCAGCCTCAGGCTGCTTGTCAGCTTGTGTAGAGGAGGTGGTTCTATGTGAGTAATCTGAGACCTGAAGATGAGTAACCTTGCCTGCGACATAGGCTTTAGCTCAGTGGGATAACCTGGTCTTGAGTCGTTGCAGACGGTTAGGTTGGTGTGTATCAGCAGTTGGGGTACCTGCAGAGGGAGAAGGTCACTGACAGGAGTGGAAGTGTTGTGGAAATATTTGAAACCAGGACATTTCCCCGCATAGTTTCCTTTTCCATTCTGAGATTCTAGCAAGGTTAACCTTCCACTTGCTGATTGATATTGTTGTCCTGTTTTTATACTCACGTTATACAGAAACGTACTATAGTGGCTATAATACTTTCACTTTTTATAGAATACTGGCTCTAAAATAGGAACCCTGGATGGGTACAATCACAGTGAGTACTGGCACCTTTTCAATTCCGCTTCAATCACTGCTTACAAGTCCCAGTAAACATTTAGTTGGACGGTGTATACCATGTGTATCCCGTACATACGACTAATAAAACTAGAAATGTGAAACATTACAAGCATGTTGATGTGTTTGCTATTAGTTCAGACTAATGGCCCTTGTTATGACAGGCCTTTTAGCATGAATATTGCACCATAAAGATTCTGGCAAGGGTTGGAACCGGTTCAGGGTAAATAATCGAAAACCGGAAAATAACGAACAAAATGTAGGAACAGAATCAGAACCAGGAATGAAAGTGAACTGTTCTTTTCAAAGCATGGGAACCGGTTAATAACGTTATTTTTACATGTCCAGTCCCACAAAGAACGCGACAAAGCGCCTATGCAAAGCCCTCTTTTTTTTTACATTCGTTTTTTGTGTGTGTGCGTGTGTAGGCTACCTGCCCCTCCCCTTCCAAAGCACAGGCTGCTGACGTTACAAGCGTGATTCAGAAATTAGGGAAGAATTAGAGAAGAATGGATTAACCTTTTCAATGCTAGTTAAGGATACTATAGTTTCACATTGAATTTATTAACTACAAAAAGGTAACACGTGTTTTTATTTTAATTCTGGTGCCACTCTGCACACACAAGCTTGTTAGCTAGCTACAGTGGGGGAAAAAAGTATTTAGTCAGCCACCAATTGTGCAAGTTCTCCCACTTAAAAAGATGAGAGAGGCCTGTAATTTTCATCATAGGTACACGTCAACTATGACAGACAAAATGAGAAGAAAAAAAATCCAGAAAATCACATTGTAGGATTTTTAATGATTTTATTTGCAAATTATGGTGGAAAATAAGTATTTGGTCAATAACAAAAGTTTCTCAATACTTTGTTATATACCCTTTGTTGGCAATGACACAGGTCAAACGTTTTCTGTAAGTCTTCACAAGGTTTTCACACACTGTTGCTGGTATTTTGGCCCATTCCTCCATGCAGATCTCCTCTAGAGCAGTGATGTTTTGGGGCTGTCGCTGGCAACACGGACTTTCAACTCCCTCCAAAGATTTTCTATGGGGTTGAGATCTGAAGACTGGCTAGGCCACTCCAGGACCTTGAAATGCTTCTTACGAAGCCACTCCTTCGTTGCCCGGGCGGTGTGTTTGGGATCATTGTCATGCTGAAAGACCCAGCCACGTTTCATCTTCAATGCCCTTGCTGATGGAAGAAGGTTTTCACTCAAAATCTCACGATACATGGCCCCATTCATTCTTTCCTTTACACGGATCAGTCGTCCTGGTCCCTTTGCAGAAAAACAGCCCCAAAGCATGATGTTTCCACCCCCATGCTTCACAGTAGGTATGATGTTCTTTGGATGCAACTCAGCATTCTTTGTCCTCCAAACACGACGAGTTGAGTTTTTACCAAAAAGTTATATTTTGGTTTCATCTGACCATATGACATTCTCCCAATCCTCTTCTGGATCATCCAAATGCACTCTAGCAAACTTCAGACGGGCCTGGACATGTACTGGCTTAAGCAGGGGGACACGTCTGGCACTGCAGAATTTGAGTCCCTGGCGGCGTAGTGTGTTACTGATGGTAGGCTTTGTTACTTTGGTCCCAGCTCTCTGCAGGTCATTCACTAGGTCCCCCCGTGTGGTTCTGGGATTTTTGCTCACCGTTCTTGTGATCATTTTGACCCCACGGGTGAGATCTTGCGTGGAGCCCCAGATCGAGGGAGATTATCAGTGGTATTGTATGTCTTCCATTTCCTAATAATTGCTCCCACAGTTGATTTCTTCAAACCAAGCTGCTTACCTATTGCAGATTCAGTCTTCCCAGCCTGGTGCAGGGCTACAATTTTGTTTCTGGTGTCCTTTGACAGCTCTTTGGTCTTGGCCATAGTGGAGTTTGGAGTGTGACTGTTTGAGGTTGTGGAGAGGTGTCTTTTATACTGATAACAAGTTCAAACAGGTGCCATTAATACAGGTAACGAGTGGAGGACAGAGGAGCCTCTTAAAGAAGAAGTTACAGGTCTGTGAGAGCCAGACATCTTGCTTGTTTGTAGGTGACCAAATACTTATTTTCCACCATAATTTGCAAATAAATTCATTAAAAATCCTACAATGTGATTTTCTGGAAAATAATTTCTCAATTTGACTGTCATAGTTGACGTGTACCTATGATGAAAATTACAGGCCTCTCTCATCTTTTTAAGTGGGAGAACTTGCACAATTGGTGGCTGACTAAATACTTTTTTTCCCCACTGTAGCTTTGGTCCAACGATAAGCCAACTGAAGTTCAAAGACATTCAAAGTTTCTTCCTCCATAATTGTGTGGGCCTAATTCAGATAATGCATGTCATAACAAGATGCCCAGCACTTAAAGCCAAGCCTCCTTGCTTCCACCCTCTCTCGCTCTCTCCCCACCCACAAAACTTCAGTTGTGAAATGCCCTACACTTGTCTGACGTCGGTCCAATGCATTTGTAAACAACTATCGGCTGCCTGCTCCATAGCAAGCTGCTCTTTCCGCACTGATTGGTGGAGTAATTTAATGTCGAGCTAAATGTAAAAAAAAAAAATGATTTCAGAGGTTTAAAAAGGAACAGAAAGGAATTATATAAATTGTTACTTTTTGGGGGTTTGAACCGGTTCAGAACTTCATTTTGCTGGTCAGAATAGTGGAACGGAACAGAAAAAATTATGGTTCTGTAAATGGACATTCATTTAGGTTCCAACCCCTGGATTCTAGAAACAGAAAGTATAGCAGCCTCAACTGAAACGCTGCTGACTAATTTACCTCAGGGCTTTAGGTGTGATAGAGATGCAGCACAGCGGAGTGCCAAGCTTTTAAACTGTTATAAACTCTCCTCCAAAATACTGTGCCTTCAGAAGGTTTTCACACCCCTTGACTTTTCCATATTTTGTGTTATAGCCTGAATTTAAAATTGATTAAATTGAGATGTTTTTGTCCCTGGCTTACATACAATACCCCATTATGTCAAAGTGGAATTATGTTTTTAGAAATGTTTACAAATTAATAAAAAATGAAAAGATGACATTTTCTTGAGTCAATAATTATTCAACCCCTTTGTTATGGCAAGCCTAAATATGATCAGGAGTAAACATTTGCTTAACAAGTCACATAATAAGTTGCATGGACTTACTCTGTGTGAAATAATAGTGTTTAACATGATGAATGACTACCTCATCTATGTACCCCACACTTACAATTATTTGTAAGGTCGCTCAGTCGAGCAGTGAATTTCAAACACATATTCAACCACAAAAACCAGGACGGTTTCCAAAGACTCGCAAAGAAGGGCACCTATTGGTAGTTGGGTAAAAATACAAAAAAGCTGAAATTGAATATCCCTTTGAGCATGGTGAAGATATGAATCACACTTTGGATGGTGTATCAATACACCCAGTCACTACAAAAATTCAGGCGTTCTTCCTAACTCAGTTGCCGGAGAGGAAGGAAACCGCTCAAGGATTTCACCATGAGGCCAATGGTGACTTTAAAACAGTTACAAAGTTTAATGGCTGTGATAGGAGAAAACTGAGGATGGATCAACAACATTGAGTGAAAAGAAGGAAGCCTGTACAGAATAAAACTACTCCAAAACATGCATCCTGTTTGCAACAAAGCACTAAAGTAATACTGCAAAAGAATGTAGCAAAGCAATTAACTTTTTGTCCTGAAACAAAGTATAATGTTTGGGGAAAATACAATACAATACAAGAGTACCACTCTCCATATTTTCAAGCATTCACATCATGCTATGTGTATGCTTGTAATCGTTAAGGGGTGGGGAGTTATTCTGGATAAAAAATAACTGGAATAGAGAGGAGAGGAAAAATCATAGAGGAAAACCTGGTTTAGTCTGCTTTCCACCAGACACTGGGACAACCTATTCACCTTTCAGCAGGACAATAACCTAAAACACAAGGCCAAATCTACACTGGAGTTGCTTACAAAGAAGACAGTGAATGTTCCTGAGTGGCCGAGTTACAGTTTTGACCTAAATCTGCTTGAAAATCTATGGCAATACTTGATAATGGTTGTCTAGCAATTAATAACAACCAATTTGACAGAGCTTGAAGAATTTTTAAAAGAATAATGGGCAAATATTGTACAATCCAGTTGTGCAAAGCTCTTAGAGACTTACCCATAAAGACTCACAGCTGTAATCACTGCCAAAGGTGATTCTAACATGTATTGACTCAGGGGTGTGAATACTTATGTAAATGAGATATTTCTGTATTTCATTTTCAATTAATTTGCAAACATTTCTAAAAACATGTTTTTACTGTCATTATGGGGTATAGGTGAGACAAAACATATATTTAATCCATTTTGAATTCAGGCTCTAAAAGAACAAAATGTGGAATAAGTCAATGGTTATGAATACTTTCTGAAGGCACTGTGTATATAATATAATATTTCCTCTGAGACTTGAACTCTCTCTGTATGGGATAATGTGACAGTGATGCCAATTTTATGAGCTTGTTTGTCTTTTTCAGTCTTTTCCTAAGTTTATATTCAGCTTAATGTGGCTTAGCTCATTTAATTGTCTGATAGCTTTTCCCTCTTGTTTCCCTTGCTTTGTAGTGGAACAAAATGTTAATCAAACCCTAAGCATAAAATATGTAAATGACAACATTTCCCTAATGTTTCAGTGATAGAGCAACAAATAAGATAGGAGGGTTAATTTTTTGAAGGCAGTGATATTGATTATTTGATTCACACCATATCTGCATGTCATTACTCTCTTCCTCTGAGTGCATGCAGGGGGTAAACAGAGAGATCATGTTACCCAGAGGTGTAGTGGAATATGAAACAGTGGAATATAGTGCTAGATGTCATTTATTATACGTATTTATTGTATTTCCATGTACACTCAAGAAAACATACAGTGGGGGAAAAAAGTATTTAGTCAGCCACCAATTGTGCAAGTTCTCCCACTTAAAAAGATGAGAGAGGCCTGTAATTTTCATCATAGGTACACATCAACTATGACAGACAAATTGAGAAAAAAAATTCGAGAAAATCACATTGTAGGATTTTTTATTAATTTATTTGCAAATTATGGTGGAAAATAAGTATTTGGTCACCTACAAACAAGCAAGATTTCTGGCTCTCACAGACCTGTAACTTCTTCTTTAAGAGGCTCCTCTGTCCTCCACCCGTTACCTGTATTAATGGCACCTGTTTGAACTTGTTATCAGTATAAAAGACACCTGTCCACAACCTCAAACAGTCACACTCCAAACTCCACTATGGCCAAGACCAAAGAGCTGTCAAAGGACACCAGAAACAAAATTGTAGACCTGCACCAGGCTGGGAAGACTGAATCTGTAATAGGTAAGCAGCTTGGTTTGAAGAAATCAACTGTGGGAGCAATTATTAGGAAATGGAAGACATTCAAGACCACTGATAATCTCCCTCGATCTGGGGCTCCACGCAAGATCTCACCCCGTGGGGTCAAAATGATCACAAGAACGGTGAGCAAAAATCCCAGAACCACACGGGGGGACCTAGTGAATGATCTGCAGAGAGCTGGGACCAAAGTAACAAAGCCTACCATCAGTAACACACTACGCCGCCAGGGACTCAAATCCTGCAGTGCCAGACGTGTCCCCCTGCTTAAGCCAGTACATGTCCAGGCCCGTCTGAAGTTTGCTAGAGTGCATTTGGATGATCCAGAAAAGGATTGGGAGAATGTCATATGGTCAGATGAAACCAAAATATAACTTTTTGGTAAAAACTCAACTCGTCGTGTTTGGAGGACAAAGAATGCTGAGTTGCATCCAAAGAACACCATACCTACTGTGAAACATGGGGGTGAAAACATCATGCTTTGGGGCTGTTTTCTGCAAAGGGACCAGGACGACTGATCTGTGTAAAGGAAAGAATGAATGGGGCCATGTATCGTGAGATTTTGAGTGAAAACCTCCTTCCATCAGCAAGGGCATTGAAGATGAAACGTGGCTGGGTCTTTCAGCATGACAATGATCCCAAACACACCGCCCGGGCAACGAAGGAGTGGCTTCGTAAGAAGCATTTCAAGGTCCTGGAGTGGCCTAGCCAGTCTTCAGATCTCAACCCCATAGGAAATCTTTGGAGGGAGTTGAAAGTCCGTGTTGCCCAGCGACAGCCCCAAAACATCACTGCTCTAGAGGAGATCTGCATGGAGGAATGGGCCAAAATACCAGCAACAGTGTGTGAAAACCTTGTGAAGACTTACAGAAAACGTTTGACCTGTGTCATTGCCAACAAAGGGTATATAACAAAGTATTGAGAAACTTTTGTTATTGACCAAATACTTATTTTCCACCATAATTTGCAAATAAATTCATAAAAAATCCTACAATGTGATTTTCTGGATTTTTTCCCCTCATTTTGTCTGTCATAGTTGACGTGTACCTATGATGAAAATTACAGGCCTCTCTCATCTTTTTAAATGGGAGAACTTGCACAATTGGTGGCTGACTAAATACTTTTTCCCCCACTGTAAACCACTACATGCTCTATTGATCCCCTTAATAATCTTCACGTTTCAGAAGTTTTATGATGACAGAATTATAACGTACCAGTCCATTGTCAGAACGTACAGTGAACTGGCAGATAGACAAAGATAAAGCTACAATACTGTCGTCGTTTCAAGACTTTGTTAAAAATTCAAATTGTAGCTCAACGCACCACAAATACTGTCAGCTATGTCCCTTTCATTTACATTTTAGTCATTTAGCAGACGCTCTTATCCAGAGCGACTTACAGTTAGTGAGGGCATACATTTTTTCATACTGGCCCCCCGTGGGAATCGAAACCACAACCCTGGCATTGCAAGCGCCATGCTCTTCCAACTGAGCTACACGGACCTTTCCTCCTCACTGACATTGCCTAAATGTATTCCACACCAAAGCCATTTATCTCACCAGGAACAATATATTTGACAAGGTCTATCTATATTTATAGATGTTGATGAAATAGGCTGTGGAATTAGTTCTACAAGCAGATGTTGGTGATTTGATAGTATGGCTGCAAAGTTTAGGACCCTGTTTTTCTATTAAGCTAAATTCATTTGGAATGCATCTCTCAGGGATGGACGTTAAGCTAGTCCGCTAGCCTAAGGCTAGTACTTTTTAGACCGGGTCAGTAGAAAATGTGGTCAACTAGCCTGCTGGCCTCTTTTCAATTATCATATGGCACAGATTTGTGGCACGGACTCAAAAAATGGTGGTCTATTAGCCCGGCTGACCAGTGCCAAAAAAAAAAGCTTCTAGTACTGTGGTTAGTTTTTAATGACAGTTGCATGAAAACTTTGTTATAGCCCGTAAACTGTGCATATTCTTCAATGGTAGAATCTTGACTAAGATAACAAATGACTGCACCATTGTGGGGGAAAGCACACTTAAAACCAGTTAAATGTAACTAAATGTGATCGAAAATGTAATCTACGTAATCCCCCAAAGTAATTATTTATCATGCGAACTCCAATAAAGATTAAAATCTCACCTTTCTGGTCAAAATAGTTATAAATTGCTGAGGTGTAGTCACTTTTGAGGACACAAGCTGAAGTATTGAAATATTTTATATGATGTATTTCCTATTCAACAAAACTGTATGGATAAGGCTTGAAATGACATATATGCTTTCTAAATATGCACTGAACAAAAATATGAATGCAACATTTTCAAAGATTTTGCTGAGTTACAGTTCATATAAGGAAATCAGTCAATTTAAATAAATAAATTAGGCCCTAATCTATGGAATACAGATATGCATCTGTTGGTCACAGATGCCTTAAAAAAAAGGTAGGGGCATGGATCAGAAAACCAGTCAGTATCTGGTGTGACCACCATTTGCCTCATCCAGCGTGACACATCTCCTTCGCATAGAGTTGATTCGTTGATTGATTGAATTTGATTGAATTTATTAAACAATTTTTTTAAATACATACAGTGGGGAGAACAAGTGTTTGATACACTGCCGATTTTGCAGGTTTTCCTACTTACAAAGCATGTAGAGGTCTGTAATTTTTTATCATAGGTACACTTCAACTGTGAGAGACGGAATCTAAAAAATCCAGAAAATCATATTGTATGATTTTTAAGTAATTAATTTGCATTTTATTGCATGACATAAGTATTTGATACATCAGAAAAGCAGAACTTAATATTTGGTACAGAAACCTTTGTTTGCAATTACAGAGATCATACGTTTCCTGTAGGTCTTGACCAGGTTTGCACACACTGCAGCAGGGATTTTGGCCCACTCCTCCATACAGATCTTCTCCAGATCCTTCAGGTTTCGGGACTTTCAGCTCCCTCCAAAGATGTTCTATTGGGTTCAGGTCTGGAGACTGGCTAGGCCACTCCAGGACCTTGAGATGCTTCTTACGGAGCCACTCCTTAGTTGCCCTGGCTGTGTGTTTCGGGTCGTTGTCATGCTGGAAGACCCAGCCACGACCCATCTTCAATGCTCTTACTGAGGGAAGGAGGTTGTTGGCCAAGATCTCGCGATACATGGCCTCATCCATCCTCCCCTCAATACGGTGCAGTCGTCCTGTCCCCTTTGCAGAAAAGCATCCCCAAAGAATGATGTTTCCACCTCCATGCTTCACGGTTGGGATGGTGTTCTTGGGGTTGTACTCATCCTTCTTCTTCCTCCAAACACGGCGAGTGGAGTTTAGACCAAAAAGCTGTATTTTTGTCTCATCAGACCACATGACCTTCTCCCATTCCTCCTCTGGATCATCCAGATGGTCATTGGCAAACTTCAGACGGGCCTGGACATGCGCTGGCTTGAGCAGGGGGACCTTGCGTGCGCTGCAGGATTTTAATCCATGACGGCATAGTGTGTTACTAATGGTTTTCTTTGAGACTGTGGTCCCAGCTCTCTTCAGGTCATTGACCAGGTCCTGCTGTGTAGTTCTGGGCTGATCCCTCACCTTCCTCATGATCATTGATGCCCCACGAGGTGAGATCTTGCATGGAGCCCCAGACCGAGGGTGATTGACCGTCATCTTGAACTTCTTCCATTTTCTAATCATTGCGCCAACAGTTGTTGCCTTCTCACCAAGCTGCTTGCCTATTGTCCTGTAGCCCATCCCAGCCTTGTGCAGGTCTACAATTTTATCCCTGATGTCCTTACACAGCTCTCTGGTCTTGGCCATTGTGGAGAGGTTGGAGTCTGTTTGATTGAGTGTGTGGACAGGTGTCTTTTATACAGGTAACGAGTTCAAAAAGGTGCAGTTAATACAGGTAATGAGTGGAGAACAGGAGGGCTTCTTAAAGAAAAACTAACAGGTCTGTGGGAGCCGGAATTCTTACTGGTTGGTAGGTGATCAAATACTTATGTCATGCAATAAAATGCAAATTCATTACTTAAAAATCATACAATGTGATTTTCTGGATTTTTGTTTTAGATTCTGTCTCTCACAGTTGAAGTGTACCTATGATAAAAATTACAGACCTCTACATGCTTTGTAAGTAGAAAAACCTGCAAAATTGGCAGTGTATCAAATACTTGTTCTCCCCACTGTATATAAGGTTGCTCCAGCCAGTGACGTCTCCACATACAATTTAAGAAAATCATCAAGGATAACACAATAAAGCTTAAAAGCGTATTGCCATTGTGGTCCTTTTGGAGGGAACGGGTATGCAGCAAGGTTAGGCGGCAACTGCAGTGGCAAGAAACAATGACAGACAAAATTGTTGTTTGATTCATAAAATGAGCTAATTAGTACAGTTCCATTTCCTAATAAACAACTATGGACAGGTACATCTCCCTTGTCTCACATACCCTTACTATATAAAACAATAAATTCCTAATAAATACAAGACAATCACAATATGATACACAATAGACACCGAAAGGCAGACCATATGCAATCCCGGGCATTTCCTTCTCAACCACGTACTATAAACTTACGACTCACTTTTGAGACATGCTACTATTTAGCCATTTTTTTCAGTGAGAACTTGAAACTACCTATGGAGGTTATAAATTTCAAATTCTTTGGAAGACTATTCCAAAGAATGGCAGCTGAGTACAAAAAAGTTTATTTCCCCATACCACTATTAAATCTAAAAGGAACAACGTCAGTTTCACTGCTTCTAGTGGAATAATTATGGTTATCCCGGACCAAGTTAAAGTAGTTACATAGGTACCTTGGGACCATACTGTGGACAATCTTGTGTACAAGACACAATTTAATCTGAGAGACTCTCTCCTCCACTTTCAACCATCTGAGGCTTTCAAAGTGGGAATGGTCAAGATGAGTATGTGCTGGAAGTTTAAGAATAATCCTGACTAATTTGTTCTGAGATGTCTGCAATTAATTTTTTATTATCTTGGGGGCACTATTGTACCAGGAAGAGCACACATAGTCAAAGAAGCAATGAACAAGAGCCCCTGCCAATGACACCATTGCATTCTTATCCAGATATTTGGAGGTTCTTGCCAGAAACCTAATTTTATGGTTCACTTTGGAGATAACTTTTTGTGCCATGCTCTCCCCTGTCAGATGGTTATCTAGCACACAGCCAAGATAATTAACTGAGTATTTCGTTGTGACTACTATGTCACCTACTACCACCTTAAAATCAGGGGATTTCCTCAGTTTCACTTTGGCCCCGAACAAGATTTTTCCAAGGTGAAGTGACAGCTTATTGTCATATAGCCATTTACTGACATTCAGAAGTTCAGCACTGAGGGCTTTCTCAACCACATTTTTGTCTTTGTGGGAAACCAACAGTGCAGAATCATCTGCATAGTGGAAAAGGTCACATGTACAGGCAGATTTCAGATCATTTATATACAACAGAAAGAAAAGTGGACACAGCACACTCCCTTGGGGTACCCCGCAGTTCAAGAATTTGGGTTTAGACAGGGTCCCATCCACCATCTGTTTTCGTCCTTGCAGATAAGAGCTAACCCATTTTACGGCTAAGTTGTTAAAGCCCATGGCTCTTAATTTGATTAACAGAATCTCATGATCCACTGTATCAAATGCCTTTTGGAGATCTAACATAACCATACCACAAAATGTCCCTCCATCTACTTCCTTCGTGATGTGGTCAGATAGATATAGTAGGCAAGTGTCCGTGGAATGGGATCCTAAAGCCAGATTAGAGCTCATATAGTAGGTTATGTAAGGAAATATAACAATCTGCTCTGACCTTCAATAAAATACACATGATTGAGACAGGCCGATAGTTTCCATGATCTAATTTATTCCGTTTTTTATATAGAGGAATGACCCTTGCAAGTTTTAGTTCACTGGGAAAAAAAACCTATCTCAATAGACAGATTCACAATGTGAGTTACGCAGGGGGTGATAATTACCACAGCATCCCTTAGAAATCTGGCAGGAATGTTGTCAAGGCCAGTTGCTTTGGAATGGTCAAGTTCTTTCAGCTTCTTTAGCACAGTTGACTCAGACACTTTTTCAAATGAAAAAGCATCTACTTGAATCCCCTGCTGTGAGTAAAACTGCTGGACTTGACTCTCCCCATAGCAACCTGATTGATAAGGTAACTTGCTAACTGATGTATTAGCTATATTTATAAAAGAGATATTCTGACTGTCTGCAACCATGGTCTTGTCGGATGTAACCTTTCCTCTAATGTCCAAGCTAAGATATCGAGCTTTGGTCTTTAATCTGTTACTATAACCAAACAGCATACACGTCGATCCAGAGCATCCCAAACATGCTCAATGGATGACATGTCTGGTGAGTATGCAGGCCATGAGGAACTGAGACATTTTCAGCTTCCAGGAATTGTGTACAGATCCTTGTGACATGGAGCCATGCATTATCATGCTGAAACATGAGAACATGAGGTGATGTCGGCGAATTAATGGCACGAAAATGGGCCTCAGGATCTCGTCATGGTATCTCTGTGCATTCAAATTGCAATCGCTAAAACGCAATTGTGTTCGTTGTCCGTAGCTTATGCCTGCCCATACCATGACCCCGCCGCCACCATGGGGCACTCTGTTCACAACATTGACATCAGCCAACTGCTCGCCCACACCACGCCATACACTCTGTCTGCCATCTGCCCGGTACAGTTGAAACTGGTATTCATCCATAAAGAGCGTGCCAGCGGCCATCGAAAGTGAGCATTTGCCCACTGAAGTCAGTTACGACGCCAAACTGCAGTCAGGTCAAGACCCTGGTGAGGACGACGAGCACACAAGATGAGCTTCCCTGAGACGGTTTCTGAAAGTTTGTGCAGAAATTCTTCGGTTGTGCAAACCCACAGTTTCATCAGATGTCCGGGTGGCTGGTCTCAGACGTTCCCGCAGGTGAAAAAGCCGGCTGTGGAGATCCTGGGCTGGTGTGGTTACACATGGTCTGCGGTTGTGAGGCCGGTTGGACATACTGCCAAATTCTCTAAAACGACGTTGGAGGCGGCTTATGGTAGAAAAATTAACATTCAATTCTCTGGCAACAGCTCTGGTGGACATTCCTGCAGTCAGCATGCCAATTGCACGCTCCCATTTCACATCCTACATCACACCGGCTCAGAAAATATACTACTGTGTCTGTGGGAACCAGGGCTATCGCCCAATGCAAGCCATTTCAATCTATGGTGTCCACGGATCGATTTATAAGCGAAAATGTCGGTCTGAACCGGTACCAGAACCACACAGGTCCCCTAAGCAGGGGACTTTACATCTAAGTTAAAACACACCACATTCTGTGCTGCATCCTGTCAACTTCCATATAATTTTTCACACATCTCTTCTCTGCCTGGCTGTCTCGCCATCAGTATTTCATTCCAGTAATCATTCAATTATGTTGTATCATGAGAAAACACAGAGCTTTGCCAGTAGTCTTATCAACAAAATTGATATTATAAATTCTGAAGAAAATAAGTAGCAATCCAACCTTGAGAAAGACCATACAACATTGTCTCACCCCATGTTCAAGAATGGCCTTTTTCCCTTTATTCAGGTTTTGGTTATTTGAAAATGAAATCAAATCCAAAATATTGCTATTTTCTAAACAAACCATAGAAAGTTGTTTGCAATTTCAGTTTAATCCACCAAAAAAGACAGAACAATTATTACAGCAAATATTATGGTTAAACTAAAATATACTAAAAATAAAAAATATATATACAGTGGGGAGAACAAGTATTTGATACACTGCCGATTTTGCAGGTTTTCCTACTTACAAAGCATGTAGAGGTCTGTAATTTTTATCATAGGTACACTTCAACTGTGAGAGACGGAATCTAAAACAAAAATCCAGAAAGTCACATTGCATGATTTTTAAGTAAATAATTTGCATTTTATTGCATGACAAAAGTATTTGATCACCTACCAACCAGTAAGAATTCCGGCTCTCACAGACCTGTTAGTTTTTCTTTAAGAAGCCCTCCTGTTCTCCACTCATTACCTGTATTAACTGCACCTGTTTGAACTCGTTACCTGTATAAAAGACACCTGTCCACACACTCAATCAAACAGACTCCAACCTCTCCACAATGGCCAAGACCAGAGAGCTGTGTAAGGACATCAGGGATAAAATTGTAGACCTGCACAAGGCTGGGATGGGCTACAGGACAATAGGCAAGCAGCTTGGTGAGAAGGCAACAACTGTTGGCGCAATTATTAGAAAATGGAAGAAGTTCAAGATGACGGTCAATCACCCTCGGTCTGGGGCTCCATGCAAGATTTCACCTCGTGGGGCATCAATGATCATGAGGAAGGTGAGGGTTCAGCCCAGAACTACATGGCAGGACCTGGTCAATGACCTGAAAAGAGCTGGGACCACAGTCTCAAAGAAAACCATTAGTAACACACTACGCCGTCATAGATTAAAATCCTGCAGCACACGCAAGGTCCCCCTGCTCAAGCCAGCGCATGTCCAGGCCCGTCTGAAGTTTGCCAATGACCATCTGGATGATCCAGAGGAGGAATGGGAGAAGGTCATGTGGTCTGATGAGACAAAAATACAGCTTTTTGGTCTAAACTCCACTCGCCGTGTTTGGAGGAAGAAGAAGGATGAGTACAACCCCAAGAACACCATCCCAACCGTGAAGCATGGGGGTGGAAACATCATTCTTTGGGATGCTTTTCTGCAAAGGGGACAGGACGACTGCACCGTATTGAGGGGAGGCTGGATGGGGCCATGTATCGCGAGATCTTGGCCAACAACCTCCTTCCCTCAGTAAGAGCATTGAAGATGGGTCGTGGCTGGGTCTTCCAGCATGACAACGACCCGAAACACACAGCCAGGGCAACTAAGGAGTGGCTCCGTAAGAAGCATCTCATGGTCCTGGAGTGGCCTAGCCAGTCTCCAGACCTGAACCTAATAGAAAATCTTTGGAGGGAGCTGAAAGTCCGTATTGCCCAGTGACAGCCCCGAAACCTGAAGGATCTGGAGAAGGTCTGTATGGAGGAGTGGGCCAAAATCCCTGCTGCAGTGTGTGCAAACCTGGTCAAGACCAACAGGAAACGTATGATCTCTGTAATTGCAAACAAAGGTTTCTGTACCAAATATTAAGTTGTGGTTTTCTGATGTATCAAATACTTATGTAATGCAATAAAATGCAAATTAACTACTTAAAAATCATACAATGTGATTTTCTAGATTTTTGTTTTAGATTCCGTCTCTCACAGTTGAAGTGTACCTATGATAAAAATTACAGACCTCTACATGCTTTGTAAGTAGGAAAACCTGCAAAATCGGCAGTGTATCAAATACTTGTTCTCCCCACTGTATATATATAATCTTTGTAAATGATAGCGTAAATAGGACTGGTGGAGTTATGTAACACATGCAGCTAACACAAATATATGGAAATGTCTGCTCTACTCAAAATTGCAACCAACTAATTGCAGCATTACCGCAGAAATGGAAGAGGCAAGTGGAAGGGGGAGAAAGTAAGGAACTTGTCTGTCGGCCCTGCATTAAAGACCAAAATTGCCCCCCAAAAATGTTGATACCAGCTTAATTTAAGGACCAAAAATTGACAGCTGTGCCATATAGATTGTAAAATAGTTGGGAAGAGATTTTCAATGTACCGATCCCATGGCACATTGTTTATGAACTGATATACAAAACAACGCTGGATTCAAAACTTAGAGTTTTTCAATTTAAATTATTATACAAAATTCTTGCAACCAATAGAATGTTATATATATGGGGGATGCAACCATCCCAGCTCTGCAGATTTTGCTGCGAAGACACCGAATCATTAGATCATTTTTTGGTACATATGTAGCTTGTTTTTGGTCGCAGGTTCAGGAATGGCTGAAGAATTGCAACATTTACCTGGAGCTAACTCTGCAAATAGCACTGCTGGGTGATTTTAAAAGTCATAGTCAATCAATTAATAATATAATAATACTCTTAGCAAAAATGTTTATCTTTAATTTACAATATGTTGTCACACCCTGACCTAGAGAACTCTTGTTGGTTGGGTCAGGGTGTGAGTTTCAGTTTGAGATCTATGTGATGATATTCTATGTTGGAGATCTAGTATGTGTATGTCTAGGTTTGGCCGGGTGTGATTCCCAATCAGAGACAGCTGTCGCTCGTTGTCTCTGATTGGGGATCATACTTAGGTAGCCTGGTTGCCTACCTTAGTTGTGGGATCTTGACTTGTGTTTGGCTTGTTGTGTGTAGCCACTGTTGAGCGTCACGTTACGTTTGTTGTTTTGTCTAGTGTTTATTAGTTCTAATAAACATGTACGCATACCACGCTGCACCTTGGTCTGACCCGTCTCTCAATGAACGTGACATATGTAGAATCTATGAGAATAGAAAGGTTCAGAACTTTTGTGAAAACATCACAGCACAGTTGAAAACTATATGGCAAATAGAAATCAAAACTGGATGGTGTTCAGAGACAGATGGGAGGGGTTGAGTGGAGCTGAAGGAAGGGACTAAAAACAAAACGTAAAATGTATATAGCATGTATAAGCTGGAAGTAGAAGCCTAAGAGTTGTTGTCCATTAGTTTACTCCAATTAGGGGAGGGATGGTAAGGTTAGGGGAAAATAATAAAGGAACATATACAGTGAGGGAAAAAAGTATTTGATACCCTGCTGATTTTGTACGTTTGCCCATTGACAAAGACATGATCAGTCTATAATTTTAATGGTAGGTTTATTTGAACAGTGAGAGACAGAATAACAACAAAAAAATCCAGAAAAACGCATGTCAAAAATGTTATAAATTGATTTGCATTTTAATGAGGGAAATAAGTATTTGACCCCTCTGCAAAACATGACTTAGTACTTGGTGGCAAAACCCTTGTTGGCAATCATAGAGGTCAGACGTTTCTTGTAGTTGGCCACCAGGTTTGCACACATCTCAGGAGGGATTTTGTTCCACTCCTCTTTGCTGATCTTCTCCAAGTCATTAAGGTTTCGAGGCTGACGTTTGGCAACTCGAACCTTCAGCTCCCTCCACAGATTTTCTATGGGATTAAGGTCTGGAGACTGGCTAGGCCACTCCAGGACCTTAATGTGCTTCTTCTTCAGCCACTCCTTTGTTGCCTTGGCCGTGTGTTTTGGGTCATTGTCATGCTGGAATACACATCCACGACCCATTTTCAATGCCTTGGCTGAGGGAAGGAGGTTCTCACCCAAAATGTGAAGGTACATGGCCCTGTCCATCATCCCTTTGATGTGGTGAAGTTGTCCTGTCCCCTTAGCAGAAAAACACCCCCAAAACACAATGTTTCCACCTCCATGTTTGACGGTGGGGATGATGTTCTTGGGGTCATAGGCAGCATTCCTCCTCCTCCAAACACAGCGAGTTGAGTTGATGCCAAAGAGCTCGATTTTGGTCTCATCTGACCACAACACTTTCACCCAGTACTCCTCTGAATCATTCAGATGTTCATTGGCAAACTTCAGACGGGCCTGTATATGTGCTTTCTTGAGCAGGGGGACCTTGCGGGCGCTGCAGGATTTCAGTCCTTCACGGCTTAATGTGTTACCAATTGTTTTCTTGGTGACTATGGTCCCAGCTGCCTTGAGATCATTGACAAGATCCTCCCGCGTAGTTCTGGGCTGATTCCTCACCGTTCTCATGATCATTGCAACTCCACGAGGTGAGATCTTGCATGGAGCACAAGGCAGAGGGAGATTGACAGTTCTTTTGTGTTTCTACCATTTGCGAATAATCGCACCAACTGTTGTCACCTTCTCACCAAGCTGCTTGGCGATGGTCTTGTAGCCCATTCCAGCCTTGTGTAGGTCTACAATCTTGTCCCTGACATCCTTGGAGAGCTCTTTGGTCTTGGCCATGGTGGAGAGTTTGGAATCTGATTGATTGATTGCTTCTGTGGACAGGTGTCTTTTATACAGGTAACACGCTGAGATTAGGAGCACTCCCTTTAAGAGTGTGCTCCTAATCTCAGCTCGTTACCTGTATAAAAGACACCTGGGAGCCAGAAATCTTTCTGATTGAGAGGGGGTCAAATACTTATTTCCCTCATTAAAATGCAAATCAATTTATAACATTTTTGACATGCGTTTTTCTGGATTTTTTTGTTGTTATTCTGTCTCTCACTGTTCAAATAAACCTACCATTCAAATTATAGACTGATCATTTCTTTGTCAGTGGGCAAACGTACAAAATCAGCAGAGGATCAAATACTTTTTTCCCTCACTGTATATATTCCAGACTGACTGACTTTCATGTCTTAAAGTAATGATGGACTGTCGTTTCTCTTTGCAAATTTGAGCTGTTCTTGCCATAATATGGACTTGGTGTTTTACCAAATAGGGATATCTTCTGTATACCAACCCTACCTTGTTATTCTACAATGTAGAAATTAGTAAAAAATAAAGAAAGACCCATGAATGAGTAGGTGTGTCCAAACTTTTGACTGGTACTGTATATATTTTTATATATATACTATATATTTACAAAAAAAGATATGGGGTATTGGAAATTATGTAGACATTTACATTGATGGAAGCCACAATCTATCTGCAAAAAAGACCATACAACATTAAACATCAGGGGGGCTGTATAATGTTTTGAAAATGGAAGGCAACAACCAGGCTCACAGATAATTATTAAACATAATATTAGAAAGGGGAATAACTGAAAAACATACTCATGAAAACAGGTCCTGTATATAATTGACAGTCTTGTTCAATCGACAAAGTACTTGGACTGGTCTTTCAGGTTAAGGAAAAATTGTTTCTGTAGGTCCATTGAAAAAGGTGATTGTGAAAAGAAAGATGGTCAAGTATGATTTGGGTGTAACCTTTCCCTGTAATGTGTTGATCTGTTAACAGAATCTGGCACCTATTAGACGTGGTTATTGGAAAAATATTTGAAAGTTGTTTCCATAGATAGGCATGGGGCTATAAATCAAGTAATTTCTTGTTGTGTATAGAGGACTGTATAATAGCCCTTTTTACAAACCAGTGTTCAAAATGCTCCACTTGCAGCCAGGGAGAAAGGCATGTAACTTGGTGATGAATGGTTGTCTTTGTATTGTGCTCCTACCACAGGTTTGCCCCTTGCCATACAATCAATCATGACAAATTGGGTCTCTTTTCGTTGCTTTGAATAATTATTTGACCATTTCTCGACAGTCCACAAGGTTTGTTGGGTTGCTTTCCCTCTGTTTTTATATGAGGCTGTGAGATGAAGCCTACCATATGCATTCCAAACCAAAGTTCAGTTCAATATGATTAAAGCGCCTGCAGCAATGTGTGTCTGACTCTAAACAGGAGAGAGATAAGGTCAGTGGTCTTTTTATTATAGTGTCCTCTCTGACAGACAGTCAGCAGCCTAGTCCAGTCATATAGCAGACATTATGATTGGCTCTCTGCATGACATCCAGCATTATGGAGATGGATTGGAACAATAGCCCTACAAAGGTCTGGCTGGCTGCCCACAGGGCTGCAACACACTACAGTAATCTAAACAGAGCCTAATACACCGACACAGACCTGACAAACATACAGCAGCAGAAAACATACAAATGCACACAAACAGGAAAATATACAATGCCAGAGAATCTACTATACAGTGGCTTGCGAAAGTATTCACCCCCCTTGGCATTTTTCCTATTTTGTTGCCTTACAACCTGGAATTAAAATTGATTTTTGGGGGGTTTGTATCATTTGATTTACACAACATACCTACCACTTTGAAGATGCAAAATAAAAACATTTGTGTAACAAACAAGAAATAAGACAAAAAAACAGAAAACTTGAGCGTGCATAACTATTCATTCCCCCAAAGTCAATACGTTGTAGAGCCACCTTTTGCAGCAATTACAGCTGCAAGTCTCTTGGGGTATGTCTCTATAAGCTTGGCACATCTAGCCACTGGGTTTTTTGCTCATTCTTCAAGGCAAAACTGCTCCAGCTCCTTCAAGTTGGATGGGTTCCGCTGGTGTACAGCAATCTTTAAGTCATACCACAGATTCTCAATTGGATTGAGGTCTGGGCTTTGACTAGGCCATTCCAAGACATTTAAATGTTTCCCCTTAAACCACTCGAGTGTTGCTTTAGCAGTATGCTTAGGGTCATTGTACTGCTGGAAGGTGAACCTCCGTCCCAGTCTCAAATCTCTGGAAGACTGCAACAGGTTTCCCTCAAGAATTTCCCTGTATTTAGCGGCATCCATCATTCCTTCGATTCTGACCAGTTTCCCAGTCCCTGCCAATGAAAAACATCCCCACAGCATGATGCTGCCACCACGTTTCGCTGTGGGGATGGTGTTCTCGGGGTGATGAGAGGTGTTGGGTTTGCGCCAGACATAGCGTTTTCCTTGATGGCCAAAAAGCTCAATTTTTGTCTCATTTGACCAGAGTACCTTCTTCCATATGTTTGGGGAGTCTCCCACATACCTTTTGGAGAACACCAAACGTGTTAGCTTATTTTTTTCTTTAAGCAATGGCTTTTTTCTGCCCACTCTTCCGTAAAGCCCAGCTCTGTGGAGTGTACGGCTTAAAGTGGTCCCATGGACAGATACTCCAATCTCCGCTGTGGAGCTTTGCAGCTCCTTCAGGGTTATCTTTGGTCTCTTTGTTGCCTCTCTGATTAATGCCCTCCTTGCCTGGTCCGTGAGTTTTGGTGGGCGGCCCTCTCTTGGCAGGTTTGTTGTGGTGCCATATTCTTTCCATGTTTAAATAATAGATTTAATGGGGCTCTGTGGGATGTTCAAAGTTTATGATATTTTTTTATAACCCAACCCTGATCTGTACTTCTCCACAACTTTATCCCTGACCTGTTTGGAGAGCTCCTTGGTCTTCATGGTGCTGCTTGCTTGGTGGTTCCCCTTGCTTAGTGGTGTTGCAGACTCTGGGGCCTTTCAGAACAGGTGTATATATACTGAGATCATGTGACAGATCATGTGACACTTAGATTGCACACAGGTGGACTTTATTTAACTAATTATGTGACTTCTGAAGGTAATTGGTTGCATCAGATCTTATTTAGGGACTTCATAGCAAAGGGGGTGAATACATATGCACACACCACTTTTCCATTATTTATTTTTTAGAATTTTTGAAACAAGTTATTTTTTTCATTTCACTTCACCAATTTGGACTATTTTGTGTATGTCCATTACATGAAATTAAAATTAAAATAAATTTAAATTACTGGTTGTAATGCAACAAAATAGGAAAAACGCCAAGGGGGATGAATACTTTTGCATGGCGCTGTACAAGTCGTTCTGTTATTTGAAAATATTTAACTCCCTGCAAAGTCGTATTGATACCTGTAATGGTGATGGAAGTCAAATTGTCCAGGTTTTATTGGATGACTTGAAATGCTATGGCCCTGTGTAGTTCAGTTGGTAGAGCATGGCGTTTGCAACGCCAGGGTTGTGGGTTCGATTCCCACGGGGGGCCAGTATGAAAAAATGTATGCACTCACTAACTGTAAGTCGCTCTGGATAAGAGCGTCTGCTAAATGACTAAAATGTAAATGATGAAAAAACCCTGTTAAGAAATCTAGAATGAGATGACACAGACTCTGATCCACCAGTAGATCTGTCTGGCCCAGGTTTGGTTGAAAAACTACTATTGCCACTGGAATTGGCATGAGTCTTGCTATGTTGTCACAGTACAGTAAGTTCTTCCATGGTCAATTCTGAAAATGCTGTTAACCCACTATAGTCAATCTAAGTAACAAAAAATCCCCATCACAATCCGTCAATTTAAGCTAGAGATATCTGTTTTGCATTGGATGCCTCTCAATCCACCGCATCCGCCAATGTCGCACTTCCGCATCTGTGGTGAAAGGTGGCAGAGCTAGAGCGGTGTTTGTCAGACCATGAGACATCCCGAAAAATCGGTCTTCTCACAAAAACGTCTGTAGCGTCCGAACGGTTTGACCTATAAACTATTATGACCACGCTATGGAAAGGGGAGACTCTCACATTTTACGCTATGGCCCCACAAGTGTCAGGGGACTCGTCTGAAGTCGGTACCGTCGATGTGCCAACTTCTGTTTCTAGCATCCAAACCGGTTTGTGTCACCAGTTTAAAAAAGTGTCACCGGTTTAAAAAAATGAATGGAAGTACAGTATGAAGGTAGTTTTGCGCCTACCCAAAAAAGGGGTTAAATATGTGAGAGAAAAAAATATATATATTTCCTGAGCTTTTTTATATCTCCTAGATATAGGACAAATACTTCTAAACCTTGTTTCTTATTATTAATTTTTTGACTGTCTTTTTTGCCGTTATGAATGTGTTATTCAATGCATTTCTCTGGGCTATAGTTGTAAAGGCCAAATTAAATATTTTATTAAAAAAATATATATGACTTTTTTTTATACCTAAAGGGATCCTAAAATTCTAAATCAAATAGCTAAATTATTCATAGTATTAACCAACTTAAAACAATTCCAATTCCAACGGCTTAGACTTTTAAGAATGATGGCACATTCTGTTATGGCCCCCAGTCTCCAAACACTTAGGCGAGTCAATGACTTAGCTATGACTGTAAAAGAGTAACCTTTTATTGCCACTTTACTTAATCAATTTAAAATGGCAATGTGTCACCTGTAGGCATTGCTTAATGAAGTGCAGTGGCACTGGAACACATAATTACACAGTAGTACTGTTAAAGTGGGTCTGTAAGAGCTGTTCAGACCATACTTTCTGACTGCTGCTGGGTACTCTCTCTCTCGCTCTCTCTCTCTCGCGCTCTCTCTGTTTCTCTCTCGTTCTCTCTCTCTCTCGCTCTCTCTCTGGTCTCTCTCTCTCACTCTCTCACTCTCTCTCTCACTCTCTCTCTCAGCTTCATGCTCCCTAGCTCACCCCCCTTTTTGCTGTTGACTTCAGCCCGCATCCATGGCAACTAAAAGCCCCCATCTATCAATCAAGTTGGATTTGATTTTGGAAATGTTAAATGCCTTCAATTGCAGAAATGATGTATGTATTCAAAAAACACTCTATCATGAGAAATATTATTAACACAATGGAATTTGGCTGTTGAGTCACCTGCATGGTTCTTGGAAGTTTCCCTGAGTATTGGTTGTAGTCACTCAGGCTCTCTACATCTACAGGGAAGGGACTCTTTCATGGCTGAACTACTAATGCTATTCTGTATAGTTCAGGCTTAGATGCATTGCATATGATTCTCATTGAATTAGGTCTAGCACTGCACATTGTAGAAAAAATAAGGCACTGTCACTCACTGCAGAATCAGGGACAAATGTAATGTAAGATTTTAATGCACCGGGGCATAATGTAGCTGAGAATTCATGAGACATAACCTTAGAAATGGTTCAGTCTAAATAGCCACTAGAGGGCTTTATGTTTTACGTATTGCCAGCTAAATATGCTGTCACATAATAAAGTCCTCCCTAATCAAATTTGTGCTGAAGTCAGGAAAGAAATGGATTGGTGTGTGTGTGTGTGTGTGTGTGTGTGTGTGTGTGTGTGTGTGTGTGTGTGTGTGTGTGTGTGTGTGTGTGTGTGTATGTGGGTGTGGCAGCATTGCTGGCAGACCTTGTGCTACTGTGATGTCTTTGAACTCCACTGCTGAAAGAAAGCCACTCTTTAGTGTTAACTTTTCAGGTTGACGAGAGATGAAGTGTACTTGTCCTATGTTTTATACAAGAAATAATGGGCTTTCCAGGTTGACTTGTGGTGTTTTGAGTGGAAAGTTCCAACAGAGAGCAATAGTAACCTTTCGTCTCAAAGACATTCTTAGGTCAGTTTATTCAATAGAGGAGATACTGTATATGGAATGCAAACAAGCTGAAGAACTCAGTGAATGGAATATAGTGTGCTTTCACAGATAAATAAGACATTTACAACACACTGAGTGTCTTAGACTGATGCTTTGCTACTGCTAGCTTTCTCAATGTCAAGAAAATTGTGACAAAAGACAACTAGACAATAGGAAAACAGGGGGCAAGAGGGAGAGCAGAGTGCATTTTTTACAGTGAAAGGAGAGAATAAGGGAAGGATTTAGGGGGAGAATGGAAGTACAGTAATGACTGTATGATAGAGGGAGAGTGAGGATAAGGCAGATATAGAATAGAAAGATTGAGATTGAGAGGGGTTTCTGATGGTAATCACTGTCAAAAAGGAACAATATATACTGTCTGAGATTCTATCAAATGAAAAACTATTTTTCTTTTAAACAGACAGGGAGGACAGGTAGGATATTGAAGAGTTCAGCATGAACAGTACACTATATTTACATTTACATTTACGTCATTTAGCAGACGCTCTTATCCAGAGCGACTTACAAATTGGTGCATTCACCTTATGATTAATTTTTTTATATTTTTCTAATTTTTTTATTCTAATTTATTTTATTTTTGGGGGGGGTAGAAGGATTACTTTTATACTATCCCAGGTATTCCTTAAAGAGGTAGGGTTTCAAGTGTCTCCGGAAGGTGGTCAGTGACTCCGCTGTCCTGGCATCGTGAGGGAGCTTGTTCCACCATTGGGGTGCCAGAGCAGCGAACAGTTTTGACTGGGCTGAGCGGGAACTGTGCTTCCGCAGAAGTAAGGGGACCAGCAGGCCAGAGGTGGAAGAACGCAATGCCCTCGTTTGGGTGTAGGGACTGATCAGAGCCTGAAGGTAAGGAGGTGCCGTTCCCCTCACAGCTCCGTAGGCAAGCACCATGGTCTTGTAGCAGATGCGAGCTTCAACTGGAAGCCAGTGGAGTGTGCGGAGGAGCGGGGTGATGTGAGAGAACTTGGGAAGGTTGAACACCAGACGGGCTGCAGCATTCTGGATGAGTTGTAGGGGATTAATGGCACAGGCAGGGAGCCCAGCCAACAGCGAGTTGCAGTAATCCAGACGGCAGATGACAAGTGCCTGGATTAGGACCTGTGCCACTTCCTGTGTAAGGTAGGGTCGTACTCTGCGAATGTTGTAGAGCATGAACCTACAGGATCGGGTCACCACTTTGATGTTAGCGGAGAACGACAGGGTGTTGTCCAGGGTCACGCCAAGGCTCTTTGCACTCTGGGAGGAGGACACAACGGAGTTGTCAACCGTGATGGCGAGATCATGGAGCGGGCAGTCCTTCCCCGGGAGGAAGAGCAGCTCCGTCTTGCCGAGGTTCAGCTTGAGGTGGTGATCCGACATCCACACTGATATGTCTGCCAGACATGCAGAGATGCGATTCGCCACCTGGTTATCAGAAGGGGGAAAGGAGAAGATTAATTGTGTGTTGTCTGCGTAGCAATGATAGGACAGACCATGTGAGGATATGACAGAGCCAAGTGACTTGGTGTATAGAGAGAATAGGAGAGGGCCTAGAACTGAGCCTTGGGGGACACCAGTGGTGAGAGCACGTGGTGCGGAGACAGATTCTCGCCACGCCACCTGGTAGGAGCGACCTGTCAGGTAGGACGCAATCCAAGAGTGAGCCGCGCCGGAGATGCCCAACTCGGAGAGGGTGGAGAGGAGGATCTGATGGTTTACAGTATCAAAGGCAGCAGATAGGTCTAGAAGGATGAAAGCAGAGGAGAGAGAGTTAGCTTTAGCAGTGCGGAGAGCCTCCGTGACACAGAGAAGAGCAGTCTCAGTTGAATGACCAGTCTTGAAACCTGACTGGTTTGGATCAACAAGGTCATTCTGAGAGAGATAGCAGGGGAACTGGCTATAGACGGCACGCTCAAGAGTTTTGGAGAGAAAAGAAAGAAGGGATACTGGTCTGTAGTTGTTGACATTGGAGGGATCGAGTGTAGGTTTTTTGAGGAGGGGTGCAACTCTCGCTTTCTTGAAGATGGAAGGGACATAGCCAGCGGACAAGGATGAGTTGATGAGCGAGGTGAGGGAAGAGGTCTCCGGAAATGGTCTGGAGAAAAGAGGAGGGGATAGGGTCAAGCGGGCATTATACAGTGAGGGAAAGAAGTATTTGATCCCCTGCTGATTTTGTACGTTTGCCCACTGACAAAGACATGATCAGTCTATAATTTTAATGGTAGGTTTATTTGAACAGTGAAAGACAGAATAACAACAACAAAATCCAGAAAAACGCATTGTCAAAAATGTTATAAATTGATTTGCATTTTAATGAGGGAAATAAGTATTTGACCCCCTCTCAATCGAGCTGAGATTAGGAGCACACTCTTAAAGGTAGTGCTCTTAATCTCAGCTTGTTACCTGTATAAAATAAACCTGTCCAGAGAAGCAATCAATCAATCAGATTCCAAACTCTCCACCATGGCCAAGACCAAAGAGCTCTCCAAGGGAGTCAGGGACAAGATTGTAGACCTACACAAGGCTGGAATGGGCTACAAGACCATCGCCAAGCAGCTTGGTGAGAAGGTGACAACAGTTGGTGCGATATTTCGCAAATGGAAGAAACACAAAATAACTGTCAATCTCCCTCGGCCTGGGGCTCCATGCAAGATCTCACCTCGTGGAGTTCCAATGATCATGAGAACGGTGAGGAATCAGCCCAAAACTACACGGGAGGATCTTGTCAATGATCTCAAGGCAGCTGGGACCATAGTCACCAAGAAAACAATTGGTAACACACTACGCCATGAAGGACTGAAATCCTGCAGCGCCCACAAGGTCCCCCTGCTCAAGAAAACACATATACAGGGCCGTCTGAAGTTTGCCAATGAACATCTGAATGATTCAGAGGAGAACTGGGTGAAAGTGTTGTGGTCAGATGAGACCAAAATCGAGCTCTTTGGCATCAACTCAACTCGCCGAGTTTGGAGGAGGAATGCTGCCTATGACCCCAAGAACACCATCCCCACCGTCAAACATGGAGGTGGAAACATTATGCTTTAGGGGTGTTTTTCTGCTAAGGGGACAAGACAACTTCACCGCATCAAAGGGACGATGGATGGGGCCATGTACCGTCAAATCTTGGGTGAGAACCTCCTTCCCTCAGCCAGGGCATTGAAAATGGGTCGTGGATGGTATTCCAGCATGGCAATGACCAAAAACACACGGCCAAGGCAACAAAGGAGTGGCTCAAGAAGAAGCACATTAAGGTCCTGGAGTGGCCTAGCCAGTCTCCAGACTTTAATCCCATAGAAAATCTGTGGAGGGAGCTGAAGGTTCGAGTTGCCAAACGTCAGCCTCGAAACCTTAATGACTTGGAGAAGATCTGCAAAGAGGAGTGGAACAAAATCCCTCCTGAGATGTGTGCAAACCTGATGGCCAACTACAAGAAACGGCTGACCTCTGTGATTGCCAACAAGGGTTTTGCCACCAAGTACTAAGTCATGTTTTGCAGAGGGGTCAAATACTTATTTCCCTCATTAAAATGCAAATCAATTTATAACATTTTTGACATGCGTTTTTCTGGATTTTTTCCCTCACTGTATGTGAACACACTCTATCCACTGGTTTTATCATCATCACTATCTACTGATATGAATCAGCTTTATTTTTACAAGATGCAGAAGTTTACCATCATTTTGATGCTAATTCTAAAATAAGTTTCTACAGTACTTGATCATTATGTAAAACAAAAGTTGTTCCTAAAGCTTGTGTACTTTCTACATGGAATCGGTTCTCTTACAGTTTGAAGCCAGTTGAAACCAGTTTTCGAATCCCAGACTAGCTTTAATAGAAAACATGTGTTTCTCATTGTGTGATAAGCTGTTCAATGCAGTGCCTGCGCTAGAATACTGCGCTGCTGTGCAGCACACCAACTATTGTAAGCGAGCACATCACAATCTCACCATCTTCCACTTATGGTTTTAGCTATATATCATAAGGCCTACAGACAGATTTTATCCAGGTGGTATCTGAGACTTTAATTTAGTCAGGTTAATGTGTCTGTCTGGTGGCGGGACTGTTTAAAGGCAGAGATATATGTTGAGATTTTATCAGAATACATGTTTTCTAATGCATAGACACAAAAGGACACCACAGTCTAGTACCTCCATACTGTCTGACATCTTTGAATGGCTGAAAATATGAAGATTTTATACAGTATATGAGTGTGAGATTTCAGTTGTCTCAGTAATAGCAGCATGATAGCAGTTCTTTGTTTTCCCCATAGATGCTACCATTTTCACTGCAGGGAGCCATGTTTCCCTTCACCAGCATATCACTCTGTCATAGAGACCAGGCGGACAGAGCATTGCCAAAGCCAGAGCTGCCCTGGGCCAGGGAGACAGAGCTCACACCATCAGTACCTCTATTCTACCAGTCATATTCTTCCTTTCCTGTTTTAGCTTTAAAGGGACATTTCTCCATGCAAGTTTAATGCAGAGGATAATACATAACTGCAAACACATGAGTCGACTGAAATAAATCTGTTCTTTAACATAAAATATAGGCTAGATACATCTAAATTGATTATTATTTGCACACAGCTGTAAACACCAAATGGCACCCTATTCCCTATATAGTGCACTACTTTTAACCAGAGGCACCCTATCTAGTGCACTACTTTTGACCAGAGCCCTATAGGCCCTGTTCGAAAGCAGTGTGCTATATAGAGAATAGGGTGCCATTTGAGACGCACACATACTATACTGTTGACTTACACTGTAGTCATTTAATCAGTTTGATACCAAGGGGGCTCTTTAACCCCAGGTTTTGTTTCCATGGAGAATAGCCCAAGATCCTCTCATAAATAGCATGCAGGGATGTGTCCTCAGCTCACTGTAGTGTCATTAAACAGGTGCTTGCCAAGGTCACTTATCATATGCAGGAGCATAACAAAGTGCCTGTAATGTCTCTGTCTGAGGCAAAGATTTAAAGCAAGAATTAAACAGACAAGCATTTTGAAGTGAACACCTTCCTTATACTGCCTCAGTGCAGCTCTGTAATAATAATAATAACGGTTAGGTCAGAAGATATTTGTTCTGGTTCTTTTCTCTCTCTCGCTCTTTCTCTCCATCTCTCTCCCTCTCTCTTTGATGGATTAAAAGTAAATCGTTTGCAATATATGCCTACTGGTTTGGAGAAATGTTGCTTGTAAAATGCTTTTTAGTGACAGATGGACAAAAAGATCAAGTCAGGTCAATCATGTTGATTTTGTGTTTTCTTTTGTTGCTTGCGTGTTCCCAGTATAGTACAGTGTTCTAATAATGATATGGGTTTCATAAGATGTACATTTGAAAGTCCTTTAATGTGCCACTTTCAATGTTACTACTTTAATACGCTTTTGTACTACAGATTTAATGTCAAAATGAGCATCTCAGTGATTATTGCACATTAAGTATTTTTATGTGGTCTTGTTTAATAAATACAGTCCATTCTGTTAATACCCTTACGAAAAAAGATTGCAGTCAGAGTGCAGTATAACTGCAGTGCACTGCAGTATAACTACAGTTAAACTGCATTATGCAAAAATACGTTTTTTACTGCAGTCATTTTGCAGTGTAACTGCAGTTAGAGTGCAGTATAACTGTAGTTAGAATGCAGTACACTGCAGTTATTCTGTAATTACTGCGTCCAAAATACCACAGTCGACTGCAGTTACTGCACTTTTACTACAGTTTCAAAACTGCAATCTTTGAAATGAAATTGGAAATGTGTACAGTAGAGTCTTATAACCATTTACTACCTGTGGCCCATCATTAAAGTGTTTTGTAAAGCATAAGGGCATGCCTGTAAAGTGGGTAGCTCTATGCCAAGTATCCCGAGTGTAGCCAAAACACTAGCAACATGTACTTTGTTTTAGTCTGTTGTGGCTAAGACAGTAATTGCCCAATTAACTCCAGATATTTCTAAACTTGCTCCATCACTACCACTTATTAATAAGAAGGTAAGCTATATTACTGCACCAAATCAATATGTAGTGTCAGTTTATCTGTGTTTAGTGAAGGACCTCGGGAGGATTATGACACTTTACGGTTGGCCGCATTTAACAATTTCCTTAATGCATTAGTCTGAGTGTAAGGCCTTCTGTGTGAGATACTGATTAAATCAGACTGCATTCTTGTAATCTCACTCTCAGGACTTCTGATACAGGTACTTCATTCTAGAAACTGAAATGTATAGACTTTTCAATTAGCTATCCAAAAGATCAATAGACTTGTTCAATGTCCCTGAGTTGGTTTTTGAGCAGCTGAGAACTCATTGAATTCTGTATTAGCATTTTATTTGAAAGTGCAACCCACTGTGTTAAAGCTACATTTAGTCTAGATGCAGTAAAAATACATAACTCTTATCAAAAGCTGTTGTTATAACTGCTGAGTACTGATTTTAGAGAAACTCTAACACTGCTTTTTGATAAAACTTTGTAATATTTTATTTAGCAGAAGAGTGTACTTTCTGAAGCTATTAAGACCTATCTGTTTGTTCTGGCGTTAACATATTCTTTCTCTTTTTTTCAGATGTAAATGGAGAAGCAGAAGTGTCAAGAAGAAAAACAGGACATCTGCACAGTTGCAAAACGGATTTGCATTAAAAGGCAAACAACAACATCCCATCACTTTCCTCTAATACAATCCAGTACTGACAATTAATGTCAAGCAGCACATCGGTGCAGCATTATGCTGCCTTGCTGGAAGAAACGCTGCTAATGGAAAGAAAACATAAGATTCAATGCATTAAATACATATAAATGCAGCAGAATGCCTTCAAAAGTCTCATGCTTGTACGTGTTGACAGTCGTTTGCTGGGCAAGTGCTCTTTGGTACTTGGGTATATCCCGCCCGACATCCTCATATGTCAGTGGGCAGATGTCTTTGCCTATTCGGAAGACTGTGAAAACCCTTAAGAACACTACGTTCAGCAACATGCGGACGCGAACGCTGAACCCACACACCTTTGACTTTGTCATCAACGAGCCTAAGAAATGTGAGACGAACACGCCCTTCCTGGTCATCCTGATCAGCACCACACACAAAGACTTTGATGCCCGTCAGGCCATCCGGGAGACCTGGGGCGATGAGAGCACCTACAGCGACATCCGCATCATCACCCTCTTCCTGCTGGGCCGCAACACGGACGCCGTCCTCAACCAGATGGTGGAACAGGAGAGCCAGATCTTCCACGACATTGTGGTGGAGGACTTCATAGACTCATACCACAACCTCACCCTCAAGACCCTGATGGGCATGCGCTGGGTGGCCACCTTCTGCTCCCAGGCCCAGTACGTCATGAAGACAGACAGCGACATCTTTGTCAACATGGACAATCTGGTCTATAAGCTTCTGAAGCCCACCACCAAGCCCAAGAGGAGGTACTTCACGGGCTACGTCATCAACGGAGGTCCCATCAGAGACATGCGCAGTAAGTGGTACATGCCCAGAGACCTGTACCCAGAGGCTAAGTACCCCCCGTTCTGCTCGGGCACGGGGTACGTGTTCTCAGTGGACGTGGCTGAGCTGATCTATAAGACCTCGCTGCACACCAGACTGCTCCACCTGGAGGATGTGTACGTGGGACTGTGTCTGAGGAAGCTGGGCATCCACCCCTATCAGAACAGTGGCTTCAATCACTGGAAAATGGCCTACAGCCTGTGCAGGTACCGTCGTGTTATCACTGTCCATCAGATCTCACCGGAAGAAATGCACCGAATCTGGAACGACATGTCCAGCAAGAAACACCTCAGATGCTAGCGGCACCTGAGGACAACTCAGCTTGGACTCTTCTTAATTTTCTGACAGCATTAGTTCTCTATAGGCTACTAGTATACTACTGAATCCACTCTGTAGCTGTTGGGTGCATGAAGCTTGTAAAGCGCATGTTCTCATTCAAACACAGTAAAATAGTCTTGTTGCTAGTCATTTTATAATCTGTCTAGAATTCCAACTATAGACTTCACAAACTCATTTTGATGAACATTTACTCTCCAGTATACATTTTTGAAAGTAACATTTACAAGTGAAACCAGAGTTATTATTGAAAGAAAAAACGATTTATTTGTCAGTGTAAATCTATCTACTTTCTGCCAAGTTCTCATGCTGTTTTGGGGGATGCCGTTACCCACACCATGTCTCATCCCTCATCCCTCCTACCAATCTTATGGCTGGTCAACTACTGTACACACAATATACATACAATTTGAAATAGCAAATAATGCTGCAACAATGACAACAACAATATCTATATTCTGCAAACGTGTGAATGTTGTTGGTTATTTTCATATTTCTGCCATTTTTTAAGAAATGAATACAATTCTGCTGGATGTACGTCACCACTATTGGTAGTGATGTACACAGTGTTCAAAACTACATGTGTGGGTCAAACAGATGCTATACATTTTAATTTGACTGGGTCTTTATGTTTAAATATTGGTGCAAATGTAGGCTAACTGCCACTTCTTCTGGAAAGAAACAGAAAAAATGCTTTTTACATTTAGATGTTATTTATTTATTTTTTTACCCTATTCTTACAGTGTACTTTAAGTAATTAATGGTGTCATGCTACATGCTTCTGATAAAACTAGCTTCTATTACTTTATACTGTACATAGAGAGCTGATTAATTAACAATTCATTACCACTACCAAGTATCAACAGACATAAATATAATTTTGTCCAAGTGACAATTTACATAGTAACAACTATCTACATTCACAAATGAATGTATTAGCATGTGTATTTGGCATATCTTCACTGAAGCACTGCTATTGAAGTAATGGGAAATGATATTTTCTAGAACTTGGATGGCTGTAATGGTCCAAATGTAATTTAAGTGTTTTTTTAAGTCTAGTATTATACTGAACAAAAATATAAACGCAACATTCAACAATTTCCAAGATTTTACTGAGTTACAGTTCATATAAGGAAATCAGTCAATTTAAATAAATTCATTAGGCCCTAATCTACGGATTTCACATGACTGGGAATACAGATATGCATCTGTTGGTCACAGATCGTTTTTTTTAAAAGGTAGGGGCGTGGATCAGAAAACCAGTCAGTATCTGGTGTGACCACCATTTGCCTCATGCAGCGTGACACATCTCCTTCGCATAGAGTTGATCAGGCTGTTGACTGTGGCCTGTGGAATGTTGTCCACTCCTCTTCAATGGCTGTGCGGAGTTGCTGGATATTGGCAGGAACTGGAACACGCTGTCGTACACGTCGATCCAGAGCATCCCAAACATGCTCAATGAGTGACATATCTAGGTGAGTGTGCAGGCCATGGAAGAACCGGACATTTTCAGCTTTCAGGAATTGTGTACAGATCCTTGCGACATGTGGCCGTGCTTTATCATAATGAAACATGAGGTGATGGCGGCGGATGAATGGCACGACAATGGGCCTCAGGATCTCATCACGGTATTTCTGTGCATTCAAATTGCCATCGATAAAATGCAATTGTGTTCATTGTCTGTAGCTTATGCCTGCCCATACCATAACCCCACCGCCACCATGGGGTACTCTGTTCACATCGCTGACATCAGCAAACCGCTTGCCTACACGACACCATACACGTGGTCTGTGGTTGAGGCCGTTTGGACGTACTGCCAAATTCTCAAAAAAATTGGCCTGCAGTCAGCATGCCAATTGCACGCTCCTCAAAATGAGACATCTGTGGCATTGTGTTGTGTGACAAAACTGCACATTTTAGTGATATTTTATTGTCCCCAGCACAAGGTCCACCTGTGTAATGATCATGCTGTTTAATCAGTTTCTTGATATCCCACACCTGTCAGGTGGATGGATTATCTTGGTAAAGGATAAATGCTCACTAACAGGAATGTAAACACATTTGTGCAAAAAAATGAGAGAAATAAGCTTTTTGTGCATATGGAAACATGGGACCAACACTTTACCTTTTACGTTTATATTTTTGTTCAGTGTATAAGCTATTGTGACACTTGACTGTGAAAGTTTAAAGATCCTGAAGGGGGTTGTTGTGATATACAGTATGTTTTGTTTTTTTACATAAAAAATATACATACTTGAAAATAATAAAACCTATTCAATGCCTTGTATACTTGTTGACCCTTATCATGCATTCATGTCGATTACATTTGTTTTTGGGGTTTAGATTTGTTGAAATACAGCTACTTGTATGGATTTTCATGTTCATCAAATTCCTTTCTATTTGTCAACAAACTCGAGTACCATCCACAAATTACTTCCAGCCACAAATATATATTTTTTATAGTTCCATGTAAATGTGTGCATTTGTAATAGTTTGAATTTTCAGTGGCTCTAGCCAGTACAACTTACCTTGGGGATCTGCCAAACATCCACATGCCACATAGTGTCACTTGGCAGACTGTTCCGACAGCAGTGTATCTGCCAGATGGTGACATTGCCAAATTCTGTAACTTGTTTATAATAAATGGAGGCACTATTTGGCTGAAAGGATTCCTCACCGTTTCATTGCCTCTTCCGTATGTACTTGGGATGTGGGAGGAGTGACCTTCACAAAGTTGTCCAACCTGTTATAATTCATTTCCATTAGGAGATTGTAATGTTTTACAATCTGGACAGGATTACTTCAGTCAGTTAACTTTTAAGTAAATCAACATCTATTGCAGCTAAATGAATACAAAATCAACTCAACACAACATTAGTTTTAATAATAGCAATTAATTTTTATTTGTTGCTCCTCTGCAGAATTTTTTATTGGCCGATTACAGAAAGGGAACAAAGATAATATGCGGAAATGGTACACATACTGTACATAAAAAACAAAAACAATTTACCTATTCAAATAACGTATTTAGTACAAGTTAATATTTATTTACCACTTTAATTTAGAAAATAATTATAATTTAGAGCTACTGTACTTGTTTGGACAAACAAATGGCTCATCAACCTTTCAATAGTTGCCTTTGGGTTTCGTTTGCAGATGCATTGTTATACAGTACATTTCAGACTAATATATTTAGGAAAAAACATCTTGTAGTGCAGTAAGAAAGAGCAAGAAACTTAATTTTTCAAGATTTTGGCCTACATTTAATCAGATCAAGCATTAACCGGCGACAGCCGACACCCGCATAGCTGATGTTTTTGGCGGTGTCGTAAGTGTAGCTATGTTGGAGCTGTCAAATCGGTGAGCAGCTGCTCTTGATCATTGTCACGAAGCCACACCCATCCCACTCACGTTAGAAGTTCAGAATGAGAAAGTGTAGGCTATATAGAAATAATGACGCTCAAATTGAAAATCATTAAACGATTAATTTCTACCAGCCTAATCGAGATGTAGATGACATCTCACATTCCAGTGTTCGAAATTGTAAACGAGGCTGCATGGGTTTTCTCTTATTGCGATGCCGTATCACCAATGGCAATGTCCGCTTTAGGTATAATGCCAGGAGCCACCTCCGACACCAACAAAGCAACCGCTATGCAGATCCCGGCTAAAGCGGATCTGATTGAATAGAGCCATTTATCAATTAATTTGGCTTCCGAAAACACATAAACTGAAGCATATTACAGGATTATGGTTTGTGTTATGGTTCAAATGACCATTGTTGTCTGATAACAAAGCATACAGGTTAAATTCTCATTACAATTCATAACGTGAGTCTCCCAGGGCTAAGCATTGTTTTATCAGGTGCATATACTCTGCCCAAAATTGCATTGTAGCTTGTCCTTAGAGTATAACTATTGACTTGAGAAAATACTACCATTGAGTTGTATCACTGCTGGAATATACGGATGTATGTTTGTGAAATGGTCTTAAACCAACCAACATAAACAAGTTCTGCTTTTCGCGGTCTCACTCATTACCTACGTTCTTAGGCACAGATTAATGAACAAGGCACCTCTAGCATTTTTAAGCATCAACACTGTCATGAATAAGCAGCACATTACACACGGCAGCATTCAGGTTTCACCTTTCCTTCACTTTCACCAATAATGGGTCCCTTAAATTTGTTGGTTTACGCTCATCTATACACAGTACAGTTCATTCCTTTTAAAACATTTATAATGTTATCATGAAAATGTGCTTCTTCCATAAAATAAAGTAAATCTTACATTCTGAACAAGGACTACAACACAGAGCTATGGGAAACATTTCTTTATCTCAAATGAGTAGTCTGTGAAATGGAAGTTGAAGAAGCAAATATTTTTCACTGTGAAAACGTAACGGTGAGAAACAAATAAAAGTTTCTCATTTCAATAAATAATAGTAAGATCTTCGCTGAAAGCAGAGGTAACATAATTTAAAAAACACACAACAAGTCCTAAGCCACTTTGTTTTATCCCCAGCTATTACCACCTGAGAACATCTTTAGTTTTCTTAGCTGAATCCTGTTCCGTGCGCTGACCTAGCCTGGGGGGGGGGGGGGGGGTTAGCGGAGAGGATCTGTGACAGAGCTGGGCATCGGGGCAGGGGAGAATGGAAGCAAGCAAGGGGTGTATGTGGTGCTTCTCGGTCTGTCTGTCTGTCTGTCTGCTCTGACCTGACTCCTCCATCTCACTTGCTTTGGCCATGATGAGGAGCGCATCAGCTAACACTCAGCTGGGCGAAGCCAATCAGCTTCACGTTGTCTGGGATCTCAGTGTCATCACAGCCAGAGACCTGATGGAGGAACAGATCAATAGGTGGGGGCCATAAAATCCTAACATTTGCGTACAACAACAACATTACCATAATCCAACACCCAATGAACAGCTGTACCCTAACAATTAGGATTGGTTTTGGCACTGATCCTACTTTATGTAGTAAGCCACTGTTTAACGGATTAATATTACTTTGACCTCTTCGCTCTTAAATCCTATAAACTAAGAAAACTTGAAGCACAGGAGAGATTTGTCCCCTTGTTACAGGGCCATGAAGACATGAGAGCAGAGTGGAGGAATTACAGTCCTTCAAAAGATAATTTGCCAATTAAACATTTATGGAGAGCTTTTAAAATTCTACAGTATTTCCCTACAGCCAAGGTGGTAGAACAATGTAATTCCTCCATTTAATAATAGAACATGCTTCATATCATCCGAGACGGCGTCTTAGCAGCTCTATTAATTACTACATCAAAGTATTTTTCATTACTGATGTGACTAGAACCTGTTACTAGACATCCTGTGACACAAGCAATGCAAAATGCACAAAGACAATTGTAATTTCCCTTCAGGTTTTCATTTAATCTAATAACTAATAATATTGTGATGCAACAGCTTCTACTGTGAAGGGTTGCAGTGCAATCTACAGAACTCTCCTGTGCTTTGCACTGAGAAAGATTGGATATGTTTCATGTTAAAAGCTCTATGACTATGTTGTACAGGTCTGTGTTGCATTTAAATCAGGATGATATAGCTATCCTGAGACCTGGGGAGTTTCCCTGGCAGTGAAATCTAAAAGTGTCCCAGTAGTCTCACAAACCTCCCTATCATGTTCAAGGTTTTTTTAAATAAGACATGCCGTTTGAAAAGAAAATACAAGAAACAGATAATTATTTTGTCTGCACTTGAGTCATTGGCATGGCTAACTCCACAAAAGCCCTCTCAAAACTAGAGGAGCTTTTGCTAAAATATAAGTTGTATTTTATTGAAAGTTCATTAGAGAGTGAGTGCGGCAAAATTCTAAACTAGTTATGCTCCTATGCTGACCCACAAGGAGGCCTTATTACTGGCAACATGCATTCAGATTGGTTTGAGTGCAGTCTCTGAGAGGCAATCGATATATCTTTTTCACATCGCTATCCCCCTGGATGTGGTACAGCATGAGTCAGTGCAATGTCTGCCCGCCTCCAGCAATTTAGAGTGGAGAATGGAGAAAGGTTCTGTCTCTCCCCGGATAGACTGGTGGGTCTATCCTGTGGTATAAACCCTCTTGGTAAAATGTTCTGAATTGTTCTCAGAGCGAAGATCATTATTCTCACTGTCGGCATGTGTAGTGAAACCGCAAACATAATTCAGTGTTTTTGGTCGATATTTGGAGTTGAGTGGCTGTGTGCGATTTCGTGCCGCCTGGAACTGGAGCAGTGTGTTAACTAATAGAAATGGGAAAGTGCTCTGGCCAATATATTTACCCAGCCAGGCCCCAGCCAGCAGCACAGTCTGGATGCTGCTGCTGCTAACCCCTCTGATGCAGTTCTGCACACCAGAGTGTCTCCAGCGACATTCACCAGCTGCTGATAAGACGTACATGGCAGAAAGGTCGAAGAGTGATATACTGTGACCAACCGCACAGATGTTGTTTACCTCACCCACACCTTCCAAAAGGGTGCTAAAAAATAGCCCAATATTACGGCAAATCCACTGGGATCGGCATTCATTGCTTCCTTCATTCTTCTCTGTAGAGAATTTGCATTGTTCCGCTCGGTGTCGATCAATGTAAATCACATAGTGTCGTGCTCGGAGGGAAGCATGTGCAGATTAGGAGTGTCAACCATCAGTTATTCCACTTACACGACAAAGTCAGTGCTGCGACACGCCTGTCATCACAGATTTCTCCCATTCTCTAGCACCACTGCTCATTTGGGATTTGAATGAAGTGTCAGTATCTCCAGACACCACAACCCTAAAGCATTGTCATTTAATTGGTGTAAGTGAGACATTATATTTTCTATGTATGTTGAGCGTTATGGAAGTCAATCAATCTGTGTGATGTAACGTTCTGGTTTTTGGAAGCATCCCTCTTATTTCATGTAGCTATCTTGAGACATGAGGTGGTGTGACATTTATCATCTGGGTACTCACCAGTTTAAAGGTCAACACTTTGTAGGTAGTCGGGTCATCTACAATCTTCTGCAGGTTAGCTGCAACTGAAAAGTAATGTTATATATAGAGTACGCAAGTGTTAATAGTGTTATTGCACAGTCACATCAGATTATCTATCATAGATCATATGATGAATAAATCAAGACTGTACCTCGCTGCTCTTATACCTCTCATTGACTGAGAGGGATGTGATTCTTTTGAAAATACCAGACCTAGGTCAAATACATGTAAAATATGTTTAAATACTTGAACTGCGCATGATTTAGTTTGCCCAGTAAAATAGTTCCAAATGTACAAACTCCAAGCTAAATCAAGCGCACCTCAAATACTTTCAAGTATTTGACACATGTATTTGACCTAGGTCTGGAAAATACACGCTAAGCATGTGGGTTTAAATAAGCCCTGCATTACATCAGAAAACAAGGATGAAACATTTACCGACAACAACATCGTGTCCATTGACAAGGCCAGCTGAGAATAGCTCCTGGGAAACCCCATCGGCAGTGTCTATGGAGAGAACAACATACAACATTAGAACCAGGTGAGAAGTTAACGTGACATACGGTACTACACTTCAATACAAAATACAATATCAAATGGTGCTAATAACCACATTCTAACATTAGCTTCTTCATTGTGTGCAGCTCTTACCTCGGCCAGGAGTGAACTCAAACCGGATGTCATTCAGCTCCTTCCTGGAGTTCCTGAAGAGAGAGATGGGAAGGTGATAAGTATTTAAGATGTGTTACATGTGAACATGGAACCCACCAGTCTATCCTCCATAGGAACAGACAGGGGGTCCAGGACCTGGTTAGACTCTTTGGGTTTACAACTCCATGGCATGACAACAATAGTCAGAGGAGTTGGCTACAATTCAGATCTGGGACCAGGCCAAGAGTCCCCGTGTGTTCTATTTGATTCAGACTGTCTGAAGAGTATCCTGACAAGCAGACCCCCAGGAATGGAGGAGTAGAAAGAGACAGCCTGGCTGCCACATCCACTATTAAACACTACGCGTCTCTAGGCTTAACACAATGGGCCATGTTAAGCATATTGTTTTCCTTACTAACTGCTTAAGTTAGTGTTACTATTAGCTAATGTAATATCATCCTGTTTTTATGGACAACACAGTTGGTGTAGCATTAGTACTCAAATTTGAATCCTTGCATATTAAATAGGCTGCACTGTAAAGCTCAATAAAATTGATTGTTTTGAGTTGCCATGAAAATAAACCCTCACTCTGGCCTGTGTACCAGTGGGGAACATGCATACAGGTTGGGCAAAACTAACATACACTACCAGTCAAAAGTTTGGACACACCTACTCATTCCACGGTTTTTCTTTATTTTTTACTATTTTCTACATTGTAGAATAATAGTGAAGACATCAAAACTATGAAATAACACATGGAACCATGTAATAACCAAAAAAGTGTTAAACAAATCAAAATATATTTTATATTTGTGATTCTTCAAAGTAGCCACCCTTTGCCTTGATGACAGCTTTGCACACTCTTGGCACTCTCAACCAGCTTCATGAGGTAGTCACCTGGAATGCATTTCAATTAACAGGTGTGCCTTGTTAAAAGTTAATTTGTGGAATTTATTTCCTTAATGCGTTTGAGCCAATCAGTTGTGTTTTGACAAGGTAGGGTTGGTATACAGAAGATAGCCCTATTTGGTAAAAGACCAAGTCTATATTATGGCAAGAACAGCTCAAATAAGCAAAGAAAAATGACAGTCCATTACTTTAAGACATGAAGGTCAGTCAATCCGGAAAATTTCAAGAACTTTGAAAGTTTCTTCAAGTGCAGTCGCAAAAACCATCAAGCGCTATGATGAAACTTGCTCTCATGAGGACCGCCACAGGAATGGAAGACCCAGAGTTACCTCTGCTGCAGAGGATAAGTTCATTAGAGTTAACTGCACCTCAGATTGCAGCCCAAATAAATGCTTCACAGAGTTCAAGTAACAGACACATCTCAACATCAACTGTTCAGAGGAGATTGCGTGAATCAGGCATTCATGGTCGAATTGCTGCAAAGAAACCCCTACTAAAGGACACCAATAAGAAGAAGAGACTTGCTTGGGCCAAGAAACACGAGCAATGGACATTAGACCGGTGGAAATCTGTCCTTTGGTTTGATGAGTCCAAAATGTGAGATTTTTGGTTCCAACTGCCGTGTCTTTGTGAGACGCAGAGTAGGTGAACGGATGATCTCTGCATGTGTGGTTCCCACTGTGAAGCATGGAGGAGGTTTGATGTTGTGGGGGTGCTTTGCTGGTGACACTGTTGGTGATCTATTTAGAATTCAAGGCACACTTAACTACCAGAGCATTCTGCAGCGATACGCCATCCCATCTGGTTTGCACTTAGTGGGACTATCATTTGTTTTTCAACAGGAGAATGACCCAAAACACACCTCCAGGCTGTGTAAGGGCTATTTGACCAAGAATGAGAGTGATGGAGTGCTGCATCAGATGACCTAGTCTCCACAATCACCCGACCTCAACCCAATTGAGATGGTTTGGGATGAGTTGGACCGCAGAGTGAAGGAAAAGCAAGCAACAAGTGCTCAGCATATGTGGGAACTCCTTCAAGACTGTTGGAAAAGCATTCCTCATGAAGCTGGTTGAGAGAATGCCAAGTGTGCAAAGATGTCATCAAGGCAAAAGGTAGCTACTTTGAAAAATATAAAATATATCAATGACTGATAGCTTCAAAAGGAGGGGAGCGGCTGGGCTGGCTACTGTACACAGCGTTGTGGGAGTGGGATTAATTTGAGCTGTAATTAAGATGCATAAATCACATCAATCTCTGCCCACCTGCTAGCCCCTGACCTACATTTTACAGGAGATTCTGCATGTACGGAACATGCTTCGACACCTCTGTGAGGGCTAACTTAGTTTTACGAGAGAGAGCAAGAGAGAGAGAGAGGCAGTAGGAAGAGAAGTGGGAGTGGATTTCCATCAGCTGCCTGTGTCAACTTTACTTGTCCAATTCTGCAGATTCACAGCTAGAGAGAAGTCAGGGGTGAAACTTGAGTTTAGCAGATGGATGTAGGATGACTAAGATCTCTCCAGTTCATCCACGGACAGTGGGAGAGCATGCTGTAAGTGCTTCTGCAGCCACATCTGTGTCAGCGGGCCTGAGCCCGGCGTTTCCATCTACCTACTAAGTCCTCCTCCAGAGAGATCGGCAGCAGATGCCTGGAAAGTCTCTGTCAGATTACATTGTGGGAGGTAAATAGATTGCAAAGGACAGTCGGAGCTAAGCCACACACACAGATTGAGAAACCGTTTAGGAGTTTTTGGGATTTTATGTGCTTCTTTTAAAACGTCAATCTTCCAGTCTTACTGGGAATGTTAAGATTTCACCAGGTAAAGCATGAGCTGAAATCATTTGTATAGAGAGGTGTTCTATCTACTAAAATAGATTTCCCCTGGTAGGCAATGGGCAGTCAGGCAAACACTTGACTGGCAAACACTCAGAGAGTGCCATTCAAGGAGGGGAGAATCTCTGCTATAAAACATGACAGAATGTCATCACTCCCAGGTCCCCAGAGTAACTCAGGTAATGTTTGTCTATAGAACACATTAATACTTCTGAATTGCACTCTGCCACTGAAGCTGTTTACATTGTGTCCTGTCCAGACTTATGATTGGTATGTTGGGGAAAGTTAGCTGTAAAGCTCTCTAGCACTGAGAGCGTTCACTGCAGTTCAAGGCCAAAGCCTGGTAAACAGATGGTCTATTGTGTATAGACTACACACAGGGACTGACTGTGACCAGAAATCGGCTCTGACATTTTTAACACACCGGCCCATTTCTTTCCTTAAGGCCCCCACAACTGACCTTTTTTTCCCCTCAAGGCCCCCACACCGGCCCATTTTATTAGTTGAGACCCCCATTGCTAGCCAGTTAATTATAATTCCCCCACACACACACACACAAAAAGAAAGTTGGACAGGCCCACCAGGCTAAAAATGGACCAGCCTATCTGGCATTTGCCCGAAATGTCAGATGGTCAGTCCGCCCCTGACTACAAAGGAGAACTCTAAATCCTGTTTGGCATTGACAGGGAAGTAATTTCTTAAAACACCAACAAACACAATCAATACACACATCTGGGGAGTGTTTGGAGTCAGCAGAGGGAAAGTACTTCAGAGCTCCAGCCTTGGGAAAGCCTACATGAATGGGCCCATTGTGTGAGAGGAGATAGTATTAATGTGCTGGTAATTAATTTGGGATGGATTGTGCTGGCAAAATAAAGGAGAGTAATTTGGCTTTCTCGTGGGTTTAAATTAATGAGTTTGCACACTGCAACGCACAATAATCTAAACTTTTTGTCTGAGTCTACACAAGGCAGGGTGGGCTGCGTGGGCATGATAACACCAGCCCATGGACAGACGGAATAAATGTGCCACATCTGCCTGGAGCTCTATTGGTTAATTGGCTGACTTCTATCCTCCCATGATTACATACCCTATTAATCAGCAATCAACTGCCAGTGAGGATGACACGTCAATATCTGTGCCAAAGTGCTCTTTCTTTCTTTCATGGAGCAGATCAAATGATCAATTTCTTCTGTACAAAATAAAAAATGTCAACTCCCAGGTCATTCAAACTTTTCCTGTTGTTCTTATTGTCTTTTAATTGAAGTTTCCTGATGGTTCCAAGTCCCCCAGTGTGTCTCTGAGATCCCTTCTCTGTTTCAGACATACATCAACCACTCCCAGGCATTATGGTTAGGGTTGCAAAGCTACCGGTAATTTAGTAAAGTAACCAAAATCTTCAGTAATTTGGGTAATTAAAAGAAAACCTATAGCAATCTATTTTAACTTTGATAATTTATACTTAAATAACTTAAAACATGTATTAATATATACTATTCATTTTTTATATCTGTGTCCATATTGTCCATGAGTTTCTAGTGGATAGACCATATGGTTGAAGAGAAAATAGCCTAATTAATGAAAAAAGCATCTAATCAACAATGGCATTATTTTCAATTAACTCTGCAACTCTTTCAACTATTGACTTCACAACTGCCACCAGTTTGCCGCCAAAACATTGACAACAAATACATATTGACTTAATAAATAAATAAGTGTAAAAAAAAATTGATATTATGCTGAAACCCTCATATTAAACACCAATGGTATTCACTAAGTTCATGGTTTATATTTAGGATAATGGTTTACAGCTTTGTCATTCTATGTTTAATTTTTAAATCATCTTATTTAATTATGTCATATATTTTACATTTGATAAGGCCACACATAGGGCCAGACATAATTACAGATACCTTTGATAATCTGAAGTACCCATAAAGGCCACTAGATATCTTGTGATAGATTACATAAAATTCTTGAAAGATACCAAGGTTCTGGTAGTTTACTGGTACATTTCAAAAGTTTCCAGTAATATACCCTGCCTTTGCAACCCTAATCATGGTCAACTAACCATAACATCCCATCTGAATACAATTCTCTAAAGGACCTTAATTGATGGGTTCACGCTAGCATAAATTATTTTCTAATCAACCTTAACATCCTTATCAATTTTGGGAGGAGAATTTATACTGTGGGGAAAAAAAGTATTTAGTCAGCCACCAATTGTGCAAGTTCTCCCACTTAAAAAGATGAGAGAGGCCTGTAATTTTCATCATAGGTACACGTCAACTATGACAGACAAATTGAGATTTTTTTTCTCCAGAAAATCACATTGTAGGATTTTTCATGAATTTATTTGCAAATTATGGTGGAAAATAAGTATTTGGTCACCTACAAACAAGCAAGATTTCTGGCTCTCACAGACCTGTAACTCACAGAAGGCTCCTCTGTCCTCCACTCGTTACCTGTTTTTAATGGCACCTGTTTGAACTTGTTATCAGTATAAAAGACACCTGTCTACAACCTCAAACAGTCACACTCCAAACTCCACTATGGCCAAGACCAAAGAGCTGTCAAAGGACACCAGAAACAAAATTGTAGACCTGCACCAGGCTGGGAAGACTGAATCTGCAATAGGTAAGCAGCTTGGTTTGAAGAAATCAACTGTGGGAGCAATTATTAGGAAATGGAAGACATACAAGACCACTGATAATCTCCCTCGATCTGGGGCTCCACGCAATATCTCACCCCGTGGGGTCAAAATGATCACAAGATCGGTGAGCAAAAATCCCAGAACCACACGGGGGGACCTAGTGAATGACCTGCAGAGAGCTGGGACCAAAGTAACAAAGCCTACCATTAGTAACACACTACGCCGCCAGGGACTCAAATCCTGCAGTGCCAGACGTGTCCCCCTGCTTAAGCCAGTACATGTCCAGACACGTCTGAAGTTTGCTAGAGTGCATTTGGATGATCCAGAAGAGGATTGGGAGAATGTCATATGGTCAGATGAAACCAAAATATAACTTTTTGGTAAAAACTCAACTCGTCGTGTTTGGAGGACAAATAATGCTGCGTTGCATCCAAAGAACACCATACCTACTGTGAAGCATGGGGGTGGAAACATCATGCTTTGGGGCTGTTTTTCTGCAAAGGGACCAGGACGACTGATCCGTGTAAAGGAAATAATTAATGGGGCCATGTATCGTGAGATTTTGAGTGAAAACCTCCTTCCATCAGCAAGGGCATTGAAGATGAAACGTGGCTGGGTCTTTCAGCATGACAATGATCCCAAACACACCGCCCGGGCAACAAAGGAGTGGCTTCGTAAGAAGCATTTCAAGGTCCTGGAGTGGCCTAGCCAGTCTCCAGATCTCAACCCCATAGAAAATCTTTGGAGGGAGTTGAAAGTCCGTGTTGCCCAGCGACAGCCCCAAAACATCACTGCTCTAGAGGAGATCTGCATGGAGGAATGGGCCAAAATACCAGCAACAGTGTGTGAAAACCTTGTGAAGACTTACAGAAAACGTTTGACCCGTGTCATTGCCAACAAAGGGTATATAACAAAGTATTGAGAAACTTTTGTTATTGACCAAATACTTATTTTCCACCATAATTTGCAAATAAATTCATTAAAAATCCTACAATGTGATTTTCTGGAGAGAAAAAAATCTCATTTTGTCTGTCATAGTTGACGTGTACCTATGATGAAAATTACAGGCCTCTCTCATCTTTTTAAGTGGGAGAACTTGCACAATTGGTGGCTGACTAAATACTTTTTTTCCCCACTGTATAGTGTTTGTTCTTTCAGATGCAATTATGTTTTTCCAATTAGTTTGGTATTTTTCCCAAGAGAACCCCCACCACACGATACAGCTCTTATACCACCAGAGCTCTGTTCATGGTTTTACTCTTCATGAAGGAATTGGATTAAACTATAATTACATTTTAATCTGCATCGATTTTCGTGATTACAAAACTGAAGCCTAAGAAACTTGTCAACGCAAGTCTTTTGTAAATACAACTAGATACATCTAGCTACTATTGTATGGAGGAGTATAATAACATAATATTATGATTGGTAGAACGTGGAGTGTCCCATCTGCTGATTGCAGATCAATCACCTATTAAAATATAAAGATGTAACTAGAAGAGCATCATGATTACTGTAATGCCATTGTGACTGGAAAGAGACAAAGCTGGAACTATTCAATATGGGCTTTAATAATGCTATAGGTTTCAGGTTGAATCAGGTTAGATAACTCCAACACCTTCCCCATCTGTTTTCCACAACATAAATTAGCTTTGAATGGAAATAAACTACAGTTATCTCACTTGTCCAACCATTACAGTGAGGGAAAAAAGTATTTAATCCCCTGCTGATTTTGTACGTTTGCCCACTGACAAAGACATGATCAGTCTATAATTTTAATGGTAGGTTTATTTGAACAGTGAGAGACAGAATAACAACAAAAAAATCCAGAAACAAGCATTCCAAAAATGTTATAAATTGATTTGCATTTTAATTAGGGAAATAAGTATTTGACCTCTCTGCAAAACATTACTTAGTGGGTTACAGAGGTCAGACATTTCTTGTAGTTGGCCACCAGGTTTGCACACATCTCAGGAGGGATTTTGTTCCACTCCTCTTTGCAGATCTTCTCCAAGTCATTAAGTTTGAGGCTGACGTTTGGCAACTCGAACCTTCAGCTCCCTCCACAGATTTTCTATGGGATTAAAGTCTGGAGACTGGCTAGGCCCTTAATGTGCTTCTTCTTGAGCCACTCCTTTGTTGCCTTGGCCGTGTGTTTGGGTCATTGTCATGCTGGAATACCCATCCACGACCCATTTTCAATGACTTGGCTGAGGGAAGGAGGTTCTCACCCAAGATTTGACGGTACATGGACCGTCCATCGTCCCTTTGATGCGGTGAAGTTGTCCTGTCCCCTTAGCAGAAAAACACCCCCAAAGCATAATGTTTCCACCTCTAGGTTTGACGGTGGGGATGGTGTTCTTGGGGTCATAGGCAGCATTCCTCCTCCTCCAAACACGGCGAGTTGAGTTGATGCCAAAGAGCTTGATTTTGGTCTCATCTGACCACAACACTTTCACCCAGTTCTCCTCTGAATCATTCAGATGTTCATTCGCAAACTTCAGACGGCCCTGTATATGTGCTTTCTTGAGCAGGGGGACCTTGCGGGCACTGCAGGATTTCAGTCCTTCACGGCGTAGTGTGTTACCAATTGTTTTCTTGGTGACTATGGTCCCAGCTGCCTTGAGATCATTGACAAGATCCTCCCGTGTAGTTCTGGGCTGATTCCTCACCGTTCTCATGATCATTGCAACTCCACGAGGTGAGATCTTGCATGGAGCCCCAGGTCGAGGGAGATTGACAGTTATTTTGTGTTTCTTCCATTTGCGAATAATCGCACCAACTGTTGTCACCTTCTCACCAAGCTGCTTGGTGATGGTCTTGTAGCCCATTCCAGCCTTGTGTAGGTCTACAATCTTGTCCCTAACATCCTTGGAGAGCTCTTTGGTCTTGGCCATGGTGGAGAGTTTGGAATCTGATTGATTGATTGCTTCTGTGGACAGGTGTCTTTTATACAGGTAACAAGCTGAGATTAGGAGCACTCCCTTTAAGAGTGTGCTCCTAATCTTAGCTCGTTACCTGTATAAAAGCACCTGGGAACCAGAAATCTTTCTGATTGAGAGGGGGTCAAATACTTATTTCCCTCATTAAAATGCAAATCAATTTATTACATTTTTGACATGCGTTTTTCTGTTTTTTTGTTGTTGTTATTCTGTCTCTCACTGTTCAAATAAACCTACCATTAAAATTATAGACTGATCATTTCTTTGTCAGTGGGCAAACGTACAAAATCAGCAGGGGATCAAATACTTTTTCCCCTTACTGTATGTTAACTTGCTAGTCAGCAAATAAACAATGTAAGAATTGTATGAGAACATTTCCTAAGCTTCCTGGGGATGCCCTATGAAATATTCAAAATAACATTAATTTCTGTGAATCCTTTCACCTAACATGCATCCTTAGTACCCTCAGTATGTTTTCTACAGGGACCTCCTATCCCTCTGTATTTCTTCCAATCTCCAACTCAGACTTTTATTCAGCTTAGCCTTAATCCTGTTGTCATGCTCTCACTAAAAACATGTCAACCCCTCGGTTGACAATCCAGACTTAAAGCCACGTTGCTGAATTTCTAACATCTGTTCCACCCCTCCGCTCAGACAACGAGGTCTGTCGTTCTCCGCATCTGTCCTTGAAAGTATGGTTGCATCCAAATGCCACGCTTCAAAAGTATTCTCCCTTTACTGTATCTGCTTAAGGACCTGTTTGTCACTCATATAAAGCCTGCAAGTCTGACCAGTGACCATGTCATCTCCTGATCCTCTGGGTACTGGGTACAGTATACCTCTTTAGGCAAACATATTTTTTGTCATACGAAAAGAGATGATGAGTGTAGATGATGGTGTTATAATGTAACACTGTTGTTTTACTGCACTGACTTTGGACTGTGAAGAAAATACAGTATTGCGTTAAACCAGTTTACAACATATTCAAAAGCTGTGAAATGTCACCAATGTAATTCACTCCTGTATAAAGGTATCTTCGCCCAGCGAATCAAATGTAATGTAATGCTCTTTCAAGTGCTTCCAGAACTGCTTTTACAGTTCATGGACTAAATAGGGTTATACAGAAATCTCTATGCAAATAAATCCACATCATAATTCTACATAACGTGTCAAAACCGATTGCAACAAAGCCCCATTATTGCTTTATGGGAGATTGGGAGTTGACAGGGCTAAGCTAAAGCCATTTGAGTTTTTCTGAACAAGTCCTTGAGAGGCCTGATAAATGTACTGCTCTCCTTTGGATGCTGCGTGATAGGGACTGACTGTTTCAGCACAGATCAGAGGTGTGGATCTTGTCAGTTGACTTTTTACTTAAATCTACCAAGACAGGGTTATACACTGTCTTGGCAGGATAGAACGAGGAGACTGAAAAGATTTGGCATGGGTCCTCAGATCCTCAAAAGGTTCTACGGCTGCACCATCGAGAGCATCCTGACTGGTTGCATCACTGCCTGTTATGGCAACTGCTCGGCCTAAAGAGGGTAGTGCGTACGGCCCAGTACATCACTGGAGCCAAGCTTCCTGCCATCCAGGACCTCTATACCAGGCGGTGTCAGAGGAAGGCCCTAAAAATTGTCAAAGACTCCAGCCACCCTAGTTATTGACTGTTCTCTCTGTTAACGCACGGCAAGCGGTACCGGAGCGCCAAGTCTATGTCCAAAAGGCTTCTTAACAGCTTCTACCCCCAAGCCATAAGACTCATGAACATCTAATCAAATGGCTACCCAGACTATTTGCATTTCCCCACCCTCCTATTTTATGCTGCTGCTACTCTCTGTTTATTATCTGTGCATAGTCACTTTAATAACTCTACCTACATGTACATATTACCTCAATTACCTCGACTAACCGGTGCCCCGCACATTGACTCGGTACTGGTACCCCCTGTATATAGCCTCGCTATTGATATTTTTACTGCTGCTCTTTAATTATGTTACTTTTATTTCTTATTATTTTATATTGTATTTTTTGTGATTGTTTTTGGTATTCTTTATTAAACTGCATTGATGGTTAAGGGCTGGTAAGTAAGCATTTCACTGTAAGGTCTACACCTGTTGTTATCGGCGCATGTTACAAATAACATTTGATTTGATTTGACACACATCACTGAAATCCTTTTGCTGTGGCGAGACTGCCCTCCGCGCAGAGCAGGATTGGTTTAATACATAGCACATACAGCAAGCCACTTATTAGCAAATGATACATCGCTCCTCATACACTGCCAAGGAAAGCAGGCTGAAACAGCTGCAATGAATGGAACCAAAGGCACTGAGACATAACTACAGCCCCACTGCTCACAGAACTGTCCATTTATTTACATGTCAAGGTTAGAATAATTACACTTCTCCAGTAGCCAGCCCTCCAGTTGGCCTGCTGTTGGAATGCAGTGGAGGGAATGGCTTTGTATGTTGCGCAGTGGGCCTGCAGAGGGCCCTTCAGATGCTGCCTGCTATCTCATCGACCCAGAGCCTACTCTGCTACACTGCACCCAGTACTGCATTTAGCTCTTCAGGGGGCAGGAGGCAGACTTCAAACTGTCTAGAAATACTCCATTGTCTATTACATTTACATTTATGTCATTTAGCAGACGCTCTTATCCAGATCGACTTACAAATTGGTGCATTCACCTTATAGCCAGTGGGATAACCACTTTACAATGTTTTTTTTGTTTTTTTTGGGGGGGGGGGGTGGGGTGGGGTAAGGGGGGGGTAGAAGGATTACTTTATCCTATCCCAGGTATTCCTTAAAGAGGTGGGGTTTCAAATGTCTCCGGAAGGTGGTGAGTGACTCCGCTGTCCTGGCGTCGTGAGGGAGCTTGTTCCATGTCTATGTCTGTGGCAGACATCTGTGTGTGTGTATGTGTATGTGTGTGTGCGTGTGTCACAGTTCTGTACATTTGCCTTGCTTATCCTGCTTTCAGACATGGTGTTTAAATCTGCTTCCATTTTGCTGCAGGGGAAGTAAAACTGATTTAAATTCAATGCAATAAATATAAACCGCCTTCCTCTTGGGAAAGGATTTGACTGCTTAGAGGAGTCTGAAGCCTAAACGACACTAGTTATCATACATGTATCATAAAAGGACAGAATATATAAAACAGTGATAAATCGGAGCCTAAATCTACTCCTAAACCTATTCCATATTGGTCAAAAGTCTTGCTACAGCCTTGAATTGGCTTTTAGCAATAGGTCTTTAACCTGGCAGCTATGTCCCAGTGGCTAAAAGTGTCTGGACTAGCTGAAATGAAGGTGAAGTCAGATCAGGTCAGTGTTGGTAAGTCTGGTGGCAGAGCAGGTCCTTAACAGCCCTCTAATTCAGTCCCTGCGAACACAGTAATGTGGAGCGGGGCCAATGGAAAGTCAATCGAGTGTAACACTCTCCTCTTCCCACACAACCTCTCAGCCAGATTAGAGAGACCAGATCCTTGTTTAAGTCAGATCATCTCTTTAGAGGGCCAAGACATCATTTGGTCATCATTAGGTCTATTAGCAGCAGGGTACATAACGAGAGATTCTCAGACCTCTGTTTGGGTGTAACGGATGTAAGGAGGATGAGGCCAAATTGAGACTGCTTACCTTAGCCTTAGAACCATATTTAGAGCACCTTGAATATAGGGCCCTGTGTTCTTCTCAAATGGTTGAACCTGTAAGTAAAGAGTGAGTCAATAAAGCCAGTAAGTACTCAATATCTCCTGGAGTATAAAAATATATAACTGTATATACACTGATTAAACTACAAAAGCAACAGAAGAATACATAAGTTATATCACACAAAAATGCATTCAATATATACAGTGTATTGTATTGATGTATTCTGACAAGATCATTAAGTTCTGTTTTTGAGGAGGCACAATCCTTTGACTAGACCTTGACTCAACAAAGTAAGAACCACAGTAGCACTTATGGCCTCCATCACTGCCAGACGCGGGGGTGAAACTCAAACAACACTGCCTCATTTCTGAAATTACAATGGCCAGTGAGAGAATGGCACAGGGCCTTTTAGATGACTAGAGGGGACTACACAGAATACGCAAACGGAGCCGACTGAGCGTAGCGCAGTGTCGCAAAGTCGTTTTTCGTCACGAAAGGGCGGCTCGCCGTAGTGCCCTCCGATATTCGACGTACTCCCGTGCCACATAAAAATTGTAACGAGCCGAATCATCCCTTCCGTAGCCATGGGGGAAGTGTTGTGTAGGCACGGGAGTACGTTGAATATGATCTATAGGCTATGCATCAGAGTAGTCTATTTTGCATTGATAAGAAAATATAATCTCAGCGGCTGTTCAAACAAAAAACCAAACAACATTGTAGCCTTATTAGAATCCACTCCCAAAATGTAATAACTAGTGATTCCAGGCTACTGGACCAAAACATGACGCCATTCTATTTTTAGCTGATATGGGAGTGTATACATTCAAGCAGCATATCAAACTAGGATAACGTTGTAGGTTACACCGGCAAGTATAAGAATATTTGTCAGGGCATATTATTTAATTATAAATCTGATTATTTCACATGAAGATGTGGGAAGCTAAAAGGCTAGCTAGCTTGCAGTGTTTAGCCAACTTGCGAGCAAGGGACAACAAGACAATATACTATTTTTTGCTTTCACAACAAATAAGAAGACAACAAGAATTCACCCAAAACATTTATTTTCTTTAGAAGTAATAACTAACGATATACAGGCTATTGTGAAATGATAGAACCTGCTGTAGCCAACTAGCTAGCCATGTGCCTTTTTCACAATGACCAAAACATGACGTTTTATTTTTAGTTGATCTTGGAAAGAATACACAAGCAGCATATCAAACTGAGATCATGTTTTAGGTTACACCGGCAAGTATAGAATATTTACTGGACATATTTTAAAAATATATAAATCTGATTGTTTCACATGGAGATGTGGGAAGCTAAAAGGCTAGCTAGCTTGCTATGTTTTTAGCCAGGCTAAACCCGCTAGCCAGGCTGCCAGCTAGCTACTAGTAGCAAGGGAAGGTGACTCTTACTTGTTTTCACAAAACGAAAAGATAAAAAGAAAATACTTTGCTATCACCACCTTGTGAACGGGAGTGGGACCAGCGAGGATATCATGTTACCAAAAGGTGTCCGCTACTCCAAAAATCCCACTCCACCCACGCGCACGCAAGTAGATCAACGGAGTGGAGCAGGACGGCCATTTACTCTTGACTTATTACTGCTGCAAGGGCCCATCCATGTGCCACATGGAGCCTGGCACATACTCACTCAAACACACTCAGTGGTGCATCAAGGTCACTGAATCATGACAAATAACGTCTGCCTCTGCTGCTGGTGATGCTGCTCCTGAAACCCTCACCTGTGGATGCTGAATGGATAGCCCTTCAATGGGAACAATGTTGGCGTTCTCCTCATCCTGTGGCACAAAACGAAAGGCATATAGTAAAGATATAACATATACTAGTCATTTTTCTGTGCTATGGAGGAACATTGTTAGCAATAACAAATCTTTGCCCAAGATTAGACATTGCTCATCTCAGTCACCAAATAGAGAAAAGTCAATACAAAACAATCAATATGTAAAACATTTTGTTGTTTTTGTTTAGGAACAATCAAATAGAGAAAGCATGTATATACGTTCACCCTTGCTAAAATCAATGAGTCCGAGAAATTGTGGCAGGTGAGACGTACTAGGTTTATTTCAGATGTAATCATTTATACACAACCTGCTCCCTGTTGAGGCAGGCAATTGGATTTTCCAATGATGCCCTTTGTAAAGTAATCAAATTATACAGGAAGAAACAGGGACAAAGTAAGTATATTAACCTTGTCAATGTGCAGGTTTACACACTTACGAAAATCAATCTTCAACCACATTCCATCTGAGGGTCTCTGATATCAAAAAGACACTAACGATGATAAACCATGTACTGCACATTTGTTTATAGAACCGAAAACAGCTAACTTACGTCTTGGTTTTCATCTTGGTTCTCCTCTCTGACCCTTCGCGACTGGAAGGCAATATCAAACACAAACACAATGATCTTCTCAGTCTTGACAAATCTAAATATGACTGGCATATGTAGAGTGCAATCACCGTAGAACCCATATCTGCAGAATAATTAGCATAATGTAGTTTACAGGAGGCAACCGAAAATTCAAAGCTGACAAAGATTGAATATCATTATCAGCATTTCATTTGTCACATCTTTGCTTTGTGTAATTATTCAGTGTAAGAGACGTTCAGGTTATGCATCTATATCAAATAACTTTTTGATCTTTGATCATGGCTGTCTTTCCCGCTCCCTCCCCAGCCCCCTACAGCCATCTTCAAACCCTTACCAACTACCTCTAGTGACATGTGACAGCTAGCTCACTGCTCTCACAGAGATCCATGCAGGATCTAGGACTGTACAAAGGCTAAAACAAAAGGAGAGTATCATGTCCTCAACATTACACTCTTCGAAAAAAGGGTTCCAAAAGGGTTCTTTGGCTGTCCCCATAGGAGAACCCTTTTGGGTTCCATGTAGAACCCTTTTGCGTTCCATGTAGAACCCTCTGTATAAAGGGTTCTACATGGAACCCAAAAGGGTTCTATCTGGAACCAAAAGGGTTCTACCTGCAACCAAAAAGGGTTCTTCAAAGGATTATCCTATGGGGACAGCCGAAGAACCCTTTAAGGTTCTAGATAGCACCTTTCTTTCTAAGAGTGTAGTTGTCCCTTTTTTCTCCAGCCCCTGTGGTCAAGTTTGGATGTGCGTCTCTTGTCATGGTCTCACCTACCCTGCCTTGATTGACAGCAGCCTTGCCCTCCTCGCTCCCCTCATCCAGCTCATCATCGCTCCACTCCCAGTCTCCGTCCTCCGTCTTGTGCAGATGGCCACTGGACCCTGGAACTCTCCTCACCTGAGCCAAACACAGCACAACTGTTAACACACACCATCAAACTGTAGGGCTGAGAGACAAAACACATTTAGTTGCATACCCCTTCTAAGGTTCTCTCACTAAGGTCAAAACCAACACAACATCAAATGTTATTCATCTGTCTTATATGAGTTTATAGGATTTTAGAAATATACACTGTTCCTATATGAGTGCAGATGAATTGATCAAACATTGCACAAACACTAGCTTGGGCTTGGATTACTCTCTGGGAGTTTTTAATGTCTACAAAACAGCTGCTATAAGCTAGCAGAGAACAAAAGAACAGAGAACACCAAAGCGAAACACAGAGAAAACAAAACACAAAAACTCCTTAAGAAGCTAACTCTGGATTAATCTAAGTGGAAGCACCCAGCATTCTAGGGCTAAGTCAAAGAACATGTACCCTTCTGATGGCATCAAGTTCTTTCTCCGAACCTGACACAGAGCCCATGCTCCTGGAATTCTGCTCTGGCTCCTTGAGCAAAACAAAAAAGCATCAGTCCACTCTGATCATCATCACCTGCACACTGTGTGTGGATGCATGTGACAGTTCAGTGGCCTGTATGTCTCTATACACACACACATACGGTACCATCAAGCTGTCTATGCCAAAGCATGTGAACAACTACATTTACTACTATATTTATGAGCATGCACACTTAGAGAAACACACAAAGGGAAAATATGGGATTAAGGTGTACATACAGGCAAATTACAAGAGCCATCTATAGATGATCTGAATCTAAACTGTATCATCTGTGTACTAGTGTGGAAAATCAGTCTCAGTATTATATCAGTATTATTTTCCAACTTTCAATTACGTAACACATCAATGACTGCTGCAGCCCACCGCCCTTGGTGTCAGCCTCTAGAAATAATCTTTGATCAATATCTCCTGCAGGCCTCCCTATGTGATCAACTAAGGAGCAGGGGTGCCCTCTTCTGGCCAATGAACAACTGCTAGAGATACAATACATGTCTTGAAAATTACTATTTTGTATTAACTCTCGTTTAATTAATACAGCTCGACTGCCCATGGTCCAATATGTACTTCTCTTTGATTGCTATATCATAGTCTTCCCAAGTGTAGAACTTCACTACTGATGTAAAAATAGGTACCCTACACAATAAGCTCCCTGCATTTCTATTGCAAAATCTACCTTTCCTTACTTCTCTGGGGAGCGACTCCAATGTTTAACAAGCCTATAGCTCATGGGATTCTTAGAGCAGAAAAAGGAGGACAGGAGAGAGACAGATAGGGCAGGAGAGGAGAGAATGAGGGAGGGGCAAGGGGAAGAGGCTGAGGGAGGAGGGCAAGAGTGGAGGGAGATTCAGGGAGGGGGCAGGGGAGGAAGGGAGGCTAAGGGAGGGGCAGGGGAGGAAGGGAGGCTAAGGGAGGGGGCAGGGGAGGAGGGAGGCTAAGGGAGGGGGCAAGGGAGGAGGGAGACTAAGGGAGGGGGCAGGGGAGAAGGGAGGCTAAGGGAGGGGGCAGGGGAGGAGGGAGGCTAAGGGAGGGGGCAGGGGAGGAGGGAGACTCAGGGAGGGGGCAGGGGAGGAGGGAGACTCAGGGAGGGGGCAGGGGAGAAGGGAGGCTAAGGGAGGGATGAAGGGAGGAAGTGAGTATGTGGGAGGGGGCAGGAGATAGACCAAGGGTTCCGGTCTAGAAGCACGGTTTTGACTTCTCCTACAGTTTTGCTTCGGTACTGCAGCATAACTGACGCCCGGCACGGAATTTCCATACACGGCCACATAGAGAAGTCAGATTAGGAAATTCCTAATAATACTCTTTAGTCATCACTTTTGTGCACAAAACATTCATTGAATTACTAAAATAATTGTCGCTGAGGCCAATTTTTTTCCTTCACTCACAGCCGAAGATATTAACATTTTATATTCATCCGATGTCTGCCATGTTTTTGGATGACACGATGATGTCGTCGCTGCTTGCCGTCACACCCTGTGTGCACTGAGTGCTAGTGCGCATGTGATGTTGGTCCGCATTCTTGATACAACTCGGATATAGACGGTCCATGAATCGGCATATGCAAATCGTGAGTAGATTATCTTGAAAACAATGGTCGGACATCTTGGACGCAGTCTCAAGTTCTTATTATACCTCAGTGAGATACAGACTGAGGGAGGGGGGCAAAGGGGAGAGAGTCTGATCTGGTCCAGGATGTGGACAGGTCACAGCGTCCTGAGATGACAATGTTTCTGCTAGGTTTCTTCTCTGTGCAGGCTGGCCTGTGTCTGCTGAGTGGATAATGTGGGTGACTCTCCATAGGTCAGAACAGCACACAAACAAACCATTCTATTATCACAGAGGCAACACAGAGGACACTACTCTTTGACTCGCACTCCTCATCTGCAATCAAGTGAGACAGACTCAACACAGCTCCATTACTGTATGTACGAGCTGTGCATTTCCAGCAGAAGACAAAACTGTGATGTGCTCGCAGGATCAGGGTTGGCTGAAGAGGGCATCATGATTACATTACAGCCTCAGAATAGAATACTAATCATTGTATTGTCATGCTACAATCAACCATAATCTCACATTAAACTATGTTCCCAAATTAACCAACCAACCCACACACACACGATCTGAATGATTGGGACTGTTGTTCTGACCAGCAACTGTCCACCCCTCCGTCTGACGACTCTGTCACGAGTCACTTCCCTCTCTATTGACATTATGCTCTGCTAAATGATTGGTTCACGCGACACCTCCACAGTCCCCCATGTCCTCCAGTCACCCATGCCATGTCAGTGAATTTCCATCCAATCTGTTCACCCTGATCTTTTTGCCTTCTAGGAATAGGAGGATGATGGTGTACCAATATCAGCCTTGCCTGCTACACTGCTGCACCCAGTTAGCTGTGACCACAAGGCAACTGAGCATGCAAATGGTGTGTTTAAGTGCACCTCTCTGTTACCTAATCACTCACATTCAATCCCATTTGTCTTTGTCTGCCACTTGCAGTGAGCGTCTGAGCGACATTACGGACCACTAATGCATGAGTTGTCAGCACATCCATTCTGCCTGACTGATATTGTTCCAGCAGTGGCCCATATTTGCAGCCACCCCCACAGAACAGTTTGAGCACAAAGTGAATGAAGTGTTGAAGAGAGAGACAGAGAGGACACTCGATGTGTGTTGACTGGGGGAGAGTGTGCTGCCAACCCCTAAAACCTTAGCATACTTTGTTCATAATGTTTAGTCAATATTGGGACTGCTTTAATGGGAATGATGTTAGTTTAGACGTTACCCTTTTGGCTCTCTGGGTTATGTTCGGTGCTCTGCATAGCAGCTTTTCAATCAGATACTCTCTGTTCTGCAAATGTAAATCACAACCCGCATTAAAAACATCAACATACCAATTCTTTAAGCCTCAAACAAATAGAACAGGTACAATTCTGGAGGTAAAATCATACCTTGGCCTTCTGGAAAAATTTACATTTCAAAAGCTCTGCTGCTGTAGGCCTAAAGAGAAACAAAAATACACGGAGCTATAAGAACACGTTCCAATTATTGGCCTGGAACTGAATGTACAATCCTACAATCTGTCTGTGTGAGAATATATCTTCTTGTGTGGGTATGGGTGAGACCACTAAACATGACAACTGTATTTCAGGACTCTCTTGTAGAAGTGGATGAAGCTCTACAGAGACTCGATCACCACCCAAGGCCATCAGAGTTACTTTATCATCAACCAGTGACAGACTCTACAGATTTACAGTGTAGGTCTAACGCAGATCACTGAATGGAAGACAAGTACAAACCTCTTGGCGGGCTCCTTCTGAAGGCACAGGGTTATTAGCTTCCTAAATGATTTCCCATATTTTTTCAGCATCTCTTTGTCCTCCACACCCGTGTCTAGGGTGGGGGGATCATTCTGTAAGGTTAGCATTAAGACCTGGGAAGAGAAAAGGAAGGGTCAAAAGCATGCATGTGGTCTCTCAGCAGTTACATAGACACAGGGTAGAAATCTGCCTTTCATGGTTCATTAGTTGAACTACAATTAGTTAAGATGTAGGCATATTCCACTCTCTGTCTGGCAACTGGGTATACAGTGATCAGGCTCACCTTCATGGGTGGGTATCGGTGGTAAGGTGCAGACCCTGTGGCCAACTCTATGGCAGTGATTCCAAAACTCCAAATGTCTGCTTTAAAGTCATAGCCTCGTACCTGTGGGCATAGCATCACTACTGTTAGTATTGTACAGTGTATGTGAACACAGCTAGTAGATGTTACTAAAACTGGCCACAATATGGTCTCACCTGTTCCATTACTTCAGGAGCCATCCAACATGGTGTGCCCACAAAGGTCTTCCGTACTTTGTTTCTGGTCATATCTCCTCCAGTGGCCAAAAAGGCACTAACTCCAAAATCTATGGGGAAATATGTATAATTCAGATTAAATGTATGGATGTAATGTTATACCTCATTAACATCTTATAGAAAGGAATATATTAATGCTATGCAGTATTTGCTAAAATATGCTCAAACTATTAGGAGTTTTCACAACTATTTCATGTTATACACCTAATACAAACTGCACACCCAAGATCTTCCGTTGCATTCATGTTAGAAAGATTTTCTTCCGAGTGTTTGTAGGCTAAATGTCATCCAACTATATGACAGAGACCGTAGGCCCCCAGTGATTTATGATGGGGGACCTGTTTGACTACCTTTATGTTAATGTTATTCAGTAAATATTATAAACTACCATGATTTCGCTAGCTTAAAAACTATATTAATCTTTGCCATTTTACAAGTCTACTCCTTCTTTTGATTGGTGAAATCTGGCGTTCTGTGTATTATGCTGATGAATTACTGAATGTGTGGAAACATCATAAAAAAGTAATATATAACTGTGGCAGTGAGCGAGCTGTGAGAACAGAATGTGACAGGTGAAGATGGGGTGAGAGAGTGACATTACTCACACACCTGCAATCTGAACTGAGCCGTCCTCTCCCAACAGGATGTTCCCAGCCTTCACATCCCTGAAGTCACACACACAGCAAAAACACCCCAGTCATGCCCAAACAGTATTTAACTAGGGCGGCAGGTAGTTTAGTGGGTAAGAGCGTTGTGCCAGTAACGAAAGGTCGCTGGTTCTAATCCCCGAGCCGACTAGGTGAAGAATTGCTCATGTAAGTCGCTCTGGATAAGAGCGTCTGCTAAATGACTAATATGTAAGTGGGGCTGCATCCATGTGTGTAAAGTAGTTTTGCAGCCTGCTGTCATTTGGAACACTGACCAAGGGGGTAATAGTGGTTTAGTTTTTTATGACCTTGACATCCAGGCAAGTTTAAAAAAACACAACCTTTGTGTGATCAAAGGGAAGTTCAAACAACACAATCCATGTCAATAAATTACATTGAAACAGAATAGTCAACACAATTTATCTAACACCATGTAACTCCTAGATTACATTTTATAGATTCATATTATGGAACTTTTATATTCAATCTTACTTTAAAAAAAAATATATATATATATATATATATATATATGAATGTTTTAAACTCCAGGGTATCTTACCTGTGAATCTGTCCGTTTCTGTGCAGATAGTCCAGACCCTCAAGGACCTCTTTTAGTATGGTTGCAATGATGAGCTCATCAAGGACTCCATTTTTGTGCTCTCCTTTGCTAAAGGTATGCTTTATTATATCCAACATGGATCCTAAAAGGAGGAAGCAGACAGAAAAACAGAGTGCCCACAATGCCCAATGCTGATATGTCATTCCATGTCAACTATTCCATTTACTCATCCTGCCTTAAGCAAGTTTGTTACAATGTTCGATATTCATTCCAGCCATTTACATGGTGTGATAACACTTAACTTGTAATGCCACTGCACATAGGTCTACAGTAAACTCTACCAAAGGATGGACAATTGCTTGTTGACATTTGATGAGATCAATGTCACGACATATGAAAGGACTCACAATTGAGTCTATAACAGTATTTAATGTGTTATGTTATTATGGCCACTTTCAATGTTTAGTGTGGAAGTATAAAAGAGATGGCAGCTATATTTTGCTAAGATGTTGAAGGTAAAAGCTTACCTCCACTCAGAAGTTTCATGACTAACCAAAGTTCATCCTTTACCACAAATGAGGTGTAGTAGGTGACAACATTTGGATGGTTGCATTGGCTCATGGCTTGAATTTCTTTCTATTGTATGAGAGGAAAGAGGCTCACATGAGACAAAGTAAAGTCAACAACTTTTGACCACCTTTCTTATAACGAGGATTGTTCATATGTAATTTACTTCGCTAAAGATGTCAAATAAATTACTGCAAATGATTTTCCAAATATGCAAAGTAATAGTTTAGCAAATACTTAATAATGTCAACAAATACTGTAACTCTGCTTGTGGCTAATTTCTTATTCAAATGGACACTCAAGTGTAACAGCCCTACTCAGCCTCTAGTACACACACACAAGAGGAAAAGTGTGGGCCAGAGAGGGCCAGAGGCACTGTGGACACACACAATGAAAATATAGCCTTTATTTATTGTTGCTCTCACCAATAGCTCATCCATGCTGGTCTGGCATTTCTCCAGGTTTATTCTCTTTATGGCCACGCGTTCCTGTCTGGGGGTGCAGAGGGCAGCCTGCACTACGGCTGTGGCCCCACTGCCTGGAATCACAGACAAATAGAGGTGCAATTATGAAACAGGACAGGAGACAGGACAGGACAGCACAGTAACATCAAATGTGACCAAGGTGAAAAGCATATTGACACATGCAGGATCATTGTTTGTCTGTTTGGAATATTTAGTGCTTTTTGTGACATTTAAATGATAATTAATAAATGATCATTCATGTGACTGCAACAAGAGTTCAGAACACCATTGAACCAATACAGTATGTACAAACATATTTTCCAATCATACGCTAATTCCTATGCATAACAGTCAGTGTATCCAAAGACAAATTTGAGAAGAGGGGTTTAGTGTCACATTCTTATGTTGTACTAAGAATGTGACACAGTACATACCATGCCAACTGCTGGTGACAGATAAGGATAAGAGGAGATTGGACTGCTCAACAGTTGATTATAAGCACAGGACAGATGACTAACTAGCTACGGCAGCTCTTGGCTGTAGTAATGCTATCCCTTATCAGCACTGATATGGTTTTCTTTAGCTGTCAGTGTCAGCTCATCTATATGCAAAATTGATATTCATCCCTCTGGACAAAAGCCAATTAGACAGATCCAAATGTCTCCCACAGTTCCCACGTGACGAAATTCGTAAATGAGCAAGAAATCTTAAGCATTTGGGGAATTACAGTGAATAACTGCATTATAGGCCTACCAAATGAAGTCTGATGTTATCACCTGTAGAGAGAGGGTGTGGAGAGTAATGCTGACCAGCAGCAAGTGAGCTCAGTATTATAACAATGTAACCGGTCCTATAACTCCTTGATGTAACCTAATAGAAGTGCAAATAAACCTTGATGACCTAGATGTGCTGAAACAATAAACGAAACATTCCTTTCCACTGTAATGCTTTAGCTACGGATTATAGAATAAATAAATACAATATTGCTTCCTTCTCCTATAGGCTCACTAACATTTATAACGGTGCCTGGTGAGGCAAGGCAATATATTAAAATGTATAATTATTTTTGCAACTATCATAATAAAATTGACATGAGATGGCCTATAGGTCTATGGGCTATTTGTGATTTATTTTCCAGAGCATTCTCTAATCTGTGACAACTATTTTGTCTTATAAGTAGGCAAGAATGTGGCCTAACCAAATAACAATACTCATCATAATCATCATCACAATAGTCCTAAAATAGTAATAATATTAATAATAAAATGTATTTTGTTGTAAGAGTAGACCCTCTGTCTAACTTCAAAGTGGCATGCAATTGAATATCCCTGCTCTACAGAACGACACCATGCCATTCCCGTGAGGACTGCAGGTGCATGATGAAGACATTACCTGCGATTTTCATCCAGATTCTCCATCCATACATAGTTACATCTATTTCAATATAGCCTACTGGACACGTGCCATAAATGAGCATCGTTCGGCATAGAAGAAATCGACTGCATAAAAACGCATTTACATGAAATGGCATTCCTACCCATATAAATACAACTTTACCGTGACTATAAATATCTCTCTATATGATTAAATAAGTGGTGTTTCCTCTTACAAGAGCAAGCAAATTGCGGTTGTTAACATCCGCATTGCAAAGCATTACAGAGTCGCTGTTGAATATGAAAAAGCCGGTAGGCCCTCGTCGTCATTCACCACTGATAACCGCCCGAGCCATTTCCATGATAAAACATATATATAAACACTATATCATATCAAGAGGTAGCCTACTAACCTATGACTTCCTGTAACTCGTAAGACTCCCTGGTAATTGGCCAGCTCGTTGTCAGCACTGGTTGCGGATTCTGGACAGAAGCCGGAGATCCGCCTTGCTCCGCCATGATGCTGCTGCTGCTGCTGCTACCGAGCTATTTAGCGACCTCAGACCTTCACCTCCTGACTACAGAAGTGTCAGCTGCTGCAGCGAACTACTACGGCCTGCGATTAAAACATCCAGAAAATAACCGTGCAACTTTCACCGCAACGAGAATATGTCATTTGACTTAATTTATTATAGCCTATAATAAATAATACAAAGGCCAACCTATGGGTTTTGAACCACAACCAATTGGCTAAATATGAAAATAAGTGTTGTTAAGATTTGAGCTGGCCTACTTGATTTCTCTACATTATTTGTTAAAAAGGCTGAATTAAATTATAACGCCTAATCATGTTGAAGAATGTGCACTTCAATTTGTGATAGGCCTATCAAAGTTGCTCGTTTTAGAACAATTTTCAATTCCAAAACTGAACTTTTTGTTTTTGTAATCGCCAAATCAAATAATTAATAAATCAAATAAATTGCCTATTATTTGTTAGTAACTTGATAATAACTTAATTTAAACCAATTTAGTTGTATTAAACCTACGGCATTTCGTCTTTGATAAAAGTTTAGCCTGGATGTTACATTTGTTGCAGTGTATGTTCTATTTTGTGTCAACGTAGTGATGAAGATGTGACATTGTATCCTGGATCATGAAAGTTGCTACAAAGTATCACAGTGACCACTAATCAAATATGTCCACTAGATGGCATTATTATACCTTCAATCACATACCTAAATTCGTGGTGGCCATAAAATAATGTTGGCCTTTTAAATAAATATGAATAAAATTAAAATAATTATTAAATGTAAATTAGTCTATGTATTTACACTTATCTATTAATTTATCCTATAATTACCTCGACATGGACATTATAGCTTCTCTTCTGCTATGAGTGAGCTGGTCAGTAGGTGGCATGATTTACCAAGTATTCATGATGATACAGTGCGTATGCCTGATATTTCATAAATGGGACATTTGCCTAACCAAAACGTGGTAGGAACAGTCAGGATACGAATATATTATGAGTTGGCTAGCCTATCAACAATAGCCTAACCGTATTATTCTGCATGGGATTGGAGAAAGAATGACCTAATCCACAGTCAATGGACAGCCAGCCTATTCCATAAATTAAACTAAATACCTTGCTAGTGCCATAGGCTACACCACTTGAAACCATATACCTTTAAACGTGATACCTTTGGATTGCGACTGCATGTTTGACATGTCAATGCACCAATCACTTGCGGAGGAGCAGATGCCTACTTCCCTACAATGGAAAGAGCGAGGGGGTAAATCGACTGGCGGCGCATTCACTGATCCATCACACTACAAACCTGCAAAGATCGCCTGTGAGAGACTGTTGCAACTACGCTATAGGCCATTGATATCGCATTCATTTCTGGTCAATTAGTAAGGGGGACAAAGGGTCCATAATACAAGGAAATGGCAGGTATTTTGGCATGGTTTTGGAACGAGAGATTTTGGCTCCCTCACAATGTAACCTGGGCTGACCTAAAAAACACAGATGAGGCAACCTTCCCGCAATCTGAGGATTTGTATCTGGCTTGTCCTTTAGCCTTCTGCATCTTTATGATTCGACTGGTTTTCGAAAGGTGAGTGCATTTATAAGTTATATATTGGTATAACTGAAGATAATGTTGGGTTCGTTATATTTACATGTAGCCTAAAGAAAGCCTGTTTAGCTCACACGGAATGTCTAGACAATGACTTGCACATGGTGATGCGATGTATCCAATAAGGAAGGTAACGTTGTAGTTTCTCTATATGCCTGTCTGTATTGTCACAATGCTTTTTCGATATGTGTCAGATCAGTAGACCTCATTTGAATATGAATTATTTTCCATAATGAGATACATGTCGACCTAGCATCCAAGCTGCAAGTTGCAGCTGTCAGTAGGAGTCGAGGGCATTATTCGAGTCATGCTCATCTCATTTAGCCTAGGCTTCTATTGACCTCGGAAGGGTCTGTGCTGTTTATGTCTTAATGGTGATGAGTGTGTTTAGCGTCATGTAGCCTATTTGTTGTAAGCCTGCCTATCCCAAAAGTGTTGATGCTAGCCTGGTACACCACTCAGACACATGGGATGCTCTGTGCATCATGATACTTTTTTATAAAGGCTCATGATGTGGCATATAGGTGTGCATGCGTCAGTAGACTACAGTTGAAATATATCTTACTGTAGGCTACATACATGATGTCACTGATTGGATGCATGTCATAAGGTCATCCTGCTGTCACCACCATCACCATGACACCTCACTCACCAGCCCAACACATCCAGCCCACCTCACATACTGTAAACCGTCACAATGGAAATTTGACTTTTCATTGAAATACAGTACCAGTCAAAAGTTTGGACACACCTACTCATTCAAGGGTTTTTCTATATTTTTACTATTTTCTATATTGTAGAATAATAGTGAAGAGATCAACTATGAAATAACATATGGAATCATGTAGTAACCAAAAAAGTGTTAAACAAATCAAAATATATTTTAGATTTTAGATTCTTAAAAGTAGCCACCCTTTGCCTTGATGACAGCTTTGCACACTCTTGGCATTCTCTCAACCAGCTCCACCTGGAATGCTTTTCCAACAGTCTTTAAGGAGTTCCCACATATGCTCAGCACTTGTTGGCTGCTTTTCCTTCACGCTGCGGTCCAACTCATCCCAAACCATCTCAATTGGGTTGAGGTCGGGTGATTGTGGAGGCCAGGTCATCTTATGCAGCACTCCATCACTCTCCTTCTTGGTCAAAAAGCCCTTACACAGCCTGGATGTATGTTATGGGTCATTGTCCTGTTGAAAAACAAATGATAGTCCCACTAAGCGCAAACCAGATGGGATGGGGAATCGCTGCAGAATGCTGTGGTAGCCATGCTGGTTAAGTGTGCCTTGAATTCTAAATAAATCACAGACAGTGTCACCAGCAAAGCACCATCACACCTCCTCCTCCATGCTTCATGGTGGGAACCACACATAAAGAGATCATCCGTCACCTACTCTGTGTCTCACAAAGACACGGCGGTTGGAACCAAAAATCTCAAATTTGGACTCATCAGACCGAAGGACAGATTGCCACCGGTCTTATGTCCATTGCTCGTGTTTCTTGGCCCAAGCAAGTCACTTCTTGTTATTGTTGTCCTTTAGTAGTGGTCTTCTCTGAACAGTTCTTTTTTGTGGCGGTCCTCATGAGAGCCAGTTTCATCATAGCGCTTGATGGTTTTTGCGACTGCACTTGAAGAAACTTTCGAAGTTCTTGACATTTTCTGGATTGACTGACCTTCGTATCTTAAAGTAATGATGGACTGTTGTTTCTCTTTGCTTATTTGAGCTGTTCTTGCCATAATATGGACTTGGTCTTTTACCAAATAGGGCTATCTTCTGTACACAAACCCTACCTTGTCACAACACAACTGATTGGCTCAAACGCATTAAGAATGAAAGAAATTCCACAAATTAACTTTTAACAAGGCACACCTGTTAATTGAAATGCATTACAGGTGACTACCTCATGAAGCTGGTTGAGAGAATGCTAAGATTGTGCAAAGCTATCAAAGGCAAAGGGTGGCTACTTTGAAGAATCTCAAATATAAAATAATTTTGATTTGTTTAATACTTGTTTGGTTACTATATGATTCCGTATGTGTTATTTCATAGTTTTGATGTCTTCACTATTATTCTACAATGTAGAAAATAGTAAAAAATAAAGAAAAACCCTTGAATGAGTAGGTGTGTCCAAACTTTTGACTGGTACTGTATGTGTGCTGTATAAGTCTTCATGGGACAGTTGCGGCTTGTTGTTAAATGGACATTTTTACTGATGATATGACCTATAAAATATGTAGGCCAAACAAAGGAGTGAAGACTGAGGTTCCTGCTGTGAAGAGTGTTCCAAGACCAAGATGTGTGCTTTTTAATTGTAGATTATACACACAGCTTGCTTATGCATACACAAGCCTCACATTTACTATTATTGTACAAGGGCATCTATGATACTATTTGCTAAAACATACAGTAGTACTGGATTAGTATCCATTGAATCTGCCAACAACTGCTGTTGCCCTTGTGTTGCCTCTCACTGAGCACAGTAACTCTGTCAATGGCAGCTAGGCAGCTATAATTAGAAACTATATTTATACTGAGTCAGTGTTCACAATTCACTCACGCGTTTAACACATTAGGTTTTTATAGCTAAAACTGAAACATTGTGAGGCATAACATTTCCCCTTGAAAGGTCTGTTTAGGCTGGTCCCTCAGAGATTAGATTTTCTGATTGCTGACGACTCACTTCATTTGCAGAGTAAGGACTTTTTGAAGAATAGACTACTAGACCGCTAATCTCTCTCTCTCTCTCTCTCTCGCTCTCTCTCTCTCTCTCTCTCTCTCTCTCTCTCTCTCTCTCTCTCTCTCTCTCTCTCTCTCTCTCTCTCTCTCCCTCCCTCTCTCTCTCTCTCTCTCTCTCTCTCTCTCTCAGCTGTCTCTCTCTCTCACAGCTGTCTGCACATGGACATTTCATCTTGATCTTGGCATACACTTCCAGCAGTTTAATCTTCGATAACCCTTTGTCCATTAATGTGACTGTTACTCAATCATATAACTTCATGATGCCATCTTTCATTTATACAGTTGTCAAATTGAGCCAAATTCTTACATTGTGAATTGCTGACAATGTATACAGAAATACGGATTCAGCAATTCACACATTGTACTTATAGTTGGATAAGATTTTTAAGCTTTGAGATGTATTTTTAACAACTGGTTGTCAGTATTGTCAATGTTCCTGCCACGATTGTCCCAGTTTGCCACAAATAAAATCACTTTTATGATTAACAACAATTAGATGTTTGGGTTTGAGAGGACGCTGTTGTCTCAGACACTTCAGGACACTTCAGGATGGCCAAGCTGAGGCCACTGTACCCACTGTGAGAATATTCTGACATTGTTGTGTTATTCTTTGTAGGTTTATTGCCAGACCATGTGCCTTGGGTCTCAAGATACAAGCCAATGGACCACAGAAAGCCCAGCCCAATGCCATTTTGGAGAAGGTGTTCACTGCTATCACCAAGGTAAAAGTAGTGCCTGTGTTTCCACTATGTCATATCTTTGTTTGCATATTAGTACTGATATCTTTGTTTGCATTTTAGTACTGATAACTGTAGATTAAAAGCAATCTCTTTGCAAAAGGCATTGGATTCAGTTTGAGTCCAGAAAGCAAGACCTCATGTTTGAAAATATTTGTGCCTTGTTCTATTGACGCACCATGGTTATTATTCACGCAGAAAGGAAGTGAGATTCTTTAACAAATGCTCAGATTCACATACTGAGCAATTTAGCAGACTACCTCCACACAGTGTAGACATTCTCAGAGGTGGAAACAAAGGCCCTTTAGGGCTTCTTCTTTTCAGGAGATAACATAATTTTACTACCAATAGTGCATGATGTAAGTCGCTCTGGATAAGAGCGTCTGCTAAATGACTTAAATGTAAATGTAAATGCTGATGAAACGTTCAGACACTGATTGCCTATAATCTCTGTGAATATCAAGACTGTTTTAACTTCTGGCATGTCACACCTTTCCCACAATAATGGGCAGCCTTGTTAACAGTCTGGTATCTGGATCTTGTGTTTCCTAGCATCCAGATGAGAAGAGGTTGGAGGGCCTGTCCAAACAGCTGGACTGGGATGTGCGGACCATCCAGCGCTGGTTCCGACAGCGCAGGAACCAGGAGAAGCCCAGCACGCTGGCTCGCTTTTGTGAGAGCATGTAAGAGATTTCGACAGCTTCAGAATGCCACGTATTATCACTAATATAAACACGTGTGCATTTGTTCAGTGGAAACCGATTTTAGGTGTGGATACATAGACTTTCCAGTCGTTGCCTTTACTAGTTGAGCAGGCCTGTCAGAGTGGGCTCATGTCTGACACTAGTGGAGCACGCTGGCAGGCTGGCAGTGGGAGAGGCAGTGAGGCACAGAGTGGGTCTCTGATGCCCTGGGGCTCTGCTCACTCAGGGGCTCACTGTTGAAGGGATTCGCTGCTTAGATGACTGGCGCGGTCATTATTTGATCTTCAAAGAGAAATACCAGATTCAGTTTGTCGGTGTGAAAAGTGCCATGGTTCAGCAACTGGATTCAGTTACTTTAGTGGAATAACGTCTCACAAACGTCTCACAAAAGCATAGCCTCTATGTAACTAGAGAAAATCTCTGCCAGTTTTCTCAATATTTTAAGATAAAATGTAATAGAGGAAGAGACTGTCACAACTGATGTCCCTACATTTTAAATATATGCAGTGTCGTGTCTGTAGGCAGAATGGATTGGACGGACTCAGAATGGATTGGATGCCTGATTGGTTTTTCTGTTGTCTCATTTGCTTAAAATGCAATTTTGTAAACCGACCCAGGCACACTCGTCTCAGCAGTAATCCTACTGTAATTAGTGCCTTGTATACAGCTGTTTGGGTTTGAGAGGACGCTGTTGTCTCAGACACTTGAGGATGGCCAAGCTGAGGCCACTGTTCCCTTTTTCATAATGCTAAGAAAGAGAGTCACATTTAGACTGGAGACAGTAGATCCCAAAGAAGCTACATGCAGTTATTTATTTTGCAGCCTGTTTCACCTTCTGGTCCCCAGTCCCCAGTGGGGCACGTGCTTTGTTTTCTACCACAGTGCTGGTTTTCTGAACTGTTCTGCCCCCATCCCTCCATTCCTCTGTGGTTCAATTCTATAAGGAAGAAAATAACCAAAGGCAGCAGATGATATATTCCACTGAGCCTTAAAAGACAAAACTCAGATTTGTGTTTTGTAAAATAGAAAGTCTGGAACGGACAAAAATATTTGCAATAACTTATGTATGATAAAGAAGCAAACAACATTATGTAAACTCTGTTTCTGCTGCTTTCTGCTCTATGATGACCATAGAATACCATGGAACTGTATGGTGAGTGATGACTTCAGTATCATGCTTTCATGGCTTTGATTGCAACATGGTATTTAACAGGACCATGTATTTGGTACACGGTCACCAGCAAAAGTATATTCAGCGAAAGTAGTTGTGAGTCATAGTAATTGTACATAAATAGCATTGATTCCCCAGCACTTGAAGCACACTGTTTGACAGTGTTTGACTAACCAGTTGCCAAGCAACCATCTTCTTGACCTATCACATCAGGTCAATGCATCCAGCTCATTTGTTTTTAAAATTAATCAAGCACAGAGAGCTAAATTACTTGTGGCTTGATTATTTGAATTCCGTGACCGATGGCCTTTCTTTTCATTCACATGTTTAACACCTTCTCACAATGCAACTGTTTTGATTATGCAGATTCTGCATAATCACAATTTCCCTAAAAACAATTTCCCTACAACAACACAAGGGTGTATACACTAGTTTAACACTGGTGTTAGTCGAAAAGCAGCACAAGTGTGAATTCAACCAGTGGCAGAGACCTGGGTATTCTAGACCAATGCTACAGTACGCTAGTCTGCCCTGAGGCCTGCTACCCTGTCAGAGAAGTGGCCGGAGTGCCAGGGCTCTCACATCCTAGCGTCTGCATTCCAGGGTGAGTCACTGGCACTGGAGCCTGGACACCACTGCACTGCACTACCTCATGGCAGAGAGGGAGGCAGGCACGCCTAGTCCCAACCTCTGCTCTGCTCTGGGCTTACATACAGTGGCTTGCAAAAGTATTCACCCCCCTTGGCATTTTTCCTAGTTTGTTGCCTTACAACCTGGAATTAAAATTGTTTTTTTGAATCATTTGATTTACACAACATGCCTACCACTTTGAAGATGCAAAATACTTTTTATTGTGAAACAAACAAGAGAAATAAGACAAAAAATCAGAACTTGAGCGTGCATAACTATTCACCCCCCCTGTAGAGCCACCTTTTGCAGCAATTACAGCTGCAAGTCTCTTTGGGTATGTCTCTATAAGCTTGGCACATCTAGCTACTGGGATTTTTGCCCATTCTTCAAGGCAAAACTGCTCCAGCTCCTTCAAGTTGGATGGGTTCCGCTGGTGTACAGCAATCTTTAAGTCATACCACAGATTCTCAATTGGATTGAGGTCAGGGCTTTGTGATTGCCACTCCAAAACCTTGACTTTGTTGTCCTTAAGCCATTTTGCCACAACTTTGGAAGTATGTTTGGGGTCATTGTCCATTTGGAAGACCCATTTGCGACCAAGCTTTAACTTCCTGACTGATGTCTTGAGGTTGCTTCAATATATCCACATAATTTTCCTTCCTCATGATGCCATCTATTTTGTGAAGTGCACCAGTCCCTCCTGCAGCAAAGCACCCCCACAGCATGATGCTGCCACCCCCGTGCTTCACGGTTGGGATGGTGTTCTTCGGCTTGCAAGCCACCCCCTTTTTCCTCCAAACATAACGATGGTCATTATGGCCAAACAGTTCTATTTTTGTTTAATCAGACCAGAGGACATTTCTCCAAAAGGTACGATCTTTGTCCCCATGTGCAGTTGCAAACCGTAGTCTGGCTTTTCTATGGCGGTTTTGGAGCAGTGGCTTCTTCCTTGCTGAGCGGCCTTTCAGGTTATATCGACATAGGACTCGTTTTACTGTGGATATAGATACTTTTGTACCTGTTTCCTCCAGCATCTTCACAAGGTCCTTTGCTGTTGTTCTGGGATTGATTTGCACTTTTCGCACCAGTGTACGTTCATCTCTAGGAGACAGAACAAGTCTCCTTCCTGAGCGGTATGAGCGGTATGACGGCTGCATGGTCCCATGGTGTTTATACTTGCATACTATTGTTTGTACAGTTGAACGTGGAAATTGCTCCCAAGGATGAACCAGACTTGTGGAGGTCTACAATTATTTTTCTGAGGTCTTGGCTGATTTGTTTTGATTTTCCCATGATGTCAAGCAAAGAGGCACTGAGTTTGAAGGTAGGCCTTAAAATATATCCACAGGTACACCTCCAATTGACTCAAATGATGTCAATTAGCCTATCAGAAGCTTCTAAAGCCATGACATCCTTTTCTGGAATTTTCCAAGCTGTTTAAAGGCACAGTCAACTTAGTGTATGTAAATTTCTGACCCACTGGAATTGTGATACAGTGAAATAATCTGTCTCTAAACAATTGTTGGAAAAATTACTTCTGTCATGCACAAGTAGATGTCCTAACCGACTTGCCAAAACTATAGTTTGTTAACAAGAAATTTGTGGAGTAGTTGAAAAACCAGTTTTAATGACTCCAACCTAAGTGTATGTAAACTTCTGACTTCAACTGTGTGTATATACAGTGGGGAGAACAAGTATTTGATACACTGCCGATTTTGCAGGTTTTCCTACTTACAAAGCATGTCGAGGTCTGTAATTTTTATCATAGGTACACTTCCACTGTGAGAGACGGAATCTAAAACAAAAATCCAGAAAGTCACATTGTATGATTTTTAAGTAATTAATTTGCATTTTATTGCATAACATAAGTATTTGATCACCTACCAACCAGTAAGAATTCCGGCTCTCACAGACCTGTTAGTTTTTCTTTAAGAAGCCCTCCTGTTCTCCACTCATTACCTGTATTAACTGCACCTGTTTGAACTCGTTACCTGTATAAAAGACACCTGTCCACACACTCAATCAAACAGACTCCAACCTCACCACAATGGCCAAGACCAGAGAGCTGTGTAAGGACATCAGGGATAAAATTGTAGACCTGCATAAGGCTGGGATGGGCTACAGGACAATAGGCAAGCAGCTTGGTGAGAAGGCAACAACTGTTGGCGTAATTATTAGAAAATGGAAGAAGTTCAAGATGACGGTCAATCACCCTCGGTCTGGGGCTCCATGCAAGATCTCACCTCGTGGGGTATCAATGATCATGAGGAAGGTGAGGGATCAGCCCAGAACTACACGGCAGGACCTGGTCAATGACCTGAAGAGAGCTGGGACCACAGTCTCAAAGAAAACCATTAGTAACACACTACGCTGTCATGGATTAAAATCCTGCAGCACACGCAAGGTCCCCCTGCTCAAGCCAGCGCATGTCCAGGCCCATCTGAAGTTTGCCAATGACCATCTGGATGATCCACAGGAGGAATGGGAGAAGGTCATGTGGTCTGATGAGACAAAAATAGAGCTTTTTGGTCTAAACTCCACTCGCCGTGTTTGGAGGAAGAAGAAGGATGAGTACAACCCCAAGAACACCATCCCAACCGTGAAGCATGGAGGTGGAAACATCATTCTTTGGGGATGCTTTTCTGCAAAGGGGACAGGACGACTGTACCCTATTGAGGGGAGGATGGATGGGGCCATGTATCGCGAGATCCTGGCCAACAACCTCCTTCCCTCAGTAAGAGCATTGAAGATGGGTCGTGGCTGGGTCTTCCAGCATGACAACGACCCGAAACACACAGCCAGGGCAACTAAGGAGTGGCTCCGTAAGAAGCATCTAAAGGTCCTGGAGTGGCCTAGCCAGTCTCCAGACCTGAACCCAATAGAAAATCTTTGGAGGGAGCTGAAAGTCCGTATTGCCCAGCGACAGACCCGAAACCTGAAGGATCTGGAGGTCTGTATGGAGGAGTGGGCCAAAATCCCTGCTGCAGTGTGTGAAAACCTGGTCAAGACCTACAGGAAACGTATGATCTCTGTAATTGCAAACAAAGGTTTCTTTACCAAATATTAAGTTCTGCTTTTCTGATGTATCAAATACTTATGTCATGCAATAAAATGCAAATTAATTACTTAAAAATCCTACAATGTGAAATTACAGACCTCTACATGCTTTGTAAGTAGGAAAACCTGCAAAATCGGCAGTGTATCAAATACTTATTTTCCCCACTGTGTGTATATATATATATATATATATATATATATATATATATAACGAAGAAAAGAGAAGGGTCCTAAGCAATATGGAGGTACAGTGAGGGAAAAAAGTATTTGATCCCCTGCTGATTTTGTACGTTTGCCCACTGACAAAGACATGATCAGTCTATAATTTTAATGGTAGGTTTATTTGAACAGTGAGAGACAGAATAACAACAAAGACTTCCAGAAAAACGCATATCAAAAATGTTAGAAATTGATTTGCATTTTAATGAGGGAAATAAGTATTTGACCCCTCTGCAAAACATGACTTAGTACTTGGTGGCAAAGCCTTTGTTGGCAATCACAGAGGTCAGACATTTCTTGTAGTTGGCCACCAGGTTTGCACACATCTCAGGAGGGATTTTGTCCCACTCCTCTTTGCAGATCTTCTCCAAGTCATTAAGGTTTCGAGCCTGACATTTGGCAACTCGAACCTTCAGCTCCCTCCACAGATTTTCTATGGAATTAAGGTCTGGAGACTGGCTAGGCCACTCCAGGACCTTAATGTGCTTCATCTTGAGCCACTCCTTTGTTGCCTTGGCCGTTTGTTTTGTGTCATTGTCATGCTGGAATACCCATCCACGACCCATTTTCAATGCCCTGGCTGAGGGAAGGAGGTTCTCACCCAAGATTTGACGGTACATGGCCCCGTCCATCATCCCTTTGATGCGGTGAAGTTTTCCTGTCCCCTTAGCAGAAAAACACCCCCAAAGCATAATGTTTCCACCTCCATGTTTGACGGTGGGGATGGTGTTCTTGGGGTCATAGGCAGCATTCCTCCTCCTCCAAACACGGCGAGTTGAGTTGATGCCAAAGAGCTCGATTTTGGTCTCATCTGACCACAACACTTTCACCCAGTTCTCCTCTGAATCATTCAGATGTTCATTGGCAAACTTCAGACGGGCCTGTATATGTGCTTTCTTGAGCAGGGGGACCTTGCGGGCGCTGCAGGATTTCAGTCCTTCACGGCGTAGTGTGTTACCAATTGTTTTCTTGGTGACTATGGTCCCAGCTGCCTTGATCATTGACAAGATCATCCCGTGTAGTTCTGGGCTGATTCCTCACCGTTCTCATAATCATTGCAACTCCACGAGGTGAGATCTTGCATGGAGCCCCAGGCCGAGGGAGATTGACAGTTCTTTTGTGTTTCTTCCATTTGCGAATAATCGCACCAACTGTTGTCACCTTCTCACCAAGCTGCTTGGCGATGGTCTTGTAGCCCATTCCAGCCTTGTGTAGGTCTACAATCTTGTCCCTGACATCCTTGGAGAGCTCTTTGGTCTTGGCCATGGTGGAGATTTTGGAATCTGATTGATTGATTGCTTCTGTGGACATTTGTCTTTTATACAGGTAACAAGCTGAGATTAGGAGCACTCCCTTTAAGAGTGTGCTCCTAATCTCAGCTCGTTACCTGTATAAAAGACACCTGGGAGCCAGAAATCTTTCTGATTGAGAGGGGGTCAAATACTTATTTCCCTCATTAAAATGCAAATCAATTTATAACATTTTTGACATGCGTTTTTCTGGATTTTGTTGTTGTTATTCTGTCTCACTGTTCAAATAAACCTACCATTAAAATTATAGACTGATAATTTCTTTGTCAGTGGGCAAACGTACAAAATCAGCAGGGGATCAAATACTTTTTTCCCTCACTGTACATGTGCCATTTTGTAAATGTCTGATTATCAGCTGTTGTCAAACACACTTCCTCAAAAGTGTGCAGCAAATTCTACCTGATGAAAAGCCGAAATGAGTATGACATCCTGGCATTTAAAGCATACTTGACATTTCTATTTTCGCATACCCAAAAAGCCTACTATTTAGAACTTAAGTATGGGTATTCGGACCTAGCCAGTGGCTTTCTTGGCTGTCCTTGGATTGGCCTCCCTCACAGCAGCTCAGACATGGCCTCTCTTTGACATTCCACAGAGGATGCATCCAAACCCCAAAACTGTGTTACTGACTGATGTTCTGTTCTCTTTGTTTTTTTTCACAGGTGGAGATTTACATTTTACCTCTATGTATTTACCTATGGAGTGCGTTTCCTTAAAAAGGTGAGTGTGCTACATTTGACATTTATTTAATTGAATAGTATAAAAAGTTATTTCAGCACTTTTTGTATTGAGGACACATTCTTCAAGGAGGAGCTGTAACAGAGGCTTGCACTCTTGATGGATCTTGCTGTGCAAGGGGGACCAAGTGACAAATAATGCACCTCTCAAACACTCCAACCAGTTCTCACTGATAAATAATGGATAGATTTGCTCTCAGCACAGCATCCATTATGCAGATATTACTGTCTTCGAGCACATACACAGTTGAGACATACACAGTTGAGAAACTAGTTCCCTGTCAACTATCACCTTCAGTCTAACGCTATTGTTACTCTATGTTGAGATAGATACAGTGCCTTGCAAAAGTATTCATCCCCCTTGGCGTTTTTCCTATTTTGTTGCATTACAACCTGTAATTTAAATGAATTTTTATTTGGATTTCATGTAATGGACATACACAAAATAGTCCCAAAATTACTTAAATAACGGAAAAGTGGTGCGTGCATATGTATTCACCCCCTTTGCTATGAAGCCCCTAAATAAGATCTGGTGCAACAAATTACCTTCAGAAGTCACATAATTAGTTAAATCAAGTCCACCTGTGTGCAATCTAAGTGTCACATGATCTGTCACATGATCTCAGTACAGTATATATACACCTGTTCTGAAAGGCCCCAGAGTCTGCAACACCACAAAGCAAGGGGCACCACCAACCAAGCGGCACCATGAAGACCAAGGAGCTCTCTAAACAGGTCAGGGACAAAGTTGTGGAGAAGTACAGATCAGGGTTGGGTGGGTTATAAAAAAAATATCATAAACTTTGAACATCCCACGGAGCACCATTTCAATCCATTATAAAGAAAAATGGAACGAATATGGCACCACAACAAACCTGTCAAGACAGGGCCGCCCACCAAAACTCACAGACCAGGCAAGGAGGACATTAATCAGAGAGGCAACAAAGAAACCAAAGATAACCCTGAAGGAGCTGCAAACTCCACAGTGGAGATTTGAGTATCTGTCCATAGGACCACTGTAAGCCGTACACTCCAAAAAAATAAGCAAACACGTTTGGTGTTTGCCAAAAGCCATGTGGGAGACTCCCCGAACATATAGAAGAAGGTACTCTGGTCAGATGAGACTAAAATTGAGCTTTTTGGCCATCAAGGAAAACGCTATGTCTGCCGCAAACCCAACACCTCTCATCACCCCGAGAACTCCATCCCCACAGTGAAGCAAAAGGTGGCTCTACAAAGTATTGACTTTGGGGGGGGTGAATAGTTATGCACGCTCAAGTTTTCTGTTTTTGCTGTCTTATTTCTTGAAAAAAAATATTTTGCATCTTCAAAGTGGTAGGCATGTTGTGTAAATCACATGATACAAACCCCCCAAAAATCCATTTTAATTCCAGGTTGTAAGGCAACAAAATAGGAAAAATGCCAAGGGGGTGAATACTTTCGCAAGCCACTGTACGTGGATGAATGGATGGATGGGAGGAAATAACTGAAAATCACATCCTCATTACTTCGATGGTATCTCTTGACTTTTATGTGTGTTTCTCTGACTCTGTGCTCACTAATATTGTGTAATATATTGAGGCCAGAAGCCTTTTGTGTCTGTCGTAATTGAATGTTGCTGATGCTGCCGTTGATCAGGAATCATTATTAGGGGTGAATAGGAGATGTTGCGGCGAGGAGAATTTCTTATTGCAACAACTTGCATGACGACGCACATTGTGGAATGAGTTCATTCCCTGCAGTTGGGCCGGGGAGCGGGGGTGGAGACTCACTAGGCCCAACGTGCTTTCTGGTAGAAAAAGGGCCCTGTATTTATTAAAAATCTACACTATAGACCTACAAAATACATTCAACTCCCTCATGTAAGAGTCTGAGTTTGCATGTCAACTAAAGCAGAGTTAGCATTTTTAAGTAGGTTACATTTGTTTTGGTCCAGAATCATCTGTCTTTGAAGGCAAGCACCCTGTGAGACATGATGATGATGATAAGCAACTCATTACCCTGCCTTTGTAGTCTAGGTCCCTCTTGTGTCAAGACATAAGACAGTCTTAACCACATCCCCCAGGTCACTACAGCATTCATCATGTAGCCTGGGACCAGAATGAACATTCTCAGTCTGGTCCCCAGGGTAAAACACGTTCATGATTAATTTGCACTACTAGCATACAGCAAAAGTTTGCTTTGATTCAGTTAAGTTTCCCTTAATGAAAATACAATCCGACATGGTTACAGTCGCAAGTTTCTTGATGTGCTGGAGCTTAAGTAAACATTTAGTATTGAGCCAGAGGCAGCATAGCATTCAGGTGTGGCGATCAATAGCACTTTATGAATGTAATACACTTTTGGAAACAGCATAACTGTAGCGGGTGATGTTGGACGGAGTCAGACGCAGGAGACTAAATCACAGAATAACTGGTTTAATCAATAAACAGAGGTACGCAGCAATGCGTAATACACACCAGTGCGGACAAACGGCGCACTGGGGAAAATAAGGCACACGGGTGAACAACCTAGCGATACACAATATAATCGAGCTCCACCGAGCTATAATCTCCTCTTACAATAAATAATCACACACAAAGTCCAGGAGGCAGAGGGAACACTTGTACAGGTATTGATGAGAGGATATGAACCAGGTGTGTGTAATAATATATGAGGAGTGGCAGTGGCTAGAAGGCCGGTGACGACGAACACCGAAGCCTGCCCGAACAAGGAGAGGAGGCAGCTTCTGAAGAAGTCGTGACAATAACAATACATTAATATTCTCTTCATTTTTTTTGCTCTGGAGACCCCATGGCTATGGAACACAAGAGAGTGCTGGTACGACTATCCTTATCAGGTAATGTTTTGATCATGAGAAAAGTCTCTGTTAATTCTTTACACCTAGCTATAACAGTTATTGTATTTGAAAGGTCTGTTACACCTAGTTTTGATCTAACTTTTTATTGATTTGTGTGTGTGTGTGTGTGTGTGTGTGTGTGTGTGTATTTTCACAGCCACTGACAGTGGACATCCACTATTACTATATACTGGAGCTGTCTTTCTACCTGTCCCTACTCTTCTCCCAGTTCACAGATATCAGGAGGAAGGTAGGATACCAATTTAGTCAATTAATTCATATAATATAGTTGATCAATGTTTGTTTATCACATTGCTTGCGCCATAGATATTTGTTTGCATATGATTACACACCCATTTCAAGGTAATTCTGTTAATAATAATACAAAATAAAACTACTAATAATTATTATTTATAATAAAGCCATTATTAAAGGGATAATCCACTCCAAACCATTAACAGTGTTAAACAGTGTTAAATAACACATATGTGATCAATATTTATTTGTGAACAAATGTTTCATTTTGTCTTTATAACAAGGTTGGTAGCAACGTGAAAATCATTGTGGAGATCTGTTGCAGCTCAAGTCGACGACAAAACCCACAATGCAATGCCTTCTCTGGGCTGGCTGGCTACACACAATAATGCCAAAGTCAATATTAGCATGTGAAGTAGCTAAACAAACTGCACTATCAATTTAGGAGTCTATCTCACCGAGTTCAACTTGCAATTCTCTGCCCAGAGCGAGTAGAGTACGTTGCTATGGCAACAACAGCCGTTTCCCACAGACACACAGGGCGCATTGCGAGATGGTACTTGAAGGAAAAACTGAGTTGAATAATTTGGTACGCTGTTTAGATTGAGCACATCTAAGCAAAATATATACATTGTCATGACGATATAAACAGATGGATGTGTTCTAGACGAGAATGCTCATACAATCTATTAGCTGATTTGGCAATCTGGAGTGCAGGTAATTGTTTGAAAAGCGTTATGAAATGTGATAGTGTGTTATCCCCTATCACCAGTGACGAGAACCATGTAGCTATGACGATTTCCTGATTTCACAGACGGACCACTTAGAAGTTAAATCATGGGGAACATTTTTATTTTACCCACTGATAGAACATAAGCTTTCACCAAATTGACAGGAGTGTCATGATTTTTATTTATGGGGTGGATTATCCCTTTAAGTCAAAGGGAAAGGCCTCATAACTGGTGTAGAACATTCTGAAACCAAATGTGTTCGTTTTTTTCCTTCGTAGTCAGTACTATTGTGCAGCTCCAGCTTTGATTTACACAGTAGTCATCTCAGAGTGAAGCCTTAATTATTGTTTGTCTGCATTCAGGCCTCCTCCTATTGTCTGTTCCATGATTTGGTTTTATTTGATCTATGTCCCTATTTTTTTGCCTGTGCCTTGGTGTGGTGTTTAGTCTCTGCTCTGTGTAATCACAGGCCTCTGAGAGGAGGAGATGGATTAGTGTTTGCTCATAACTTTTATGAGTGGAATTTTCTGGCAGGCATTCTAAACCGTTTTCCCCTCATATTTGTTTTGGATTGAGTCTTATTTCAGTGTTCAGTTCCTAGAATCTGGAGATTACCTTTCTCCATTTAATTTTTTTCAGCGTAATGTCATTCCTTGTCCCCACTGATGAAAACTGTCATTTTAAGAATTAAAAAGATTCATTGAAATATTTCATATTGAATACGAATTGAGACACAATATATGGTTTCAAGTTAGTGTTGATATCTGTGAGTGTGTTTTATCTGAGGCGATTTTGTTAGTAGCACATGGTGGTTATATCACCTTCGTAACCTAGCCTATCGCTCCACTTCATCCTGAATGATGTTTAAACACAGTAATTGAGGGTCAAACAAACAGCTGTGATGACATCAGGCCCAGTTTTGTGACCCACTCACACTTAATCCCCAGACTAAAGATAAATAATACATGGAACATGCACGCACAGCCACTATGGAAAAGACTGCTGCAGAACTGCTCATGTGCAGACAGACATGTGTCTGTTCACACATTTGATACACACACGCACACATGCACTCGTTCTAATACATCCCATAGTCGGGTTGTCAGATTGATTTTACAGGTCAGGGCTTCTCCATGTTTGAGCTGTAAATATTGCCTCTGCTTCTGTTCTTTTCAAAGAGCTATGCTAGGCTATCTTCTTTAGCACTGTTGAGCGGTGTTAAGAACAAAGGGTAGAATATAGGGGGCTGTTATTGTTTATGGAGGGCCCACCTTGGCCATGGTATTTCCTTTTCTTTATAACCAGCTCCCCAGTTGAGTTCACAGAATGTCATTTTGCATGCCTCCCATCTCTTCCTTCTCTCTCTGCCCCACCCTGTCCACTCCACTGCACACCGAACACTCACTCCATCACTCACAGCTGTCCCATGATGCCATGGTGTTTATGCCCTCACCTCTCATCTCCGTGTTGACTGTTGGCATGTTGTCTGTTTTTGTTTCTCCTTTCAGTTTTTTCATGCACAAAGCCACGCACTGAGGAGGTCCTCTGCACCCCCTGCCAATTCCAGTATGTTCCCTGCACTCTATTGCAATGCTTCCATTCTGTATTTGCACCTATGCTCTTCCACCTCCTCTTGCTCTGGGCCGGCTGCTCCGCTGCTGTCCTGCTGTACTGAGCCTCTTCAACCCTGTGGGGCACAAGAGGGCTCTAGCATGCCATCCATATCCACCCACAGCCACAGCCTCACTCATCAAGAGATATTAACCAGGCTAGACTCATCTGACCAGACTACACTTTAGCTGTAGTACATGTAGACTCTCCTCTCTTTTTAGTACATTTTTTACTAGACTTCATTAATTCATTTGTGAAAATAATAACTGCCAAGCCACCAAAGTAGATGAGAAAGGAATGTGTTAGCTGCCCTTGAGTCCTGCATTCAGAGAAACAACAGAATTGTCAGCACAAAGCAAAAGCAGATGGGGAGGGAAGTTGAATTGACAGCATATATGGTCATTTATAGAGTTTAGTGTTTACAATAGGCAATTTCCTTGTCAGAATGTCACCCGCACCATGTCACCATAGATGTTCTGCATAGTGTGCAGCCAGCAAGTGTACAAGGGGCTGAAGAGTCCACTTATCTACTGTGAGCACAAAGAATACAGCAGCAGTCATGTTCTCTGCATGACGCAGAAGCTTTCATAAAACCCATATGCTGTACATGTCCCCTTGCTGTGAGTCAAATGATAGAGAGCTGTTAATGCTTTCTCCCTCTGCCATTGTGTGACATGACTATGATGCCTGTGTCCCCCAGGACTTCCTGATCATGTTCCTGCACCACTTGGCGACAATCTCCCTCATCACCTTTTCCTATGTCAACAACATGGCTAGAGTGGGCACACTGGTCATGTGTCTCCACGACTCCGCCGACATCCTGATGGAGGTGAGTAGAGACATGGGACTCGTAGAGCGAGGCACGTTCAGATGTCATGTAGAACAAACCTGCCTCTCTGGTATGTAGAAACATGAATTTTCTCATTTCAATGAATAACATTTCTCTCTGCAACGTTCCACAACCTTTGCCTACTGAATGTGGCCCTGATGTGTGTTCTTCACACCTCATGGACATGTGGGAGGGTCCTGTGTTCCTTTTGTAATTGTTTTAGAATCACAACCAAGCCATCACACAGTGAGGTCAATTAGCACAGTAGCTATCGGGGAAATCGGCCATCTGTAGATTTCAATTATGTACTGCCAAAAACAATTTCAGTGTATGAAAAAGATAGATACAACATCCATCTTTGTTCTTGTAACCATTTTGCATGTGAACGTGTGTCTGTGTCATCTGTTGCAGGCTGCCAAAATGGCCAACTATGCCAAGTTTCAGAGACTTTGCAACCTCCTGTTTGTCATGTTTGCAATGGTCTTCATCAGCTCCAGGCTGGGTGTCTATCCTGTCTGGTAAGGATGCTTTGTCTCTACATAGAATGGGTACATCCCAAATGGCTCCCTATGGCCACTGGTCAAAAGTAGTGCACTATGTAGGGAATAGGGTGGCATTTGGGACGCAGCGCAATGTCTTCTCTGTGAAAACTACAGCTCAATTGAAACAATGGGCTCGAGTGCATTTTAGATGCACTTTTGTGCTGCCAGTTGAGACAAACAATGATACTGTATATCGGAGAATGTTTGTTTCTGTGTATAATCTGTCTCCGAATACAGGAGGCTTGAATGTACTGTAGATCTCAGAATATTGACACTTTCCAAATGGGCTTTGCAATTTTTCCAGGAAGGTTTTCATTTTATACAGGTCTTGGTGAGTTTTGTTGCTTAGTAATAGTTACTATGGATACTACAGCAACAATATGGACGTACGTATCTTCTCCAGTAAAGAGAGAGAGGGGAATAAGATGAAAGACGAATACGGACCATTATTTTGAGATAATTGAATGATGTAAACCAGGGTCAAATTGACACTGGATCTAAAATGGCACATTCATTTACACTTTGAACATCTCAATTAACTAACTCATTATGTTATCACAGTGCCTGTGTCAGTTGGTATCAATGCCAGAATGTTGTCTTTTACATATTGGACTTCCAATTAGATGACGAATTTGGATTGCACCGGAATGCATTTGATATGTCATCAGCGAGGCATCCTGCCGTTGATGAGAGAGAAGCAGTAGCAAATCAGTCATAGTACATGAATACGTGCGCACCATCTTACTGTGTCATGTCCTTGTCACACTCTCAGCAGTACCGTCACTGTAAGAAGAGAAAAGGGACGTGATTTACTATCCTGCTCTGAGACGACACCCCTTCTTTATCAACAACAATATATTTTATTTTGAGACCACACTTGAGGACAGAGCTGTTTTAGAACCGGATCAAAATATACAAACAACTCTTTATCGCCAGGGTAGTGGGTTCGATCCCCGGGACCACCCATACGTAAAAATGTATGCACACGCTTTGGATAAAAGCGTCTGCTAAATGGCATATTATTATTATTATTATTATTATTATTTATTCTAAAGATATTAAACCTCTACAGTACAGTGCACTGTCTCTAAAGAAATGTAAATCCTTTAGAAATGTCTTGTTCAGAGATTTCCTCTTGTTAGTATACTGTCGTGGGTTATACAGTATATCACAGTGCAGGCAGAGTGCACCACAGCAACCAGAAAGGTGGCATTACTGTATAGCTGTTGCCATGGCTTCAGTATCAGCAGGGTTCATATCATGGACAATTATTGGTCCAGCTATATCTCTACCTTCACTGAAATAGCTAAATAGCTATCAAGCCATTCACCATCAGACAAGTGAATGAAGGATTTAACATGTTCTTTAAAGTAGGTCTAATAGTGTCTGCATTATATGACAGATTGACTTCATACAGTAAAGGTACAAGCGCTGCTTGAGCTTTTCCACACAGTACAGTGTAGCTGTGAGAAGGGATAAAGGTATTTGTCTGTCTGTCTGTCTGTCTGTCTGTGTCTCCTGGGTGATAATTATCCTTGGCTGTTAAGAGTGAGTCTGTCTGTCTATCTGTCTGTCTGTGTGATGTGGAGGATGGAGAGCAAGCTAGGGCAGCGTTTCCCGAACTCGGTCCTCTGGACCCCAAGAGGAGCACGTTTTGGTTTTTGCCCTAGCACTATCAAAGCTTGATGATTAGTTGATTATTTGAATCAGCTGTGTAGTGCTAGGGCAAAAACCAAAACGTGCACCCCTTGGGGTCCCGAGGACCGAGTTTGAGAAACCCTGAGCTAGGGGCTGAAGGCTCCGGACGTTAGCCTATTATGTTGTCCCTGAGGGTCTCTCTCAACCACCTGGCCATGCCTATTCCTACTCTCTACCTTAGAGCACCGAGAACATTTACTGTCTTCTCTTCTGTTCACCTAGCATTCTAAGGGTTGTCTAACAAGTAGCTTATTTGGTTACAGCTGCCTCAGATGGGCTTTTCTGGCATGTACTTTAGTTGACAGGTTTTTTTTTATTTCAAAGAGAGAGACATATTAAAACCAATAAGTATTTCCAGTCTGTTACCAAATTCCCAATAGAGACGTTGTTGTCTCATTACTACATCCTGTCGCTATGAGCTGCACTGAATGTGTGTGTAGTGTGGTTTACTTGTCAAATTAGTTAACTAATTCTTTATCTATCTCTCTCTCTCTTTCTCGTAGGATTTTAAACACTACCTTGTTTGAGAGCTGGGAGATCGTGGGGCCGTACCCATCCTGGTGGGTGTTCAACCTGCTGCTATTCCTGCTGCAGTTCCTGCACTCCTTCTGGTCCTACCTCATAGTGAAGATAGCCTGTCGAGCAATCTCCAGAGGAAAGGTGAGAGACAAAGGGAGAATCTCAATTGCATTTTCTTTATTTTTTTTCTTCTTTATTTTTACTATTTTATACATTGTAGAATAATAGTGAAGACATCAAAACTATGAAATAACACACATGGAATCATGTAGTAACCAAAAAAGTGTTAAACAAATTGAGATTCTTCAAATAGCCACCCTTTGCATTGATGACAGCTTTGCACACTCTTGGCATTCTCTCAACCAGCTTCACCTGGAATGCTTTTCCAACAGTCTTGAAGGAGTTCCCTCATATGCTGAGCACTTTTTGGCTGCTTTTCCTTCACTCTGCGGTCCGACTCATCCCAAACCATCTCAATTTGGTTGAGGTCGGGGGATTGTGGAGGCCAGGTCATCTTATGCAGCATTCCATCACTCTCCTTCTTGGTAAAATAGCCCTTACACAGCCTGGAGGTGTGTTGGGTCATTGTCCTGTTGAAAAACAAATGATAGTCCCACTAAGCCCAAACCAGATGGGATGGCGTATCGCTGCAGAATGCTGTAGTAGCCATGCTGGTTAACTGTGCCTTGAATTCTAAATAAATCACAGACAGTGTCACCAGCAAAGCACCCACACACCATAACACCTCCTCCTCCATGCTTTACGGTGGGAAATACACATGCGGAGATCATCCGTTCACCCACACCGCGTCTCACAAAGACACAGTAGTTGGAACCAAAAATCTCAAATTTGGACTCCAAATGTCCATTGCTCGTGTTTCTTGGCCAAAGCAAGTCTCTTCTTCTTATTGGTGTCCTTTAGTAGTGGTTTCTTTGCAGCAATTAGACCATGAAGGCCTGATTCACACAGTCTCCTCTGAACAGTTGATGTTGAGATGTGTTTGTTACTTGAACTCTGAATCATTTATTTGGCCTGCAATTTCTGAGGCTGGTAACTCTAATGAACTTATCCTCTGCAGCAGAGGTAACTCTGGGTCTTCCATTCCTGTGGCGGTCCTCATGAGACCCAGTTTCATCATAGCGCTTGATGGTTTTTGCGAATTTTCCGTATTGACTTAACGTCATGTCTTAAAGTAATGATGGACTGTCGTTTCTCTTTGCTTATTTGAGCTGTTCTTGCCATAACATGGACTTGGTCTTTTACCAAATAGGGCTATCTTTTGTATACCACCCCTACCTTGTCACAACACAACTGATTGGCTCAAATGCATTAAGAAGGAAAGAAATTCCACAAATTCACTTTTAAGAAGACACACCTGTTAATTGAAATACATTCCAGGTGACTACCTAATGAAGCTGGTTGAGAGAATGCCAAGAGTGTGCAAAGCTGTCATCAAGGCAAAGGGTGGCTATTTGAAAAATCTCAAATATAAAATATATTTTGATTTGTTTAACACTTTTCTGGTTACTACATGATTCCATATGTGTTATTTCATAGTTTTGATGTCTTCACTATTATGCTACAATTATATAAAAATAAAGAAAAACCCTTGAATGAGTAGGTGTGTCCAAACGTTTGACCGGTAGTGTAGTTAGAAAATAATTCCCATTATGTATGTAGTTAGAATTTAGTAACACCATGTTACCTTTTGTAATTGTAAATGCAAAGCATAGCATTGGGGAATCTTAGCATTCAAGCTCACCATACATGTACTGTATTACAGGAGCTATTCACTAAAGAGCCTGTTTTGTTGTCAATAACCTTAATTGATTTTACTACTCTATCCCTTATGCTAACCTTTCAACCTTCAAGACAGGGAAGTGGAATCCTTTACATGTAAGTAGTTGGAACAGAAGGAGAATAAACGTATTTGTGTATTGTCACATGCCGTCTCACTACCAAGTCACAATCACAGATTGTTCTGACACGACATCCCTTGTGTTTTTATTTACATTTTCATCTTATTTGTAAAATGGGGAAACCAGTTGTAAAATGAAGAAACCAATAGCGATGGCCAACTGCTTGTACTTCCTCTGTCATGACATCAGATGGTATATGAGCTGTTCTGACAGCGCATGCACATCTCCACAGGTGTCGAAAGACGACCGCAGTGACATTGAGTCCAGCTCTGACGAGGACAACGGTCCTCCGCCAGCTCCTGTTCAGAAGCACCACAACAGCACCACCAACGGGACCAATAAAGCACACAGGACCAATGGGTATCAGTCAGCAGGGGCCCTTGGTCCAGAGGAACACTAACAGCCGCTATGAGACATTATAAGCACTGGAGCAAAGCTGCAGACACCATTCATAAATACTACATGTGTGCGTATGCGACATGAACAACATTGCCTGTCTGGTACTGGAAGTTCTTAATAGAAATCTATGAATGCAGTTTAGTTTTCAGTTTGATTATTTCCATGTTTCCCTTCTCATTTTATTATCTTTCTCTATATTTGCATCAAACTGCATTCAATTAAATATCAAAGCACTCCTGTCGGTACAGCCCACTCTCTCTGTTTAGCCAATGAATGAAAGCATTCCTGTCGGTACAGCCCACTCTCTCTGTTTAGCCAATGAATGAAAGCATTCCACTATTATGGCGAAAGCATGATGTTTAAACGGAGTCTGACTGGCGTACTTGGGGTGGTTAATTATGTTAGTGTCTTTATGTTATTTATTTTTGAAAGATATATGTTTGCAAATTATTGTCAACATGTCTCAACTACGTTATTGTCAGTGTTAAGATTGGCTAATTATGAACCAATCCATAATGTGTATCATTTCACTATTCCATCAACAGGTAGACACATTACAGCATGAGTCTTGTCATTGGCAAAATGCTAAACAATTTGATTTGTTTTCAATGCCCCCCCCCCCCACTTGCTAAAACCGTGCTTGCATTTGTTTTGTTCACAAATGAATAGTAATGTGTTCTTACAACAATGCATTATTATGGGAAATACAAACACACATTATCCATCCATAAGCTGTAAAAGAGATCAGTAACAGTATTATGTATGTGTGTGTAAAAATGGGGCCATGCTATATTTCAAATTAAAGCATTTTGTTATAAGTATTCTACAACATTTCTGGTAAGTATTTCATGAATTGTTCATGGCCCTCTTGGAAGACAGATTAAGGTATTATTAAGCAATGATGCATTTAAAACCCTTGACAATATTAAAGATTGCAAGTAAGAAAGTATGTTTGTCTATCTGATTAATTTAAATTATCAGGTACTGTGCATACTTGTTCTTGTGACAAGCAACTGAGTAATATTGGTAGATTACAGAATTTGAATTTTGTGGCATGGCAAGTTGATGATGAATGATTATTTTTTAGTTACAAAACCTCTTGAAACTGATGTCCTCTCAAGTTAATCATTAATGGGATTGCATAATCATGACTGAATTCTTGTCATTGATATTCATTCAACAGTACTTTTGGGACCTTCATCTTGCTAATCCATTCTCATACATTCTCATTTAAATATAACTAGATGTAGTGCATATTCAACTTAAAGTAGCATTTGTATTTCAGAGAAAAACAATAGCTCTCCAGAAACCCATGTAATTTCTCTTTTTACTTGTATTGGCAAATATGAATCATCCAACGACACATGGATTGAATAGGAAGTGTATTGTGTAGGTCTCTAATGCAGTATCAATCATCCCTGTTGTTGATGTTAAGAGATGACATAATACTTTAATGGTAGTATTATAAAGGCCTGGGTTTACTCTGTCTGCAAGAAAGGGAAAGGGGAGGTACTAATGAAAAGGGTTTTCATGAATTTTGAATAACTTTGGGAAAATTAAGAAATGTATTGACATTAATTATCATGTGCACAACGTTACAGTGGGTGGGTGAGGACATAAATGGTTGAATCTTCCAATGGAATTTTCCTTTGTGCACTGGCTATATACTGAGTGTACAAAACATTAGGAACACCTTCAAGGTGTCGAAAGCATTCCACAGGGATACTGGTCCATGTTGACTCCAATGCTTCCCATAGTTGTGTCAAGTTGGCTGGATCTCCTTTGGGTGGTGGACCATTCTTGATACACACAGGAAACTGTTGAGTGTGAAAAACCCAGCAGCGTTGCAGTTCTTGACACACTCAAACCGGTGCGCCTGACACCTACTACCATACCCCATTCAAAAGCGCTTACATGTTTTGTCTTGCCCATTCACCCTCTGCATGGCACACAAACACAATCCATGTGTCAATTGTCTCAAGGCTTAAAAATCCTTCTTTAACCTGTCTCCTCCCCTTTATCTACACTGATTGAAGTGAATTTAACTAGTGACATCAATAAGGGATCATAGCTTACACCTGGATTCACCTGGTCAGTCTATGTCATGGAAAGAGCAAGTGTTCTTAATGTTTTGTATACTCAGTGTATTTGCTCAGGTGATTTCCGCATGAATGACTTTAGGAGGAGAGTGTTCAAAGTGCAAAGTCAATAAACCACCTGGACTGAAAATGCCGGACCCTGTGAGCAACTGTACGGTGAGTACTCACTCTACCTCTTTTCAAAGACTACACTTAGTCAAATGGACAAAGAAAAATGTAGCTTATTTCTCCTTTATATGTTTGTACCATAAGTCAAAATGTAATGGATTTTCTTCATAGCTGTTTTTATTAGTGGTTACTCAAGATAGCCACAGCTTGACAACACCACGACTTGGTGAATGTGTTTTAGTACAACCTATTGTACCAAGATCTGAAGAGGTTTTCCAAAAATGGGGAGCATTTCTGCAAGGAGCTCATGACAGTATTTCAGCAAAGGTATGGTCAATGTAATGTTATGTCTTTGCATACACAACTCCTTGAGAATATCCTTTAGTGAGGTCATTTATTTGAGCATATTATGCCATCTCAGATTGGAAAAGTAAAACACTTTTGATGCTGGACCGCACATATTCTTTTTTTATTACGTACCAACACATCCATTCAGAACTGCATGCTGAAGTCCTAACTTCTGGATTGAATTTGGATTACCTGTAGTCACTGTTTCACCTCAGTGTGAAAAAAGTAACGTGCCTTGATGACATTTCTCTGTGACTAGGGCTGAGCTGGAAATCAGTTATGCCAAGGGACTGCAGAAGTTTGCTGGGAAACTCCTCAAGGCATCCAAGGTGATGAATGACAAGTGAGTTAGGTACCTTTTCGATAAAATATCAACTGTAAGTGGAAGTCATGTGCCAATGTAATAGTGCTCTAATCTCTCTCTCTAATCTGCATGTTGTTGTTTTCATTTCCATGAAGTTCCACCTACCGAGCATGGTGCCATGTATCTGATGAAATGTACTCAACAGCAGACACACACAGGTATTACACGCATTACCTTATGACCTTAACATAATATATCATATTATGACATTATTATGAGCCTTTCCTGTAGTAAATATGTTGTTGGATATTTTGTAGTCTGAGATTATGTTTTGGTTTTAGAGCGCTAGGAAGTGCTTTTCAGGAAGAAGCCATTTTAGAAATTCGACAAGTCATAGAGGTGCACAACAAGAGGAAGAGACCTGTAAGTAATTTGGACCATTTATTCCTACCAACACATCACTCTACATCACTCTACATCATTCTACATCACTCTACATCACTCTACATCATTCTACATTGAGACATATTATTCTTATCCCTTTCTTGAATAGCTTGATAATGTTGTTGAGAAAACCGGAAAACTTGTTGTGACTAACTGGAGTGAACAAATCAAGGTAAGCCTTCCTTAAATTTTTTGCAAACCTTTTATTTATTTTTATTTTTTATTTAACCTTTATTTAACTAGGCAGGTCAGTTAAGAACAAATTCTTATTTACAATGACTGCCTACCAAAAGGCAAAAGGCCTCCTGCGGGGACGGGGGCTGGGATTAAAAATAAAAATATAGGACAAAACACACATCATGACAAGAGAGACACCACAACACTACATAAAGCGAGACCTAAGACAACAACATAGCATGGCAGCAACACATGACAACACAGCATGGTAGCAACACAACATGACAACAACATGGTAGCAACACAACATGGCAGCAGCACAACATGGTAGCAGCACAAAACATGGTACAAACATTATTGGGCACAGACAACAGCACAAAGGCAAGAAGGTAGAGACAACAATACATCACGTGAAGCAGCCACAACTGTCAGTAAGAGTGTCCATGATTGAGTCTTTGAATGAAGAGATGGACATAAAACTGTCCAGTTTGAGTGTTTTTTGCAGCTCGTTCCAGTTGCTAGCTGCAGCGAACTGAAAAGAGGAGCGACCCAGGGATGTGTGTGCTTTGGGGACCTTTAACAGAATGTGACTGGCAGAACGGGTGTTGTTTGTGGAGGATGAACGCTGCAGTAGGTATCTCAGATAGGGGGGAGTGAAGCCTAAGAGGGCTTTATAAATAAACATCAACCAGTGGGTCTTGCGACGGGTATACAGAGATGACCAGTTTACAGAGGAGTATAGAGTGCAATGGTGTGTCCTATAAGGAGTATTGGTGGCAAATCTGATGGCCGAATGGTAAAGAACATCTAGCCGCTCAAGAGCACCCTTACCCGCCGATCTATAAATTACGTCTCCGTAATCTAGCATGGGTAGGATGGTCATCTGAATCAGGGTTAGTTTGGCAGCTGGGTTGAAAGAGGAGCAATTATGATAGAGAAAACCAAGTCTAGATTTAACCTTAGCCTGCAGCTTTGATATGTGCTGAGAGAAGGACAGTGAACCGTCTAGCCATACTCCCAAGTACCTGTATGAGGTGACTACCTCAAGCTCTAAACCCTCAGAGGTAGTAATCACAACGGTGGGGAGAGGGGCATTCTTCGAACCACATAACCTTTGTTTTGGAGATGTTCAGAACAAGGTTAAGGGCAGAGAAAGCTTGTTAGACACAAACAAAGCTTTGTTGTAGAGCGTTTAACACAAAATCCGGGGAGGGGCCAGCTGAGTATAAGACTACAGTGAGGGAAAAAAGTATTTGATCCCCTGCTGATTTTGTACGTTTGCCCACTGACAAAGAAATTATCAGTCTATAATTTTTATGGTAGATTTATTTGAACAGTGAGAGACAGAATAACAACAACAAAATCCAGAAAAACGCATGTCAAAAATGTTATAAATTGATTTGCATTTTAATGAGGGAAATAAGTATTTGACCCCTCTGCAAAACATGACTTAGTACTTGGTGGCAAAACCCTTTTTGGCAATCACAGAGGTCAGACGTTTGTTGTAGTTGGCCACCAGGTTTGCACACATCTCAGGAGGGATTTTGTCCCACTCCTCTTTGCAGATCTTCTCCAAGTCATTAAGGTTTCGAGCCTGATATTTGGCAACTCAAACCTTCAGCTCCCTCCACAGATTTTCTATGGGATTAAGGTCTGGAGACTGGCTAGGCCACTCCAGGACCTTAATGTGCTTCATCTTGAGCCACTCCTTTGTTGCCTTGGCCGTGTGTTCTGGGTCATTGTCATGCTGGAATACCCATCCACGACCCATTTTCAATGCCCTGGCTGAGGGAAGGAGGTTCTCACCCAAGATTTGACGGTACATGGCCCCGTCTGTCAGGGTTGAGTGTAGAGGGAACGTGGAATCACACGCAGGACACAGAGATTCAAAAAACAGATGTCTTTAGTGAAGTCCGACAGTACAAGCCAACACGGCAACAGGCCACAGGCGAAACATACGCACACTGGAATGTCCAAAGTAAATGTGCACAACATGCAGGACTCTCTTAAACAAAACGAAATACAGAGAGCACAGAACAGCAGACCAACAACAACACGTGACATCAAACAATTACACACAACACCTGACCAAACACAAGAGAACTAAATAGGGTGCCTAATGAACACTTAACAATGAACAGGTGTAACAAACAGACAAAACCAATCTAACATGAAACATCGAACGGTGGCAGCTAGTACTCCGGAGACGACGACCGCCGAAGCCTGCCCGAACAAGGAGAAGGAGCCGCCTCGGCCGAAACCGTGACACCGTCCATCGTCCCTTTGATGCGGTGAAGTTGTCCTGTCCCATAGGCAGCATTCCTCCTACTCCAAACACGGCGAGTTGAGTTGATGCCAAAGAGCTCCATTTTGGTCTCATCTGACCACAACACTTTCACCCAGTTCTCCTCTGAATCATTCAGATGTTCATTGGAAAACTTCAGACGGGCATGTATATGAGCTTTCTTGAGCAGGGGGACCTTGCGGGCGCTGCAGGATTTCAGTCCTTCATGGCGTTGTGTGTTACCAATTGTTTTCTTGGTGACTATGGTCCCAGCTTCCTTGAGATCGTTGACGAGATCGTTGACAAGATCCTCCCGTGTAGTTCTGGGCTGATTCCTCACCGTTCTCATGATCATTGCAACTCCACGAGGTGAGATCTTGCATGGAGCCCCAGGCCGAGGGAGATTGATAGTTATTTTGTGTTTCTTCCATTTGCGAATAATCGCACCAACTGTTGTCACCTTCTCACCAAGCTGCTTGGCGATGGTCTTGTGGCCCATTCCAGCCTTGTGTAGGTCTACAATCTTGTCCCTGACATCCTTGGAGAGCTCTTTGGTCTTGGCCATGGTGGAGAGTTTGGAATCTGATTGATTGATTGCTTCTGTGGACAGGTGTCTTTTATACAGGTAACAAGCTGAGATTAGGAGCACTCCCTTTAAGAGTGTGCTCCTAATCTCAGCTCGTTACCAGTATAAAAGACACCTGGGAGCCAGAAATCTTTCTGATTGAGAGGGGGTCAAATACTTATTTCCCTCATTAAAATGCAAATCAATTTATAAAATGTTTGACATGCGTTTTTCTGGATTTTGTTGTTGTTATTCTGTCTCTCACTGTTCAAATAAACCTACCATTAAAAGTATAGACTGATCATTTCTTTGTCAGTGGGCAAACGATATATAGGATATCTTCTGATGTGATCAAAGCAACAATATTGTTTCATATTGAGGTCATTTACAATTGAAGTGTCCTGGCTGCATATCAGTTCAAAATAAAGATAAATCCAGGGGGTACTGTATTGATCAGTCAATCAAGTCTAAATTAAATTAACTCTAAATGAACTCTACTTCCTTGTACATTTCTGAGACGTTACATTATTTGGTTGATTACATAAATCAAAGAAAATTATTGGTTAAGAATATTGTTTATACATTTTCCCTCACAGATTAAGAAGAAATTGGTTGGAATGACAAAAGACCACGAGGCCCTGTTCAACTTTGTTGAAAAGAATACACTCATTTGCACAGAGAAAAAACTAACAGAAGGTACTGCACTGAATATGTATTGTATGATGTATGTATGTTAATGAAAACGGACATTCTCAATGTAATAAAAGTTTAAAAAAGATGACTTGATCTGTTGTTGACTAGATGATGAACCGACTGACAAAGTCTGCTGAGGCCCAAACGAGAGCAGATGAGAAGTACTTCAACATCAACATGGATGGCCATCAAATCAGACTAAAGTGGGAAAACACGCTGAAAAACTGCTACCAGGTTCTGACCAATCACTACAGTACATTTGTTCCAAAACCATTTGTATTGAGAAAATATACTGCTGGTCTAGAGAAGGGGTCAATACAGGTCACCCAACAAGTTTAGATTTGCAGAGTTTAGTTGTATTGTACGGCTCCTCTCCAAGTTAGAGAGAGTCAGGTTTTGAGTTTTGCAGCATTCATATTGTGTGGCTGCTAGACTAACTTTATCATTTCAGATAATCCAGGAGCTTGAGAAACAGCGGATAGAAGTTCTGTGCAACATACTGAATGAATATAACCTCCACATGGCAAGCTTCGGACAGACCTTCGTACATGTGAGCGTTCTTCCCAAAATGACCCTAATTACAACCCTGTGACAAAAACTGTATCATTCATTATCCTCTTGTATGACTTACAGAGCCAGAAACAAAGAGAGCAAGCCATCCAGAGAGTTGATTTGGAGAAGGATATCCAACGTCTGGTGGAGGAAACCAGTGTAACAGCAGAGGACAACAAGGCTGAGTTTCTGATGGCTGATAATTTTGTAAGGGTCAATTTTGTTCACATAATTGTACAGTAGATTTGTACTTGTAAATAGTTCTGGGATTGGTGTGATTTTGCCTGACATTACACAGTGCCTGACCCCAAATGACTTATGTTAATCAGGAGGAGGACAGTAAGTCATTGATGGAAATAGACAGAAGAAGAGATGCCATCAAATCCAGACTCCAGCGGCTGGAGGACAGTATCACGAAAACAAAAACTAAGACTGTGATGGTAAGTGTTGAAAAATGAAAGCAAAGAATTCCACTGGAAATAATACATTTCTGAGTGAAACCTTTTTGTTTCATGTGTTTAAATGTCTTCCAATATCCAATGAATAATAGGTCTTGAGAGACTGGTGAAGACCTACTCTGAAAACCCATCGTTCTCAAACAAAAAGAACCTGGAATACACGGAACAGTTGCTTGATGAGGACATTTACATACTGCAATATACGCTTAAAAAAATATTTGTTCATCTTTTTCCTGTATATATTTCCCATCATTGTGTTGTTGAATGTGATTTCCTATTGGATGTCTACAGACCACTCTAAAACTGGACCTTCTTGAGGCAATTAATTGCAAACTCTCCACCACATTGGCTGAATTGGAGGGAGAACATAAGACTTTGCATCGATTCAGTGACAGTATAAGAAAATGGAAAGAAAAGGTACACTACATGACCAAAAGTATGTGGACACCTGCTCGTCAAACATCTTTTCAAAATCATGTGCATTAATATGGAGTTGGTCCCCCCTTTGCTGCTATAACAGCCTCCACTCTTCTGGGAAGGCTTTCCACTAGATGTTGGAACATTACTGCAGGGACTTGCTGCCATTCAGCCACAAGAGCATTAGTGACGTCGGGCACTGATGTTGGGCGATTAGGCCTGGCTCGCAGTCGGCGTTCCAATTCATCCCAAAGGCGTTCGATGGGGTTAAGGTCAGGGCTCTGTGCAGGCCAGTCAACTTCCACACCGATCTCGACAAACCATTTCTGTATGGACCTCGCTTTGTGCACGGGGGCATTGTCATGCTGAAACAGGAAAGGGCCTTTGTTGCCACAAAGTTGGAAGCACAGAATCGTCTAGAATGTCATTGTATGCTGTAGCGTTAAGATTTCCCTTCACTGGAACTAAGGGGCCTAGGCCGAACCATGAAAAACAGCCCCAGGCCCTTATTCCTCCTCCACCAAACTTTACAGTTGGTACTATGCATTCGGGTAGGTAGCGTTCTCCTGGCATCCGCCAAACCAAGATTTGTCCGTCGGACTGCCAGATGCGCATGGTGATCTTGTGTGCTGCTGTTCGGCCATGGAAACACATTTCATGAAGCTCCCGACGAACAGTTCTTGTGCTGACGTTGCTTCCAGAGGCAGTTTGGAACTCGTTAGTGAGTGTTGCAACAGAGGACAGACGATTTTTACGCACTACGCGCTTCAGTGGTCCCATTCCGTGAGCTTGTGTGGCCTAACACTTCGCAGCTGAGCCGTTGTTGCTCCTAGACATTTCCACTTCACAATAACAGCACTTACTGTACAGTTGACCGGGGCAGCTCTAGGAGGGCAGAAATTTGGCGAACTGACTTGTTGGAAAGGTGGCATCCTATGACGGTGCCACGTTGAAAGTCACTGAGCTCTTCAGTAAGGCTATTCTACTACCAATGTTTGTCTATGGAGATTGCATGGCTGTGTGCTCAATTTTATACACCTGTCAGCAACGGGTGTGGCTGAAATAGCCAAATCAATTAATTTTGTGTATATATAGTGTAGATTCATAATCAAAGTGCGTTTGTCAGGGCATTGTACAAATTCATTCTAGCCTATATTATATAATTTACAACATATACAGTTCATTCAGATTTAGACAGCACAAACACCATGGCATAACCTTTTTGATGACACAAAAGACTATATGCAATTTAACATGTTAAAATACATCCTAACCAGATTATGTTCTGTTTTCAAAGGATTGTGAGCACAGTATTATTCAATTGGCCCATCCAGTCAAAATCAGAAAGACAACATTCAGATCGCGTTTGAGGAGCTCCATCATTTACAAAGGACCCTCTCAGAGTGTGACATCAGCAGAGGCCCCAGTGAAAGCAAACCATGTCTTGACTGCTGTCATTCAAGATAGAGCCACACTCTCCTGGAGCTGCAGTGTTGATGGAGCCATGGCCAAGACTGATGACGAGGAAGGTGACACCGATACACATGTACGATCACAAAGATTTATCATTCCGATCTTGCCCTAACAAGAAACACTAATACATAGAAATGTCTCCTTCAGGTGCAGAATTGGGAAATGCAAAGCACTTTTCGATTTCACAGACAGAGAAGATGAGTTGATTATGAAAGAAGGTAAGGAACATTAAAAATAGACTGTAGGGATGGATGAAAAACCTTATTACAGTGGGGGAAAAAAGTATTTAGTCAGCCACCAATTGTGCAAGTACTCCCACTTAAAAAGATGAGAGAGGCCTGTAATTTTCATCATAGGTATACGTCAACTATGAGAGACAAAATGAGAAAAAAAAATCCAGAAAATCACATTGTAGGATTTTTTATGAATTTATTTGCAAATTATGGTGGAAAATAAGTATTTGGTCACCTACAAACAAGCAAGATTTCTGGCTCTCACAGACCTGTAACTTCTTCTTTAAGAGGCTCCTCTGTCCTCCACTCGTTACCTGTATTAATGGCACCTGTTTGAACTTGTTATCAGTATAAAAGACACCTGTCCACAACCTCAAACAGTCACACTCCAAACTCCACTATGGCCAAGACCAAAGAGCTGTCAAAGGACACCAGAAACAAAATTGTAGACCTGCACCAGGCTGGGAAGACTGAATCTGCAATAGGTAAGCAGCTTGGTTTGAAGAAATCAACTGTGGGAGCAATTATTAGGAAATGGAAGACTTACAAGACCACTGATAATCTCCCTCGATCTGGGGCTCCACGCAAGATCTCACCCCGTGGGGTCAAAATGATCACAAGAACGGTGAGCAAAAATCCCAGAACCACACGGGGGGACCTAGTGAATGACCTGCAGAGAGCTGGGACCAAAGTAACAAAGCCTACCATCAGTAACACACTACGCCGCCAGGGACTCAAATCCTGCAGTGCCAGACGTGTCCCCCTGCTTAAGCCAGTACATGTCCAGGCCCATCTGAAGTTTGCTAGAGTGCATTTGGATGATCCAGAAGAGGATTGGGAGAATGTCATATGGTTAGATGAAACCAAAATATAACTTTTTGGTAAAAACTCAACTCGTCGTGTTTTGAGGACAAAGAATGCTGAGTTGTATCCAAAGAACACCATACCTACTGTGAAGCATGGGGGTGGAAACATCATGCTTTGGGGCTGTTTTTCTGCAAAGGGACCAGGACGACTGATCCGTGTAAAGGAAAGAATGAATGGGGCCATGTATCGTGAGATTTTGAGTGAAAACCTCCTTCCATCAGCAAGGGCATTGAAGATGAAACGTGGCTGGGTCTTTCAGCATGACAATGATCCCAAACACACCGCCCGGGCAACGAAGGAGTGGCTTCGTAAGAAGCATTTCAAGGTCCTGGAGTGGCCTAGCCAGTCTCCAGATCTCAACCCCATAGAAAATCTTTGGAGGGAGTTGAAAGTCCGTGTTGCCCAGTGACAGCCCCAAAACATCACTGCTCTAGAGGAGATCTGCATGGAGAAATGGGCCAAAATACCAGCAACAGTGTGTGAAAACCTTGTGAAGACTTACAGAAAACGTTTAACCTGTGTCATTGCCAACAAAGGGTATATAACAAAGTATTGAGAAACTTTTGTTATTGACCAAATACTTATTTTCCACCATAATTTGCAAATAAATTCATTAAAAATCATACAATGTGATTTTCTGGAGAAAAAAATTCTCATTTTGTCTGTCATAGTTGACGTGTACCTATAATGAAAATTACAGGCCTCTCTCATCTTTTTAAGTGGGAGAACTTGCACAATTGGTGGCTGACTAAATACTTTTTTTCGCCACTGTATATACTAACAAAATCATTTGTTACAGGAGACCTTGACATCTATCAAAAGGAAGACAGTGGTTGGTGGTATGGGATTTTGAATGGACCGATAGGGTATTTTTCATCAACCTACGTGGAGGAGCTGCCCATGTTAAGTGTTGTAGGAACCTCAGATGTATGACAGTCTGTATTGGAACAAATGCACATGGTAAAGCATTTAGTCTTAAAATGTCAAAGTGTAAACTAAAACTTCAATCTATTGTGTGGCAGGTATTTTGGTATTATTTATACATATTCCAAAATGCCTGATAAAATGTGGGGGCCACTGAAGAACCCCACCAACTTGCAAATTGCATCTATTTAACATTTACATCATATAACAAACATGAACATGTATTACATACACAGGTCATGAGTGAGGTGGCGGATAATTGGCCTGAGATTCTCTTCACTGCATCCCTTGTCTAATTAACAAACCTTTGTAGATGTAATTAATCCAGTCAATATTTTTATCAATTGTAACCCACCAGAAAAACGTTGTTGTAAACTCTTCTCCAATTTGATCTGTGATTCGCATTACTTTGGTGTCTATAACATTGATAATCTCCGGGGTTCATGGTGAATTGGGGTGCCTTAGTATTATCCTTTTTAAGAGTGGTTATTTTAATATCAGAACAATTAGGCGAGGTTTGGTTTGATCCCAAATCTATCACACAAGAGAACATGGTCTGAGGCATAGGTGCAGTTAGAAGGGTTGGCCTACCTGTTGAACAGGCATAACAATTAGTTTGACCCAACACCCTAGCTGTGTAGTTCATCCACCTTACCCAGAAGTTCTCATTTGAAATTCCTTCTACTTCTCCTTGGTTCATTTCATGCAAGAGGAAATATTCTACCCTTGGTGGTTTAGTGCTATTTAGGATTCCTTCTGAGGGCCTTCCAAGGGGTATTAGACTAGTTTTTTGGTACCTCTGGTGATAACATTAGATCTACCTGCTGTTCTGTCTCGGGGGTGGAAGATTAATTTCTCTCCTGAAAAATTAGCCTCACACATGTATTTGCCCCGACATCATCAACACAGACCCAATAGTTCCTTGCTTATCATCTTGCATAATTGACATTACCGTTATCACCAGCTCCATTTTACATTTATCATGGGTTTGTTTAATTCCCCATCGGTGTGCTGCGTCCATTCCATTCTCATAGTATGTTCCCCAGGTATGTTTAAACACCCTTGCCCAAGGACATGAGCGTTCCCCAGTGCAAATGTATTTACCATACCTTCTAGGACCTAACTTTCTTGTACACGCCCCCTTCTTACCAAAGCCCCCAAAACCTCCTATCTCTTCATGGGAGAAGTCGAATGGTATCTTGAATCCCCCATCTTGTCCTAAACTGACTTTAACTATTAAAATAATCATTCCCCCAATAGTCTTTCTTGGTTTCAGTATTTCTACGAGATCTAATCAGTGCATAATTTCCCTGTTTAGGTTGACCTGGATGAATCCATAATATGGTTAACATGATGATGCAGCTCAGAGTCCCCCAAAATCCCCAAAACCGCCATCCCAATCCTGTCCCTGACCCACCTGCCTGGTACTTCCCCATACCCACACCTCTATAAACACCCCACAGTGATGAAAGGTCGGGGTAGGGTTTCTTCGTTAACAGAGTTTACCCCCGAACCCTAGTGGGCCAGTTCTTCTCTTTAACTCTGTGTGTGTTCAACAGTGTTGGTATGTGGGCCTACCTTTTTGCAGTGGGTAACGTGGACCCAAGTGGCTCTCTCAGCTATTCTTATAGCGAAGGCAGTTACCAATAGGACTTGGTATGGTCCCTCCCAGTGTAGCTGCTTTCAATCCTTTTTCCTCAACGATTGGATCCACACCCAGTCTCCAGGTTATATACTATGAATCACCTTCTCCTTTAATTCTCCTGTAGGACACAAATTCTTAGACATACGGGTATGGTTAACGAACAATTTTCTCATGTGTTCTGCTAGTGTATTCTCTAGTTCTATGTCTGCCTGTTCTGGTCCTGCCAACTGTGGCATTCTGTAAGGTCTTCCAAACACTTTCTCAAAGGGGGATAACCCATCTTTATCTGGGGTTACTCTAAATTTCTTCCCTTCACTCCGTGATAACTCTATAAAATCCATTTCCAATTGCTGGAAGGGGTACTTAGCCGGAGGATACTCACCCTGAGGTGCCCTTTGTCTGCCCTGGTGATTATTTTGAGCACAGATAACACATCTTGAACAAAAGTTTTTTTTGTGTAAAATAATTAGTAATCCCATATGCAACAAAGTGTTGTCTAATCTGCTCTACCATCCATCCCTCCCGTTGACACATGGCTCTGCCCGTGTGTCAATATTGCAGCATATCTAAACAGTAATTTCGGGAGAATTGGTAAGCAATCTTTGACCCATATTCCTTCCTTATTTACTGCGCCTTGCTTCACCCATCTGTGAACTTCCTTAATTGGGGCCCTACTGTAGCTCTCTATAAGTAGATCTCTATCTATCGAAACTTCCTCTTTTGACAGCTGACTGGGACCAGAGAAGTGTTTTAACCCTGCTGACAACATTTGATAATACCTCAACTTACTTCTATCCCGTAAAAGTAATCCAAGATTAGTACAATTTACTAGCAACAGGTATCCCTCATTCAGGGAAAGCTCTCTCTCTTCTGTTATTTTATGGTTCGAATCATATATATTATTACCAAATTATAAAGTTCTTCACACTTTTCACAGTACTATAAATTACCCTCAACTTGGTAAAATAATTATCTTAAAGTCCTCCTCTCATGCCTTTAGAATTTACCAGTGTGGATGATCAATTCACACCAGAAAGTCAAAACAGAGTTCAGAGGCCATTGAAATCATTCAACGAACTGTTCCATCCCATAGTATACTAAACATTACCCTCATCCTAAATATTTCATAAATGTTACTTATCCCAAGTGTTCATTAAGTCCTCATGACATTTATTCTCATAAGAAATCATGTATACCCTAAACTCAGTCAAAACCGAAAAACTCCATAAAATTCACTGTGTGTGCTCCTTTAAGACTTATCACCTTTGACCTGTTGAAAACCCCCTAAAATCAAAATAACAACCCTTTATAAACATCATACTAGGTGTGTTGTTTTTTATTAGAAAAACCCAATTGAAAAACAACAACCAAAAATAGCCAGGCCCCACTTAATTTGGTAGCTCACTTTTACGACCTAAATACTGCCTAACTCCACTAAACTGCTCCCCCTATCCCTGGGCAACATTCCAATGAGATAAGCGAATCTCTTTCTCCTGGAAGAGAAATTATTCATTTTGTTAACCTTCAATTACCATCAGTAATCTAAAGATGGTAAATACACACAAAACATGATACAAATATCCCCAGTCCTAACTCATCAATAATCGTTTGTATCAATCTAATTCCTCATAACTAATCCATAAAACCACTCAAAATTCCTCGAGTATACAATGATTATGTTTAATTGATTACCCTTCAGATCATATCCTCTTTAAATCTCACAATGATTATTGAACCCCTAAATCTGCTCCATGTGATCTCATCTCAAATGATCCATTATCAATTATTTGATCAACACCATAGGAAAATCTGTCTCCCCTTTTAATGTTCCTGTCGCCCCTGTAAATGTCATATTTCATTCATTAGCCAATACAATCACATACTCCGTGTAAGTAAGACATTATATTTTATCCCAGGAATCCCCTTAACATAATGCTATAGGAGACTTCCATCAATCCTGGAAGACACTATATAATACCACGTTTCATTAAGTTCACTACACCTTCTAATATAAACCTATAACCCCTTTCTATTAATTTAATCATCGCAAACTGTTGCATTGATGTTTTTAAAATATAAACCTATTGTTTAATAAATCCACTGTTTGCATTGAACACATCTCTCAGTCTCTCTAGGTATTGACTAATAGTCTCACTGTCTCCCTGCTTACACTCGTGGACTTTGGAGAAGTCGGCATGTCTGTGACAATATTCTCTCAGATTACCACAGAGTTGTGCCAATTTATCTCCATAAGCCCCTCCTTCTGCCCACTCTAGAACCGGCGCATTCCCATCTCCGGGAACCCAGTTTCCTCTCACTGCCGCCCAGTCCTTTAACACTATCTGTCTGACTGCCCTCTCTAGTTCCACTGTATTCACTTAAAGCTGGCGGTCAGCCCTTCCATATCTCTTCTGAACTGGTGTACCCCCATCTTAGGGTGGGGTATCCCTTCCACTGCTCTCACTACATCTCTCTGCTTCGTTGACTAAATCCTGGCATTAGTAAATTCTATCCACACACCACCAAAAACGAATAATCAGATTTGCATACACATAACTAGAAAGCATGAACTCAATGCCATTCTTGCTCAAACAATGCAACTCAACATCTCTCGTCACCCAATCTCCATCACTTTCTTCACACAGGAAACCCTGTACAATCTCCATCCTCTATTGCTGACTCTCCATCCAACACTACTCCTCAACATTTCTTAAATCTAATTACCTCTGTTATCAACTAAAACCATAGCCACCTCTTATGAAACCCCCAATCTGTCATTGTTCAGAACACAGCAGATATAGGCAACTGTCCTTTCCAAGCAGGCCACAAACAACACCAAACACATGCCGCAGCCGACCAGCACATATTGAACTTATCTCCACAGTACTAACATCCAATGCAGTGATTGACGCTCCTCAATGAAACCCTAAATTGGCCCCATACAACACTACATTAACTATGTCTCACCCATGACGTATGTCTACGTTTGGGTGAGCAAGTTAATATATAATCACTATTCCAATCACTATTTTATGAAGTCTCTAGCCTCTCATCCAACACAAATCCCCATCATCAAATATACTCCCAGCAGAACTAAAAAAAAAAAAAACAGACTGTGATTTCCAGGACACTGCCCCTTTGTTTCTGGCCTCACTACATCTAAAGTTGCTGGGGCCCCTTTCATTCCCCGCCAATAGATTAGGTAAGGCTATCAGTGGGTACTGGCCCCCTCCTACTCTCTCATCTCCTGACTCATACTGACTCCCTCCTGAGTTTAGCTCTGAAACCTCCTGTTCCTCTCTTTTCTGTTTCTTTAGATCATTACCACAATTTACATGCATTTGTTTAATCATGGACTCTAGTTTAATTACTCTCTTTTCTGTTTAATTTAGATCAGTACCACAATGTACATGCATTTGTTTAATCATGGATTCCAGTTTAATTACATCAAGTCGCCCAGTAAAGCCATATTTCTTTCTCCAATTAGGTCCATAATACACATTTCGTTTGTCTCGCATTTCCATGTATTTCTCGTCCCCAGTAAATTCTGGGACCTCTTGTGAGGATTTGCCCCCCATGGTTGGTACTGTTAAAAAATCCCTTAGCCACCTCTTCTATATAACAAGTTATTCAAAACAGTTTCACACAACAATTGGAATCACTCCTTTCTGTATAGGTACTATTCCCCAGAATGATCTCCTTCTCTACGGAGGAATTCATCCCCACAATGTAATCTTGATAATTCCTGACAGTCTCATACAACAGGAATGGGTTCTCCCTCCTCTAGTGATCTTAAACGTCCAAATTTACTCAAAAATCCCTTCTCTTCCCTGTATTTCTTTAACCCCAGGTTCTCTGAATACAGGGTAGTTTATTTTGGTAATGGCCTATTAACGTGAATCGTTACGGATCCACCCTGAGCAATCCCAGACTGCCCCAATTAATGAATAAAGACTACTGACCTTATCCTTGCAGCCGAGATTCAATGTAGGTTTGGATTCCGTCACCGTCTCTGTCATTAATCAGGTGTCCTCTGGCCTGTCTTAACCCTTAATGTCAAAGGGCAGGACTTTCTATTTACGAATGTATCATTCGCCCGTCGACGGTTTTCAGAGTTACCTGGAATGACAGAGGCAGGTATTGGGTTCCGGCTCAGAAGGACCAAGCTGTTATGTGAATTATTTAACGAACTATTTCAGTGTCTCTGTGCGTCTCCCAAAATCAAGAAACGGACAGAGTCCCGGTCTGCATAGTCAGAGATTTATTCATTGAGAATTCTGCCATCACAATTTCAGAGTCCATCTTTTATACTCACACGTCATACAAAAATCTTTAGGCGGGCTGTAGTTTTCCACTTTAAAACTGCTCTCCTGACCATCAGTACACGCACACACACACACATACACACACACACACATGCATACACACACACATACATACACACACACACACACACATACACACACATGCATTCCTTAGTTATCGCCGTCCTCACAATATCCTGCATACTCCTTAAAAAGCCTAACAGTTTCTCTCCTCCCTAAATTGGGAGGCCCCTTTATCTTTGTTTCTCAGTTGTCTGTAGCCAGTTCTCCTTGTCCTTTGTTGTCTGGTCTAACTCTTACTCACATTGCTAAATAGTAGCTCAAGGTCATAGTCTTTACTGGTCCTACACTCACACATTCTAACACATTTCACACAGTTTCAGGGTGTAATAATTAGTCATTAATAATTAATCTATCAGTATCGTTTCAAATATTATTTCATCATCCTTGCATTTCTTTGAACATGTTTCTGCAGAAAGATAAGGAAGATTATTATAGCACTGAATATAACCGCATCAATGTCATACCGAGAACAGATTTGACGAACTGTCAGTGGGGTTGAACCCAATCCATGCCTGTCTCCATCATCTTGCTGATGCCTGAACAAGCATTTTGTTGCATATGTCTTCCATTGTGCTACTAAACCAATTCACCAGGTTTGCATCTGTAATGCATGCCATGATGATCTAGGTGACAGGAATTCAAAACACTGATTAGACGACATTTTGGCAAGATGCAAGATGGCCAGTTAAATGGGCAATCTGCAGTTCAAACGACAACAAAGGGGCCGCCCAGCCACTGTTTTGGTAAACAGCTGAGGGCCGGGACTGGACATTTTCTACGACTGTCAAATTAATAAACAAAAAACTATGGATACAAGCACTGACCATCTATGATCAAAATGATAGTTTTAACCATGTTTTGATGCTATACAGTGTTTGTTTACAATAGCGTAAAACAAGAGTATATTTGCCTCATGAGCTTAGAACAACTATTGCCCTATGATAACCCAGAATAGGCTAAGGTTTGATTACTCCATTGTTTCATACAACAATGTATGTTTAAAACTAATCATAATCATTTGACTGTCATGAACTGTATCTGAGTATTACAGGGGTTAGCCCTAGCCCTTGATCATGACTCCGTTCCATTCCATTACACATACAGTGCATTCGGAAAGTATTCAGACCTCTTGACTTTTTCCACTTTGTTACGTTACAGCCTTATTCTAAAATTGATTAAATTGTTTTTTCCCCCTAATCAATCTACACACAATACCCCATAATGACAAAGCAAAAACAGAAATATCACATTTACATAAGTATTCAGACCCTTTACTCAGTACTTTGTTGAAGCACCTTTGGCAGTGATTACAGCCTCGAGTCTTCTTGGGTATGAAGCTACAAGCTTGGCACAGCTGTATTTGGGGAGTTTCTCCCATTTCTTTCTGTAGATCCTCTCAAGCTCTGTCAGGTTGGATGGGGAGCGTTGCTGCACAGCTATTTTCAGGTCTCTCCAGAGATGTTCAAGTCTGGGCTCTGACTGGACCACTCAAGGACATTCAGAGACTTGTCCCGAAGCCACTCCTGCGTTGTCTTGGCTGTGTGCTTAGGGTTGTTGTCCTTTTGAAAGGTGAACCTTTACCCCAGTCTGAGGTCCTGAGCAAGTTTTCATCAAGGATCTCTGTACTTTGCTCCGTTCATCTTTCCCTTGATCCTGACTAGTCTCCCAGTCCTTGCCACTGAAAAACATCCCCACAGCATAATGCTGCCACCACCATGCTTCATCGTAGGGATGGTGCCTGGTTTCCTCCAGACATGTCGCTTGGCAACCAATCTTGGTTTCATCAGACCAGATAATCTTGTTTCTCATGGTCTGAGAGTCCTTTAGGTGTGGGCTATCATGTGCCTTTTACTGAGGAATGGCTTCCGTCTGGCCACACTACCATAAAGGCCTGATTGGTGGAGTGCTGCAGAGATGGTTGTCCTTCTGGAAGGTTCTCCCATCTCCACAGAGGAACTCTGGAGCTCTGTCAGAGTAACCATTGGGTTCTTGGTCACCTCTCTGACCAAGGCCCTTCTCCCCCGATTGCTCAGTTTGGCCGGGCAGACAGCTCTAGGAAGAGTTTTGGTGGTTCCAAACTTCTTCCATTGAAGAATGATGGAGGAGGCCACTTGGGGACCTTCAATGCTGCAGAAATATTTTGGTACCCTTCCCCAGATCTGTGCCTCGACACAATCCTGTCTCGGAGCTCTACGGACAATTATTTCGACCTCATGGCTTGGTTTTTGCTCTGACATGCACTGTCAACTGTGGGACCTTATATAGACAGGTGTGTGCCTTTCCAAATCATGTCCAATCAATTGAATTTACCACAGGTGGACTTCAATCAAGTTGTAGAAACATCTCAAGGATGATCAATTTCGAGTTTCATAGCAAAGGGTTTGAATAATTATGTAAATAAGGTATTTCTGTTTTTATTTTTAATAAATTAGCAAACATTTCTAAAAACATGTTTTTACTTTGTCAATATGGGTTATTGCATGTAGATTGAGGGAAAAAAAAATATTTAATCAATTTTAGAATAAGACTGAAGTAACAAAATGTGGAAAAGGGAATGTACTGTAAGTCATTGGACGAAGGCATCTTCTGTAGGGGGGAGTTTTGTTAATTTTCAAAAAACAAAAGATTACATTGATACACAACATTATAGGGTTAGGGTCAGGTTTTCCACACCGCCATAGTTCCATGTTACAGTGCCTGTTAACAGAAAACAGATGGAAGACCGAGTGAACTACCTGATCTGTGTCTCCGAACACCTGTGTGTAAATGGAAGAGAAGCCACAAATGTGTTGTCACTGAAAAATACTGTCTGCTGCAACTGTGTTAAAACAGGTATAGTAAGTGTGTATTTTGTATTTGTGAAATTATTGTGATTTTAAAGTAGAGGTATTTATGTTTTTTGGACCGTACCGCAATTGAGAATAGATTCATGTTTACATAGAGTATTTGGCTGTTTGGGCTTCCAGAGCTAATTCGCCCTTTTAAACAGAACATGTAAGGTTCTACGGTGTAACGTTAGTCTCCTTTAGTCCAATATTGGGCTAGGTTAGGCCATATTTCCCCAACTTCCGCATCCGTAAATCAAGTGTCGGAGCTGGCATTTTGCTGAAAAACCAGCTAATCCCAGATTGTTGTAGCTGTACACTGAAAGACAGGAACTCATGGTTGAGCAAGCCCAGTTAGCTAAAAACACAACACAGCTCAGCTCATGAACAAACGTGGCGGACGCGATTTATGTAACAATCATTTTAGCTATCATTTTATCAAACAACTGCTTATCAAATATGGTGAACTTTGTTAACTAACGTTACCGTAACAATTTTTGGATGTTCCTCGACCCAGAACTTTTGTCAGCTTTTCGCAGTTGTTTTCAAAATTCCGCGCTCAAGGAAACAAGGACTGTGAGCCAGTGTTGCCAACTCCTCAGTAAGGAAAGTAGCTGTTGGCTTTCCTAAAAGTTGCTAGAAGTCGCTAAATGACGTCATCACCCTATTTGCATAATTGGCCATGTGCATGTAATTGTGATGGAAGCTGTAGGAGAGAGGAATAACGTTGTGGGAGAGGCAAAAAGTGAGTAAAAAACACCCTAAATATGTTTAGAACTACAAATGAACTTTCTTCTGTCGATTCTTGTTTTTTTTTATGTCACAATTCCAACCCTCCTCCTTTATCCGGGCTTGGGACCGGCAGAAGTGACCCAAAAGAGACACTCTGGCGGAGTTACTTATTTTTTTTATTTATTTTTTTTTTATTTATTTTTAGTTTTCTTAAGTTTGGTTTGGTTTTTAACCTTATGGTCCACTTAGGAGCCTACAACAAGTCACAGTAAAACATGAACATTTTTAACCATAACGTTTTAAAAAATGTTTTGTATACAATCTACATTAACAATCTAAATGGACCAAAAGAGACAATAGAAAAAACTGTCAATGGCAATGTGAGAAAATGATGGTAACTAGTCTGGCCCTAATTCAGGTAATTTTTATTTTATTTTTTCAGACCCCCCTCCACACACACAGGCTGTGCTGGCTCACAGAAAGAGTGGGTCATCGTCATTTTGGTCAAGGCTCTCTATGGCGGGTTCAGCAACTGAGGGAGCTGACTTAAATGAGTAAGCAGCTGATGTGCCAAAAAGCTGCAAAACATTATCAGGCAGCTGGTGCTCATAGCAAGCCTCACCAGACAGCTTCAGTCCATATCGAATGTACAGGATGGAGTTAAGGGTCTGCAAGGACATCCGATTTCTAAGTTTGCTTTTTACCACACTCATCTGGCTGAATACTCTCTCGACTTCAGCATTCGAGTGTGGCAAGGACAACACAGACACAGCAGCCATGGCAAGTTCTTGAAACGGGTTGATATCAGCTGCATCCCTGAACTTCCAAATCTCACTCCAGAAGCCCAGTGTGTTTTTTGTCTCATTCCAATTACTAAGATGGATGGCACGCCATTGCTGGACAATCTTGTCTATCTCTGCAGGGGAGTAGCCAAGGAGCTTGGCTATTTTTTCTATTTCTCCAGGGCTCTTACTGTGCTTTAGAGTTTCCTCCACATTGAAAACTGACATGTACTGCAATGCTTCGATGTTGTCCGGCAGTCTCACCTTCAACTCATTAGTGAGGGAGATGGTGAAGGCCACACACTGCTTTCAGACATTGTTTTCATCCTCAGGCGCAAGGTGGAGCTCAGCTGCCTTTGACTCAAAAAGGTAACCAAGGTACGGTTTGGGACTGATGTATCCATCTATTGGCCCTTTGAGTACATCAACATTTGCCAGTGGATTCAGCACCCTGCTGCTCACAGACTTGACCAGGCTAACCAAGCTGTCAAGTAGCTTAAGAGGATCTACTTGCTCCCTCAAAAGCCTTGATGGCCAACTGTACCTCACCCAGCACTGACTTCAAAAAAGTCAGATACAATATGTTTTGAGGATCACTGTACATGGAGTATAAAACCTCAGCCATGTAGCAGTGTTCACTGGACTTGGTGACTACGAAATGCAGCCTAAGCTCCTCCCACTGGTCCAAAATGCGTGAAACCGGGGGTTCAATGGAGAGCCAACGTGTGGCACACACCTTGGTTATCTGTAAAGGTTTCTCCCCACAGTTGATGGTCTCATATATGGCCTTGTAGGCCTCCCTGTGCTTTGGAGACACTGAAAACCAGTTATAAGTCTCTCGTACCAAGTACTCCACACTACGGGGGATGGTGTCATTGGAAGCATGACTTACAGCAAGCTGCAGAGAGTGGCACACACAGCGAATAAGAACCAGATCTTTGAGGCCATACTACTCCTTCAGCACTTTATGGACCCCATTGTTAATTCCTGTCATAACAGAGGCATTGTCAGTCCCTATCCCCAGGAGTTTCTCTTTTTTAAGACAACACTTCTCGAGGAAAGCCACAACAGCACGGGCTATAGATATGGCATCTCCTCCCTCCAACTCAACAAGCCCCAGAAATGTTGATACAATTGTCTGCTTGGTGTCACTAAAGTACCTTATCACAACCCCCAGGTACTTAAACACATTACATCCGTGGACTCATCGAGGAGGAGGCTGAAACGCTGGTCACCCACATCTACGACCAACTTTTTCAGAAAGTATGGTGCTAGAACACCATTAATCATTTCTGTGCTCTTTGTCCTGTGCATTTTGAAGTGGGTAGCAGCAGTGGAGTCTGAGAAAGCAGCTCTACATGCTTCTCCAATGTGATCACATGCCAGCATGGAACAGTGTTCAGCGATAGCTAATGCCATGGTGGCCTCAGCCTTTTTTGCAGAGTCAATTTTTTTTAACCATAAATGGCAGCTTGTTTTGGGTGGAACTGTTATAAGGCTTTGCCTTTTGAGTATGTTTTTGAGTTGTCATGTGTTTTTTTTACATCACTAAGTTTGGCGTAGAAATCAGCCTTACAATACAGGCAGTATGCCCGTGTATCATCTCCAATAAATGGCATCAACCAGCCTTTGAATTCAGGGTTTGATTCTGTGGGAAATTATTCTCTTATATTTTAGATGTGCTGTTAGCTTAGAAAGAATATATTAATGATTAACCATAATAGGTTTGTGCTGTATTGACTTAGACTGTTTAACATAACAAGCTGTGATTAATGTGGGGAACTATTAGGGAGTAGGATGAGATAAGACTTGTGTCTCACAGACACAAACACAGCCTCTTTGTTAGAGCGCCCAAGGACATGTGTACTGCAAAAGTGCTGACTCTCTGGACAAGTTGCAAAACAACTAAACACCTGGCAACAGTGAAGCGCCAAGGGGATGGGACCAGCCTGTGCGCCAAAGATAGGCTGAGTAAGTCTAAACCACGCTCAGTCTCTACTCTGATAGGCCAGCAGGGAGCGGGAACTATCTCTGTCAGAGTATTTAAAGAAGAATTTATAACAATGGACCAGTTCTCTGTCTGCCCTGCGTGGTATTTCAGTGGACCCGTATATACGAACATCATATTTACCATTGAAGTGTTTTGCATTAATGAAAATACTAGTCTATTTTAGAAGACGTGTATTGACCTCTTTTGTTCCAATACCAGATTTGAATTGACGCAACTTATCAATTGGTGACCTCCGACTGTGATCTGGTAAAGGGACTTCGCTGGGTATTGTCCGGCCCATTGGACATCTCTGTCATTGGACGGTGTGTTTCACAAAGAGTCCGGACTACTAAAAACAGGTAAGCAGACACCTATTGTTATATAACTAAAGTTCTGCACATTGGCTTTATCCAAATTAATTTTGTGAAACACCTGTCTGATGTAAGTGAACTAAATTATGAAACTATTATGAGAAGATAGGCACCATATTGTGACATGCAAACCTGTGGTAAATGTGAGTGTTAAAACCATGGTATTATAGAGTATTGTTCCACCGGCATGTACCAGAGGGCTAGGTATGGCTAGGATCGGGGAAAATGCTGAAATCCCCAGGCTAGGACCACCAGAAGTGGGAACTGTGGGATATAGGGAATTATTGGTCTAAAAGTGTTGCGCTACTGGCAAGGATCGTATCTATGAGGGTACGGCTAGGATCAGAGGGACACTTACAATTTTAGATAGTGTTGCGCTATCGGCAAGGTCCGTAACTAGTACGGCTATGATCGTAGGAGCACTTTAAAGTACACTATAGTGTTGCGCTTCGGCAGGGAGTTGTACTTGGGGGTACACCCAGATCGGAGGAGCACTTTAAAGTATAGGGTGTCGTATGCATGAGAGTGCGAATGATCCCAGTGTAATAAAAGAGTGTTTGCAGACGAAATAAAAAAGTGAATGCAGGTTTTTTTTTTTTTTTTTTTTTTTTTTTTTTTTTTTTTTTCTTCGGGGGGAAGGATCAGTTTAATATTGCAGATAGATTGTATCTTCTATCAATGTAAGTGAATGCAGGTTACTAAAATTAATAAACCTGTATACCTTGATAGAAAACTAATTAGGAATTAAAGACGTCTGTGGCTGTCCAAACTGTATAATTTGTGAATAACTATTGGGTTTGTGGTTGTTTAAACCGTATAATTTGTGAATGATAATTGGGAATAGATATACTAAGGTAGAGAAATTAAAATAAAACGTATTAAAAGTGAGAAATAGAAACTTGAACCTAAAATTTTAAAACTTTTAGAATATAAATCAAAAGAAGGAAGCGTCGTGTACATTAATATGGCAGGACACACAAAGGCGGAACGAGTGCTGAAAGTACTGAAGTCCAACCTTGAAACAAAAGGAGGGAGGGGCTAGAGACAGCGAGAATATGGCTTTTGGAGAGTCAGGAAAGACTAAGAAGTGATTTGTGTCGATTAAGAATTGGCTAAAAACACCACGAAGCGATTATTTGAGAGGTACCTATACATTTCTAACGATATATACGTATGAACTTGCTAACCCGAACGAAGACGTACGTAATGGGTGAGAAAGTAGAGAATATGAGTTTAAGGTTGTGCCGTTGTTTGATCATGTGATAAGGTTTAATGGGTAATCGGACCATAACTAATGTGGGTATGGAAGTAATGTATAAACAGTGGAGAGCCAATAGGGGGCTCCATTGAACTATTATGTTTTGTTGGGCATTTCGGTGGCATTTCGGTGAAGTCTGTGTGTATGAGTGGAATTCGACGGCTGGTATGGGTGGTGACCGGATACTACTGAGTATTTGCTTTGTTGATGTTGAATGGAAGATTTGTAGCATGGTTGGGGTTAAATAGAAAGACTCACTTATTCAACCGAAATAGGTGCGGGGAGAGAGTTTTTGTGTTACTGAATGAGGTGAGAGTTAAACTACTGAGAATAGAGAAGTATTATGGACACTCCGTAATAAATAAACTGAACCAAACAAGACGTTACTACAGCAATAGAGGATGGTTAATGTTGTTACGTTAGTTTTTAAACCCGATGATAGAGGTAAATGCAGAACGCTGTTTGAGAGTGTGTTTTATTTTTGCTACTAGGGGATTTAGTGTTTGAGATGAAAGGGCTGGCTAGTCGGGAGTGATGACGTGGCTGGTTGTGCGACATGGAAGTGGTTGTTTGGCGTGCTTTGAAAACATTGCGGAATGTGTGGAGTGACTGGCGATGTATGTAGACGGTCCCGGGTTCGAACCCAGGTAGGGACAGGGGGTAAAGCTTTCGCATTGGGGCTATAGACCTAGATTACTACGTGGATTGAGAAATGTGAAAGGTTGAATTAGATAGCTTAAGTAGAAGTATTCTAGAAAGGTCTATGAAAATATGTTACAATGTCCTCGCGCCTCCCCCGTTGTGTAGGAAGGAGCAAGGGGACGGGTGAGAGACAGTACATAGTTCAAAAGTGATAGGGATATGAATTAAATGTATGCTTATCAACGATAGCAAGTATTTGTTTTATTAATTAGGGCCTAATCAGAGAGAACAGTTAAAGAAATTGAATAGCGAACTGAAATGGCGATAGAGCTGTGAAAATTGAGTTGAGGACAAAGGAGAATAATTTATGGCTCTGGTTAGCGGAAAAATAGAGACAGTCAAGCGAGTTAGATTGAGCTGTAATATTTCAAGTGGAGGTCTGAATACTTGACTGAAAGGCAGTGCTTTGATGAATTCTAATTGTTATTACTTTATTCGATAGGTTTCTTAACACCAGTGAACAGTGGTGAATGCAAATAGTTGGTGAATTCTAGAACAATAATTTATTTTCGTTACGGGGACCAGGGGATGCAAGGAGCTTTAGCTATTATGCTGAGGGAATAGCACCAACCTATAGTGGGTTCTAGATTTGTTAAATAAACAAACTTATATTTTAAACTAAAGTAATGCAATAGGCTACAATTATAACATTATCAGAAAAAGGTACAATTTAATGTGAAATAGTTATTACAATTATTATTAATAGTTATTACAGTTATTATCATTGATCCAGTAATGATAGAAGGATAGTAGAGGAAAGGCAAGGGATTAAATCTCATTTAGGGAAAGAAGAAGAGTATGAAGATATATTAGGGAGAAAATACCATTAACTGAGGGATATAAAACGTTTAGCTGAAAAAGACAGCAGGAATAATTTACCTTACACCCTAATATAGACATTGCATTACTTTTGATGTGACCGTGATTGTATTGGCTAAAAACTGAAATATGACATTTACAGGGGGGACAGGAACAATAGAAGGGGAGACAAATTTTCCTAGGGGGTTGAACAAATAATTGATAATGGATCATTTGAGATGAGATCACATGTAGCAGATTTAGAGTAATCAATTAAATAATCATTGTATACTCGAGGAATTTTGAGTGGTTTTATGGATTAGTTATGAGGAATTGGATTGATACAAACAATTATTGATGGGTTAGGACTGGGGATATTTGTATCATGTTTTGTGTGTACTACCATCTTTAGGTTACTGATGGTAATTGAAGGTTAACAAAATGTATAACCAGGAGAAAGTGATTAGCTTATCTCATTGGTATGTTGCCCAGGGCTAGGGGGAGCAATTGGATGATAAATTACCAATATTACCTAAGTGATTGTTTAGGTAGGTGGTAATATTGACACATGGGCAAAACATGTGTCAAAAGGGGGATGGTAGGATTAAATAATAAATATACGAAGGAGAGGACAAAATACTTTTTAAAAAAAAGTCAGAAATAGAAATTGAGAGCTGAACATGTGTGAAGATAGTTTATTAACCACACCCGTATGTCAGAGGTTTTGTGCCCCACAGGTGAACTAAAGGAGAAGGTGACCCACTCTTATCTAACCAGGTGACTGGTGAGCATCCAGTCCCTAAAGAAGAAAAACTGGAAGCAGGCCTGTTGGGAAGGGCCCTATCAGGTTATATTGGTCACTGCCTTTTCCATTAGAATAGCTGAGAGAGCCACTTGGGTCAACGTTACCCACTGCAAAAAGGTAGGCCCACATACCAACACCGTTGAACACACACAGAGTTAAAGAGAAGAACTGACCCATTAGGGTTCGGGGGTAAACTCTGTTAGCGAAGATCTCCTACTGTCACGGATTCTGCCGAGGCTGCTCCTCCTCCTTGCTCGGGCAGGCTTCGGCGTTCGTCATCCCCGGAGTACTAGCTACTGCCGTTCGATGTTATCAGTGTTTGTTTAGTTTTGTCTGTATTGTTTACACCTGTTCGTCATTATGTTAATTGTTTCCCTTATAATTACCCCTGTCTCTCATCTGTACTTTGTGTGTGATTGTTTTCCCCTTCACGGTTGTCTATTTTGTGAGCGGGTTATTTCCTCCCTGCGTGGAGTTATTTTCTGTGTCCTTTTGGATCCTTTTCGTATTAAAAGTACGTATCTGAGAGTTCTGTGTCCTGCGCCTGACTTCGTTTACCGCATCTCACAGACAGTCGTGACACCTACCCCGACCTATCATCACTGTAGTGTGTTCTCAGGGTGTGAGTATGGGGTAGTACCAAGCAGAAAGACTGAGGACAGGAGAGGGTTGGCGGTTTTTGGGAATATGGATAACTTGAGTTGCATCATAGTCTCGGTAATGGTCTTGATATGTCAAGATCCACCACCAATTATGCTATGCCCTTACCATTGTTAAGAAGTAAAAGAGAAGAGAAGCGACCCGACATACTGACCGTCAAGGACGAGTGGCCTACAAAATGGGAGTCAGAGAAGGGAAGACTGTCAGATTCAAAATAAGGGTTAGGGACGTAGCCAATGGGTGGGGTACATGTCAATAAGCAAATTGGGATTGTAAAATCCTATTATATTTGTGTTCGGCCCCCACGGCGGATTGTTCCTAGACTCAAGTGTTTAAACACACTTGGGGATGGGGATATGAGACCGAGGGGGACTGAACATCCAGATGGGGGGTAAAGAGAAATAAAGACATCACCAATTATTAATTGGAGACTTAAGTTCGGAAGCACAGGAGAGAATTCTGAACCTTACAGCCCCTGTAACCGATGTGTGGTGGGCATGTGCCAGTAAAGGCAGCGTAAGGCAGAGAATTCCAAAAGGGTGGCTAGATACGTGCGCCCTGGTTATACTGGTTCAACTAGTTAGAATTAGTCCCCAGGAACCAAGGATTAAACAGATGTAGGAGGAGTTTTAACAAGAAAGAGAATAGCCCTATTTAGATGGATGCGATTGGGATACCAAGGGGGGTATCGGATGGATACCGAGCTATGAAACAATTAGGGGAAGGGTTTACTACCACGTTCTTTTGGTGGGTGACAGGCAAAATTGTGGATTGGATTAATTATATCTGTTACGACCAACAACGATTTGTTGGCTGGACTAGGGATGCAACGGAAGGGATCTTTGAACAATTATCCGCCATCTCACTCTTATGACTTAGTAAAAAGAGGTTGGCTCTAGATCAGGCAGAAAGGGGTGGTGTCTATAGAATGGTAAGCCATTGTTGTACGTTTATCCCTAACAATACCAGTCCTGACGGGAGTATCTCTAAAGCCCTAGTTGGTTTAGATAAACTATCAGCTGAAATGAAGAGCATGGCTGGAATTGAGGGAAACGGACTGTTCTCCTGGTTGGGGGAGTGGTTTGGTAAGTTCGCATCATTGGTGGTTACTGGATTTCTGACCCTAGTAGTTATGTTTCTAATATTAATGTGCTGTACTGCCTGTGTAATTCCTTGTCTGAGAAAGTCTGTTACAGATGTCGTGCATACGGCTGGTATGATTCCCCTCCTAGGTGCTCAAGAAGGAGATGCAGACACTGAGATGGGGTTGACAAAGGATGACCCTTGGTTTGCTATTGGTGAGGTGGTGGAGTGACACCCTAGAGGGTGTCTAAAGGGGGCCAAAGTTTACTTCCCTGTTTATGTTTTATGCTTTATTAATCAAGTTAACCATTGTGAATGTTTGTCTTTCCTTATGTGAAGGTTTAACGTTCCTGGGTGGCTGGTAGCCAACCTAGTACAAGTTGGGTGTAGATGGAAGGACTGAAGGCCTTTTTTATTATCATTATTGCCTATTAATAAAAGTGTGATTCTTTTTGTTTGTATTGTATTTTAATGAGTGACACCCTAGAGGGTGTCAAAAGGGGGAATCCTAAATTTCCCTGAAATGTCTTATTTTGGGTATTCTTATTTTGGGTTCACACCCAGTGGGTGTGAAAAGGGGGATTGTGGGAAATTATTCTCTTATATTTTAGATGTGCTGTTAGCTTAGAAATAATACATTAATGATTAAACATAATATGTTTGTGCTGTACTGACATAGACTGTTTAACATAACAAGCTGTGATTAATGTGGGGAACTATTAGGGAGTAGGATGAGATAAAACTTGTGTCTCACAGACACAAACACAGCCTCTTTGTTAGAACGCCCAAGGACATGTGTACTGCAAAAGTGCTGACACTCTGGACAAGTTGCAAAACAACTAAACACCTGGCAACAGTGAAGCGCCAAGGGTCTGGGACCAGCCTGTGCGCTAACGATAGGCTGAGTAAGTCTAAACCACGCTCAGTCTCTACTCTGATAGGCCAGCAGGGAGCGGGAACTATCTCTGTCAGAGTATTTAAAGAAGAACTTATAACAATGGACCAGTTCTCTGTCTGCCCTGCATGGTATTTCAGTGGACCCGTATATACGAACATCATATTTACCATTAATTAAAATACTAGTCTATTTTAGAAGACGTGTATTGACCTCTTTTGTTCCAATACCAGATTTGAATTGACGCAACTTATCAATTCCCACTCATTTCTGTATTTTTGAGTGTACAGTTTAGACTGAGACATGATGAGCTAGCCAGCTAGATGTTAAGCTTATGTCACAGAGAGGCACACACACAGTGGACAAGGTGAGTAAGTGACTGAGGCTGTGTGAGTCAAATGCAGTGATTTATTTTTGTGCAGTGATTTATTTTAGACAAAGAACATTTTACATTTACATCCCGCCCTGAATGTAAGCCAGGGCGGGATCAGCCAGCGGCGGCTTCCCGCATGCACAATTCATTTGCAGTCTGGACGCGGAGGGGTGAACAGCTCCTGCTCTGACTGCAGCTGGGAGGGACTGCTGCACGAGAACTGGGCCGCCTGTGAGTGCTTTGGGACGGGGGTGGGGCCCATGGCAGCACCCGCTGCTCGTTGATAAGAGTAAGAACGATACGTGCTTTCACGTCAGAGTCTCCAAAAGTCTCCAATAACACCAGAAAAAGTTGCTGGATTTGTCGCAAGTCGATTTTTTGAAAATGTGTCGCTAGAGGGGTCTGAATACTCGCTAAATATAGCGACAAAGTCGCTAAGTTGGCAACACTGACTGTGACTGCACACCGGAAATTGAGTTTTTATCAAAAGTCTTCTTATTTTTTTTCTTTTCTTCTTCTTCTTCTTCTTCTTCTTCTTCTTCTTCTTCGATGAGGTTTAATGGCAGTTGGCATCTAATAAATGTTGCATTACCGCCACCTACTAGACTGGAGTATAACTCCCTTATACTTTGCTTTAAAAATAAAAAATACAACAAATACCCTACCATAAAACACTACACTCACAAAAAAATACAAAATACAAAATAATAATAATAACTACCATACTCCACTATTGAAATATATGTATTCCTACTTCAGGCCAACAGCCTGAAAGGATGGGACACAACCACGTAACACACCCTGTAACTCTTCAAATGTCAACTCTCACACATCCAAATACCTCTCTGCAGCTGCCACCACAACCACTATTTTCTGCAACTTACGTACCATCCCTGCAGTACAGTTGATAACCATTGCTATAAATGCCAAAGATCCAATGTTACTGAAACATACAGTTGAAGTCGGAAGTTTACATACACTTAGGTTGGAGTCGTTAAAACTCATTTTTCAACCACTTCACACATTTCTTGTTAACAAACTATAGTTTTGGCAAGTCGGTTAGGACATCTACTTTGTGCATGACACAAGTCATTTTTCCAACAATTGTTTACAGACAGATTATTTCACTTATAATTCCCTGTATCACAATTCCAGTGGGTCAGAAGTTTACATACACTAAATTGACTGTGCCTTTTAACAGCTTGGAAAATTCCAGAAAATTATGTCATGGCTTTAGAAGCTTCTGATAGGCTAATTGACATCATTTGAGTCAATTGGAGGTGTACCTGTGGATGTATTTCAAGGCCTACCTTCAAACTCAGTGCCTCTTTGCTCGACATCATGGGAAAATCAAAAGAAATCAGCCAAGACCTCAGAAAAGTCTGGTTCATCCTTGGGAGAAATTTCCAAACGCCTGAAGGTACCACGTTCATCTGTACAAACAATAGTACGCAAGTATAAACACCATGGGACCACGCAGCCATCATACCGCTCAGGAAGGAGACGCGTTCTGTCTCCTTGAGATGAACGTACTTTGGTGCGAAAAGTGCAAATCAATCCCAGAACAACAGCAAAGGACCTTGTGAAGATGCTGGAGAAACAGGTACAAAGTATCTATATCCACAGTAAAACAAGCCTATATCAACATAACCTGAAAGGCCGCTCAGCAAGGAAGAAGCCACTGCGCCAAAACTGCCATAAAAAAGCCAGACTACGGTTTACAACTGCACATGGGGACAAAGATCGTACTTTTTGGAGAAATGTCCTCTGGTCTGATGAAACAAAAATAGAACTGTTTGGCCATAATGGCCATCGTTATGTTTGGAGAAAAAAGGGGAAGGGTTGCAAGTCGAAGAACACCATCCCAACCGTGAAGCACAGGGGTGGCAGCATCATGCTGTGGGGGTGCTTTGCTGCAGGAGGGACTGGTGCACTTCACAAAATAGATGGCATCATGAGGAAGGAAAATTATGTGGATATATTGAAGCAACATCTCAAGACATCAGTCAGGAAGTTAAAGCTTGGTCGGAAATGGGTCTTCCAAATGGACATTGACCCCAGGCATACTTCCAAAGTTGTGGCAAAATGACTTAAGGACAACAAAGTCAAGGTATTGGAGTGGCCATCACAAAGCCCTGACCTCAATCCTATGGAAAATGTGTGGGCAGAACTGAAAAAGCGTGTGTGAGCAAGGAGGCCTACAAACCTGACTCAGTTACACCAGCTCTGTCAGGAGGAATGGGCCAAAATTCACCCAATTTATTGTGGGAAGCTTGTGGAAGGCTACCTGGAACGTTTGATCCAAGTTAAACAATTTAAAGGCAACGCTACCAAATACTAATTGAGTGTATGTAAACTTCTGACCCACTGGGAATGTGATGAAAGAAATAAAAGCTGAAATAAAACTCTCTACTATTATTCTGACATTTCACATTCTTAAAATAAAGTGGTGATCCTAACTGACCTGAGACAGGGAATGTTTACTAGGATTAAATGTCAGGAATTGTGAAAAACGGAGATTAAATGTATTTGGCAAAGGTGTATGTAAACTTCCGACGTCAACTGTATATCACTTGTTGGTTTATCCCTCTGTACTTGTACAGATCTACTACTCACACCATTACTCTCAGGATCCCTCCCCCTTGACCCATCTTCCTCTACTTTCTTCACTGTCTTAGCATATGACAACTTCTGCACTACTCTAACCCTGGAAACCTCAACCTGCCTCTCTCGCACCGGACATTTCGGATCACCAGCCCCATGGGCATCCCTACAATTAACACATACCACTACTTTCCCCAATGCTACACATTCCTTTGTCTCATGCCCTTCTGCACACTTCTCACACCTAGGAACCTCCCTCCTACACACTGCTGCCACATGCCCATAAGCTTGACACCTGTAGCAACGTAATGTATTCGGCACAAAAGCTCGTACCGGATAACTTATACAGTGGGGAGAACAAGTATTTGATACACTGCAGATTTTACAGGTTTTCCTACTTACAAAGCATGTAGAGGTCTGTAATTTTTATCATAGGTACACTTCAACTGTGAGAGACGGAATCTAAAACAAAAATCCAGAAAATCACATTGTATGATTTTTAAGTAAATAATTTGCATTTTATTGCATGACATAAGTATTTGATCACCTACCAACCAGTAAGAATTCCGGCTCTCACAGACCTGTTAGTTTTTCTTTAAGAAGCCCTCCTGTTCTCCACTCATTACCTGTATTAACTGCACCTGTTTGAACTCGTTACCTGTATAAAAGACACCTGTCCACACACTCAATCAAACAGACTCCAACCTCTCCACAATGGCCAAGACCAGAGCGCTGTGTAAGGACATCAGGGATAAAATTGACGGTCAATCACCCTCGGTCTGGGGCTCCATGCAAGATCTCACCTCGTGGGGCATCAATGATCATGAGGAAGGTGAGGGATCAGCCCAGCACTACACGGCAGGACCTGGTCAATGACCTGAGGAGAGCTGGGACCACAGTCTCAAAGAAAACCATTAGTAACACACTACGCCGTCATGGATTAAAATCCTGCAGCGCACGCAAGGTCCCCCTGCTCAAGCCAGCATATGTCCAGGCCAATGACCATCTGGATGATCCAGAGGAGGAATGGGAGAAGGTCATGTGGTCTGATGAGACAAAAATAGAGCTTTTTGGTCTAAACTCCACTCGCCGTGTTTGGAGGAAGAAGAAGGATGAGTACAACCCCAAGAACACCATCCCAACCGTGAAGCATGGAGGTGGAAACATCATTCTTTGGGGATGCTTTTCTGCAAAGGGGACAGGACGACTGCACCGTATTGAGGGGAGGATGGGGCCATGTATTTTAGAACACATTTACGTCATTTAGCAGACGCTCTTATCCAGAGCGACTTACAGGAGCAATTAGGGTTAAGTGCCTTGCTCAAGGGCACATCGACAGATTTTTCACCTAGTCGGCTCGGGGATTAGAACCAGCGACCTTTCGGTTACTGGCACAATGCTCTTACCCACTAAGCTACCTGCCGCCCTATGTATCGTGAGATCTTGGCCAACAACCTCCTTCCCTCAGTAAGAGCATTGAAGATGGGTCGTGGCTGGGTCTTCCAGCATGACAACGACCCGAAAACACACAGCCAGGGCAACTAAGGAGTGGCTCCGTAAGAAGCATCTCAAGGTCCTGGAGTGGCCTAGCCAGTCTCCAGACCTGAACCCAATAGAACATCTTTGGAGGGAGCTGAAAGTCCGTATTTCCCAACGACAGCCCCGAAACCTGAAGGATCTGGAGAAGGTCTGTATGGAGGACTGGGCCAAAATCCCTGCTGCAGTGTGTGTAAACCTGGTCAAGACCTACAGGAAACGTATGATCTCTGTAATTGCAAACAAAGGTTTCTGTACCAAATATTAAGTTCTGCTTTTCTGATGTATCAAATACTTATGTCATGCAATAAAAAGCAAATTAATTACTTAAAAATCATACAATGTGATTTTCTGGATTTTTGTTTTAGATTCCGTCTCTCACAGTTGAAGTGTACCTATGAGAAAAATTACAGACCTCTACATGCTTTGTAAGTAGGAAAACCTGCAAAATCGGCAGTGTATCAAATACTTGTTCTCCCCACTGTATATCCTAATATCACTTTGTCAGGCAAAGACTCAACATCAAAACTCAAAAGAACAGACAATGACTCTTCTGTTTCTCCACTCACGCCACCCTGTCTGCATCGCACCAAACGACGAGCATCACACACACTGGGAATCTTCCCCTTCAGTTGGTCAGCTTTCACATTTACCGCTACCCCAGTAATCACGCCTTTCAATGGCGCCCTTTTCTTGAGAGCAAAACACTTCACATCTCTTATCCCCATTCGTTTAACACGGAGCGCCTGCTCCCTCTGACCAGCAGAAACACAAACAATTATCACTAGACCACTTCTGGTTAACTCACCGATTCCACAGCACCCAACTCTGTTTTCACCCACCCTGAAACCACAAATGGATCAGCCAAAAGGCAAGGGTCCACTTTTTCCAAAAACGTCACTCCTACTGTCACAGACTCATCTTTATCCTGACCCTCGGTGCAAACCTCGGGCTCCGAGAACTTCACCACACCTACCACGTCCGATACTTCTCCCTCATTCACTTCCATTTCTCCTCCTGTCTTCAGCTCACTCTGCTTACACTTTCTACCATTCTTCTTTAGCAAACCATCTCTCTTTTTTCCACAATTTTTAACTGACTCAAGCTCACCTTCTTCCTCCCTCTCTCTCTTAGACCTCCTCTGCCTCTCTTTTTCCCTCCATTCCTCCTCCGTATTCCAAGTATAACTCTCCTTATTATAGTACTGCACTTCACCTGACATACATCTAGTTCTTGCCTTGTCTAGGGACGCCATTTAACCGGCTGTCACAATCTCCGTACAATCAGCACGAACCTCTCGGGATGTCGACAAATTGTTTTGGAACAACATCAGACATTCAAACATTCCGCCATGTTGTTCCCATGATTCCTACTACCTTTATCAAAAGTCAAAGTAGCTGGTCCTTTAAGAATAAACACCTGCAACTGATGATGCACAGTATTTATCAAAGTCGATGTTTATCCTTTATGTCTCGTCTAAAAGCAGATATTAGAATAAGAAGGGAATGAGACACGTTTTTTCCTGGTTTCTCACAATGCAAAGTTTTTAGTGTGTTTGTCTGTGCTCGTGAATTTGCGCCACCCTGTGGCGATATAAAACATGTCTCTAGGCAAAGCCTGTATCAACATTAGAAAGAAAAAAAAAGTTAACATTTTAGTCAAGTTTATATCTGCATCAACATACAGAATGTTCAGAAAACATGGTTTAGTACCAGCTTAGTCCCTGGAGGTTGTCTGGAAAAGGGGTCCGTTAACTGTTCTTCTTCATTTTCATTAGGTATCCCATTGGTCTTACTGGAGCATCTGGTTGACATTTTTTCAGTTGTGAAAAATAAGAGCAAAACTTCTCCCTTGGGGCCCTTAGCCATTCCATGTATTTGAACTATTCCAGACAGCACACCTGATTCAACTGGTCAACTAATCATAAAGCCCTTGACAAGTGAATCAGGTGTGGTAGCTCAGAGCTACAACAAAATTGTAAAATATCTGGGTGTCCCAGAGGAGAGGTTTGAGAACCACTGCAGTAGGGGATGTTCACTTATCTTAGGGTAATGGTTAGAATCCAAAATTACTTTTAATAATAAACAATATAATAATAATAATACATATCGTGATGTTTTACTTTACAGTTAGAAACCAATTGTTGTTGCAATGTCCAATCAACCCACCAGCGAATCACTGAATGGGAAAAGTATGTAATTATGTAAATGATCCCGGGGGTTGAACAGAGCATATGCGTGAGAACACTGTCCTCAGAGGTGGATAGAATGGCTAATATTTAACCAATAAAAGTAATGGCCTGTGGAAAATCTAATGTCCACACTATCATCCTGTAAACAACTTTGTGTAACATGCCTTAAAATGCTGATTTCACATTATACCAACACAATCAAACAATGTCAACCCATACACTTGTTGCCATAGCTGTTGAATGATTTATGATGGCACATTTACATATAAAGAAGACAGCTCTCATTCTCTCTCGCTCTCGCTCTCCCTCTCGCTCTCGCTCTCCCTCTCCCTCTCCCTCTCCCTCTCTCTCTCCCCCCCTCTCTCTCTCTCTCTCTCTCTCTCTCTCTCTCTCTCTCTCTCTCTCTCTCTCTCTCTCTCTCTCTCTCTCTCTCTCTCTCTCTCTCTCTCTCTCTCTCTCTCTCTCTCTCTCTCTCTCTCTCTCTCTCTCTCTCTCTCTCTCTCTCTCTCTCTCTCTCTCTCTCTCTCTCTCTCTCTCTCTCTCTCTCTCTCTCTCTCTCTCTCTCTCTCTCTCTCTATTAAAAAGGGAGAGACTGATGTCCTTGGTGCAGCGTTGTAGTTGTGGCCGAGGGAGTAGCTGTCCCAGTCGTGCCAGACAGACTGAACCCCAGATGGACCTCATCCACAGCAGTGGGGTGCTGGTGATCCAGCACCTCCAGAGCAACTACAAGGACTACCATGACATCCTTGACTTCATGTCCTCTGTGGGCGACCCTCGTAACATATTTTCTCTCTATTTCCCTCTGTGGTTTCAGCTTAGCCAAATTGTTGGCACCAAGATGATATGGGTGGCAGTTATCGGAGACTGGTTCAACCTAATTTTCAAATGGTAAGACACCATCTGCTCACTGTGTTAAAAAAATAATATTTACACTTGTGCTGCCATAACTAGTAAAGGCAGGGAGAGATAGTGAGTGAAAATTATGTAACATTATGCTTTTTGCTGTTTAGGGGATCGGTACGACATTGCATACATATTTTGACAGATATAGTTTGTTTGGCATAGTATTCGGAATTTGAATGTCATTGAAACACATCTTGTTATATAAATGTTATTATAAACTGGTTGGTTCGAGCCCTGAATGCTGATTGGCTGACAGCCGTGGTATATCAGACCGTATACCACGGGTATGACAAAACATTTATTTTTACTGCTCTAATTACATTGGTAACCAGTTTATAATAGCAATAAGGCACCCCGGGGGTGTGTGGTATATGGCCAATATACCACAGCTAAGGGCTGTATCCAGGCACTCCGCGTTGCGTTGTGTGTAAGAACAGCCCTTAGCCGTGGTATATTGGCCATATACCACACCCCCTCATGCATTATTGCTGAAGTCTGACTCTCTCTTGTTTTTAGGATTCTGTTTGGTCAACGGCCATACTGGTGGGTGCACGAAACTCTCTTTTACCAGAATAATTCACTCCCCCAGCTTGAGCAGTTCCACATTACCTGTGAAACAGGACCAGGTCAGTGTCATTTCCTGTCTGACAATCATTATGATCATAAATTCTGGAGATTGAAGGATTATTCCATGTAATTTATTGCAAAATGGCAAAACTGTCTGATGTATTGTTGTGTGAACTGAAATATATCTTTGTGAAGATCTGATTGTGCATCATGCTTGTATAATAGATAAACACTGTTAATTTGTATAGGCAGTCCATCCGGTCATGCCATGGGCTCTTCGTGTGTCTGGTATGTAATGATCACATCAGCACTCAACTTTACCAGACGCCTTTGTGACAGCTCAACTCAGGGGTGCCAGAGGTAGGCACATCCATGAGCATGCTATTACTATATTGCTTTGTGAAAGAACGTTTGTGCCTGTATAACGTGTGCCTCTATTAGGGCCTAAATTATCCTCAATCTTCTCAGGTTTGGGCTTGTGTGGTCCTTTTTGTGGACAGCATTTTGGATCATTCAGATTAGTGTTGGCATCTCTAGGATCTTCATCGCCACACACTTCCCTCACCAGGTTATCCTTGGTGTTCTAGCTGGTAAGACTTCTATTATGACCAATTAATGTTTACATGGTGTGTGTTATCACTTGGTAGACATTTTCACTACAGTATATACATTTTTTAATTCTCAACAGGTATACTAGTTGCTGAAGCATTTGAGCATGTTCCCTCGATCCACACAGCCAGTTTAAAAGTCTACCTTCAAACTAGCTTCTTTCTGTTCTCCTTTGCCGTCAGCCTTTACTTCCTCCTTAAAATGATAGACATTGACCTATTGTGGTCGATACCTAAAGCAAAGAAGTGGTGTGCCAATCCAGACTGGATCCACCTGGACACTACACCTTTTGCTGGTTTAGTGAGGAACCTGGGAGCATTGTTTGGACTTGGCCTGGCCATTAATTCTCAGATGTTCATCCAGAGCTGCAAGGGGAAGAACGGATACAAGACTAGGTTTAAACTCATGTGTGTAGCAGCCAATCTGACCTCTCTGCAGCTGTACGATTTCATCAAAATTCCCACTCACACAGAGATCCTGTTCTACACACTCTCATTCTGTAAGAGTGCTGCAGTCCCCCTCAGTGTGGTGGCACTCATCCCCTACTGTGTTCACTTGTTGATAGGAGACAAGGAGAGGAAATTAGACTAAATGTTTGTACTTGATCACTTGTCGCAATGATGAATTGCATTATAATGAACATAGATTGCCTGACTCATATGACAATTTGTTTATGTTGTAGTGTAGATGCATTTTGCTAAGCTATTTAGCTGTGGATTATCGTTTTTGCAATGTTAAATTGTATGTTACATGTACAGTGTGAAACAAGAGTGAGCTGGTGTTTTTAAGACAAAGAAATTAAAGTAAATTGTAAATAAAGTGGATTTTTATCAATTTAGTTTACTGTAAATATTCTCATTCTACTGTGATTCTACTGTAGATTAATGTTTTTCCTTGAGAAAGAGTTACTATTAAAAACGTGATTTTCCTGTGTTTTATATATATATTTCCATACTATGAGATTGGAATAATACTGTGAAATTGTGAAAATGATGATGCCATTTTAGTGTAAGAGCTGTTTTAAAAGATGACCTGAAATGTCTGCCTGTTTTGGTGGTTATTGCTGTGTGATTAACCGAAATGTCGGCTATTTTTCGTTTTTTAAACAACTAATTGACTGAAGTCAATTCAATTATTTGAATTACATTTCTTATGTTTTTCTCTCTGTGAGCTCAATGCACACATCACACCGTTTCTCTACAGATAAATCAGAGCCAGGCTGAACTGTGTGATGTAGTAGTGATTTGTAGTTTTCAACAGGCCAATATTCGACCTAGTTTAGCGCATAAAGTGGTATTTAACTACCATGACCATAATCCATTGCGCAGCTACTTGTCCAGTCTGTGTTTATTTTACGACTGCAATGGAAGAGAGAAGAAGGTGAGATCGTGAGGTGATATACGGAGCAGCTGTTGCGTTGTGAGGTATCTCTACACTTGTTGATATTCAGCAGTCATAAAAGTATGCCTTATTTAATTTGAAGAACTACAAAATAGTGATTTTGTCAGACAGCATAGGCAGCAGCTCTATAGAGATGGGATGATGACTTGGAATGAAATAATAAACTCATCAAATAAAACAAATGTAATATACACAACAACTGAAATCGCATCATGGGACTTTTATAAAAAATTAAGAAAGCTGTGTTGTTACAGCATTCTGCCCACATAATGCATAGTGCATTTAATGTCAAAAAAATAATCTAAACCGAAATCTAAAACCGTGATTATTTTTTAATAATGGAGCTGAAACAACCTCAAAAAGCACTCAATCGCTCAGCATTAGGTGGGGTGGAGTTTTGGCCAGCCTGGTGACATCACCAGGCGTTAAATTAGTTAATAGACTAATAAGAAAGAGAGTTCCAAATCTCTCTACCAATAATCTTCAGTTCTTCCCACTCAGACCACTCCCAGACAGTCCTAGCAAAATTCTTGCTTGAGAAATTCCTCTTTGCTAAATTTTTGTTTATTTTTGACAATTTTAATTGAAAACAAACACAGTAAGGTACTTAATTGTTACCCAGAAATGATTTGATGTTGAGATAAAAACAGCTGCATTTGAACTTTAAAAATAACAGCCAATCCCTTGAGAAGTTTTGAATTGTTCTATCAGTGTTTTTTTTTTTGTGCAACATGAGCCATTTGACCAAAATATAGAATTCATGACAATAACAATTTACCTTATCATCATACCCATATTATTCTGGCATGTACTTTACTACTAATGATAATGTAGCAAAAGAAGTGACCTTGTATTTATGAACAGCCCTGCTTTTTACTACTGTAGTTGATACCCATCCTTATCACAAATTGTCATTGTCTGTTACTGTAATGACTTGAATGTATCTAAAAGTCACTCTATACAAGCCAATTTGGATGTAGGCCTATACCAAAATGTACTGCATAACACATTCTCTGATGTACACATGGTCCTTTGTAGCTCAGTTGATAGAGCATGTAACACCAGGGTAATGGGTTCAAATCCCAGGACCACCCATATGTAAAATGTATGCAGCATTACTGTAAGTCGTTTTGGATAAAAGCGTCTGCTAAATGGCATATATTATATATTACATGTAACTCTTCAAGATGATGTACATTTTCTAACAGGGTACTCTCCTTAGCTTACTCCCATCATCTGTTGCTAGGAAGCTATATGGGTACCTTGCAAGTTTGGTTAGATAAATTATATAACTGTCCACTTAGTGCTTGCTCAGCCTATCCAGGCCTGAGGAGACATCTGTGATTGTGTGTTGTTACGTGTTAATGCTGAACATGGAAAGGTTCAGCAGGCGGCTCATAATGCTGATAAATCAGCAGGTGCTTTCAGAATATGCCCGCTAATCACTTGGCAAACTGAGTTTGCCAAGTGTGGAGTACATTGTTTGTGAAAAAACCTTGGCCTGCATAATGTAGGCCTACTTAACGGACAAAATGATGTACAATTACTTGGTGGTTTGTGAAGGGTGTCAGCATTTACTAGTACACAATTGTGTTGGGCATTTCAACACCACAGATCAATGATAAACTACAGCTTCATCCAGAGGCTGTAGTTTAAGATATAGACACAACAGAGGACACATCAGAAAAAAAACAATGCTAGATGTTATCTGTCATTTATGGTCACAGCACACACTATCACTGTTTCTCAAGGACAACACGTTACATTTCCCAATGTACAGTGTATTCGGAAAGTATTCGGACCCATTCACTTTTTCCACATTTTGTTACGTTACAGCCTTATTCTAAAATTGATTAAATTCCCCCCCCCCCACCCCACCCCACCCCACCCCACCCCACCCCACCACCTGAATCTACACACAATACCTGTCACGTTCGTTTAAGGACGGGTCAGACCAAGGCGCAGCGTGAAATGCATACATGTTTATTGAACTTAATAAACACACGACAAAACAACAAAGAAAACGAAACGTGAAGTCCTAAGGTAGATAACACAACATACCTTACAAGGAACAAGATCCCACAACTCACTAGTGCCAAACGGCTGCCTAAGTATGAACCCCAATCAGAGACAACGAGCGACAGCTGCCTCTGATTGGGAACCACACCGGCCAACATAGAACTACAGTGGGGAGAACAAGAATTTGATACACTGCCAATTTTGCAGGTTTTCCTACTTACAAAGCATGTAGAGGTCTGTAATTTTTATCATAGGTACACTTCAACTGTGAGAGACGGAATCTAAAACAAAAATCCAGAAAATCACATTGTATGATTTTTAAGTAATTAATTTGCATTTTATTGCATGACATAAGTATTTGATCACCTACCAACCAGTAAGAATTCCGGCTCTCACAGCCCTCCTGTTCTCCACTCATTACCTGTATTAACTGCACCTGTTTGAACTCGTTACCTGTATAAAAGACACCCGTCCACACACTCAATCAAACAGACTCCAACCTCTCCACAATGGCCAAGACCAGAGCGCTGTGTAAGGACATCAGGGTTAAAATTGTAGACCTGCACAAGGCTGGGATGGGCTACAGGACAATAGGCAAGCAGCTTGGTGAGAAGGCAACAACTGTTGGCGCAATTATTATAAAATGGAAGAAGTTCAAGATGACGGTCAATCACCCTCGGTCTGGGGCTCCATGCAAGATCTCACCTCGTGGGGCATCAATGATCATGAGGAAGGTGAGGGATCAGCCCAGAACTACATGGCAGGACCTGGTCAATGACCTGAAGAGAGCTGGGACCACAGTCTCAAAGAAAACCATTAGTAACACACTACGCCGTCGTGGATTAAAATCCTGCAGCGCACGCAAGATCCCCCTGCTCAAGCCAGCGCATGTCCAGGCCCATCTGAAGTTTGCCAATGACCATCTGGATTATCCAGAGGAGGAATGGGAGAAGGTCATGTGGTCTGATGAGACAAAAATAGAGCTTTTTGGTCTAAACTCCACTCGCCGTGTTTGGAGGAAGAAGAAGGATGAGTACAACCCCAAGAACACCATCCCAACCGTGAAGCATGGAGGTGGAAACATCATTCTTTGGGGATGCTTTTCTGCAAAGGGGACAGGACGACTGCACCGTATTGAGGGGAGGATGGATGGGGCCATGTATCACGAGATCTTGGCCAACAACCTCCTTCCCTCAGTAAGAGCATTGAAGATCGGTCGTGGCTGGGTCTTCCAGCATGACAACGACCCGAAAACACACAGCCAGGGCAACTAAGGAGTGGCTCCGTAAGAAGCATCTCAAGGTCCTGGAGTGGCCTAGCCAGTCTCCAGACCTGAACCCAATAGAAAATCTTTGGAGGGAGCTGAAAGTCCGTATTGCCCAGCGACAGCCCCAAAACCTGAAGGATCTGGAGAAGGTCTGTATGGAGGAGTGGGCCAAAATCCCTGCTGCAGTGTGTGCAAACCTGGTCAAGACCTACAGGAAACGTATGATCTCTGTAATTGCAAACAAAGGTTTCTGTACCAAATATTAAGTTCTGCTTTTCTGATGTATCAAATACTTATGTCATGCAATAAAAAGCAAATTAATTACTTAAAAATCATACAATGTGATTTTCTGGATTTTTGTTTTAGATTCCGTCTCTCACAGTTGAAGTGTACCTATGAGAAAAATTACAGACCTCTACATGCTTTGTAAGTAGGAAAACCTGCAAAATCGGCAGTGTATCAAATACTTGTTCTCCCCACTGTATACAGTGGGGGAAAAAAAGTATTTAGTCAACCACCAAATGTGCAAGTTCTCCCACTTAAAAAGATGAGAGAGGCCTATAATTTTCATCATAGGTACACGTCAACTATGACAGACAAAATGAGGAAAAAAAATACAGAAAATCACATTGTAGGATTTTTTATGAATTTATTTGCAAATTATGGTGGAAAATAAGTATTTGGTCAATAACAAAAGTTTCTCAATACTTTGTTATATACCCTTTGTTGGCAATGACACAGGTCAAACGTTTTCTGTAAATCTTCACAAGGTTTTCATACACTGTTGCTGGTATTTTGGCCCATTCCTCCATGCAGATCTCCTCTAGAGCAGTGATGTTTTGGGGCTGTCGCTGGGCAACACAGACTTTCAACTCCCTCCAAAGATTTTCTATGGGGTTGAGATCTGGAGACTGGCTAGGCCACTCCAGGACCTTGAAATGCTTCTTACGAAGCCACTCCTTCGTTGCCCGGGCGGTGTGTTTGGGATCATTGTCATGCTGAAAGACCCAGCCACGTTTCATCTTCAATGCCCTTGCTGATGGAAGGAGGTTTTCACTCAAAATCTCACGATACATGGCCCCATTCATTCTTTCCTTTACACGGATCAGTCGTCCTGGTCCCTTTGCAGAAAAACAGCCCCAAAGCATGATGTTTCCACCCCCATGCTTCACAGTAGGTATGGTGTTCTTTGGATGCAACTCAGTATTCTTTGTCCTCCAAACACGACGAGTTGAGTTTTTACCAAAAAGTTATATTTTGGTTTCATCAGACCATATGACATTCTCCCAATCCTCTTCTGGATCATCCAAATGCACTCTAGCAAACTTCAGATGGGCCTGGACATGTACTCGCTTAAGCAGGGGGACACGTCTTGCACTGCAGGACTTGGGTCCCTGGCGGCGTAGTGTGTTACTGATGGTAGGCTTTGTTACTTTGGTCCCAGCAGGTCATTCACTAGGTCCCCCCGTGTGGTTCTGGGATTTTTGCTCACCGTCCTTGTGAGGACATTTTGACCCCACGGGGTGAGATCTTGCGTGGAGCCCCAGATCGAGGGAGATTATCAGTGGTCTTGTATGTCTTCCATTTCCTAATAATTGCTCCCACAGTTGATTTCTTCAAACCAAGCTGCTTACCTATTGCAGATTCAGTGTTCCCAGCCTGGTGCAGGTCTACAATTTTGTTTCTGGTGTCCTTTGACAGCTCTTTGGTCTTGGCCATAGTGGAGTTTGGAGTGTGACTGTTTGAGGTTGTGGACAGGTGTCTTTTATACTGATAACAAGTTCAAACAGGTGCCATTAATACAGGTAACGAGTGGAGGACAGAGGAGCCTCTTAAAGAAGAAGTTACAGGTCTGTGAGAGCCAGAAATCTTGCTTGTTTGTAGGTGACCAAATACTTATTTTCCACCATAATTTGCAAATAAATTCATTAAAAATCCTACAATGTGATTTTCTCGATTTTTTTTTCTCAATTTGTCTGTCATAGTTGACGTGTACCTATGATGAAAATTACAGGCCTCTCTCATCTTTTTAAGTGGGAGAACTTGCACAATTGGTGGCTGACTAAATACCTTTTTCCCCCACTGTACATACTAGATCCCACACATAGAAAAAGCACAACAAGGAATATACACACCCTGACTCAACATATAAGAGTCCCCTGAGTCAGGGCGTGACAATACCACATAATGACAAAGCAAAAACTGGTTTTTAGAAATTTTAGCAAATACCAGAAATATCACATTTACAGAATTATTCAGAACCTTTACTCAATACTTTGTTGAAGCACCTTTGGCAGCGATTACATCCTTGGGTCTTCTTGGGTATGACGCTACAAGCTTGGCATGCCTGTATTTGGGGAGTTTCTCAAATTCTTCTCTGCAGATCCTCTCAAGCTCTGAGATGCTCGATCAGGTTCAAGTCCGGGCTCTGGATGGGCCACTCAAGGACATTCAGAGACTTGTCCCGAAGCCACTCCTGCGTTGTCTTGGCTGTGTGATTAGGGTCGTTGTCCTGTTGGAAGGTAAACCTTCGCCCCAGTCTGAGGACCTGAGCGCTCTGGAGCAGGTTTTCATCAAGGATCTCTCTGTACTTTGCTCTGTTCATCTTTCCCTCGATCCTGACTAGTCTCCCAGTCCCTGAGCTGAAAAACATCCCCACAGCATGGTTCTGCCACCAACATGCTTCACCGTAGGGATGGTATTGGCCAGGTGAGGCCAGGTTTCCTCCAGACGTGATGCTTGGAATTTAGGCCAAAGAGTTCAATCCAGGTTTCATCAGACCAGATAATCTTATTTCTATGGTCTGAGAGTCCTTTAGGTGCCTTTTGGTAAACTCCAAGCAGCTGTCATGTGCCTTCTACTGAGGAGTGGCTTCCGTCTGGCCACTCTACCATAAAGGCCTAATTGGTGGAGTGCTGCGGAGATGGTTGTCCTTCTGGAAGGTTCTCCCATCTCCACAGAGGAACTCTGGAGCTATGGTCTGAGAGTCCTTTAGGTGCCTTTTGGCAAACTCCAAGCAGCTGTCATGTGCCTTCTACTGAGGAGTGGCTTCCGTCTGGCCACTCTACCATAAAGGCCTAATTGGTGGTGTACTGCGGAGATGGTTGTCCTTCTGGAAGGTTCTCCCATCTCCACAGAGGAACTCTGGAGCTATGGTCTGAGAGTCCTTTAGGTGCCTTTTGGCAAACTCCAAGCAGCTGTCATGTGCCTTCTACTGAGGAGTGGCTTCCGTCTGGCCACTCTACCATAAAGGCCTAATTGGTGGTGTACTGCGGAGATGGTTGTCCTTCTGGAAGGTTCTCCCATCTCCACAGAGGAACTCTGGAGCTCTGTCAGATTGACCATCGGTTCTTGGTCACCTCCCTGACCAAGGCCCTTCTCCCCCGATTGCGCAGTTTGGCCGGGCGGCCAGCTCTAGGAAGAGTCTTGGTGGTTCCAAACTTCTTCCATTTAAGAATGATGGAGGCCACTGTGTTCTTGGGGACCTTCAATGCTGCAGAAATGTTTTGGTACCCTTCCCCAGATCTGTGCCTTGACACAATCCTGTCTCAGAGCTCTACGGACAATTCCTTCGACCTCATGGCTTGGTTTTTGCTCTGACATGCACTGTGAACTGTGCGACCTTATACAGACAGTTGTGTGCCTTTCCAAATCATGTCCAATCAATTTAATTTACAACCGGTGGACTCCAATCAAGTTCTAGAAACATCTCAAGTCCCCTGTAGCTCAGTTGGTAGAGCATGGCGCTTGCAACGCCAGGGTTGTGGGTTCGTTTCCCACGGGGGGCCAGTATGAAAATGTATGCACTCACTAACTGTAAGTCACTCTGGATAAGAGCGTCTGCTAAATGACTAAAATGTAAATGTAAAAAATGAAACAGGATGCACCTGAGCCAATTTGGAGTCTAATGGCAAAGGGTCTGAATAATTACAGTACCAGTCAAAAGTTTGGATACACCTACTCATTCAAGGGTTTTTCTTTATTTTTACTATTTTCTACACTGTAGAATAATAGTGAAGACATCAAAACTATGAAATAACACATATGGAATCATGTAGTAACCAAGAAAGTGTTAAAACAAATCAGAATATATTTTACATTTGAGATTCTTCAAATAGCCACCCTTTGCCTTGATGACAGCTTTGCACACTCTTGGCATTCTCTCAACCAGCTTCATGAGGTAGTCACCTGGAATGCATTTTTCATTAACAGGTGTGCCTTCTTAAAAGTAAATTTGTGGAATTTATTTCATTTTTAATGCATTTGAGCCAATCAGTTGTGTTGTGACAAGGAAGGGGGGGTGTGGGGTATACAGAAGATAGCCCTATTTGGTAAAAGACCAAGTCCATATTACGGCAAGAACAGCTCAAATAAGCAAAGAGAAATGACAGTCCATCATTACTTTAACATTACATTTACATTTTAGTCATTTAGCAGACGCTCTTATCCAGAGCGACTTACAGGAGCAATTAGGGTTAAGTGCCTTGCTCAAGGGCACATTTACGTCATTTAGCAGACGCTCTTATCCAGAGCGACTTACAAATTGGTGCATTCACCCTATAGCCAGTGGGATAACCACTTTACACTTTATTTATTTTTTTTGGGGGGGGGGGGAGTAGAAGGATTACTTTATCCTATCCCAGGTATTCCTTAAAGAGGTGGGGTTTCAAATGTCTCCGGAAGGTGGTGAGTGACTCCGCTGTCCTGGCGTCGTGAGGGAGCTTGTTCCACCATTGGGGTGCCAGAGCAGCGAACAGTTTTGACTGGGCTGAGCGGGAACTATGCTTCCGCAGAGGAAGGGGAGCCAGCAGGCCAGAGGTGGATGAACGCAATGCCCTCGTTTGGGTGTAGGGACTGATCAGAGCCCGAAGGTACGGAGGTGCCGTTCCCCTCACTGCTCCATAGGCAAGCACCATGGTCTTGTAACGGATGCGAGCTTCAACTGGAAGCCAGTGGAGTGTGCGGAGGAGGGGGGTGACGTGAGAGAACTTGGGAAGGTTGAACACCAGACGGGCTGCGGCATTCTGGATGAGTTGTAGGGGTTTAATGGCACAGGCAGGGAGGCCAGCCAACAGCGAGTTGCAGTAATCCAGACGGGAGATGACAAGTGCCTGGATTAGGACCTGTGCCGCTTCCTGTGTAAGGCAGGGTCGTACTCTCCGAATGTTGTAGAGCATGAACCTGCAGGATCGGGTCACCGCCTTGATGTTAGCGGAGAACGACAGGGTGTTGTCCAGGGTCACGCCAAGGCTCTTCGCACTCTGGGAGGAGGACACAACGGAGTTGTCAACCGTGATGGCGAGATCATGGAACGGGCAGTCCTTTCCCGGGAGGAAGAGCAGCTCCGTCTTGCCAGGGTTCAGCTTGAGGTGGTGATCCGTCATCCATACTGATATGTCTGCCAGACATGCAGAGATGCGATTCGCCACCTGGTTATCAGAAGGGGGAAAGGAGAAGATTAGTTGTGTATCGTCAGCGTAGCAATGATAGGAGAGGCCATGTGAGGATATGACAGAGCCAAGTGACTTGGTGTATAGGGAGAATAGGAGAGGGCCTAGAACTGAGCCCTGGGGGACACCAGACAGCTTCTCGCCACGCCACTTGGTAGGAGCGACCGGTCAGGTAGGACGCAATCCAGGAGTGAGCCGCGCCGGAGATGCCCAGCTCGGAGAGGGTGGAGAGGAGGATCTGATGGTTCACAGTATCAAAGGCAGCAGACAGGTCTAGAAGGACAAGAGCAGAGGAGAGAGAGTTAGCTTTAGCAGTGCGGAGAGCCTCCGTGACACAGAGAAGAGCAGTCTCAGTTGAATGACCAGTCCTGAAACCTGACTGGTTTGGATCAAGAAGGTCATTCTGAGAGAGATAGCAAGAGAGTTGGCTAAAGACGGCACGCTCAATAGTTTTGGAAAGAAAAGAAAGAAGGGATACTGGTCTGTAGTTGTTGACATCAGTGGGATCGAGTGTTGGTTTTTTGAGAAGGGGTGCAACTCTCGCTTTAAGACATGAAGGTCAGTCAATACGGAACATTTCAAGAACTTTGAACGTTTCTTCAAGCACTATGATGAAACTGTCTCTCATGAGGACTGTGACAGGAATGGAAGACCCAGAGTTAACTCTGCTGCAGAGGATAAGTTCATTAGAGTTACCAGCATCAGAAATTGCAGCCAAAATAAATGCTTCACAGAGTTCAAGTAACAGACACATCTCAACATCAACTGTTCAGAGGGGACTGTGTGAATCAGGCCTTCATGGTCGAATTGCTGCAAGGAAACCACTACTAAAGGACACCAATAATAAGAAGAGACCTGCTTGGGCCAAGAAACATGAGCAATGGACATTAGAACGGTGGAAATGTGTACTTTGGTCTGGAGTCAAAATTTGAGATTTTTGGTTCCAACCGTCGTGGCTTTGTGAGATGCGGTGTGGGTGAACGGATGATCTCTGCATGTGTATTTCCCACCGTAAAGCATGGAGGAGGAGGTGTTGTGATGTGGGGGTGCTTTGCTGGTGACACTGTCTGTGATTTATTTAGAATTCACGCACACTAGACCAGCATGGCTACCACAGCATTCTGCAGCGATACGCCATCCCATCTGGTTTGGGCTTAGTGGGGCTATCATTTGTTTTTCAACAGGACAATGACCCAACACACCAAGAAGGAGAGTCATGGAGTGCTGCATCAGATGACCTGGCCTCCACAATCCCCCGACCTCAACCCAATTGAAATGGTTTGGGATGAGTCAGATGGCAGAGTGAAGGAAAAGCAGCCAACAAGTGCTCCGCATATGTGGGAACTCCTTCAAGACTGTTGGAAAAGCATTCCAGGTGAAGCTGGAGAGAGAATGCCAAGAGTGTGCGAAGCTGTCATCAAGGCAACGGGTGGCTATTTGAAGAATCTCAAATATAAAATATATTTTCATTCAGTATAACACTGTTTTGGTTACTACATGATTCCATATGTGTAATTTCATAGTTTTGATGTCTTCACTATTATTCTACAGTGTAAAAACTCAGTGTTCTGTCGCTCATGGTGACACTACGTCACCACCAAGTCTAAGGGTAGAGCTAGAAAATTCAAGCCCCTTGGGTGCTGCCATAGAGTTACATTAGAAGTGCCCATCCAAGAAGGCTCAAGGTCAATGGCCACAGATAAAATGACGTAAAATGACGTTATATCTACAGTAGCTTTGATTGGATTGATCATGTCAACATCATACTTTCAAAATCTTAGCTGGCAGTCATCATCATGAATCAAGTCGACAATCTACAGGCAAATCCTTTTTAATCCTTGTCATATGAAGAGAAATAATGAAGAGAAATTATAGATAAAACGTATCGGTGCTCATCGGCCATTGGACATAAACATTACACAACAAGTTGGAATCAGTGGCTAACTGCAAGCATTGCAAAGTAATCACTAGCCTGCTATTCAGTAGAGTGGATGTGTGGTCCCAAATCTGGGATTAAGGGTCTCTTTTCCAAGTTTAAAATGATAAACATTCAACATTGGCCATGCTGTCAATGAAGCATGATTTGTGCCGCACTCAGAACAACAGTTAACTCGGAACAGCGAAATCTGACTTCGGTTAGTTCAAGACAACTGGGAACTCGGGAAAAAACTAGCTCCGACTGGGAAAATACGTTTTGAACGGTCATCAAACTCGGAATTGTAAATCCAGAACTCGGGCCTCTTTCTAGAGCTACGACCTGAAGATCACTGACGTCATCGTGATTCGACCTTTCAGAGTTCCCAGTTGTCTTGAAAGCACCATAAATCCAGAGAATGCCAGACTTTGATGACAAAATTTGCCCACGAAGGACTGCCGCGCCACTTTCCTGTTCAAGTGAGCACAGCACAACAAGGTGAGTCCAAAAATGCATTGTATGCTGCATAAATTATGTAATATGCCAGGGAGGTATGTATACTGTAGCTAAGAAAGTAATAATACGTGTTTATTGTGTAGTAAGCTGTTAGTAGCCCATATGCCTCACCCTAATAATTTCGCCTACTGTTCTGACTTGGTGGTGCACATGTAATCATTGAATATTATAAGAGCTTTCATTGTCTGCTTATATGCCCCCTTTATTTATCCCACGGTTCTGACTTGGTGTACAGGGAGAACACTGTAAGAACGGCCCATGTTCTGAATTCTGTCGCTGTACATTTCAAAAGTGCTAAAGAAATAGTTACATTGACTACGTCCGTCCTAGCTCGCTCATTAATATCTTAATCAAAATTACGGACTGCCTCTTATCCGCTTTTCGTCCCCTTATGCCATAGTTTGTACATCTCAATTGTCAGTAGAAACCACATTTGTTTAAGCAAGTCACCTATATCAGCTATGTTTTTTTAAAAGGCAGTAAATGAGGCTGAATGAACTGTTTCCCTGCCAAAAAGGCTCCGCTGATAGCCAGGTGTAGCAGTGGTAAGATGATGGGACTGCTGTTGGGACTCTGCTGTTCGGACAGCTTTATGTAGGCCCTAACAGTTTGTGGGCACCGTTTGTCACCGTTATAGTGCAATTAATGTATTGTTTAGTGTTGTGTTGTGTAGTGGCTTTGCTGGCATATATCCCACATTTTTGGGGTTCGTTTGCCCCACCAAGATTGACATGCTAAAATCGCCACTGCACACAACATTGGCATTAGTCTGATAATACAGTACGCTTTTAGAACAGTTTACCGCAAATGGGTATGTTTTTCAAAATGTACAGTAAACGTGATGTTAACCTATATGCAGTACTGTTCACAGGTTTTCTGTATGTCACTGTAAATACTACATGTACAACATTCAGCAAAACAGAAAAAACGTACCTGAAGACCACCAGGTAATGTTTATCCTTCACAGCTGACCAGATAGCCGCCATATCTAAATGAGGCGGCATACTGTACACCATAAAGATAACACACTGAGCAAAGGCAAAATAGATGCCGTAGACGTTGTGCTTCTTCTTGACAGACTTATATGTATTCAAATATGTGCTCTCCTTGGCCAGCCCTGCGATGGTCCTGAAGTTTGCAAGAGCTTCACTGGACACCTGTGGGAGAGAAGGTAGATGATCAAGTCTCTAAATCACTACAGAGAATAATACTCTCGGGCTAGTGCCTCGCTTAATGTTACAGAAGTGTTCTAATAACCCATTTACGGACCTTTATTGAATTATCTAATTGATAATGGGGTGTTTAACTCACCTGTCACGCTGCTTCCACTGCCTTCTTATCCTTGTTTGCGAAACCTGTCAGCATTTTGGCTTGAAAGACCTAAGACAAGCCAATCAGTGGTAAAAAGCACATCACCACCAAGCTTAACTTACAGCTGAAGTACTGTAGAACGCAATGATTAAAGACGCTCAGATGTTGGTCAAGGAGTTCACAATCATCTCAATCTGTGATCAAGTTGCCTGCAGAGGAAATACTAAACTCAGCAAAAAAAGAAATGTCCTCTCACTGTCAACTGCATTTATTTTCAGCAAACTTAACATGTGTAAATATTTGTATGAACATAACAAGATTCAAAAACTGAGACATAAACTGAACAAGTTCCACAGACATGTGACTAACAGAAATTGAATAATGTGTCCCTGAACAAAGGGGGGGTCAAAATCAAAAATAACAGTCAGTATCAGGTGTGGCCACCAGCTGCATTAAGTACTGCAGTGCATCTCCTCCTCATGGACTGCACCAGATTTGCCAGTTCTTGCTGTGAGATGTTACCCCACTCTTCCACCAAGGCACCTGCAAGTTCCCGGACATTTCTGGGGGGAATGACCCTAGCCCTCACCCTCCGATCCAACAGGTCCATGGCAGAAAACTGACATTCCTGTCTTGCAGGAACTCACGCACAGAACGAGCAGTATGGCTGGTGGCATTGTCATGCTGGAGGGTCATGTCAGGATGAGCCTGCAGGAAGGGTACCACATGAGGGAGGAGGATGTCTTCCCTGTAACGCACAGCGTTGAGATTGCCTGCAATGACAACAAGCTCAGTCCGATGATGCTGTGACACATCGCCCCAGACCATGACGGACCCTCCACCTCCAAATCGATCCCGCTCCAGAGTACAGGCCTCGGTGTAACGCTCATTCCTTCGACGATAAACGTGAATCCGACCATCACCCCTGGTGAGACAAAACCGCGACTCGTCAGTGAAGAGCACTTTTTGCCAGTCCTGTCTGGTCCAGCGATGGTGGGTTTGTGCCCATAGGCGACATTGTTGCCGGTGATGTCTGGTGAGGACCTGCCTTACAACAGGCCTACAAGCCCTCAGTCCAGCCTCTCTCAGCCTATTGCGGACAGTCTGAGCACTGATGGAGGGATTGTGCGTTCCTGGTGTAACTCGGGCAGTTGTTGTTGCCATCCTGTACCTGTCCCGCAGGTGTGATGTTCGGATGTACCGATCCTGTGCAGGTGTTGTACACGTGGTCTGCGAGGACGATCAGCTGTCCATCCTGTCTCCCTGTAGCGCTGTCTTAGGCGTCTCACAGTACGGACATTGCAATTTATTGCCCTGGCCACATCTGCAGTCCTCATTCCTCCTTGCAGCATGCCTAAGGCACGTTCACGCAGATGAGCAGGGAACCTGGGCATCTTTCTTTTGGTGTTTTTCAGTCAGTAGAAAGGCCTCTTTTGTGTCCTAAGTTTTCATAACTGTGACCTTAATTGCCTACCGTCTGTAAGCTGTTAGTGTCTTAACGACCGTTCCACAGGTGCATGTTCATTAATTGTTCATGGTTCATTGAACAAGCATGGGAAACAGTGTTTAAACCCTTTACAATGAAGATCTGTGAAGCTATTTGGAAATATATAGACTATGAGGCACAAGGAAATATTTAAAAAACGACTCCTTTGAATCATCTCATCATTGGTTATAAATAACTTCAATGGATTCTAATGTACCGGTCCACAGTATGTCCCTGACATTCACCCCCTGGACCATGGAGGCGTTGGTGGCCAGCCTGGTGGTGAGAGCTCTAGGGCTGTTCCAAACAGCCCACCACCTGTTTCAACATGGCCTGGAAGCCCACCTTTCCTTAGCCTGCATTTCAGCAGCTCCCTAGACTTCCCAAAGACCCTTCAACAGAACAACCGTGTTCACACACATCACTATGGCCTGTCGTCAGAATGTTAGCACCTTACTATGGACTGTAACAGTATAATTATCCTGATGTGTGGTAAAACATAGCTACCTGTGATAACTGAGAGAAGAAACTTGTCACCGCCACAGCGCAGAACAGGATACATATTCTATTGATTTGCGCTCTCTGTCCATCCAAGTCACGTATAGAGAATGTCTGCGAATCCAAAGAACAATATGGATGGAATTAAATTAATTTCATGGAACAGCAACAACTACAAGTATCACTACCAGCCCAGGTAATATGAAACTACATTATAAACATAGGCTTGAATGTACATAATGCATAGCCTCTTACCCCAAGGATCTGGCTGAATAAAATAGCATAGATTGGATTAACGGAGCCGTTGATGGCAGCTCCTATAGATCCCAATAGCATGTAGGGCCACTCTGATGTGTTGTAGTTCAGGATTCGAGCCACTGGTGCTGGTTCCTTTGCTTCCTCCTTAGAATGCTGTGGGAATATAGGAGGGACACTCATTTCTCTCAGACATTGAATAAAGTACAATAACACAAAACTGATAATACAAGGCTGCTTATAGAATGACCTCAATACCTTTGACCTTTGAGGTTCGATCAAATTTTCCACTGTGGCAAGGAATGTGTCTGATTTAATTTTGATACTGCCACACAGTTGGGTGTGAGATCGCAGGCTTTGACTTTGTGGTGATATAATGATTGATAGATTTTGTGCTGGGAGTCACTCACCTTATCAAGTGCCTCCTATACAACAGCCTCACTCTCGTTGTCCAAAGCCAAGGTAGCCATTTCCAGCAGCAGGATCCTGGGGTTGTGGATCAGAGCACGGGCGATATCTATCCTCTGCTTCTGTCCTCCACTCATCTGACCACCACCCTCACCCACCAGCGTATCAAACCTTTGTATGACCATATTTCCTCATTTCAATGTGTTTCTTGTATGAGACAGTATCAGAGTAATACACAGTATTTCTTTGCTAAATGTGTGTCTGTGGTACCTGTGGGAGGTCCATGATGAAGTTATAGACGTTAGACTCATTAGTGGCCTGGATGATGTCATCCATGGGGACCCCAGGTCGCCCGTAGCGGATGTTCTCAGCGATAGTTATGCCAATCAGAGAGAAAAGCCACTGGATGTTCAGACTGCAGATATCATGGTCATCCAAAGTCACCTATGAATGAGAAACATTATCTTCCCTGATCTGCTTTGCCCAACAAAAGCTGTGGTTTCTCCTGCTCTAATCAGCATGCTCAAACGGTCTAAAATCTGAATAAACAGGTGGTTTTACATTGAGATACAGTATCTTTTGAGAAGGAATTTCAGTAAAATAAATAAAGAGCTGAGCAAAAAGGGTTACCTTAACTTCTGGTCGAGAGGGGAAGTTAAATTTGACGTCGTCGAATTCAATATCACCCTTCACCTTGTCTAGTTTGTGGCCCTCCTCTGAGAAACAATAGATTTCTGGCTCCTGAAAGTTAACAGATTTATAAAATACTTCATAACTGAAATGTAGTTGTTCTTGGTTCATGTATTTTCTAGAATTCTGGCCTTACCTGGTCAATGGTATCTTGGCTGCAGCTGGACCTGAGGCGAAGGCTTCCAGGCAGGGAAAGGCCTGACCCAGGTTCATAGCTGCCATGAGAACCACATAGAACACCTGGAGACAAAAATACAAGCCAACATATCCTTACATTTTCACCAATTGTAGTATAATGTATTGGATACATATTTATTATACGATAATATGAGTTACCATACCTGGATAAGAGTACTCAGCCTGGTCTTAGAACAGCACCAGGGGAGAGATCTTTGGTTTCGATGACCAGTTAAGAGCAGTACCAGAATGCCAAAGCATAGCAGAGGAAGATGACACAGCACAGGTATCCTTGAAACACTCCAATGATCGTCCCTTTTTCAAACCCCATTTCTGAGCAATGAATAAGGTTTTTGTCATAGCTGTTCAAATGTGAAATGCATATTTATAACTCATTTCAAGTGCCAAGACATTGAAGTCAGCAGGGAAGGGAAGGTTAATTTGACGAGTTTCTCACAGCAGGATTATTGTGTGGATTATAATAAATTTTTGTAGGGGTTGATACATTTTTTGTTAGGGCAAATCAAGTCTGACATTTTATGAGCCTTTTTAAACATTGAATACACTACAAGTTTGCATTTCCTGCAACAACATGGTGATCGAATTAAGATCCTGTACAGTATTTCAAGTTACGTTTCAGCCTCCTTGTCCTCTTGTCACACCCTGGCTCGGGGACTCATTATGTTGAGCCAGGGTGTGTTCATTTCTATGTGTTTATTTCTATGTTGGTGTTCATTCTAGTTTGTTGTATTTCTATGTTTGCCTGAGTGACTCCCAATCAGAGGCAACGAGTGTCAGCTGTTGGCTGGTTGTCTCTGATTGGGAGCCATATTTAAACTGTATGTTTTCCCTTTGTGGTTGTGGGTTTTTGTTCCGTGTTCGGTCATTGATACCGTGGACGTCACGAGTCGTGTTTTGTTTTGTATTTTGACGCTTTAACTAATTAAAGTCATGTTTGTTCATCACGCTGCGCCTTGGTCTACTCCTTACCTCGATCGTGACACCTCTCCTCTAAAGGCTGCCACTGTTCTGATGGATGACAGTACCTCATCAGCTACTGGCCCTGCCTTGGTATAGGCCTGGAGCTCCTGACCTGTCCGTCTGGCAACAGCCTGAGGAGTCAATGACAAAGCAGACTGGTTTGTCTGGTTCATCTATAGTACATTTCACACATCACAACGTCACAGAGAATACAGAGGTGGTGTGAGACTACCTCACATACAGACTCAGAGGCTGTTACATCCAAAAACAGAATGACCATCACCAAATAGAGGAATTTAATACATTGTATTCAACCCATCTCACCATGGCCATTAGTCCAGCAGCAAGTCCTATAAGTGGGCTTACTGCGATGACCACCAGGGTCAACTTCCATCCTCCGATGAACCCCACCATGAAGCTGAAGATGAAAGTGGAGATCCTCTCGATGAAGATAGACACCTGGTCAGCTATAGCATTGTTGATCTTGTTGATGTCACTGAGGTGAGAGAACATGTTCAACACAGTGAACCGGTTAAAATGGGTCAAACCCAAAATGTAAGAGGTTTTTATAGAAACATCTTTCAGGAATGCCCTCAATGGTCCACACATCTCTGTAGAAAATAACCCATGGGTTTAGGTATTACTCAATTATCCTGGTGATTAATTCTCCAACTGAATTGCAGTCAAACTAGCCAATCTCCATTCTCATTATCTTCCTAAAGTAATTTTTCCTGATTCTCTGGATCTGTCTGGCAGAAGCAGACACCCAGATGGCAATCTACACAGAGCAGGATTGAATACATGTTTAAAAATAACAGTTGTAGATGGATGAATCTATTAATGTTGCAAAACTAGATGGAGCGAAAGCACTTTGAGTATGAAGTTGAACCTACTTACTTGGAAATAACTAACAATCAAATCTCCTAATCCAATACAAACATAGTAATATGCAAACATGGTTATCTGTGCTTCAATATCCACCCTGTAAAAATAATAGATGCATATGTTTATTGTATATATTTCTATTAAAATGTTGTGATCCATAACCCATTCTATTATAATCAGGACCTTCAGCATCAGCATGGTCAGTAATATGAATAGATTAAAATAGAATATAACTTTCCAACCTCGATGCAGGAGTAAAATAGAATCTAAAATAGAAAAGTGTCAACTCACCCACAGAAGACCATTGTGTTCTCTGCTATTTCATATATGGAGCCATTGATCCAGGTGATGTTGTTGTTAATGCAGGTTTTGTTAGGGTCTGCTAGTTCTTGGACCTCTAGCTTGTATGTCACAAAGGAGTTTGTCATTATGCCATACACCAGGAGCATGAGAGGGGAGGCTGCTCCATGGACTAGTGCACACAAGCCCCCCCTCCAAACACGGCGAGTTGACTTGATGCCAAAGAGCTTGATTTTGTATAAAAGACACCTGGGAGCCAGAAATCTTTCTGATTGAGAGGGGGTCAAATACTTATTTCCCTCATTAAAATGCAAATCAATTTATAACATTTTTGACATGCGTTTTTTTGGATTTTGTTGTTGTTATTCTGTCTCTCACTGTTCAAATAAACCTACCATTAAAATGATAGACTGATCATTTCTTTGTCAGTGGGCAAACTTACAAAATCAGCAGGGGATCAAATACTTTTTTCCCCTCACTGTACATGTTTAAATATGCCTCTTCAATAATATGGAATGAATGTTCAATGAGATGGAAAACATGAATGCAGTAAAAGTCAATTCTATCAACATTATTCCTATGTAAGTAAACAGTTGGGTTGTTTAAAGAACTTCTGTTCTGGTGATAGGTGTGGATCACCTGGATGTCAACAGCGGAACATTGTAAAATGAGTATGACCTGAAGGTCATCAGTCTATACAGCTCATTCCCTCAGAGCTACCATGACAACATCCATTAATAACAGAGTCATACTACTGGGCCATGGATAGTAAATTAGTGTAATGACATACGTACGGGTCGTTAGTCTGTATAGGCAATTCACATATGGAATATATCACAACATTTTTAAATCAGAGAAGCATAGGTAGAAGGGATCAACTCCCCATCATTGGACCAAATTAGGCTAATGAAATATGAGAACAAATTCAGAGGTAGGGCTGCAAGATGGATCTATGATAATTATAGACTATCATTATTGATAGATACCATCATGGTAACATATACCAGCACTACCTACCAAACCTGAATGGTAGGCCTACTTTACTTTACTGAATGTATTGTCCCCATGGGGAAATGTTGTTGCAGTGTCATGTACATGTTTAAAGTGGTGTTTTAAATACAAAACAAATTGTCAATACAACTTTCATAGCAGTTACACACCAATAAAAAGAGACTAGCATGCTGTCCTTACTGGGTCGATAGGAACATTAGCATGCTGGCCTTACTGGGTCGATAGGAACATTAGCCTGAGCTATTTAGGAGGGATATCATACCTGGCACAAATTATTGTCTAGTTCTGTTTTTCCTACCGAGGGGTGCCCTATACCTACACCCAGAGGGGAGTAGTTCAAAGTCCGGGTACAGGGGGTGGTTTGGGTCTAAAATGATTTTGTGAGCCTTGCGGAGGGCCCTGACCTTTAAGATCTCATCCAGGCCTGTCTGTTTGACTCCAAGTGCCTTGCTTGCTGTGGTGATAATCCTTCTCAGTATATTTCTCTGGCTGACAGTGGCATTGCCAAACCAACAAACAATACAAATAGTTAAAATACTCTCAATGAAAGATTTGTAAAACAGAGTCAGTATAGTACCGTCAACATTAAAAGATCCCAGCTTTTTGAGAAAGTACAGTCTCTATTGAGGTCTGTACATTTACTCCACTGAAGTTTATTGTCCAAGAGGACACCCAAATATTTGTATTCCTCTACAATCTCTATGTTCTGACCTCTGATAGATGTTGCAGAGGTAGGTGTTGTACACTTCCTGAAGTCTATGCACATCTCTTTGGTCTTGTTGGTATTGAGGACCAAGTGTGATTCGTCACACCACTCTACAAAGTCGTTTAGGACCGGGCCATGGTGTTCCTCGTCATCATGCAACAGGCTGATCATGGCAGTGTCATCAGCGAACTTAACGAGGTGTCTGTCAGGATGGGAACTAGTACAACTATTAGTGTACAAGATGTACAGGAGTGGGAACAAAACCCATCCCTGAGGAGAGCCTGTGTTGTTGGTGCATATGTCCAACACGTGGGGACCTACTTTGACGCGCTGTGACCTCTGGCTCAGGAAGTCCAACAGCCACAAAACCAGCCCCCTATCTAAGGAGATGTCCCTAATGAGCCTCTGTGCCATAATGTAAGGCTGGATTGTGTTGAAGGCAGAAGTAAAGTAAACAAACAGAAGCCTGACATAGGATTTGGCGCCCTCTAGATGTCTATAGACCATGGTGAGGTGAGTAAGAATGGCATCAACTCCTCTGCTGGGCTGATAGGCAAACTGAAACGGGTCGATTCACAATTTTCTCAAAGCATTTAATTACTAAGGATGTCAAGGCGACAGGGCAGTAGTCATTCAGCACAGAGGGATTAGATGCTTTAGGAATGGGTATAATTATTGACTTTTTCCACAATACTGGCACGTGTTGCTGGTCGAACGAGGATTGGAAAATGTCTGTAAAAACACCAGCCAATTGTTCAGCACAGTGCTTTAACACATGTCCACTTATTTTGCCTGGGCCTGGGCTGTTGTGTGCGTTACATCCCCTGAACAACTTCAAAACATCAGCCTGTTTAACAACAACCCTCTCAAACATTTGTAATGATGCTTCCATTTGTTTTACCTCCGACAGAAAGTCGTCAGATTCAAATCTTGAGAAAAAACATTCAGTTCATTAGCCATGTTCTGGCCCTCATGTCTCCCAAGGTCACCATAGGTTTTTCCCCTGCCTATGTGGGGGGCACTAGCCATGGATTTAATCCCTTGCCAGGCCACCCTTGAGTTTCCTGAGGAGAGGGTCCTCTCCACCCTTTGCTTGTATGCCTCCTTGTCCACCAGTATCTGTCTTTTGATCTCACATTGTACATCTCTTAAAGCCTGTATATTACCCTCAGCATAAACTGCCTTCTTCCTATTAAGTAGTGATTTTAGATTTTTTGATACCCAAGGCTTATTGTTAGGGAAGATTTTACAGGTTTTAGTAGGCACAACTGACTCAACACAGAAGTTTACATAGTCTGAAACAACATCTGTGAGTTCATCAAGATCAGAGCTGCTGTCCTCAAATTCCTCCCACATAGTTTAGTCAAAACACCCTTGGAGAGGAGTGATACTATTGTTGTTCCAGATCTGGACAGTTTTAACTCTAGGTTTCTCCCTCTCCAGGAGCCGACAGTAGGTTGGCCTGAGGTAGACAACATTGTGGTCTGATGTCCCCAGGGGAGGTCTGGTGGTGGCAGAGAAAGCATTTGGTATTGTCCCACAGCACAAATCAAGAGTCTTATTTTTCCTAGTGTGACATTTCACATACTGATGGTAGCTGCTCAGGACCTTGTGCAAAATACAGTTGTTAAAATCCCCTAAAATAAATGTGGGTGCGTCGGGGGAGATAGATTCCAGTTTCTGTTACAGATTATAAATAATCTCTGATGCTTTTGCTATATTAGCTTTTGGTTGAATGTACACAACAGCAGCAAACAATTGGGGTAACTCACGGGGCAGATAGTAGAGTCACAGTGACACAGAAAGCAGTTCAATGTCGTGGGTACAGAGTCTCTCTCTTACCAGGATCGATTTACACCACTGGTCCCTGACAAGCAGAAAGACGCCCCCCTTGTGATGTTTCCCTGTGACGGTCAGATCACGGTCTGCTCTGACCAGTTTGAAGCCGGCCGGCTCCACTTCCCTGTCATCCAGCCAAGTCTCAGTAAACGCCATGGTAGCCATGGTGCAATAGGCGATCATTTCAACTCTTGTCATGTAATCTACCCTTCATTATAATGTTTTTAAATACATATTTCAGTCATCCATAATAATAAATAGCTTGTAAATCAAACATTTGAAATTAACGTGCAGAGTTTGTGGTCTAGCAGTAACTCTCCAGGCATCAGTCACATATATTCTACTCTCCCCAACTGGGGTTCAATCTGTCTCCACCTTTACTATTGTTTTCCTACCTGCCTGTCTCCCCATATATCTGAATAAAATGTTTAACAATATATATGTAAAACACTTGAAATTAACAACTGGTTTCCAGCTTTCATAGAAGTGTAGTTGCAGTGCCTACCTTGTATTTATATTTCTGCCCAATTTTATAAATTCTTATTCCATTGAGAATGTTTTTATTTTCTTTTTTGTTGCATTGTTGAGAGGTGAACCTGCCCAAGTAAGCGTTTCATTGTACTGTGTAGGCCTATCCACACCATGTGGATATGAATAAACTTGAACTTTTAAAATGTCCAGTAGATGGAAGACGTCGACCGTATATCAAAAAAGAGTTTACCAAACTTTCTGAAAGAGCAATAGTTCACACACACACACACAAACCGGAAGATGAATAACACATAAGGAATAGTCACTGTTGTTACCAGCAACTCAAAGAGCGCACGTTTGTCGCCAGGGGTAAGTGTTTCAGTAACGTTTCTTTGCCATATCTTGACTTCTGAGGAAGGCATATTAATCGGCAGTTCAATGTTTGATGAACATGAAAGTTAAAAAGCTATAAACAAAAAGGACAGCCGTTAGTTGAGTTGACAAAGTTGCAAAAGTCGTAGTTCACTCACTTCAACAGTGACTGAATAGTCAGTCAAGTAATCTAACTGCCTACTGACATGGTTATTGAAATATTTGATTACTTATAACGAGGCAATTGTATCGCATGGCGCCTGAATCTGATTAATTATCATATTTTTGCATGTTCAGTGTCTGTCGATTTTAAATATATTTTTTGTTCCGTCTTGGTATTGATTGTCTAGTGGCTTGGCTTGGCGTAGGTGTTGAAGGGTGCATCGCCATCACGTGATGCCCAAAGTGGGGCATTGGAATACCAATTTATATTGTCAATATATATATATATATATATATAGCTCTGGAAAAAATTAAGAGACCACTGCAAAAATATAACTTTCTCTGGTTTTACTATTTATAGGTATGTGTTTGGGTGAAATTAACATTTTTGTTTTATTCTATAAACTACTGACAACATTTCTCCCAAATTCCAAAATATTGTCATTTAGAGCATTTATTTGCAGAAAATGACAACTGGTCAAAATAAAAAAAAAGATGCAGTGTTGTCAGACCTCGAATAATGCAAAGAAAATAAGTTCATGTTCATTTTTAAACAACACAATACTAATGTTTTAACTAAGGAAGAGTTCAGAAATCAATATTTGGTGGAATAACCCTGATTTTTCAATCACAGCTTTCATGCGTCTTTGCATGCTCTCCACCAGTCTTTCACATTGATGTTGGGTGACTTTATGCCACTCCTGGTGCAAAAATTCAAGCAGCTCGGCTTTGTTTGATGGCTTGTGACCATCCATCTTCCTCTTGATCACATTCCAGAAGTTTTCAATGGGGTACAGGTCTGGAGATTGGGCTGGCCATTACAGGGTCTTGATCTGGTGGTCCTCCATCCACACCTTGATTGACCTGGCTGTGTGGCATGGCGCATTGTCCTGCTGGAAAAACCAATCCTCAGAGTTGGGGAACAATGTCAGAGCAAAAGGAAGCAAGCTTTCTTCCAGGACAACCTTGTACGTGGCTTGATTCATGCGTCCTTCACAAAGACAAATCTGCCCGATTCCAGCATTGCTGAAGCACCCCCAGATCATCACCGATCCTCCACCAAATTTCACAGTGGGTGCGAGACACTGTGGCTTGTAGGCCTCTCCAGGTCTCCGTCTAACCATTAGACGACCAGGTGTTGGGCAAAGCTGAAAATTGGACTCATCAGAGAATATGACCTTACTCCAGTCCTCTACGGTCCAATCCTAATGGTCTTTTGCAAACCTCAGCCTGGCTCTTCTTTGCTTCTCATTGATGAAGGGCTTTTTTCTAGCTTTGCAAGACTTCAGCCCTGCCCCTAGGAGCCTGTTTCGAACTGTCCTCGCCGTGCACTTCACCCCAGCTGCCGTTTGCCATTATTTTTGTAGGTCACTTGATGTCATCCTACGGTTGTTGAGTGACATTCAAATGAGTTGGCGGTCATCCCGGTCAGTAGAGAGTCGTTTTCGCCCTCTGCCGGTCTATAGCTTTGTTGTCCCCAATGTCTGCTGCTTGACCTTGTTTGAAATTTTAAGGATGGAAGCAACCTGACGCTCACTGTATCCCTCTGCCAGTAAAGCCAGAATTTAACCCTTCTTTTCCTCACTCAAAACTTTCCTTTTCAACTCTTTTGGCATGGTCAATAGTTATTTTTTTATTAATATTACTTTTGAGGTACTATTAGCACTGTTTTTGCCATCCAGCTGGTCCTATTGCAAGAGGATAGTGATGACCACAGCAGTGGTTTTTATACTTTTCCTCGTTAAATAAAATGTGGTTCATGTGATCACCTAATCAGTACCTAATTCAGTAGAATGAGTTGTGCCTGTGTTGGAATTCAACAGACACTGGAATGGAATGGCTGTCATACATGTAGAGATGCTGATTTAAGAAAAAATTTCCTTTCTCGGGTGGTTGATGTCCTTGATGATCTTTTTGGCCTTCCTGTGACATCGGGTGCTGTAGGTGTCTTGGAGGGCGGGTAGTTTGCCCCCGGTAATGCGTTCAGCAGACCGCACCACCCTCTGGAGAGCCCTGCGGTTGCGGGCGGTGCAGTTGCCGTACCAGGCAGTGATACAGCCCGACAGGATGCTCTCAATTGTGCATCTGTAAAAGTTTGTGAGGGTTTTAGGTGCCAAGCAAAGTTTCCTAAGAGCTAGTCGCGAGGCCGCCATCCTCGTCGGCACCAGTGTATCAGTGGACGTTCCTGAGGGCTAATGTAAATGTTGTCCAAGCATTTGAGGCATTTATCCGACTAATTTTTTCTCAATACATAGTTTATCCTACTAGACATAATCAGATCACCCATAGTGGTCAAAAATATCATTCCTGGTTAAAATGATAAACAGGAGATGTTATACAAACAGTTCATGGTCTTGATGATGATCCAGGGAATAAGGAAGGCTAATCATTTTGGAGGTAGCCTACTTGATCATAATACATCATCTTTTGTTGCGAAATTGACTTACCCATGAAAAAAGATTCCATGCCTCAGTTCATGTTCAAATGGCTATGTCACCTGACTGTTAAACTGTTTAGATTTGATCAGATATATACTTTAGGCCTACTATATAATTCACATAGAAATATTATGTCATTACTGTAGGCAAGTGTTTATTAATCCTGGTCCTGGGAAAAAACCCAAAAGGGTGCACATTTTTGCTTTTCTCTAGCACTACACAGCTGATTCAAATGATCAACCAATCATCAAGCTTTGATGATTTGAATCAGGTGTGTAATGCTATGCTAAGGAAAAAAAAAAAAAGTGCACCCATTTGGGTCCCCAGGACCAGGATTAAAGAACACTGCTGTAGCTGTAGGCTAGTCACTAGGAATGGGCATTCAACATTTTTTTTTATGTGCTCATTTATCTATAGGCCTGTGCCAACAGTGCACAACAATGCCTGACTTATAATAACCATTACAGATAACAAATCCTAATTGATAAATTGCCCCATATACAGTGCCTTCAGAAAGTATTCATACCCCTTGACTTATTCCATATTTAGTTGTGTTACAGCCTGAATTGAAAATTGATTAAATATATGTTCTTTCTCACCCATCTACACACAATACCCCATAATGACGAAATGAAAAGTTTTTAGAAATTTGTGCTAATTTATTGAAAATGAAATACAGAAATATCTAATTTACATAAGTATTCACACCCCTTAGTCAATACTTTGTAGATGTAACCTTTGGCAGCGATTACAGCTGTGAGTCTTTCTGGGTAAGTCTTTAAGAGCTTTCCACACCTGGATTGTGCAACACTTGCCCATTTTATTATTTTCAAAATTCATCAAGCTCTGTCAAATTGGTTGTTGATCATTGCTAGACAACTATTTTCAGGTCTTGCCATAGATTTTCAAGTAGATTTAAGTCAACTGTAACTCAGCCCTCAAGAACATTCACATTCTACTTGGTAAGCAACTCCAATGTAGATTTGACCTTGTGTTTTAGGTTATTGTCCTGCTGAAAGGTAAATTCAACTCCCAGTGTCTGGTGGAAAGCAGACTGAACAAGGTTTCCCTCTAGGATTTTGCCTGTTCTTAGCTCTATTCCGTTTCTTTTTTATCCTGAAAAACACCCCAGTCCTTAACGATTACAAGCATACCCATGACATGATGCAGCCACCACTATGCTTGAAAATATGGAGAGTGGTACTGAGTTAGGAGTTGGTACTGAGTTAGGAAGGACACCTGTATATTTGTAGTGACTGGGTCTATTGATACACCACCCAGAGTGTAATGAATAACTTCATCATGCTCAAAGGGATATTCAATGTCTGCTTTTTTTTGTTTTTTACCCATCTACCAAAAGGTGCCCTTCTTTGTGAGCCATTGGAATACCTCCTTGGTCTTTTTGGTTGAAACTGTGTTTGAAATTCACTGCTTGACTGAGAGACAATTATCTGTAAGGTATGTGTGGGGTACAGAGATGAGGTAGTCATTCAAAAATCATGTTAAACACTATTATTGCACACAGAGTGAGTCCATGCAACTTATTATGCGATTTGTTAATCACATTTTTACTCTCACTTATTTAGGCTTGCCATAACAAAGGGGTTGAGTACTTATTGACTCAAGACATTTCAGCTTTTCATTTTTTATTAATTTGTAAACATTTCAAAGAACATAATTCTAATTTGACATCTGAATGCAAGTGCCATTTAAGATTAATTTGAATGAAACTATAATATCAACTGGTTATTATATCGTGGAACACAATCTTCAAAAAGGCAGTAACCTGGAGTTTGCTTGTAGAAGCTTATGGCTGTACAATGGCATAGCCTTGCTTTGTTAATTTAGCAGACAAGACACTCTTATTTTCCGAGCCCTTATCACACTCAAGACACCTATTTTTATAGTAAAAAAACATGATGTAATATAACAGAATAAAATGGAACAGATTATTTTTCCAAATGAAAAAAGCTGCCAGTGCAAAGTGATATGCACCTTGCATCTGGAACAGTTATTCTGAGTGATCATTTGAAACGGGACTCAATTTGGCGAGTTGAAAGACAATTTTTTCAGGGTTACAAACCAAAATCTGTCTTAAACAGACGTTCTATTTAGCTTATTCTGCCTGTTCTTTGGACATGTATGTTTTCAATGAGGAATTGCTAATCCATTTTGAACACTGCATGGTGATGAATTACGGCCATGACATCTGTTTGGAGTAGGCCTTTGATTAATGATTCTGATGAAAAGACGCTCTTTGTCTTTATCAAACTAATGTTTTTGCGTATTTTCAGTGTGGAAACTGGCTATGTTTAGGGGGCTATATCCTAGGCCAGAGATGGGCAACTTTGATGGGTAGGGGCCACAAAAAATCTGAAATCATCAATAGTTGCTGCAGTGGCTCACGGGTCTGTGTACCCACATCCATACCCACACATGCAGACAGTCGGCCATAGCGTTTTGGGAGCCCTAAGCAACATTTTGTTTAACAGCTAATTTCCTGTAATTCTACACATTTTGCCATAGAGTGGAGAGAAACGTTTGCAGTTTTTAATATGATATCTGAGTCAGAGTGGCCAACAAAATCAATGGGGGCCCCCTGGTCAGTAATTCGACCTTGATTACTACAAGTTTAGATAGCTGGCCGCTAGACTAACTTACCCAAAACATTTTTTGCTGACATGGGCTAATTGAGTGACTGTCAGTGACTGACATAACAACAGAAAAACGTCTGATGCACAACATTTCGAAATTGCACCTTGGAGATTCTACTATTGTAACTCAACGGTAAGTTGAGACCCCGAATTAGTTCCTTTTTTTTAGGGATATTGATCCACGGGCCTACAAAAAGGGGTCAGAGGGCCGCCAGTTGCCCATCCCTGGTCTAGGCTAACCAATTCTTAATGGCACTAGCAGTTCGCAAAATAGCCTAAGCAGAAGTAGACGGGACGCAAATATTCCAAAACTGCAGCTCGTTGTTGGAACACATATTTTCCTACTTCAATCAACCAGTCGATTTTGAATTTGTGATAAAACTGTTGTCATTTGGCAAGGAATGTAGCTTGTGTATCCCATCAGTTCGATACATTTTATAGGCATTTATTTCTATAGACCTATAGGGAGCTTGTGTGCGCACTCGGCACATTTGTGTGTAGGCAGCGGTCAGAACGCAATTGAGTGAATGAGACACCGAGGGGAAGGAAATTTAGGGAGAAGAACTGTGTGATGCTTGGCTTGATTTATTTTTTGCTTTTTGTTGTGCCCCGCAAATGCACATGTACAAATGGAACACTAGAGTGTTAACGTTGTCTTCAAGACAAAATTTAACTTACCTGTTCAGGAAGCCACAAAGCACATTCCACCAAATAGTTTCAGTATTTTTTATATCTGGTTAAAGATCGAGCTTTGACGTCCGTTGGAGTACTTGGTTACTCATACCCATCCCTACTAGTCACTAAGCTAAACTTGCAGTCGCACACCAGATAAATGTAAATAGGCCTATGAAAACCTTAAATATTTTAACTTAATGCAAACAGCAGATTTGATATGAAATTGCTTCTAAAATCCAATTGAAATGGATGGAAATGTACTGTTTTCTATCTGTAAACTACTCAAGAATGTGTCAAGATTCAGCTGATTTTGCAATGGCTCTGATTGCATTGATTTTCCTTCTAGATTTTGCGCCTCAGTAAGATAGTCCGAAGACAAAAGTATATGCCCCCGATTAACCTTCATTTGCCTATCTTTGCAAAAAGAACAATTGAAAATTAAAGATTTGTAATATGATGAAAAATAGGTGTTTATCTGAATGAACCTCATTCTTCTGTCTCAGAAATGTTCCTGTACATTCTTGGACTGGTGGCTTTTTGGTTTGTGTTCCGCTGGTACAGGGAACTCGCAAGAGTACCCAATAAAGGACAGAAATATGTCTACATCACTGGCTGTGACTCTGGGTTCGGGAACCTTCTAGCCAGACATCTGGACAAGCTGGGCTTCTGTGTGATCGCAGCCTGCTACACTGAGAAGGGGGAGGATGAGCTGAAGAAGGTCTCTTCTGAACGACTGAACACAGTCCACCTGGATGTCGTCAGCACTGACAGTGTCAACAAAGCAACAGCATTTATCAAAACCTTGGTTGGGGAGAAGGGTGAGTGTCTTTGAAGACCAGTTTAGCCAAATGTTGCAACTCTCTTAAAAATTGCCTCCAAGGCTTTTCTGACTTAAATTGGGGGAAACGTTTGTTATTCAAAATATCCAAGTATCTAGACTGACTACTGCTCTACTCATTTGTTCTATTACCATGAGTCAGAGTCAACTGTTGCTATGGAATTTCCAACCACAAACAAGTTAACCCAACATCTCTGAACACACCTTCTCACTGAAAGAGCCCTCACTCCCACATGTGACAACTGGCATGTAAGCACTTGTTGACACCTGTAGGCATGGAATGTTTTCCTCCATCCATTGTGACTGCTGCCTGTGTCCTGCTGTGTGTGTGATGTTGGTACATAACAATGCTCTACTTTCATGCCATTTCAGGTCTGTGGGCTGTGGTGAACAATGCTGGAGTCTCTGTACCATCTGGTCCCTGTGATTGGATGACCATCGACGACTACAAGTCCATGCTGGATGTGAACCTCATTGGAGTCATTGGTGTAACTCTGAGCGTCCTGCCCCTCATCAAGATGGCCAGGGGTAGGGTGGTGAATGTGGCCAGCGTGTTTGGGAGGATAAGTGCCTTCGGGGGTCCCTACTGTGTGTCAAAATATGGAGTGGAGGCTTTCAATGACAGTCTGCGGTGAGTGTCCTTGCTTTTTGTCTAAGCATATACTGTATCACGGTTATTTGAATTTGAAACTGAATCGTGATGCTCAGAGCATTGTTCTCTATGGCTCCGACTTCATATGAATACTGTATTGCAGATGTATTAATGTTTGTTGTGGCATATTCTTGTTTTTGAATTCCAGGATGAACATGTCAGCTTTTGGAGTTAAAGTCCTGTGTCTGGAACCAGGATTTTTCAAAACAAGTGTGACTGATCTACATCTCCTGAGAAAAAATGTAAAGACATTGTGGGACAAACTGCCTGAAGAAATCAAAGATCAATATGGACATGATTACCCAGAGAGAGGTAAGTTATTTATTTTTTAAACAAAACAAACATACACATGAACCTATGCATGCTGCTGTAATATGATAGATGCAAATAGGATTCTCGTAACCTATGTGACAGAATGACAAGCTCTCCAAGAACGCATTGACAAGGATTGCCCAGAGCAAGTGAACTGAGCAGTCAGGCAAGTTCAGCCTGCCTGCCTTTGACCTAGACCTCAAACAGTCAGACATACAATTTCTTCATTGTGTTCCAAGATGTCAAAATCAGCTTGTTGATGGAGGCAATACCTTTCTTCCAGCAAATGTTACATTGGAGAAGAATGTTGCGACGTTGCTGGATGGGGACCTGATGAAGGTTGTGAGCTGCATGGAGCATGCCATCTCTGCTGTCCACCCTCGTACCCGCTACTCACCTGGCTGGGATGCCAAGTTCTTATGGTTGCCTATGTCCTACCTGCCAACTTGGATCGCAGACAAAATGCTCTTAAAAGATATGGCCAACCCAACAGGATCTATTCTTTAATGTTAATGGTTGTCTGACCAAAAGTAGGAGGAAGTCTTTATTTACACCCACAGGAGAGCAAGAAAAATGTAATGCGGTGCGTTTTTTATCATTGGAAAAAATGTATAGCATGTGATTCAACCAATGAATGGAAAAATAAACACTAATTTGTTTTCAAACTTAAACAGAGTTGCATTTTGTCTAATCACATTTGGATTTGTACTGTCTGTTTCCCTGGTCTGATAATAAAACCGAATGGAGAGATTTTCAGTAGTTCAAATGAAGCGGTGGTTGCATTATGTCCACTTGATACATATAGTAAGTGATATTCTGTCTCTGTAGACTAACTATTAGCTTGTACCCTAGTATGACTTGCAGCAAATTCTTCCTATCAAAAAACAAATGCTTACAATTCAACACATTCCTGATCAAATTATGTTTACTCTCATTGGATATACCTGTGACATGCTACCATTAATTCCAACTAAGGAATCAGAAATCATTATTGCAGAAAGAGTTGTAGAATTTAGATCTTTTTTTCTATTAAGCTAAATTCTCTCCGACCAGAAATACCTAATAGCCTGCTGAGCTTCTCAAATGAAGATGATCTTTCACCCTGCTGGACATGTATGTCATATGAAAAGTTGTGAGCACCTTGCAGCCACGTGTGCTTATGATCAGGTGCATTGCTGCATGTGATTATGACAAAATAATAATATAATCCTTCAGATGTGTACCAGTTCTATAAGTAAGATAGACGAGGATTATGGAGTTGGAGGACACACAGACAAGCAATTGCATTATGAAAATAAACGTAGGAATGATATTGTAGGCCTATACTCTAAACACTGAGCTATTGTCTTATTTTGAAGACTCATACTGTTTTTGAAGATGGTTCTTCAGAGCCTATTCCACTTTGTCGTTACTGTTGTGGTGTTTTTATTATACTGGCAAACGCGTAAACTATTCAAATGAAGGAGCGATTAGACTCAGCTTTCTCTGGTGTTTTGAAGAAGAAGAAAAAACAGGATAATGTGTTATTGAAAAAAATACCATTATATAACTGAAATGACTCCCTACAGGTCTTCCCTATGGTCTCTGAAGAGAATATCTAGTAGATTTTTCTCAGGTGAGATTGATAAAGTTCTTTGTCTTTTATAACGTTTTTTAACATAGATTTCTTGCAATGTAATAAAGAAAGCAATTGTTTAAGTTTTTTTTCTTCAGTTACAGCCTTAGCCATCACCTGGTTTATTGGAGATATCTTTATCACAGGCAGTGATAGCGGATTTGGAAATTTGGTGGCAAGTCGGCTTGACCGAAAGGGGTTTAATGTAATATCCACTTGTCTCACAGAGAAAGGTGGCTCGGATTTGAAGGCTGTGGCCTCTCCCAGACTGAACACCGTTCTGTTCAGGGGGTGGATAGGGTGCCAGTCAGAGTCAAGCACTGGGAGAGATAAAAACGGGATAGGGGTGCTTGACTACCTCGCAACCCTCTAACTGACCCATAAATCTGCATATTTTCAAACCACTGTCACCCTGAGAGCTGTCGAGGAAACATATAGAATACCTACCATAACATAGACATAGTGATGAGAAAATGGACAAACTTTTGTTAGTCATCAGCCAAGTTTGTTCTGCATTACAGAAATGATTTTAATTAGATGCCTAATTACAATATTCATGCTTTAATGTATGATCTAGTTCCTTCCAATGAACACTAAAACATATTGATTTATGGCTGTCCCAAGCTTTGAAGTACTACTTCTGTACATAGACCACATAAACCCTATAGAATGAAATATATGTGGTGCAACATCCACAAGCATGTCATGTATCCTTTAACACTTTCTCACAAGCAGATTAAATGGAATGGAAGATTTATGGAGGTTTGCTGCATACATCCAGCTGGGATTATAGTAGATTTAAAATGTCTGGTTAAAGATGAATTGCCTTTTGACATTCCCAGAATTCAACTAACTATTGATGGGACACAAGTTTCACTAGGGGGCATCACTCTAGGATTACATGTACACTGAACAAAAATAAATATAAATGCAACACGCAACAATTTCAAAGATTTTACTGAGTTACAGTTCATATAAGGAAATCAGTCAATTGAATAAATTAGCCCCTAATCTATGGATTTCACATGACTGGGAATGCAGATATGCATCTGTTAGTCACAGATACCTTTTTTTTAAATGGTAGGGGCGTGTATCAGAAAACCAGTCAGTATCTGGTGTGACCATCATTTGCCTCATGCAGGGCGGCACATCTCCTTCACATAGAGTGAATCAGGCTGTTGATTGTTGCCTGTGGAATGTTGTCCCACTCCTCTTCAATGGCTGTCCGAAGTTGCTGGATATTGGCGGGAACTGGAACACGCTGTCGTATGCAGACCATGGAAGAACTGGGACATTTTCAACTCTATGAATTGTGTACCGATCCTTGCGACATGGGGCCGTGCATTATCTTGCTGAAACATGAGGTGATGGCTGCGGATGAATGGTATGACAATGGGCCTAAGGACGTCATCAAGGTGCATTCAAATTGCTATCGATTAAATGCAATTGTGTTCGATATCCGTAGCTTATGCCTGCCCATACCATATCCCCACCACCACCATGGGGCAGTCTCTTCATAACGTTGACATCAGCATCTGCCATCTGCCCGGTACAGTTGAAACTGGGATTCATCTGTGAAGAGCACACTTCTCCAGCATGCAAGTGGCCATCAAAGGTGAGCATTTGCCCCCTGAAGTCGGTTACGACTCCGAACTGCAGTCAGGTCAAGACCCTGGTGAGGACGACGAGCATTCAGATGAGCTTCCCTGAGACGGTTTCTGACAGTTTGTGCAGAGATTCTTCGGTTGTGCAAACCCACAGTTTTATCAGCTGTCCAGGTGGCTGGTCTCACGTGGTCTGTAGTTGTGAGGCCAGTTGAACATACTGACAAATTCTGTAAAACGAAGTTGGAGGCAGCTTATGGTAGAGAAATGAACATTCAATTCTCTGGCAACAGCTCTGGTGGACATTCCTGCAGTCAGCAAGCCAATTGCACGCTCCCTCCAAAATGTGGTATTGTGTTGTGTTACAAAACTGCACATTTTAGAGTGGCCTTTTATTTCCCCCAGCACAAGGTGCACCTGTGTAATAATCATGCTGTTTAATCAGCCACTTGATATGCCACACCTGTCAGGTGGATGGATTATCTGGGCAAAGGAGAAATGTTCACTAACAGGGATGTAAACAAATTTGTGCACAAAATTGGAGAGAAATAAGCTTTTTGTGCATATGGAACATTTCTGGGATCTTTTATTTCAGCTCATGAGACATGGGACCAACATTTTACATGTTGCGTTTATATTTTAGTTCAGTATAGTCGAAACCTCCTCTGAGTGGAAAATACTTTGTTTCTACATTTATTTTACTGAACAGTTGCAATGTACAGGGTTGTTTAAGTTACTTTCTAAATATAATTTACGTTTTTTTCAAGATGATTGATGAGAAAAGTTTTGTCCAACCCCATCGGGTATCTCACTGCATCCGCATATGCCATGTCTTGAAATATGCAGATGGCCGGATTAAAAGTTAATTTACTTTGTAAGACTTCTGACAGCCAATTTTCTAACTCCGCCCATAACGTTTGGACTTCATAGCATTCCCAGAAGACATGGATTATTGCGTCATTGTTAGTTTTACACTTAAGACATGACTCTTCCTAGTATTGAGTTATCTCAAGGCTTAAAAATCCTTCTTTACCCTGTCTCCTCCTCTTCATCTACACTGATTGAAGTGGATTTAACAAGTGACATCAATAAGGGATCATAGCTTTCACCTGGATTCACCTGGTAAATCTATGTCAAGGAAAGAGCAGGTGTTCTTAATGTTTTGTATACTCAGTGTAGATTCTCACCACAGAGTTATTCATAGATTTAAGCATGTATTAGCTACATAACAACTAAGCTGCCTGCTTTTATGTTCAGGCAGGATTTGCAGAATTTTGGTGTAAAAGTGAGTATCATTGAGCCTGGTTTCTTCAAGACGGGTGTAACCAGGCTGGACCTCATTGAAGCAGACCTGCAGAGACTGTGGAACCGTCTTCCTGAGGAGGTCAAGCACTCATATGAACCCAACTTCTTTGACGAATATGAGTAAATACTGTATACTGTATGTTTTTAAAATTGTTTAGTCATGTCATTACAATGCTGAAACATTCATGTCTGTCTCTCATCCATTTCCTGTAGTCTATATTACAGATGTAAAAGCTCAGGATTTCTCCATGGGTCTCCTGGGCAGTTGAGACATCTCCAAAGTGACCAGTTGCATGACCTTACAGCCCGCCACCAGCTACTCACCCTTTTGGGATACCAAGCTCATCTGGGTCCCCCTGTCCTACCTCCCTGCATTCATTGCAGACTTCGCCATCGCTGTTCTACTTCCTGTCCCCAAAGGCAACAGAAAGATCCATGCAAACCAAGTGGGTGTGGCAAACACGAGCCACTGGACCTTTTCCTTTATCAATCACATCTATGATACGTTGTAGATTGAATTACATGCATTATTTTCATTTCGGGGATGTTGATACTACATAGATTATCAGTGGTGTATGTAGTGCAAATTGTGAATAATTAATGAATATTGATATTACATCTTTTTTTTTTTTTTTTTTTTTTTTAAAGTCATTTAGCAGACGCTCTTATCCAGAGCGACTTACAGTTAGTGAATACATATATATATATTTTTTATACTGGCCCCCCCTGGGAATCGAACCCACAACCCTGGCGTTGCAAACGCCATGCTCTATCAACTGAGCTACATCCCTGCCGGCCATTCCCTCCCCTACCCTGGACGACGCTGGGCCAATTGTGCGTCGCCCATGAGTCTCCCGGTCGCGGCCGGCTGCAACAGAGCCTGGATTCGAACCAGGATCTAGTGGCACAGTTAGCACTGCGATGCAGTGCCTTAGACCACTGCGCCACTCAGGAGGAGATTAAATCTTCCTGTGTTGCCTACAAAATACAGTGTGTGTGTGTGTGTGTGTGTAAGAGGTTATTATGCATGTGAGTTAATTTTCTCAAACATAGATTTTTGGTTAATCACAATGTATTTCAAGGTAAGAAAAACAGACTGTCGAGATTGTATTACAAAACAAAAAAATGTATTATATTGTCTTATATATGTCTCAGCAGCATACATTTTGTCTCCCACTTTGCTATCTAGAAAACCATCTGAGCATACAGTATTTAGAATGATCATTGATACAGTCTTTATTTGTTATTTTCATCATAATACAAAACAATCAATCTAAGAGCACAGGATTCATAGCCCATGTTTAGAAAATAACAGTCAGATTCTTCGTTTAATGACCTGACCAAATGCTGTATCTCCAGATATGGATGTTTTGCTCTTGGACTATACCAGCTCCAGAGTCACTGGATGTGTCCAAAATTATACATCTTCACACATTAAAATCATGGCCATATTCAAGTATTGTTCCAAATTAATTTTAAAGAGGACATCATTATTCATAAAGCATTTTACTAAAATATGATCATTTTCATTTAAATATGCCAAAAAAGTCAGGGAACATTGTATATCATTTTGATCTTAAGTACCATGTAAGTATGCTTAGCATACTATCCTTTGAGATATTCTGAATTTTCATAGTTTTCTATAGATTTAGAATAGCTATAGTAAGAATTGGATCCGTTTGTATTTGTTTTGTTTGTTTTTTAAGCCCTGAAATGAGGTATATAAACATGCAAGATGAAATGCATACATATTCAGTTTTGTTCAGTGGCAAAAATTATTAATTATCCTTTCAAAACATTGTCCTAATTCACAATGCACTTCACCTGTTGTGTGTTTTGTTTATGAAGCACTATGGAAAATATAATATTCTCTGGCTGTTAGAAATAGATTATCAACAAAAATCTTACTCTTCAAATTTACAAATGTACAACATATAACATTTCTATCAGCAGTTTCAGTGCAAAGATATACATATAGTATATCACAATAAAAAAAATCATGAAACAAGAATTGGCATAAGAAATATCTGAAGGCATAGTCATGACAGACCTATTTTCTGTATGCTAACGAAATGTTTGTCTAATTTCTTTTCACAAATCAATCTTAGTTTTGTAGACAGGCTACATATAAAAATAGATTCTGTGCAAAGGAGAGTGTGTCTTTGATTCCAATCTGTGAGAAAGGGGGTCATACATCGATGTCCTCTTTGACGAGGTTCGCCGTGTCTCGGAAAGTGTCCTCAGTTGGTGAGTAGGTGCTGGGACGATCCTTCTTCAGGCGTTTGGTGGTTGGGGCAAAGGGAGAGGGGTCAGTGGAGGAACTGTCCTCATTGCTTCCTACTGCTTTTTCATTCTTCATCTGAAAAACAATAAGGGGATGACTAGCAGAAAACAGGCCAACACAACCCCAACATTTGTTCACCTCTGAATCAGAAGCAAACCTCAAACAGTTAGGAGTACAAACACATGTGGGCCATTCTCTACTGTAGAACAGCCGTGTCTCAAAAAGGAACAGGTGCTGAGAGATATGAAGCAAAGAGTCAGTCACCCCCCAAATGCTCATTGGGTGTCAGTATTGGGCTTACCTCTGAGTAGATAGGGTTTTCAAAAGTTAAGCTTGGCTTCAATTTTCTTTTGAAGGTGCTCCACCTGGACTCCTGTAAATGTAGGACACAATTGCTGTAAATTACAATATAATCCCTATCCTTTACCTAATGATAAAAGTACAGGAAGGGAGAGTCACCTGAACAGGCTTGGCTCTGGCTGTGGAACTGTCCACGGTGCTCACAATCTGCTCTGTATGGTTCGCAAAGTTGTTCTCTATCTGCTCACCGCTAACAGTAACAGTCACCTGTTTGGAGTAAAACAGTGCAGAACAATTAGTATTGTTTTAACAATGATGTCAATCCAACCTGCCCTAGGTATGTTCATGCAACAGTGTTGTCTTGTCTACCTGTGTGGCGTGGATGACAGCAGGATCACTAGACGATCCAGCCGCTGCATTGGCATACAGATGGTTCTCAAATGTGATTGGCTGCCTCCCTGCTTCCACTGCGAAGTTCCCATCCTGAACGAGACATACTGTTATTCATCATGTCCATCAAAGGTGATTCAAACAGCATTGCTATCTATCACCTACATGTATTTCAAGCTCTTAGTATAAAGTCAATGCCCTGCAATTTGTGCTTTACTTTATTAACTACAGAGCAAAACAACCCTGGCTGGGAATGTGTTGACTATTAGTCTTGTTAATAATGTACAATGACAGACATCCAAAGGGCTAAAGTCAACCGGGGTCTAACACAGGATTAATATGCTGATGGTGCAGTCTGAAGGTGCAGTGACACCACTAAGTGCTAAACCAACACAATCCAGTTTACCAGATGCTTGGCCCTGTCAATGAATGACACCCCGATGGGTGGAGGTCCCAGATCCATGGTGACATTGTCACCCGAGCGAAACGTCACCCCATTGCCTGTGTCACCCGATTTCACCAGACTGCTAAGGCTGGAAAGGAAAGACACAAGAAAATGGTTTCTCATTTACACACATTTCATGTGAGGCTCTCGTTTGAAATGTTACGACAGAGGCAAGCACAGATGTTTGAAATCAGGTGAGCTGAGAACCTACCTGGGTAGTTTGGGCATGGACGGGATTAAGGAGCCTGTTCGTTTGTAGTTGAGGAAAACCGCAACAGCCAACGCTCCAGTGATGATGATGACAATCACTGCTAACAGTGCAGCAACTGCTGAAATACAAAGATGTCAGCAAGCAACAAAGTTTACTCCAGAACATTTATACTCATCTTTTGTAAAACATGTATCAGTAGTCCAAAACTAAAACAATGTATCACTTATTACTTTGCTGACATACTACCAATTGAGGTTAAAAGATTATGGTGAGTTGGGCTTTTTATTAGCTAGTGAACTGAGTAATATTTTACTGGAGAGAAAAACAGCTTTAGTGTTTGCTCAGTCAAAACAAATCTCAAGGTCATAATATAATGACTTGTGAGACAACAGTATAACGAAAGATAATGTTACTTGGCTCAATCAATGTTGTGGAACTACTGTATCATGAACCATTACTCAGAAAAGTTGTATGAAGACAGTTGTATGAAGACTGGCACTTTGGACTGACATGTTTGGGGAGAAATCTAATCGTATTTGAAGAGATCCATATTGCAGGTCATTCAGTATCATACAGATATCCCACTTCTTATCTCACGTTTTACTGTACCTGCTCCTGCAGGGGCACCACTGGACTTTCCCATCTCACAGTAACTCCCTGCATAGCCATACGGACACCTGCAAAAGAAAAGACAAAAAACAAATGTTTCTTCATGGGGTGGAACGAAACACTCATATGGCTTGTGGCTGTGTTGTTACATGTTATAATAATATGACAATGAATCTACTTCCTGACACCAGCTGCTGAACTCACTTGCACTTGGGTAGGCCCCCCTCATCAGTGTAGCAGGTCCCTCCGTTCATGCATCTGCATGCAAGAGGCATTAAGACTGGAGCCTCAATGGCTGCAGGAGTGAAAGCCACGTACAACGTCACCACAACGTCACACAACAACATCAGAGCAGCCATGCATGTACAGTATAGAGTATGATTTCAATGATCAATGGTGCATGGTGCAGGGAGGCTGCATTCACAGGTGATGTGATTTCCTTTATAGACCATACCTGCGTCACATTCGTTGGGGTTGAAGCCGACCAGGGATGATCCTTGGGGGCAGGTGCAGGTGTAGCCCCCAGGCCGGATCAGACACAGGTGACTGCACATGTCCTTACAGGGGTTGGGCACTGAGAGAGGGAAGAAGAGACCTGTAACTACCTTATACTCACCAGACAGGAAAAAACTACAGTGTGTTTGTTTTAGACTTGACAAACTCTAACCTGAGCGGTTGTATCTATGCTCCTGGTAGATGCGGACTTGAGTCAGCCAGGGGTTGATGGTCAGCACCTTCACTTTGTCCTCCTTCCCAAACTTATCAGCCTTCCAGACTTCACCCCGCTCCTTGGTTGTCCAGTACACATGCCCCTCAAAGACATCCAGGCTGTAGGGATTACCAATATCTGAAGCAGAAAATGGCCATACTTAATTAGCCAGCACTTCAATAGACGTGGTCTGATTCAATCATTAACTATTAAGGGAGTTAATAAAGTAGTTATTACAAATAATATATCACCAGCATGTTAGCAACATCTATTGTTGCATCCCAAAAGGCGATCTATTCCCTACATTCTGCACTACTTTTGACCAGAGGCCTATGGACCCTGGTCAAAAGCAGTGCACTATATAGGGAACAGGGTACCATTTGGGATGCAACCTAAGAAAGGTCTCAGTGGGTTCTGACCTCCTGACATGATGATCTTCCTCTCGGTGCCGTCCGGCTTCATGGACTCTATAATGTTCTCCTTGGAGTCACACCAGTAGATCCTGTCTCCATTCAGGTAGTCCAGAGTCAGTCCAGTGGGCCAGCCCAGGTCCTCGTCCAACAGAACCTGCCTGTGCTGCCCGTCCATCCAGGCAGACTCGATCCTGGGTCTCCTACCCCAGTCTGTCCAGTACATGATTCTGGGAAATGCACAGTCACATATTTTTTATTTATTTTTATTTCACCTTTATTTAACCAGGTAAGCCAGTTGAGAACAAGTTCTCATTTACAACTGCGACCTGGCCAAGATAAAGCAAAGCAGTGCGATAAAAACAACAACACAGAGTTAAATATGGAATAAAGAAAAACAAAACGTACAGTCAATAACACAATATAAAATCTACATACAGTGTGTGCAAATGTAGCAAGTTATAGTGCTAAATAATTACAATTAGTATTAACTCTGGAATGATAGATGTGCAAGAGATGATGTGCAAATAGAGATACTGGGGTGCAAATGAGCAAAATAAATAACAATATGGGGATGAGGTAGTTGGGTGGGCTAATTTCAGATGTGCTGTGTACAGGTGCAGTGATTGGTAAGGTGCTCTGACAACTGATGCTTAAAGTTAGTGAGGGAGATAAGAGTCTCCAGCTTCAGAGATTTTTGCAATTCGTTCCAGTCATTGGCAGCAGGGAACTGGAAGGAATGGCGGCCAAAGGAGGTGTTGGCTTTGGGGATGACCAGTGAGATATACCTGCTGGAGCACATACTAGGGGGGGTGTTGCTATGGTGACCAATGAGCTAAGATAAGGCGGGGATTTGCCTAGCAGTGATTTATAGATGGCCTGGAGCCAGTGGGTTTGGCGACGAATATGTAGTGAGGACCAGCCAACAAGAGCGTACAGGTCACAATGGTGGGTAGTATATGGGGCTTTGGTGACAAAACGGATGGCACTGTGATAGACTACATCCAATTTGCTGAGTAGAGTGTTGGAGGCTATGTTGTAAATGACATCGCCGAAGTCAAGGATCGGTAGGATAGTCAGTTTTACGAGGGCATGTTTGGCAGCATGAGTGAAGGAGGCTTTGTTGTGAAATAGGAAGCCGATTCTAGATTTAACTTTGGATTGGAGATTCTTAATGTGATATGCTTAACAGAGTGTTTGTTAACAAATGTCTTTGACTTTTAAATAATATTTATATAGTACACTCCACAATGCTGTTATATCTGAGAGGATACACTATATTTGCTTATTGTGAAGGATACACACACACACACACACTTTATTCTTCGGAACAAACCAAAAAGCCCCCCATGTCACTGTAGTTGATCACTTCCGTACCCGAGTGCTGGATTCAAAACAATAGCAGCTGGCTGGTCCAGGTCATTATGGATCAACCACTTCCTGTAGCGCCCATCTAGCTTTGCCACTTCAATTCGATTGGTCCCTGCATCTGTCCAGTAAATGTGACTGTAAAACCAAGATTAGCTGTTAGATTGAATACAAAAATGTATTCTTAAAAGCAAAAATAGTAAGCAATAATGAAGGAGTTGTACCCTCCGATCCAGTCCACAGCGATACCATCAGGATTGGCAACATATCTCAGGTTCAGATCCAACTCCTTCACTGGGTTATTGCCGTTGTCATTGAATGTGGTCATGTAGGCCCGCTTGATAGAGCCAAACTGAGATCCTCGGCCCAGGACCGTCCAGTACACAATACCTGAGAGCACAATAGGGTCATATTCAGAAGTGCACATCATTACAAAATGGTTTACAACGGAAAACGAAAATGTGTTTGTTATTGGACAAGTTCAGGTAGTCCCTCCCCGTTTTGGCCCATTTGCTTCTGTTTGGTTCCTCATGAAGTGGAAACCTCCCCAGTCACTGTATCACTCCCATAGTGCTCTTCACATGAGCCAAATTGCACTGACTAGTTAACTAGTTGAGCTGAAGGTCTTACTGAGTCCGATGCCCTCTGGATCCCACTGGTAGTCCAGAGCCTGGATGTGCTCGGCGTTGTCCACGTAGTCTGAATACTGCTCCGATGACAAGTTGAAGCGGCGAATCCGCACATTGTCGGGCAGAAGCAGCACTGGTGGGTTTCCTGAAATGGAGAATAGTGAAATATGGTCCCATCCTTAAAGGGATACTTCGGAATTTTGGCAATGATGCCCTTTATCTACTTCCCCAGATGTCAGATGAACTCGTGGATAACATTTTTATGTCTCTGTGTCCAGTATGAAGTAAGTTAGAGGTAGTTTCACAAGCCAATGCTAACTAGCGTTAGCACAATGACTGGAAGTCTATGGTATCTACTAGTATTGCCAAAATCCCGAAGTATCCCTTTAACATTCAGGCATTCTACTCCAGAGCACTAACAGATAGGAGGCAGATGCTGTGTCCCAAATGGCACCCTCTTCCCTATATAGTACAGTAGTGCACTACAAAGGGAATAGGGTGCCATTTGGGACGAAACGGAATGACTTGTCCAGCTAAGCTCTTACCCTCAGCAGCACACTCAATGCCATGCTGCTCGCTGACTGAGCGGAAGCCCTGGGCACAGAAACACTCGTAGCTTCCCTTGGAGTTCTTACACTCCTGTGGACACGTCCCGTAGACCTCACACTCGTTCACATCTGTTCACAAACACAACAACAGGAAAAACACAGAGAGAGCAAAAGGTTAATAATAGCGTAAGCAGAAGAAATCATAAGAGGTAATAAAAGAGCGTGACATTGGTACAGACAGAGTGGTGTTTCCACATTCAGGCTGTACTGATGCTTCCTGTACCTTCACAGGTGTTCCTGTCTGTCTGGCTGGGTTTGTATCCAGGCCTGCAGGAGCAGAGGAAGCCTCCGTCTGTCAGGTCTGTGCAGTTGTGCTCACAGATGTTCTCACTGCAGGAGCGCCCACTGCCAACATCTGGGGAGAGCACATATACATGTGTCATATTATGAGGGTTGACATTTACTCTCGCTTCAGTATTATACAAACAGCCATGTAGCTTAGCATAAGATAACGGTTTATGATGATTGAGATGGAGAGGGAAGACTATGGTTACTGAGTTGGGTGGGTTACTCACTGCAGCCCAGCTCATCAGAATGATCTCCACAGTCATCATAGTCGTCACAGGCATACTGCAGAGGGATGCACTGGCCATTACTGCATTTGTACTCATCCGCTGAACAGGGCCCATGTGTTGGGGTCTGGCCTGTGACAAACACAACACATCATGTCAACATGTCAATCATTTCAGAGAGTGAAAGACATGGACGATCGGATGAACAATAACCTTTGGTAACATGACAAATACGTCCCAAATGGCACCCTATTCCCTATATGGTGCACTACTTTTGACCAGAACCCCATGGGCCCTGGTCAAAAGTGGTGCAGTATAAAGGCAAAAGGGTGTAATTTGGGATGGAACCTACATAATATTCATACAATGATGGGCTATATGTACTCCAAACTCCCATGGAGATGGGACAATATATGACAGTATTGTAACTTGTGATTGGCTTACAGTGCTCCTCTTTCTCGTCAGTGCCGTCCCCACAGTCGTCCACTGAGTTGCAGAGCTCATGGCTGTAGATGCAACGGTTGTTGTCACAGCGGAAACGGAATGGCGGGTCACACGGGATGTCCACTAGGGAGACAAGACCAGGGCCCGTATTTCTCAAGCGTCTCAGAGTAAGAGTGCTGATCTAGGATCAGCTTTAACTTTTAGATCATAATACATTTTACATTTACATTTACGTCATTTAGCAGACGCTCTTATCCAGAGCGACTTACAAATTGGTGCATTGTGCATTCAATGGGATAACCACTTTACAATATGTTATTTTTTTGTCTTTCTTTGGGGTGGGGTAAGGGGGGGTAGAAGGATTACTTTATCCTATCCCAGGTATTCCTTAAAGAGGTGGGGTTTCAAGTGTCTCCGGAAGGTGGTGAGTGACTCCGCTGTCCTGGCGTCGTGAGGGAGCTTGTTCCACCATTGGGGTGCCAGAGCAGCGAACAGTTTTGACTGGGCTGAGCGGGAACTGTGCTTCTATTAAGACTATTAAGGACAGGGAGGACCTGATCCTAGATCAGCACTGCTACTTTGAGATGCTTGATAAATACGGGCCCAGGCCATGGCCAGGCTCAATGTCACGGTATAATTTCTCATTGTTAAAGAATAAAAACTCATTCAACAATGTAACTATTAAAAGAACAGTGTAACCATTGAAGGGGCATTGGCCTTACAGCAGAGGTGGAGCTCTTCATCTGAGTGGTCTCCACAGTCGTTGTCTCCGTCACATTTCCAGTAGGGCTGCACACACACATGGTTCCTACACTCAAACAGGAACGGTGGGCAATACGTGCCATTGGGATAACGGGTTGCTGCAAATGAAAGACAAATGGACCATTACAATTCAAATTCATGTTTGTAACTTTTTAACTTAGGATAACTGTAGAGGCTGCTGTAGTAACATCATAATAGTTCTGGACTTCTGAGGAGATAGGAGCCCAGTGAGTAAAACCGGTTGAAAATCTGTAATTTCAACTGGTTTTACCGTTGAAATAACGTATTTTCAACCAGTTTGGCTCACTGGGAGTGTTGTATTTGATGTCAGCCCATTGACACATCTATGATGATATTTAACACATACGACATGATGTCTCGTCAGTGTAGTCCAGGCAGTCGGGGTTGCCGTCACATTTGAAGCGGTCGGCGATGCAGTGGCCACTGCCACACTGGAAGTAGCCCGGGTGACAGGTCCGCAGCTCTGCAACACAGCCATGCCAGCACACAACTCATCATTAATACTTTAGGTATTAATGATACCATTTCAATTCAAATTCTATTTCTGATGGCACTAATATCACTCCTTACACCTCACTCATTTTCAGTCATGCCAAGTACTGAGGTATCTCAGATTCTGACCTTGTGTTGACTTGTCATGACTACTGTAAATAAACATCTAGAAGTGACTTGAATTCACAATCTGACCAGTAGAAATGGGCAACGGAAGAAGTCAATTTATTCTGGTGGTCCTTTCTGTGTATCCTGTGCCTCACAAATATGAAGTTTTACTGCTTCTTTGCTTGGTGCTGTATTCCATCACACATTAATAAGCAGAGCCAGTGCCAAAACAAAGAGCCCCACGCTCACCACAGTCCCTTTCATCTGAGTTGTCCTCACAGTCGTTGTCATGGTCACAGACCCAGCGGTCGGGAATGCAGTGCAGATTATCGCAGCGAAACTCACTCTCGGAGCACTCACGCGGGCCTGGGGGAACACAGAATTATCACTGCATAAGGGAATACTTAATTAGTTGTCATTGCCCCAGTCCAAACAAACACAATGTAGACACAGCTGACAGAGGGTATTACAATATTACTACATTATTCTGGGATTGTTTTATTATAGTCCATTCAAAAATAGCAACTGCTTTGACAAATACTATAGTTCTATTCCCTCAATAGTTCTACTCCCTCAGCTCTGCTGAGCTATGACTTGTTATTAGCATTAACAAACGATCTCAAAGCACCCAACCAATCATGCTGTCATTTTTCTGTGGTGAGTTCATGATGGAATTCACTGGAGGTGTTCTCTCTCCATGCATTACCACTACAGTTACAAGGGGAGTGGCAACCCCAGAAAACTAGCAAATGTCATCATACAACACATTAGTTGTTCTTTGAAGCAGATACATTATCCTCATCAACTGGCATGTTCTCAGACTTGTTTAAATTCTCCAGGGCAGAGGTGGCCGACTCCCTCACTCCCTCCGGCTGACATGCTGAGGACAAGCTGTTTCTCTAGCAGCTGATAAGCCCGCCTCACATAACACTGCTCCGAAGACAGAAGTGTTAAGTCTTTTACAAGAGCACTTTGTTATCTGATAAAACAATAACAGGTCCATTCTTTGCCATCAACACCCCTATTTCATATTGGTGACTCACTATTTCTGAGCTACATTGGAATCCCCCACTAGAATCGCTTAGAAGACACTCAAAGCCATGACTACAAGTATCCAGCCTTTTGAGTCATGTGAATTAGCCCATAACTGCTAAGGAGACAAGTAGGGCCGGTTGCACCAGTTGGGCTTAAAAAGGTTGGGCTTAAATGGATGAGATAGAGTTACAACCCTGTTATGCCCAACTTGTACAACCGGTCCATGATGACTCAGTGTAGAAGTCCCAATGCGAGGCAGCCAGATGATCTAATGTGAAGGTGTTAATTAGATACAGTATTAGACAGTGGTGGTGAGTAGAAGTACTGAATAACTCACTGCAGGCGCGCTCATCCGAGCCGTCCCCACAGTCGTTGTCCCCGTCACACCTCCAGCGCAGAGGGACACACTGGTGGTTGTCACAGCGGAAGTCCCCCAGAGGATCACAGGTCACCTCCTCTGAAACCACAGTAGGCACACACACAGGAACATGAGATAAGAAGCAAAAGACAACGCTAAAACACATACCTGTATTTACACTTTCTCTCAAGTTCTTATCCTCCTTATCCTTAGTTCTTCCTTGAAATATTTTACGCGCAAACATTGCATTCATGCAAACGCATAGGGGTGGTTTTACCAGACACATATTAAGCAATAAAGATTAATAGGTTCTCCATTAAATTTGCTTTTTAGTCCAGGACTAGGCTTTATTTGTGTTCGGGAAACCGCCCCTTAGTCATTTAGTAATGACCGTTGATCAAAATAAAATCAACAGTCATTACAGTATTACTTTGAGACCATTTCAAGACAGTGATGAAGTTACAGCTCCAACCAACCAGTGGTACTACAAGACACTGTCAGATTAATAAGAAATTCTTCAACACTGTGCATCATACTGTTTAATATAGCGTTGATGATAACTACTAGACCACAGAGCTTTGAACTGAGAGGTGCCCTCTGTTTTTTTAATTAAAGCAGAGCTGATCATGCAGAGGGGAGTGCAGCATGCCTGAAGTGGGTGAGCTCTGAGCTATGCCAGGTCTATAAGAGAGGACATGAGAGGACGAGAGCTGGGTTGAGCTGTCTCTATCACACAGTGCTGGTGGTTTGAAAGATAGTGGTGCTAACTCCAGGCCCTCCTATCCCTCCAACTGGCCCGACCGCTGCATTCTCTAACACAGATTAGCACTGATCTCCCCTCTAGCGCGGGGACGGCACTAATGGAGTGAGTGCCTCTGATAAGAGATGGGAGGGCCAGGGCTGGTGTGTGTGGATCGGTGCGTGGTACAAGGAGCGCAGTGTGCACCTTGCCCATACAAAGGTGCACACAGGCGCACACTCTCACACACACACACACAAGCCATAAATCCAGAAATTCTCTCACGGGGAGCAGGCGGTGAGACCCTCTCCATCACTACCGCCCACTGTCCCACTATGTAATGTTCTGCTAATAGCCCTTCATTCACTCCCAACACACATTGTTACCTCATTCAAAAACTCTATTATTCAGTGCTGTGGGTTTTAACCATTGGTTGATTTATGTCTGGACGCTGGTGTTTTAGTGGACTCACCGCAGCTCTGCTCATCACTGTTGTCCCTGCAGTCGTTGTGGCCGTTGCACACAGACCACTGTGGCACACAGCGGTAGTTGGTCCTGCAGTCAAACTGTGTGTGGTTGTCACAGCGATAAGACGGCCCCACTGTGAAAAGACCACATCAAGGACGTTAATAGCAAAGACCAACACGCAGACAGACACTTTTGAGGAAGTCTTTTAATTATATCTGGAGGGAGAAAACAACTATTCATTGTGATTTTACACAGTTTAGAATGAACAGATCTCAGTAGCCTTCCTGTAGTAATCACACTCAATCCCTATAGTTAAGTGTGTGTTTTCACCACATGATTCTCTGTGTGATGATGTGTGCGTCACTCACTGCACTCTTCCAGAGGCTCGTCAGAGTTGTCGCCACAGTCATCATCCACGTCACACTTCCAGTTCTGGGGGATGCAGCGTCCGTTACGGCACTTGAACTGTCCAGGCCGGCAGGTCCTGCTGGAGCAGTGGGTGGGCTCCTCATCAGAGCCGTCACCACAGTCGTCCTCCCCGTCACACTGCCACGCCTCGGGGATGCATCTCTTATTGGTGCACTGCCACTGATGGGTCTCGCACTGATGAGTGGCTGTACAGACAGTAAATTCAGTTTTAAACTCTACTGAAGTGCATTAATGCATACCTGATATTTAACAACAACGATCACAAGGTCATGGGAAATCAACAAGTTAAAAACAATGTAATAAAATAATGACAAAGAACGTTTCATACATGCTCAGAGTGTTCTCTGAAAACAAAAATAACAGCACTAAATGCCACCCACCACACAGCACAGGATCTTCATCAGAGCCATCATGGCAGTCCTGGTTGCTGTTGCACAGGAAGTGGGGGCTGGTGCAGTTTCCATCGTTGCACTGGAACTGGCCCAGTCGGCAGTGGCGACTGGGGCAGGTGGAGGGCTCATCAGAGCCGTCTCTGCAGTCCCTCTGGCTGTCACACTTCCACCAGATGGGGATACAGCTGTGGAGGGGAGGAGGGACAATACTGTTCAGGGCTCACCAATGCCTCAATTATACCACAGGACATATGATACAAAGAGAGTGTATAGTAGTACAACTCTAAGGTGAACTACCACTCACCGCTCATTATCCGCACATCTGTACTGGGTACTGGTGCACATGGGCAGGCAGTGAGCCACGCCCCCCAGCTGTATAGTCAGGAAGTGGTCGGGGCATTCACAGGTGTGACCCCGCCCCCCGTCGCGGCGCAAACACAGGTGGGAGCAGCCTCCATTGTTCACTGCACAGGTGTTGGTCACTGGGGGGAGAGAGGGGGTCAGAGAATCAGTGCAATCACATTCAGTGCATCTGGGCAAACACAGGCACAGCATTGTCTTAATGTAAACACTTGAATGGACCTAACAGGCAGGAAACGTCAGGATAAGGAAGTGATAGCAATCTCAGTGTTGAGGATTGGATGTTGATCCAGGAGAAGAGGATACTCAGATTACTGTCTCCTAGACTGAGACTGACCTATGGGCTGCCTATAGGGATGACACACGTGGATGTCGAAGGGTCTGTGTGTGGTGTTGACCAGAGACTGGCGGCCGGATCCGTCGTATTTGTTGCCTTTCTCCACTGTGTGGGTGTTCCAGTCAGTCCAGTACACGGTCTCCTCAAACACAGTCAGGGCAAATGGATGGGGCAGTATCCCATCATACACAGTGTGTCTGTGATGTCCCTCCAGGTCTGAGAATCTGAGGAGAAGAGGAGAGTAGGATTACAGGAGGCCTTTAGGCATTTAGGAAACAAAGCAAGACTGTATGGCAATTAGAAGCACGGTCTTACTCAATGTAGTTGAGATGGGCATCCGACCAGTAGAGCTTGTCATTGCTGTAGTCAATGGTGACCCCATTGGGCCACTCAATCTTAGTGGTGATGATGGCTGTCTTGTTGGTGCCGTCCATTCCAACACGGCCTATGAAGGCTTTGTCCCCCCAATCCGTCCAGTAGACATATCTGACAGGGACCAAATGAGTTTAGGTTACTAAATACCTCACTTATTGAATGAACCTCACTTATTATTCACTGTATAATGATTCATGGGGCAGATTTACTCACCCATATTTAGGATGCAGAACGAGCGCCCTGGGGTTTTCAAAGCAGTAGGTATTATTGGTGTCCACACAGTGCTCAGCCAGTTTCTTAGCAAAGCGCCCGTCCAGTTCGGACACTTTGAGACAGTCCAGGAAGCTGTCCACCCAGTAGAGTTTCCTGCCCACCCAGTCGACCGCCAGGCCCTCCCCATGGAGCACCCCGTTCACCACCACTTCCCTGTTACTGCCGTTATAGAACATCCGCTCAATCACCCTGCGGCTCACATCAATCCAGTAGAACCTCTTGTCCACGCGGTCAAAGTCCATGGCCACCACGCTGGTCAGGCCCTGCAGGATGAGGGAGTAGGCCTCTCCGTCCGTGGACAGGTTACGAAGATAATAGCGGTTACTGAAGATGAGGTAGGGTGTGATGTTGCTGTTCTGACGACAGCTGCGGCCATCCGGTTCGCGTAGGAACCCGGGGGCACATTTACACATGTAGGAGCCCACCGTGTTCTCACACACCTGACTACACACGCTGGGCGTCTCCGCACACTCGTTGACGTCGTCACAGGTCTTGTTGTCGGACATGAGGCGGTAGCCGGGGCGACAGGTGCAGATGAAGCTGGTGGGTGTGTCAGTGCAGTTGTGGTCACAGTGGTGCATGGAGGGGTCGGTGCATTCATTTATACCTGCGTGCAGGACAAGAACAGACACAAGAGGTGATTTACTATAAATCCAACACCACACTGCCTGCTGTGATACTAAATGCTAAATACTATATTGGCATTGTAGTTCAATTGAACTTAATTTGTTTTACTGCTTGTAAGATATCATGCACTCACCACAGCCCTTCTCGTCACTGTTGTCTGAGCAGTCGTCGGTCCGGTCACACACGTTGAAGAGAGGGACACAGTGCCCGTTGTCACACCTGAACTGCCCAGGGGGGCATGTGAGCGGTGGTGTGCGGCACAGGTGGTCTAGTTCATCCGACTCGTCCCCGCAGTCGTTGTCCCCGTCACAGATGAAGGTGCGGGACACACAGCGTCCGTTTTGACAGGTGAACTGGTGCTGCTGACACGGCTGGTAGGTGCAGCCCTGCTCGTCACTGCTGTCACCACAGTCATTCCTCCGGTCACACCTGCCACCAAACACATCAGTCACTCAGTGTGCATCCCTGTACACCAGGTGGTGCTGCTGTCCAGTCCCAAAATTCAAACTGTAGTCTCAGCCTCTACACAGCAATGATACATTCAAGACATCTGAAAAATGTCATAATTATGTCACTGTTATGTTAGAGTTGTCAAACCTGTAGGAGCTGCGTATGCAGAGGCCGTTGCTGCAGGTGAACTCGTTGACGCCACACGATCTGCGAGTGCAGTTCTGATGCTCGTCCAACGCATCAGCACAGTCTGCATCGCCGTCACACACCCATCCACGAGGGATGCACTTCTGCTGCGGCCCTTGGTTGTTCACACAGGTAAACTCCAACGCTGAGCATGTGCGGTTTGCTAAAAAAACCAAGGGGCAGGGATATTACACCAAATTAGAGAAGTTACTTGATGATGAAGACTCCGAGACTGGACCTAGCATTTCTTGCGGTCCAAACATTCCTAAGTGTATTTCAGGACCTCTAGCCGTGACTTCAGTTTCCTATCCATCTAATGTGATTGAGCCCCATTGTTTGAAGTGAGACTCCTGCCGAGGCCCGTGGTGTGCTGAAGCCATCCGCTCCAGGCTCCTTATTGTCAGAGACCACATTCGAGAGGGATGACATAAGAGTCTAGATCCACCCTGAGACAGGATTCTGAGACAGGCACAAAGTAACGTGTGACGCAGGGGAAATCAGGAATGTGAGCTCCTTGGACTCTGGCCGGAGACCTTCAACAGGAGCCAGTATCCACCCCCCACACCCACAGCATGCATCCTGATCCCTCAGTGTCTGACGGAGATAGACTGGAGAGGAATACACTATTAGTGCGCGGGTCAGCTGTTTGTTCACCTGCACCCACCCGCAATTGTATTTATTATTTGTTATTTCAACTTTATTTAACCAGGTAAGCCAGTTGAGAACAAGTTCTCATTTACAACTGGCCAAGATAAAGCAAAGCAGTGCGATAAAATCAACAACACAGAGTTATATATGGGGTAAAACAAAACATAAAGTCAAAAATACAACAGAAAATATATATACAGTGTGTGCAAATGTAGCATGTTTTAGTGCAAAATAATTACAATTAGTATTAACTCTGGAATGATAGATGTGCAAGAGATGATGTGCAAATAGAGATACTGGGGTGCAAATTAGCAAAATAAATAACAATATGGGGATGAGGTAGTTGGGTGGGCTAATTTCAGATGGGCTGTGTACAGGTGCAGTGATCGGTAAGGTGCTCTGACAACTGATGCTTAAAGTTAGTGAGGGAGATAAGAGTCTCCAGCTTCAGAGATTTTTGCAATTCGTTCCAGTCATTGGCAGCAGAGAACTGGAAGGAATGGCGGCCAAAGGAGGTGTTGGCTTTGGGGATGACCAGTGAGATATACCTGCTGGAGCGCATACTACGGATGGGTGTTGCTATGGTGACCAATGAGCTAAGATAAGGCAGGGATTTGCCTAGCAGTGATTTATAGATGGCCTGGAGCCAGTGGGTTTGGCGACGAATATGTAGTGAGGACCAGCCAACAAGAGCGTACAGGTCACAGTGGTGGGTAGTATATGGGGCTTAGGTGACAAAACGGATGGCACTGTGATAGACTACATCCAATTTGCTGAGTAGAGTGTTGGAAGCTATTTTGTAAATGACATCGCCGAAGTCAAGGATTGGTAGGATAGTCATTTTTACGAGGGCATGTTTGGCAGCATGAGTGAAGGAGGCTTTGTTGCGAAATAGGAAGCCGATTCTAGATTTAACTTTGGATTGGAGATTCTTAATGTGAGTCTGGAAGGAGAGTTTACAGTCTAACCAGACACCTAGGTATTTGTAGTTGTCCACATACTCTAGGTCAGACCCGTCGAGAGTAATGATTCTAGTCGGGTGGGCGGGTGCCAGCAGCGTTCGATTGAAGAGCATGCATTTAGTTTTACTAGTGTTTAAGAGCAGTTGGAGGCTACTGAAGGAGTGTTGTATGGCATTGAAGCTCGTTTGGAGGTTTGTTAACACAGTGTCCAATGAAGGGCCAGATGTATACAAAATAGTGTCGTCTGCGTAGAGGTGGATCTGAGAGTCACCAGCAGCAAGAGCGACATCATTGATATTCACGGAGAAAAGAGTCGGCCCAAGAATTGAACCCTGTGGCACCCCCATAGAGACTGCCATAGGTCCAGACAACAGGCCCTCCGATTTGACACATTGAACTCTATCTGAGAAGTAGTTGGTGAACCAGGCGAGGCAGTCATTTGAGAAACCAAGGCTATTTAGTCTGTCAATAAGAATGCGGTGGTTGACAGAGTCAAAAGCCTTGGCCAGGTCGATGAAGACGGCTGCACAGTACTGTCTATTATCGATCGCGGTTATAATATCAATTGCTAATAACCCATCTGCAACCGTCCGACTATATGTGATAAAGTGAAAATCTGAGGCCTGCACCCAACCCTAACCCGCTAATATAGAAAAATACGCTGTAGGCTACAGTCAGAGACGGCAGAACGATTTTTTGGTAGGAGGTGCAGGATTTATTTTACCTGATTTAGATATGTTTCTCCTTAGAATTTCCGACATTTTGGTAAGCTATTTGTTATTTGTCAACTTATCTATAATTAGATACATGCAGCTTCTCTTCTGTCATTATACAGTATGTTGCTCTAGAAGACTAAATAAACCCTTGCTCACCAGAATAATCTCATAAATCGATATAATTAATTTTTCAATCTAATTGACATCTGTAAAGTTTTCTCTGTCATCTTTGCTTCTTTCCCGGAGCAAAGACGTTTATGGACCAGGGAGAACATGCAATGACCCCAAAAAACTGGAAAGATTTTCTGTGCAAAATTTCCAAATGAGATCTTTTTGACCGGTTGTAAGGAAATAGAAAGCTGTGAAAACAACCCAACATGTTTCTGATAAGATTTCAGTGTGGCTTGGATGCATATTTTATGTGGTTGAAATAGTATCAGCTTTTATGATGCTGATAAAGATAGCACCTCTACAGACGTATCTAACTGCGCATTCGCATTCTCTCAAGATGCTGAAAGAAAGAAATCCTATTTCTCTACTCCTGTTAAGATTTAGCCTACATTTGGTGTATCACTTTACTGCAAGAAATGCTTAATTATGCAGGAGTTAATATTAATGCTGTGTGAGAGGTTATAGACCTACAGTCAGTGTCCAGATTTCAGTTTCCATTTAACCCATCTGAACAGTAGGCTATGTTTGAAGTCCCCTTTTTTTTAATGTGGAATTTGTATAGCGCCTCACAATCATCACACATAACATAGCCGGCACTGCTATCATCCTCTTTTACCACTTCACCAAATCTTTCCGAAACATTACTTTTCTGGCCCTCCCTTCTCTTTATTTTCAACTCTCCATTTCGCAGCTTTTCTCTTATTGAATTATTCTCGGACATTGTCCATTTTGCCTCTATGGATGACGTTCACTTTTTCTGCCTGTTCCCAAAAGCATTTGGCGATTGGCATGTAGGCTACAGTTACCGCCTAAAGCTTAGGCTTACGCACTAATGCCAGATAGCCTAAAATAATGAAAGAAAACCTCAATGTAGCCCATAGATATAAATTGCACAAGAATGATACGTTTATGGATTTTTTAAGGTATTGTTTTCTCTTTATTCAACCCGTCCGCCACCCACCCGCCCTTCATCCACACAATATTTCATGACCCTTAACCCGCCCACCCCGCGGATATAACCGCGGGGACTGCAGGTTATGAGTCAACCCGCGCATCACTAGAATACACTCACCACAGTTGTGTCTCTGGTCCTCATCACTCATGTCTCCACAGTCATTGTCCCCGTCGCAGATCCAGGAAGAGGCGATGCACCTGCCGCCATCACAGCGGAACTGGTCGGTGTTGCAGGTTCTCACCAGGGTGGCTGGAGAGAATCAAAGGTCACAGACATAAATACAAACCATGCATGAATGGATTAAAATTAGAATACTAGAATACCATTGTGTTCAATAAAAAACATGTCAGTTACTTGAAACGCCCTGTAATTGATGTCAACTAGTAAAGACAGGTAATGCATATCTGAACCTAAATGAAACCGGTGAAGCTATCAAAGTAGTCATAGCATCTCCTCCACATTCCAATCTATGGTGATCTATTGAAACACAAGATAAAGTGAGGCTGTATAATTACCCTGGGGAAGAGAGGAAAGAGGAGGGGCTGTGTTTGTCAGAGGAGACTAGTGGGCGTCAGTAGGGAGGAATGTGGCAGACAATGGGAGGCCTGACTGACTGACCACATCACTAACAAAGGCATACACTACGGCCACAGCACAAGCATGCGTGCACGCCCACGAACGCACAGGATGGTGAGTGAAGGAGAGCTGTGGTACTTACTGCAGGAGGAGGGCTCATCAGAGCCGTCAGCACAGTCGGTACCCCCATCACAGTACCAGTGGGCTGGGATGCAGCGGCCACTGGAGCAGCGGAACTCGTTCTGGGCACACGTGGAAGTGGCTGGAAGGGGAAAAAGAGACATGCGTATGGTCATTTAGGGGTCACTCTCCTCTCAAAACCCATTTAGGGTGCATATGAAATGGCACCATATTCCCTATATACGGCACTTACATTTTAGTCATTTAGCAGACGCTCTTCTCCAGTGCATACATTTTCAGACTTTTTTTTCACACTTCTTTTGACCAGAGCCCTATATGTGGGCCTTGTTCAAAAGTAGGACACTATATAGGGAATAGGGTGCCATTTGGGACGCACCCTAACCGTACAGGCCAGGCCTGGGGGACTCACCGCAGTGTACAGGGCTCTCGTCACTCATGTCCCCACAGTCATTGTCCCCGTCACACAGGTAGGAGCGGGGGATGCAGATGTTGGTGGATGTACACTTGGTGTGTTCTGGCGGACATGTTCGCTCCGCTGAGATACATGACAAGAAGAGGTGTTATCATCTCGTGTCACACATCAAAATCAATTATTTCACCACACTGCAAAGTCTCTAATCCTTATGAACTGATCTTTTAACTTTTGACCTGAAACCAAGTCCTGCTGTGTAGACTTACGGCAGTTTTGTTCGTCTGAAGTACCGTTGTCAAAGCAATTGTTGATGCCGTTGCAGACGTAGTCCTTAGCGATGCAGCGTCCGTTGTTGCAGGGGAACTCAGTGTTGGGGTCGCACAACCTGAACAGGCAGCCTATCTCATCACTGTTGTCCCCACAGTCGTTGTAGTGGTCACAGCGGTAGTGGTAGGGCACACAGCGACCGTTCCCACAGGTGAACACAGTGGGCTCGCAAGTGTGGAAGGCTGCCAATCAAATAACCAAAAACACCATCATCAGAGATCTAGCCAATGGACAGCGAGACAAGGGGCAAGCATCTCAGAGTAGGAGTGCTGATTTAGGATCAGTTGCCTTTTAGATCACAACGAATAAGATTACATGGACAGGGGGAACATGATCCTAGATCAGTATCACTCTGAGACGATTGATACATACAGGTCCAGGTGAAGATGAGCAGGTGTACAAGATTGAGAATTACCTGACAAGGCAATAAAGGCTGCTGCCATTTGAACTTGGACTGCATGCAAGACATAAGATAAGTAGATGAATTTATTAGTTTAGGATGGGGTTGGTAGAAGAAAACAAGCATTACTAAATAGCTACATTAGATTAGTGATTTGCAAGCATACACACCAAAAGGTTGGAAATCATTCTTGGATCCTGAAAAATAGTTGTTGCAGTGAGAAACAGAAATCTGGTTAGAGGCAGCATTTTAGAGACGGTTAAGAGAAGGACAGAACAGATATAGGGATAAATAAATAATTATCAGCTGTAATCACAATCACATTCAAGACAAATCAAAAAATATATTAAAGAAAGATATTTCTAGATAGACGAGACAAACAACATTCAACAAAACAGGCACTACTTGGGGCCACTAAGCACCATACCACAGACTCTCTCTAGCTCGTCGCTTCCGTCCCCACAGTCATTGTCATTGTCACACTTCCACTGAGCACGGATACAGCGTCCATTCATACAGGTGAACTGGCCTGCCTGGCAGCGGGTCCCGTTGTCAGGGATACAGTGCTTGTTGTCGGCCAGGTACCATCGACCCTCTGAGGGACACTGACACTCAGCACCCTGGGGCCCTGAGGAGAGGGGCAGGGGGACAGGCATCAGACGGATGGGGGGTATGACAGAGGCGTATGATAGCCCAACTCACATCAAAACAATATGATGCTAGAGAAGATTACATTTTCAAATTAAGCTTGGTCCAACCCCTACATTTAGCTACGAAGCTACAGCCTGCTTCTATTTGATCAGGAAACTTGAGGGTTAAAATAGGGCCTAACTGCTAGTACCTGGGGTACAGATGTGACTGCAGCCTCCGTTGAACTGTTGACAGGGGCTGTTGCACTGTTGCTGCTTGTTGCTGGCTAGCACATGGAGGTCCATGGGCCTGGATGGAAGGTTCTGGGTCATCACCCTCTGGTCAGACCCATCGTGCTTGTTAGCCCGGTAGATACTGCGTGTGTTCCAGTCAGTCCAGTAAATGTACTGGCCATACATGGTCATGGCAAAGGGGTAAATGGCTGTGCTGACGATGACCTCCCGATTGGCCCCAGTGAGAGAGCAGCGCTCAATCTTCTGTCTGATAACCAAAAGCAGCATATATCATTATCATCAATACAATCTGACAATGATTGACTTGTGAGAAGAATGTACTATTATAAGAGGGTCTTACAGGCTGGCGTCTGCCCAGTACAGTCTCTGCTCTTCATAGTCCAGGGTCAGTCCATTGGGCCACACTAGACTGCTGTTTACAATCTCTGTCCTGAAGTTCCCTCCCAAAGTAGCACGTTCAATCTTTGCATTGGTCCCCCAGTCTGTCCAGTACATATACCTGTATGACATGGAAATAGAATAGATTCAACACATGCTGAATATCTATTGAAGATATTGAGTGAGAGCTCTTGTTATCATTACAGAAGGACTGAAACAGTATCAGCATTCTTGGCATTTCTGGTCTTACCCCCTGCAGGGATCCAGCATGATGGCTCTAGGCCGGGGCACACGGGCGATGATGGATCTCTGCGTCCCATCCACTGCCATGGAGCTGATAGTCTGGTTGATGTAGTCACTGTAGTAAATCCTTTTATTGGTCCAGTCATAGGCAATACCATCAGGAGCTCCTAGATCTGCATGGACACAAAACACACCACTGCAATCAGCATATAGCCAAAAAAGCTGAAACCTGATGATTCCAGTCTGATGTTGCAATGTAATGGAACAAATCTAGTTGTTAGGTATCTTACCTGAAGCCACCACTACAGGAGGCGAGGTGGGAGAAGACAGACTGATGTAGCTAATCTTGCTGCTCCCAGCCCCTGAGCTCTGGGTGAAGTAGATCCTATTGTCTGTGCGGTCAAAGTCCAGGGCCACGGAGGTGCGGGGAACATTGACCACAGGGAAGGGCAGTGCATGGTCGTCCGGGTCCAGACGCAGACTCCGCACCGTGCTCTCTGTCGTATAGATGAGGTAATCATCTCGCGACACCACACAGCCCGCGTTGTCCGCCCCCAGGTTCCCAAAGGCACAGCCACACTTCTTGGTCTGGCTCCCGGGGAGGGCGAAGCAGAAGTGGGCACAGCCCCCATTGGTCTCCAGGCAGGGGTTGTTGTTGAGCTGCTGGGCCGAGCTGGGCTGGGTGCGCTGGTCGTAGATGGTCACGTCTCTCAGCATGTTGATGTTGTCTCTGATGACTGTAGGCTGCTCTGTACTGCCAGGCTCCTTACTGGCCTGGAACACCTTCTTCAGGTTCCTGTCCACCCAGATGATGCTAGTCTCAAACACAGTGATGCCATAGGGAGTTGGGTAGCGGCTCCCGTACCTGACTATCTCTGTCTCTCCCCCCTGAGGGTTGACCCGGGCTATCATATCCAGAGAGTCATCAACCCAGTAGACATATCCAGTCTGGTAGTCCAGAGCCAGACCTCGTGGGGTTATAATTCCAGACGACACCAGCACAGTGCGGTTGGTCCCGTCCAGCAGAGCTCGCTCAATCTTGGGGTTCTGTCCGTAATCTGCCCAGAACAGGTATCTGTTTTTAGGGTCCACCACGATGTGGCGTGGCATGTCCACTTGAGTCTTCAACAGCACACGTCGGAAAGTTGTGTTTAAGCGCAGAACCTCCACATATGTCTCAGTCAGGAAAGCATTGGTGAAATAGAGGTTCCCTGAAAAGCACAGCCAAATTGACATATATAAGTAAAAGGGTAATGGAGATTAGATGATCTAGGAAAAGCATCTGGTAATGCCGATCTTGTGTAGGGACAGAGTAAATCTGCTAATTTGAATAGTCACCTGGGGCTGGTTTCCTAGACCCAGATTAAGCCTATTCCTGGACTACATTTCCAGGGTCTGGGAAACCAGCCTTTGTTTAGTATACCCATAAACTGAATCATTCACTGAATCATTTAAAGTACTCTCCATTCCTGTCCTCACTTCTTTCTAGTCACCTGACTGAGAATAATCCAGACTGCTTTCTGGAGTCAGACCCTGTGTTAAAGTACACTATATAGGGAATAGGGTGCCATTTGGGACGCACCCTAACTGTACAGGCCAGGCCTGGGGGACTCACAGTATCCCTGGATACCTACTGCTGGCTGACCTTTACTTTCTCTACCTGCTGGCATCATTTAAACACTTTCCAACTGAGCTCTCTGAACATGAACCCAAAGCTGATTCCCTACCTGCAGCCCAGTCCACGGCGATGCCTCGTATCCCGTTGCGTCCGATTCCAGATGTGACCACACTGCGGAATCCTGCTCCATCAGGCTTGATCCGGCGGATCCCATTCTGAGACGTCACGGTGCTGCTGAAGTCACACCAGTAGAGGAACCCAGAGGGCATGTGGACGTCCACATGTAGAGCGTTACGTCCTACACGACGCAACCAGAGAGGTTAAACATAAACATGGGCATTGATGTTGTATTGTTTTTCCTCTACTAATGAAAAGGCTGCAGCCGTAGCTTTACATCTGAACAACACCCACCTCTCCCAGCCACTGGCACCATGGCCTCAGAGTGGTCAGCTCCCTCCAGACTGAAGCCTTTGAGGGCAGACAGCATGGAGATGACCACGTAGGACTGGTATGGAGCACAGGTTCTGTTGTCAACGCTGAGCTTGAAGCCTGTAGCACAGGCACAGGTATACAGGCCTCCGGGCCGCGGTAGACACAGGTGCTCACACACACCCATGTTGTTGCTGCAACCGTTGGAGGTACCAGCCGAGACTGCAGAGGCAGACCACATGGTGGATTAGAACACGTCATTCATATAAAACAGGAGTCTGCACAAATAGAGCTACACATCCATTAAGAATTTCTAAAAGTCCTAGGTCAAGGACAACAAGGGTGGTCAGGAACTTTTCAAAATGAGACTGAACTATGTTACAAATTACAATCCTGGAACTGAGATAACCTGTGCCTAATTTCTGAGCCGTCACTGGAAGAATCTGGTGCAAACACCATTTTGATACATCGTTGCCAAATCAGGCTCAAGGCTTGATCTATTCCCAGAAACTATGTCACTTACAGTATCCCCAGCAAACTGGGAACATTCCCAGAACATTAGCTTTGATTCCCATTAAGTTTTAGTTAGAGTTGTATCTAACATTAGGATGATAACATCCCAAAAACATTCAAATAATGTTTTGATAACAAAATCTGTATTTTCTTCAAAACATTTTTCAAATGAAATATCCTTGGAATGTTCTCCTAATATTCACAAAAATGTTGTGCACAACATCTGTAACAAACACCACAGAACATTCCACAAATGTAATAATGTACCAATAATATTTTGGTTCTGTGAAAGTTCCCCGAACATTCGCTAGGTTGCAGCAAATGTTCTTATAACACAAAAACTGTCCAGTCGTGCTGATGTTTATACAATGTCTGTATAAAACATTCGCCTGATGTTGCAAGAATGTTCCCAGAACACATTTTGTCTGTTCTTTAAAAGGTTCACCGAATGTTTCATTAGGTTGTGGGAATAGTCTCGTGGAACATTGTGGGGACATCACAAAATATATGTTCCCAAAACACCAAAAACGGTCCAGTTGTGCGGATGATTAAAACAATGTTTCTTTTAGGGTGCAAAAAACATTCACCTGATATTACAAGAACGTTCCCAGAACACATTTTGTCTGCTCTTAACGGTTCCTATAATGTTTTATTAGGTTGTGGGAACAGTCTGGTGGGAACATTGTGGGGACATCACAAAATATATGTTCCTAAAACACAAAAACTGTCCAGTTGTGCGGATGATTATACAATGTTTCTTTTAGGGTGCAAAAAACATTTACCTGATGTTGCAAGAACATTCCCAGAACACCTTTTTATGTTCTTTATAAATTCCTAAAACATTTCTTTAGGTTGTGGGAACATAGTGGGGATGTGACAAGAGATAGGTTCCCAAAACACTTAAACTGTCCTGTTGTGCTGATATTCAGAAAATGTTTGTATCAGGATGCACAACACATTCCTTTGATGTTGCAAGAATGTTAACAAAACAGGCTTTCTGAGTTCTTTAAAGGTTTCCAGAACATTAGAAGAGATAGGTTCCCAGAACACAAAATATGCTCAGTTCCCACCAGACTGTTCCCACAACCTAATAAAACATTCTGGGAACCTAAAAGAACAGACAAAATATGTTCTGGGACCATTCTTCTAACATCAGGTGAATGTTTTTTGCACCATAAAAGAAACAATGTAGAATCATCCGCACAACTGGACAGTTTTTGTGTTATGAGAACATTTGGCATGACCTCACGAACGTTCTGGGAACTTTCACAGAACCAATTTTGGTTTGCTGGGTCTGCTCTGTTTTAGGGGACACTGCTTGTTCCATACACAATGCCCAGTGTTCCTTATAAGGGAAGAGGAACTGGTCATCTTAATACTCCACTCCATCTCCCACATAATTACCCAACAGCTATCAAAAAGACCAAAGCAATGCCATAATTCAGCAATGCTATATCTTTACCAAAAAAAGCATAACAGACAAAATATGTATGTATGCATACTGATTAAACACTCAACACAATAAAAAGAAAACTCCAGTACACTGGTAATCTTGATGCTTCCAAAAAGTTCATATATCTTCATGAACGTTTCAGTCTCAATCAACCTCAATGGAGTGGGGTTCATATTTGCTTGGCTGTGTACCATAAGGTCGCTCAGATACTCACTCTCCCTGTAGTGCACCTTCAGTACTCTCAGTCCAGACACGTTGTCCCGCAGCACCACCTTGTTAGCCCCGGTGGCCTTGTCCACGCGCTCTATCACCTCAAAGTCCCGGTCAGTGAAGTACAGGAAGCTCTCATGAACAGCAACGCCCCAGGGATGGGACAAGCCTGTCACTATTGTGATGCGATTAGTCCCATCTGGGTCGCCACGCTCAATCTGTGGGGTTTTAATAACATCAAGACTGCCCTTAATACCAGATTTAACATGTAAAATATATGAATAATAAGCAATGAGGTGGACTACATAAGGGTATTTTGTTAGAATCAGCCACATATGAATCATTGGGACCATAGAGCACCCCATTCCCTATTTAGTGCACTTTAATCGGCTCTATGGGCCCTGATCAAAAGTAGTGAACTATATAGGGTGGCATTTGAGACGCAGGCATAGTGGTTGAGGGAGAGATGATGACCCACCATTCCGGTGCCTGTGACAGCCCAGTACAGCTTGTTCTCTCTGATGTCCACAGTAATGAACTCCACGTGATCCAGGTTGTTGGTGAACAGGGTGACAGGGTTGGAGCCGTCCATGTCTGCAGCCGCCACCTTAGCAGGGATGCCACTCTCTGTGCCCTGGTCTGTCCAGTACAGTTTCCTAACAGAGAGAGACACAGCTATGAATACAGCCCCTCAGCATCTCAATCACCTCATATGAGAACATCTACAACAGATTCAATCAAAATCCATGTGTGAGATTCAGAGAGAAGAAATCTATCTGTCTTAATTATTCCAATACACATTTGATTTGCTGACGGTGAATAGTTGACATGTGCACTGTTTGCCTGGTGGTGGCTTGTTCGAGTGTATAGTGTTATGTTGTATACAGTAACAGTGCTAGGTCTCTCTCTGGGGGTGGAGCAGATGGCAGTCAGGCAGGCAGGCTGAAGGGGGTCAGTGACTGTGGGGATGAGCAGCCGTGTCACAGCAGTGTTAAATGGGGCTTACCCACGTGCCGGGTCCACAGCAATGCCAACCGGAATGCCTGCGCCAGTCGGGGAGCCATTATTGGTGATTAGAGTCTTTCTGTACTGCACCTCCCCTCTCAGCCTCAAAACCTGACAAAACACACACATGCCACACATATCAGATATACCCCTGACAGAGGGAAACCAACGAAGATAACTACTTTATTTTCTAAATACGATGTTCACTGTCAGTAGTGTACCACTCATTTTCAGAAATAACTGCATTGTTATGATCTATAGGAGCATGGATGTTTCAGCTAACCTCAATAGACTGGGTGGCTGGGTTGGTGTAGTACAGGTTCTCTGTCATCCAGTCCAGGGCCAGGCCCACAGGGGAACCCAGAATGGCTGCAGGGGCAAACTCTGTCCTGTTGGTACCGTCCGACTTTACCCTGTGGATCTCACCCTACAGAGGGGAAAGGACACGGTTGGTCAGAGCCTAGGGACAGTAGAGTAGTATCACTTCAGGTCTCTGTTTGTGTGTCTCCCGAGTGGCGCCACTAGAGATCCTGGTTCGAATCCAGGCTCTGTCGTAGCCGGCCGCGACTGGGAGACCCATGGGGCGGCGCACAATTGGCCCAGTGTCGTCTAGGGTAGGGGAGGGAATGGCCGGCAGGGATGTAGCTCAGTTGGTAGAGCATGGCGTTTGCAACGCCAGGGTTGTGGGTTCGATTCCCACGGGGGGTATGAAAAAATACATAATAATGTATGCACTCACTAACTGTAAGTCGCTCTGGATAAGAGCGTCTGCTAAATGACTAAAATGTAAATGAAAAAAGTGTGTGGACAGTGCTCACACGTACCGGGTGCTCCACCCAATAGATGGTCCGCTCAATGTCATCAAAGTCCACATCATATCCATTCTGAAGTCCAGCAACAGGGACCATGGCATCGTTGCTCTTGTCGTCCGGGTTCAAGGAAATGCCGTAGATGACACTGTCTCTCACCACCACCAAGAAAGGATCCTCAACTGCAGGAAAACAAAAGTATTCATCACCAAAAACATGGTGGCTCTGAATGGACATATAGCCTATTGGACATACAGCCTATTGGGCACTGATTTCGTTTTTCAAAACAGGTAAAATACCACAGTATGTTGAAAGAAGGTTGAAAGGGGAGGGGGTTCAGATGGGCTGGTATAAGCTTGTTCCACAGTCTGATTTGCGTTGTCATCAGAGATTAGAATCAATGGATAGCTCGGGGGCATTTTCATTCTTGGGTAATCATTCACCGCTCAGGGGTGAATGTGTTCTGCATGGCAAGAAAAAGCTCAAGCCCTAAAACCTGAGATGGGTTACGCTGTTGACCTAAAAAGGACTCTCTGGATTTCACATTAAAGGTCCCTTGTCTTCTTGAAACCTTAGTCACACTTTAATGATCCTCAATATTTACCTCTGGAAAGGGATTTTACAACAGAATTTAAAATGGGATACTGTTGACAAGTCCTTAGACTCTAAAATATGAGTCCAGCGTTCAAGGAGATTTCTTATTTTACCAACTGAGACCTGGATATGCCCAAATAAATATGTTTGCAAAACAGCAGCTCTCTGTTTGTAGGTTTTAAGCATTCATACCAATACCTACTCCATTAATACATGCTTTATGCGTTATGAGAATTACAATCTATCTGTTCCATCTGACCTCACTTCCTTTTTAATTAAACTGTGAGTGATGAGTGTTTCCCTCAGGTTGGCATGGAGCCTACCTCTGGCACAGGTGAAATTGTCTGCAGCCAGGGTCCAGCCTGACGGGCAGGCGCAGGAGTAGAAGCTGGGCCCCATGGCCGAGAGCAGGCAGATATGAGTACAGAGCCTCCTCAAGCAGTGGTTTTCACCTGCACACAGATCCAATAACACACACACAAACAATAAAAAAAATCAACAGTGTTCAGTATCCTTTCTGAAATGTCATTTAAAATACAATGGCAATAGTGTACTGTGGCAATACTAGCTTATGATATCACCATGTCTAAGACTTATTTTTAGTTGGCCTGCCATATGTCATCGAAGGTTATTGATAAGTGGTGAGTCCCTGTCCTACCTGCAGGCTGCCTAGCCGGGTGTACTGCCACCAGGCCCATGGGCTGAGGGAGGTTGTAGAGCATCACTGTCTGGTTCTCCCCGTGCCACTTATGGGCTCGGATCACACGGTTGATGTATCTGTCGGTCCAATACACAAAATCCTCAAAAATGGTAATTGCGTGGGGATGTTGCAGTACCTTTTTATTGAGGGCAGCAAAAGACAAGAAGTGCATTTTATTGATCATATTCCACACAAATGGTAAATCGGTAAATTATGTTCTGTATGCAATGCTAATGTTTCCCTAGTTTAATCTATATCAATTATATCAATGTAAAGAAAAATCCATAGAAAATGCAATGTATCCTTACCAAATCGCTGGCCAGAACTTGTTTCCTGTTGTTGCCATTGTAATCACAGTAGTCAATAAAATCCAGGTAGGCATCAGCGAAGTAGAGCAGATTGTTGGGATAGTCAATGGTTAGGCCGTTGGGCCAGTACAGTTTGTTGCTTATGATGGTTGTCCTCATCTTTCCATCCATGCTGGCCTTCTCAATGCGAGGGTTCCTCCCCCAGTCTGTCCAGAACATGAGGTGAGCACTGCACAATAGATCAACTGTTATAGTTACAATCGATTACATTTGTTTTATTGTATTTCAAATGTGTCCTCTACTCTGCCAGTCTGTATGTCTACTGTAAATGAGCCTCACCTGTCCCTTGGGTCCAGCACCAGGGCTCTGGGATTGGTCACGTTCTCACTGACCAAGACAGTCCTGTGGGTGCCGTCCAGTTTGGACACCTCGATGGTCTCCAGAACATAGTCAGTCCAGTAGAGGTTCCTGCCCACCCAGTCCACTGCCAGACTCTCTGTCACTGTCACTCCACTGTCAAAAACCTGTCAAATCAAAACACAGGTTTAAGTGATTGGAGGTCATTATCCTGAGTAGAGAATATAAAAAAATAGATAATCTTGTTTTGTGGGAAATGGAAGGACAGTCAGTAATCAGTACTCACCACGGCCCGGTCAGTGCCATTTTTGTGAGCACTCCATATTCTGTCCTGGCTGGTGTCAGACCAGTACACACGGTCAGTCACTGAGTCAAAGTCCAGGGCCACAATGTTTCGTCCATCGCGGACCAGCGACCGGATCACATTGGGCTGAGTGGTTATGTCATCGGACACAATCTGATTTCGGCTGGCAACTAACAGGAAAGCCTCACGTGAACCTGTGAACAGAAACCATCCTCTTCTCACCTGTGCATTATAATTCAAATGAGACTCCTCATCAGCTATAGAACATTCTACAGAGGACTTCCCAAACTACAAAACATGATAGACAGAGCTCCTCAGATATCCACAGCAGGGGATCAATGCAGCTTTGTTGAGAACAATGGCAGATTGAATTACAGGGCTTTTTAGCAGGTTATCTGTCAGTAGATGGGCTCATGTCAGGTGTACTACTCATAAACAAGCCCTTTGTTGCTGATTATGTCCTAATTACCTAAAGAGAGAGTCAGTGAGTGGCATATATGTTATTTGTCTTATCTTGGGAAATCAGAGCAGAGTGGAGAGAGAATGGAGAAGAGAGAGAGTGCGTCTGTCCGCCCGGCAGTCTGAGGCCAACACCGGCTCCATTTTGATCATTTGTGTCCTGTCCTGTCCTATCCAGCCACTGGACAGTTTATCATGTCTGTGTGGGCCAATCAGATGTACTGTATCTCTGTCTGTCGACTGGACTTAATCCACAGACGGAAGATGTGTCTCATTTTGAAATTAGGCCAATTATGTTTAGAGGAAACATAATTGAGTATGTTGTGGACCAAATGGATTGGTGAAATAAAATGCATTTGTATCAAAATGCTAGTGAGTAAAAGTTTCTAAGAGCATAAAATGTTAATGCAGCAGATGTAAATTCCATTTAAATACTCTATGGTTAACCATACACACACACACACACACACACACACAAACCGTCTTGCTCCTCACCTGAGACCTTGCATGTGCGTTGGTCAGCCTCCAGAGTGTATCCATCTGAGCACTGACAGCGGAAGGAGCCTCTCTCGTTGAAGCAGTGCTGACTACACAGCCCAGGGGGGCTACACTCATCCAGGTCATCACACGTCTTCGAGTCATTACTCAGCTGGTAGCCCATGGGACATGTGCACTGGGCCCCAAATGGCCCCTGGATGCACCCGTGGGTACAACCAGCATTGTTGTCAGTGCAGCTCTCCTGATCTAGGAGGGTAAAAAGAGGAGTGAGTCAATAGCTGTCGTTCTTAAAAACAGACGGTAAGAAAATGAAACACCTTGGTGACATACGTAACAGGCAATGTAGATAAATGAATAGAATGAATGCATCTACTATAGCTGCTCAAAGAATCACAGTGCTACAAATAGAGCATCATCACAGCACCCCAGAAAATATCTATAGGCTTTCTATTTTGTATCAAATTACCCCATTTGTACATTCTGAAACACATTTTCTACATTTGTAACTACAGACAATCATTTTCTTTTATCCTCCAATTGAGTCTTGCAACACTCTACCCACATTCAGAGGGTTAGTGTGGATGGCAGGTTTTGGGATGAATCAAAGCTACACGCGTGAAGTTTAACCAATGATTGAGGTTGTTCCTACCTGGCAAGGGCTCGTCTGAAAGCAGTGAGGAAGGCAAAAAAGGAAAATCATAGATCACTTTTAAGTTAATACAGACCAAATCAACACATGCATGATTTGAATACAAGATTCCACACATAACAAAAATTCCTCACAAACATTAAAGCACTCTATTGGTTGTGACCAGGAATGCCGTGGAGAATATGTCTTGATTTCAAGTGACAAGTGAACCTAGAAAATTACAAAAATAGATTTTCGTAACATGACACTATTAGAATGCTGGCCCAAAAGGCAGAGAAGCAGAGATGATGACTTACTGCAGAGTGGGGACTCGTCCGCACCATTGGGACAGTCAGGGGTGTTGTCACACACCCTGCTGATGTTGACACACACATTGTGGCCCGGGCACTGCCACTGCCAGCTGGGGCAGCGGAAAGGTGGCGTGGGGCAGTCTCTCTCGTCACTCATGTCTCTGCAATCGTTGTCCCCATCGCAGAGCCACCCGCGGTACACACAGTTGCCGTTGTCACAGCGGAACAGGGAGGTGGGGCAGGTGCGGGGAGGGCAGACATGGTGCTCGTCGGAGCCGTCCTCACAGTCCGGGTGGCCGTCACACTCCCAGGTAGAGGGGATACAGCTGCCGTCTGACTGGCACTGGTACTCACTCTCATGGTGGCACATCCCTGGGGGTCTGGTGGCTGGGCACAGCAGGAGAAGGCAAGGTCAGACAGTGTACTGAAGTGTGGCTGAAGCTCAGGAGGAAGACCCAACAGAACCTCTGAGATGATGACACCTCACTAAGAGTAATGCTCAAACTGCTGTGCTCCAAGACCAGTTGGTTGATCAACTCTGCATAGAAACTGATCATTACATTTTATTGTGACTGAAAACAATGAGGTTGAATACTTACGACAGACATCGAATTAAAACACACCATTTCTGAAACCCATTTTCTACATTTGTAACTACAAACAACAAAAACTTTGTCCTCCAATTGTGTTCTTGCAACATTCTACCCACATTCAGAGGGTTAGTGTGGATGGCAGGTTTGGGATGAATGAAAGCTATACGAGTGAGGTTTTACCAATGAGTGAGGTTGTTCCTACCTGGTAAGGGCTCGAAAGGAAATAGATAAACTGGTCATCCTATACTGAACAAAAATATAAACGCAAAATGCAATAATTTCAACGATTTTACTGAGTTACAGTTCATATAAGGAAATCAGTCAATTGAAATAAATTCATTAGTCCCTAATCTACGGATCTCACATGACTGGGAAGGGGTGCAGCCATGGGTGGGCCTGGGAGGGCATAGGCCCACCCACTTGAGAGCCAGGCACACCCACTGGGAAGCCAGGCTTAGCCAATCAGAATGAGTTTTTCCCCACAAAAGGGATTTATTACAGACAGAAATAATCCTCAGTTTCATCAGCTGTCCGGGTGGCTGGTCTCAGACGATCCTGCAGGTGAAGAAGCCGGATGTGGAGGTCCTGGGCTGGCGTGGTTACACGTGGCCTGCGGTTGTGAGGCCGGTTGGACAACCTGCCAAATTCTCTAAAACTACGTTGGAGGCGGCTTATGGTAGATAAATTAACATTAAATTCTCTGGCAACAGCTCTGGTGGACATTCCTGCAGTCAGCATGCCAATTGCACACACAAAACTTGAAAAATCTGTGGAATTGTGTTCTGTGACAAAACTGCACCTTTAAGAGTGGCCTTTTATTGTCCCCAGCACAAGGTGCACCTGTGTAACGACCATGCTGTTTAATCAGCTTATTGATATGCCACACCTGTCAGGTGGATGGATTATCTTGGTAAAAGATAAATGCTCAGTAACAGGGATGTAAACAAATTTGTGCACAGAAATTGGAGAGAAATAAGCTTTTTGTGCGTATGGAAAATGTCTGGGATCTTTTATTTCAGCTCATGAAACATGGGACCAACACTTTACATGTTGCGTTTATATTTTTGTTCAGTATATTTTCTCGTGACTCAAAACAAAGAGGTTGAATACTTACGACAGCCAGACTCATCTGAGCGATCACTACAGTCAAAGACCCCATCACAGCGGTAGTAGGAGTTGATACACTGATGTCCATTGGAACACTTGAACTCATAGAGAGTGCAGTTGTAAACTGAAAAAACAACAGCATAGTGTGCTGAGATATTGCAAACAGTGTGGATGGAGGATGCAGTTCAGAACATGCAAAGTCATTGTACTGTATAATACACATGGAATGAAAACAATGGCATAAGAGGCAATATCAAATACCAATGTAAATGCGTGTGTTGACTGTATATTTAATTGACTTAAAATTATGTGCCACTTGTTGGTGCTTTCTAGCTGTGTTAGTTCCTAAATACAGTACAGTGTTGAGACAGCTATAATACAGAGAGACACTCACTGCAGCCCTGTTCATCAGCCCCATCCATACAGTCTCTGTCACCGTCACACACATAGCTGGGGCCTATACAGCGGTGGTCTGGGCACTGGAACTGTTCCGGGTGGCATGTACCACTGAGGTCTGCCAACACAGAGAGACCAATGGAGCTAACAGTTAGATGCAACACATCATGACTGAAAGTCTATCCCAAAAAGACAGTCAACGACAGAGGAATTACTCCTACAGTGAATGCGTGGAAATAAAAGTGATCCTTGACTAGGAGACTCACTGCAGTTGGCCTCGTCGGAGCTGTCCCCACAGTCGTTGTCTGTGTCACACACCCAGGTGTGTGGGATGCAGCGGTGGTTGGCGCAGGTGAACTGGTTGGCCGCGCAGGTGCCAGGGGTCTGGGTGGGGCAGTCCCGCTCGTCACTGCCGTCCAAGCAGTCGTTGTGTCCGTCGCAGTGCCAACCACTGGGCACACAGTGCTGGTTGGCACAGGTGAATGCCCTGGGTGAGCAGGTGGTGTCTGAGAGAGAACAAAAATGATTAATGAAACATAAATGTTTTGCTTCTTGCTAACACTGTAACAAGCCATTCTAAGTATACTTAAATATAAGTATAAGTATACTAAACATTATTACTAATGCCCCAATAAAGTGCCTCGAGTGACATACTAACAGTTAGTATACTCCATTGAAACAGAACATAAATGCATTACTATGAGCTCTGCCACAGTTGGCCTCATCACTGTTGTCATGGCAATCGTCAACGCCGTCGCATCTGTAGTTCTGAGGGACACATTTCCCGTTGGTGCAGGAGAAGGAGTTGGCACCGCACTGCAGCGTGGGGGGCTCGTTGGAAGGGTCCTCTACACATGTCTGCTGGTTGGGCGACAGCTTCATGCCATACGGACAACCACACGCCCTCTGGGAGTCCGGTGCCGGGAAGCAGAAATGGCTGCAGTCTCCATTAGGGTTAGTATTCCTATTGCAGAAGTTGGAACCTGAGAGGGGTAGCAAAGGATATCATTAATGAGTACAGTGATGGCCACATAGCTATCCTCCATAACATAAACACTGCAGCAGGGAAAGCAATGAAAGAGGTGTTCACCGGTCTGGGAGTTGGAGTTGAAAGATTTGACGTGCATGATGTGGCTGATTCCCCTCCTGATGATGACCATCTCTCCCCCGTCAGTCTTGCGCACACGCACGATCCCACCCAGGCGCCAGTCAGTGAAATATGCATAACCTGGATGGGCAGAGCAGGAATGCTCATGAAAGTGAGACCCAGCGTTGATAATATCAGGGCACAACCTATGACATTAGCTATTCTATCTCTCAAAACCAGTGAACTCATGTTTAAGATTACACGGTAATCATCAATCAAGCTGGATTGACAAGTAGTAATGATATTTTAACGATGAAAGCGTTTATACAATAATAACAGGGTAGCTTTATCTACAATTGATGGAATAGTGCTGCATACCATTCCACATGCGAATTGAATTCATGAGAAAATGTTAAAATTTAGTCACCTCCAAAGATGGTGAGACCAAAAGGATGTGACATCTGAGTGATACGCTCCAGAGACAGCCTGTTTCGTCCATCAAAGGTGCTGTGTTCGATCTTATCAAAGAAGGCATCCACCCAGTACAGGCGCATGGAGCTGGGGGGAGACAGGACCAGTGGAACAGACAGACATTATTAAACACTGTTGCACAAACATATTGTCACGAGGATTAGTGAAGATCATTCTGATAAGAGGCTTAATGGGATCTTAGATGGGTGAACAAAAACATGATGTCAACTCAATACACATGGTGGCACAATGTTGCAATTTAGTGACAAAGTCAATCCTAAGGATCTGATTTGTTATGAATTAAATTGCTATTTGTTTTCTTGACGGAGTATTACTGGAAGAGGAAGAATGGTGTATTTTGAGGCCATTCCTTTGGTCCTGCTAGGCTCTGAGACCTTTGGCTCACCTCCAGTCGATAGCCAGGCCGTTGGGCCAGCCAAGTGTAGTGTTTACAATCGACAGGGCGTGTGACCCATCACACCAGGCCCTCATAATCTTCGCTGGACGGTACCAGTCGGTCCAGAAAATATACCTGCCAAAATAAAACATATACATTAATCAACACTCACATTTATATGGGAAAATATATTTATATGGGAAAAGATTATAGTGTCTTTTTCACCTCAACCGAAGTAGACTCTGGCTTTAGGACCACTTCAAAATATTTTATGAACTGAGAAATATAGACAGTATTTGAGAGCTCCACAGGGTTTTTCCGTTTAAGTCAAGTTCTTAGTGTCCACTACAATACCGGCCTTCATGCAGCACTAATCTAGGCTATTGGACCCAGAGGCCTTATGACTTTGTAGCTATTGGAAATGTCCCACTAGCACTAAATAAAGACTCATTTTTTCACGTTTGGGGTTTAAAGCGTAGGCAATCTATGAATGAGCCGGTACCTCTCGCATTATGCTAGGTGTGACTAGACATAAGTGCTACGTTTGCTAATGCTTTTTCATGTTCTGAAGAGGCAGGGATCCAGGATGAAAGCATGGGCCTCTGAGACCTGCTGGTTCTGGCTAATGCCCTCACTAAATTGTGCTTGCCCAGGGACATTTGGCGTACTTGATCAATTTCTCACACTATCTTTGTTTCCTTTTGACTTTCTATGGTGCTTTAAATTAATCTTAAACAAATATAATCTGATTAGCATTTATATTAATTAATTTAATAGAATCAAACATTTAAATTAGGATATTATGCTGTAAAAAGCATGCATTAATCGGTAAAGTCAACACTCTTCATGCATCAACAAGATACAGAACCCTATCATATCTGCTATATATCCTTCTCTCTCATTTTTGTTGCGACAGTCTGGCCGGAAGTGGCGCCAAGCCTCTCTCCCTGACCCCTCCTCCTTAATCCCAGCCCAGCTGTATTTACCCAATGACAGGGTGCACCACGATGGACCTGGGGTTGTTCAGGTTGCGTATGATGGCTCTCCTGGACTGATCAGCTAGCTTCATGACTGAAATACTCCTGTAGCGCGGGTCTGTCCAGTAGAGGTTCTTTGAAATCCAGTCGTAAGCCAAGTCCTCCACGCCGTCCACTCTATTGGCAGCTAGCACCTCCCTGCCTGTGCAGATCAAAGCAGTGACAGCGGCATTTAATACAGAGATGAAAGAGGAACACATTTAAGTAAATAGACTGTCAGCTTGCATTTGCCCTATGTAGACCTGACAGAGAAAACTTGGGCTGGTCAACCCTATGTTGCAAAAACAACACCACTGATCAGAGCAGTTTGTGGTTTCATTTTATTCTGGAATTTCTTTCTTCATGGATTTACCACATAAGTAACTTATTTTACAGGGCTATCGAGTCGTAAATTGGAAGATAAATTAAGTTTCATTCCAAAACGCGATATATACATTTTCAAGAAATGTTGGGAAATGAGCTTTTATTGTTTAAATAAATTATTAAAGAGATTGGTGTGTTTTTTCACTATCTAATCATGACATTGTGTTGTTCAGTGACAGACATGTATTTGTTTAAAATCTATCAATTGATGGTTTCATTTCAGAGAGACAAATAATCATGTTTTTTTGCTAAATGCTATATATCCACCTCACTCTCAGAGAAATAAGTAGTACTGTTAGGTTTTACACTGTCAAATGTAACAAAAACTATATTTTTAATAAAGAAATGTACAAATGATACAATTGTAACATCAACATAATAAAATAAATGTAAAAAAATATTTCAATACAGTAATATGAGATCTGTTTTTGAGATCAATATGAGATCAAACTTTTACATTTGACATTTTATTCATGTAGATGTTCGTATCCAGAGCGACTTAAGTAAGTGCATTCATCTTAAGACATCTAGGTGAGACAACCACATAGCACAGTCAAATGTACAGGATACGAACATTCCATTCCAGCTAAACAATGGATATATAGCATTTGGCAAAAAATTACAAAATCATTAACATCTAAAATCTATGAATGAAAAATCTGAGAGCAGTAATATTTTACACACACATGAAGGTACCCATGAGCAATCATTTCTGATGAAAAAACACAAATGTAAAACATTTGTGGATATAGCGTTTTGGAAATAAACTCTTCAAATATTGAAGCTTCAACAACTTTTAGTAATTATGTGCCCAGCGTTTGTTTTATCACATTCTGGAGCCTGATTTTGAAATGTTACGTAATAGTTTCACTGCTGTCCATGCTCCTGTCCACTCCTACATCCCTCTCTACCTCCCTCCCTCCTTCCTTCCCTTCCTCCCCCATTGCACTGCCCAGCTCCATAAGGCACTCCCCTAACTGCCGTGGTATAAGCTCGGCTGGATCACATGCTTGAGATCTCTGCTTAAAAATATATTATGTAAGGATGTAAATATGGTAAACTAAAAATAAAATAAAAGATATCCATGATAGTAAATGAAAAGTATTTCTTCACATTCTAATAAATTGAACTACAAACTCAGAAATAGAACGATATTTAACATAAATATTTCACTGTTTAATTCTACATACAGTATCGAGTCATCAATCCAACTAAATAAAATGCAGGATGCTCTCACCAGTGCCGTCCACTTTCTGTTTGTAGATTATGTCTTTAGCCGTGTCTGAGAAGAAGATAGCATTGTCTTCTGCACTGAAGTCCACCCCGACGAAATAGGAGGGTGTTCCAGTGACAGGGAGGATAACATCCTCCTGAGAGGACAGGTTGAAGGGGATGCCTCGGACAGCCAGCTGGCTGGAGAAGAGCAGGAACTGCCGCACCGCTGGAGAGAGAGAGAAGAAGACATCCACCATAAACCTCCAGATAACACATCCTATGTCACACCACATTGGCACTCACAGTATAAAGAACACATATAAAGGACACAGCACAGTAATGTGTAAAGACAAAGTCGAACGTAAATAGTGAAAAACTAAACAAGGTTTGTGTGTTGGTCTTACCAACACATCTCTTGCCATCAGCCTGCAGGTCAAAGCCCATGCGACACCTGCAGCGGTAGCCCAAGCCTTGGTTGTCTGACCTGTGGCTTAGAATACAGATCTGCTCACAGCCGCCCCTGTCTGCCCCGCAAGGGTTCGCCACTGTAAACACAACACACACACGCTCAGTCACTGACAGAACATACAGAGGTGGGACAGATCAGTGGAGTATTTGTATCAGTGACATGCTTACCATATGGTTGTCTTAGTTGGTGTACCACTTGCACTCCATGTGGGGTCTGAGATGTGGTATAGACCACCTGAGGGTTAGTGTCACTGAACTTGTTGGCTTTCATCACGGCCATCTTGGTCCAGTCAGTGAAATACACAGTGTGCTCAAACATACTGATGCCAAAGGGGTGGGGGATCACAGCACCTCCATGAACCACTGTTTTCCTGAAAGGGAGATTATAAAATAAGGCTGGTGTATAAAAAGCCTATATCCATCCCATTTTGACAGAGATCTGAATTGTTTTCCGTTCTTACATATGGTCTTCAGACATTTGGCCAAACAACATCTCATTTGAGCTCTTTTGTAGGGAAAATATCTGGCATGCTTACCTATGAAGACCATCATATGTGGTGGTTTCAATATAGTCATAGCGGCTATCAACCCAGTACACCCGCTTGGCATCAATATCCAGTGTGATCCCTGCTGGCCAGCCCAATTTAGTCCTGATGATCCCATAGCGATTGGTTCCATCCATGTAAGCCCGCTCCAAACCTGGCTCTCCATTCAGAGAGTCCCAGTCTGAGAAGAACAGGAACCTGTGAAGGATTGTTTTTTGGTTTAGTTAGGTACAGGTTACCAGTACAGTAGGTTGCTATGTACTGGACGCAATATAGAACATTGGTAAACTGGATTCCAAGCAGCGAAGTTATTCATCCTTTTAGCTATAAAACGACCAAGATTGCAACTTTTTACTGCAGTGGGCTAAATCAGGGTCACATAGTGTTTCCTGGTAGTCTTAAATAAATCTACTTTGAAACAAAAGTATACACCTCACACACATGGTTATGGTCTTAAAAAAAGAAGACATGTACCATGTCAGATATACAGTGGGGAGAACAAGTATTTGATACACTGCCGATTTTGCAGGTTTTCCTACTTACAAAGCATGTAGAGGTCTGTAATTTTTATCATAGGTACACTTCAACTGTGAGAGACGGAATCTAAAACAAAAATCCAGAAAATCACATTGTATGATTTTTAAGTAATTAATTTGCATTTTATTGCATGACATAAGTATTTGATCACCTACCAACCAGTAAGAATTCCAGCTCTCACAGACCTGTTAGTTTTTCTTTAAGAAGCCCTCCTGTTCTCCACTCATTACCTTTATTAACTGCACCTGTTTGAACTCGTTACCTGTATAAAAGACACCTGTCCACACACTCAATCAAACAGACTCCAACCTCTCCACAATGGCCAAGACCAGAGAGCTGTGTAAGGACATCAGGGATAAAATTGTAGACCTGCACAAGACTGGGATGGGCTACAGGACAATAGGCAAGCAGCTTGGTGAGAAGGCAACAACTGTTGGCGCAATTATTAGAAAATGGAAGAAGTTCAAGATGACGGTCAATCACCCTTGGTCTGGGGCTCCATGCAAGATCTCACCTCGTGGGGCATCAATGATCATGAGGAAGGTGAGGGATCAGCCCAGAACTACACGGCAGGACCTGGTCAATGACCTGAAGAGAGCTGGGACCACAGTCTCAAAGAAAACCATTAGTAACACACTACGCCGTCACAGATTAAAATCCTGCAGCGCACGCAAGGTCCCCCTGCTCAAGCCAGCGCATGTCCAGGCCCGTCTGAAGTTTGCCAATGACCATCTGGATTATCCAGAGGAGGAATGGGAGAAGGTCATGTGGTCTGATGAGACAAAAATATAGTTTTTTGGTCTAAACTCCACTCGCCGTGTTTGGAGAAAGAAGAAGGATGAGTACAACCCCAAGAACACCATCCCAACCGTGAAGCATGGAGGTGGAAACATCATTCTTTGGGGATGCTTTTCTGCAAAGGGGACAGGACGACTGCACCGTATTGAGGGGAGGATGGATGGGGCCATGTATCGCGAGATCTTGGCCAACAACCTCCTTCCCTCAGTAAGAGCATTGAAGATGGGTCGTCGCTGGGTCTTCCAGCATGACAACGACCCGAAACACACAGCCAGGGCAACTAAGGAGTGGCTCCGTAAGAAGCATCTCAAGGTCCTGGAGTGGCCTAGCCAGTCTCCAGACCTGAACCCAATAGAAAATCTTTGGAGGGAGCTGAAAGTCCGTAAAAATTAATTACTTAAAAATCATACAATGTGATTTTCTGGATTTTTGTTTTAGATTCCGTCTCTCACAGTTGAAGTGTACCTATGATAAAAATTACAGACCTCTACATGCGTTGTAAGTAGGAAAACCTGCAAAATCGGCAGTGTGTCAAATACTTGTTCTCCCCACTGGAGAGTTGAAATGTATTACATTTTGAGTTTGCATCCCAATATTACACTTTATGTACATTACAGAAAACTGAAATATAACAAAACCGTTTGACATAGAAACACCGGATTTTCAGCAGCTTAAAAAAAAGAATGTTTATTAATTATGAAATTATGAAAAATATTCATAACATTCCACCCATGAGGCCACTAGGTCATTTGACTGCAGGAAAGGGCTACCAAAAGGTGAGACATAAGCGGATTTCCTTTTTTTATTGAATTTGAAACAGATACTGTACATCCTCTATGGTCTTTGTCTCTGGATCTACAGGTGGGCCAGCCCTAAATCCCACCAAGGTAGAACAAGTGTGTACGTTTATTATCACTTCCTAATTTACCTGTAGCCACCTGGCCCAGTCTCCCCTCTTGAACTGTACTATTGGATTACAATGAGGCTCATCACTTTTAATACTGCTCACTAATCCCCCAGGACAATCTACTAATCTCACATGCTTATAACTTCCTACCGGTGCAGCATGAGAGAGACGGCGAGATAGATGGATGGAGGATGGAGGGATAGAGGATGGGGGAGGTCCGCTCTACTCACCCCGCAGTTGGGTCCACGGCCAGCCCTCTGGGGTTTCCGAGATTCTCTGCGATCAGCGTCACCCGGTCATTCCCGTCAAAATCCACCATGTCAATCCGGTTGACGCTGGCCTCCACCATATACAGTTTATTGTTCACCCAGTCCACGGCCAGGTTCTCAGGGTAGTCAACTGATACATTTAAAACCACCTGCATATTGGAACCGTCCATATTCACCGAAAACACCTGCCCACAAATTAAAGGATTGTTGTTAAGAGATTAGCCCTTTTGGTGGTTAAGGCTCCGGAAATACATGGAGATATAAAAAAGAGACATACCGAGAAACAGGGATGGGATCTGTCACCACATTACCCATGAAATTAGAAGGAAATTACTATTATTACGGTTGGTCTTTGGTTGCTTGTCTGACTTCCATCTTGTCTGTCTAGTAGCATTTGAGTGGTGCCGGTCAGGTATTATTCTGAAACCTCTACCCTACCGATTCAAAGATGGCACCAGTTTCTCAGGCTTGAAGCCTTGGCACCTAGGAAGGGATAGTGCTCTTTACAGCTCTGGCTCGTTTGAAATGAGATCCAGACGTCTAAAAAGCAGGATTTTCAGCTGACCTGTTTAAAGAGAAACTGAAGATGTGGAAGTAGCCTGCTAGTTTAACCTCCCCAGTATGTTCACATGCCCTGTTTGTGGTCCCCCCCCCACTTTAAATCAGCTGTCATTCTGCCATGGAGGTAGCTGATCTACACAGATATCCCGCTCCTGGTACGTCCCTGTTTTTCAGCCTCATGGCTTGGGTTCAAACCATACAGAAGCCAAGAGGCTGAACAAAGCCCTTTGAGCTGGCCAAAGAATGCATATAACATGGTGGAAACAAATACTGCACGATCACTTTGAAAATGAGAAAGTTACAAAAATGACACAGAGCTATGCGAACATCGTACTAGTATATCAGACAGCATCAGTTTTCTGATTAGACATTTTGGATTCCATTCCCAATGTACTTCCCCTTCATTATGACCCAGTCCTGTTGGAGCCATCAGGTCTGCCATTTGTACAGTATTAACAGTGGTGATTTCTTAAGAGATCTGTCAAAGTCTTCCCTCTCCTTTGAGGGGGGCAGGTTCCTGTACAACTCAAGCATTTCCTCAAACAATAAGCCTTTCTATCTTGTGGACTGTAACTATGGTCTACTGTACAGGTAGTTCTAGCGATGCACTGATTCCTTTAACAGGGCCAGAGGAAACCATTCACGATGGGGATTGGATGAAGTATCTGAGTATTCAAAGAGAAGTATTACCTTGTTCTGAATAGTATCCGTCCAGAAGACTCTATTCAGGAGGTAGTGGAAATCCACCCCGACAACGACTCCTCTGTTCCGGGAATGAACCAGGGTGCGTGAGCTGTGCCCATGGATGTCACCAATCAGCAGGTCTCGGCCATTGGAGAAGATCAGTGAGGGTACTCCAGCTACAGACAAGGCAATAAGTAAGACAACATTATCAGACATTTCATAATATCTGGTTAGGAGCACCTGTCATATGCTGTTTCAGTACATTTATTTTTTGGCTTTACCTATAAGTAATCATTAATGATTTTACACATGAGTGGAAGAGATAGTGAAGAAAAAAACTATACATTTTAGTCAGTCAGCTTTGATACCTAATTCAAATCTAAATCTATGGTAGTACCTTTTTTATTTTAATTTAATCCATTTTATGTCATTTTTAGGGACCCATATAGCCAAGATAATTTGATCTGTATTACTAACAGAGAAAATCTATCCTTGCTGGTAGCCTCATACTCAAAGGCAGAGGGGTCTATCTCTTGGTCAATAGCCATTCATTGGTGCACAGAAGCAAACGACTGGCTGAAACAACACTCAGTGCGCAACAATGCACCAGAAAGCAGAGCAGGCGGGCAGGGGCTGGCAGATAGGAGGCTGGGCTGAGGGGCTGAAGCCTCTGGCCTGGAGGAATGGGTTTGATATGCTGAAGTATATTGAAGCTCAACCATGGCCACTCACTTGAGGTGTTAGCTCTGCAGTATCGGTGCTGCTCTAGGAAATAGCCCTCTCGACAGCTGCAGCGATGGGTTCCCATCCTGTCTTCACAGAGCTGATCGCAGACGCCCCACATCGTACAGTCATTAAAGTCTTCACCCAATAATAAAAGAAGAAAAAACTGAATGAGTCAAAAGCACACATCCCATATTCTACCTCCGGTAGCCTGAGTTTCCAGTTCTTTCAATGTCAATGAGTGAATGTATCAGTATTTACCAATACAAGAGCGGCTGTTGTTATTGTTGACAATGTATCCAGAGGGACATGAGCAGGTTCCTCCCTCGGGGGACGCATGACAGCGATGCTCACAGCTCAGAGAGGCACACCTCCAGATACCTGATAACCACAGACAGACACACATTACTCCCAATGGCACTTTTCAAAATAAAGGTTAGTGTGTGTGCGTGTGTGTGTCTGTGTGTGTGTGTGTGTGTGTGTGTGTGTATGTTAAACTGGTTGTATTGTTACTGACTGCAATTGCGTCCAGCAGTGGTGTTGGTCTCATCCTCTCCATCTGGACATTGGGCATTCCCATCACACAGTTGGTCCATGGGGATACATAGGCCTGAGGACGGACAGGGCCATTCTCCAGGATAGCACTCACGTGGTATGGCATCTACAGAGAAAACAAAGTCATATTCACTGCCTTGGACCACACCAGAGACAATAGAGAACAAAAAAAAGGAGGGAACCAGCAGCACAGGAGTTGTACACACGCCACAATCATGCTTTGCGAAAACAGCAACAATGTGTGAGGTATGCATTGAAGACAGCAGACTTATCTTCATAGGAATGCACGGGCTGAACTCAAGGGCACCGTGACTCAAACTTCATTGTCTGGGAAAACACTGTTACTTTAAATCACTGAGGGGGGTGGGGGGGGGGGAGTGCTTCGAGAGGCTCACATGGGGGCTTGGAGGGTTCTGCAGCCCATCCTCTAAAAACACACACTCTTCAGAGCAGTGAGGAGGAATTCTAAAGCTCTTTGGAGGGCTGAGCCATCTTGTGCCACAAAGAGGCATTTGAATACCACACTTAAAGGAGCACAAGCATAGCTCCTAGCCCATACCCACCATGGAGGGGAATCAGGTTCATACACAGCAGCGTTTCTCACTCATTCATGTGTGCTTCCACTGAACCTGCATACTGTTTCCTTTTCATGGCTCTGTGTCCAATATTAGAAATGTGTCCAGAGAGATTTGACCAAAGGGACTAGTACGAGGATGGGGAGGTGGAACTCTGTAGCGTCCATACCACAGCCTTTCTCATCTGCATTGTCTTCACAGTCGTCTTCTCCGTCACAAAGCCAGACTTGGTGAATACAGCGACCGCTGGGGCACGTGAAGTAGCTCCCTCTGCAAGGGGGATAGGCTACAGGGAGGGAGGGAGGGAGGGAGAGAGAGAGAGAGAGAGAGACGGAGAGAGAGAGAGAGAGCATGTAGAAAAGGTCAGATTAAGTCCAGGTTAGGGGGAGAATCTATCTGGGGAGTTAAGATAAGAGGTGCAGACTCGAGGTTGACAGATAGCCGCAGTGGTGCGAGGAGGGTAGAGGTACACACTGCAGTGCTGTTCGTCACTCCTGTCTCCACAGTCGTCGTCATGGTCGCAGACGTAGCGTTGAGGGACACACTCTCCGTTGCCACACTGGAACAGGCCACTGCTGCAGTGCTGTGCTGTAGAAAACAGACACAAAACCCCTTCAGCGACTGACTGTCTGTATAAGTTCTTCATCTCAACCCTGCTGCTCAGGAAGAGGGCCTGGTTGAATGCGCGGCCATGCGTCATGGCCAGAAGTGGACACTTACTGCAGTTGGACTCGTCTGACCCGTCACGGCAGTCCAGGACCTGGTCACAGCGCTGGTTCTGGTTATAACAGGCACCGTTGGCACATCTCAATTCTGTACACTCAGGGTAGTCTGAGAAGGAAATTAACATACCAGAACAGGCCAATCATACTAGACTGACATAGAACAAACCCATCTGTGGAATGTTCAAGGAATATAAGGAATCAGCATCAAATCATTTGTTCAAAGAGGTGTATAACGTTTTCCCCTGTCAAACGTCAAATGTCTCTAGTAGTCTTAAACATGTCTCAAATGTCAAACGTCAAATGTTTTAAATGTCAGTAGTCTTAAACATTCCTATATAATGTTCTCATGTACTCAAGCATTAATGACACCCTTGCAATTAGCCAAATGTAACAGTCTGCTGCAGCAGATCATTATCTTAGCAGCCACAACAGCAGCTATAACCCCCCTTTTAATCTCATTAACAGTAGAAGGGCCCACCCTAATTGAACCAGCTGGTCACATGTGAAATATACCCTTGGCTGCTCCCCCATGAAGTCATGGTGACAATTCACCTCCGACATATAAAGCTTTGTACGGAACTATGGCAAATAGGCTCAGCCTGTACAGTCACAAACAAGACAAAATGCTAAAAGCTAATGGGAGGATAAAAACTAGTTTTCTATTAGCACCACAAACAGCCTTGGCATTTTTTCGGACATTGTGAAATTACCAAAGTGTGAGTCTAACATATCAGCACAATAATGAAATAGCAGCTGAACTTCAGCTTGACTAATCCACCAAGGAATCTGCAATCAACCTCTGACAACAAGAAGCATATTGTGGCCATTCTGTCAGTCAGTGAGGCTCTTCATTTTACAAATTGATTAAAATGCCAGAGGAGGCAAGAAGGTAAGTAAGCCACACTGGGGGACTTACGGCAATCTCTCTCATCAGCTCCGTCGGAGCAGTCGGTCAGCTGGTCACACCTGTATTCCCCTGGGATGCAGGCCCCATTGGTGCAGCTGAACTGCCCACTGGAGCATGTCCTACCAGCTGCAGAGAGATTGAGGAGCAATTTAACCACAAGCGTAACAGTTCTCTACATCTTAATTGCCTTTGTAATAGATTATTTTGTTTACATTTGTGACACCTGTCACATTGGTGAAAATTCTAAATGAAATATTTTGTACACTGTATGGTCTACTCAGTACTTGTGTATTGACTTCCTCTTTTGCAAAGTCACTCAAGCACTGGAAATGACTCTCATTGTCACGATCGTCTAAGGAGGAGGACCAATGCGCAGCGTTGAAGGTGAACATATTTATTATATCAATGATCACACGATCAAAACAACAGACGATAACGTGATGTCTACGGTTGAACACAAACCAAATAAGAACAAGAAACCACAAAGAATGAAAGCCTACCGGCTACCTAAGTATGACTCCCAATCAGAGACAACGAGCTACAGCCGTCTCTGATTGGGAGCCACCCTGGCCAACATAGAAATGCAAAACATAGAAACTAACACCCTGGCTCAACATACGAGAGTCCCCCGAGCCAGGGCGTGACAGTACCCCCCCCCTAAAGGCGCGGACTCCGACCGCGCCAACCAAACACAACAGGGGAGGGACCGGGTGGGCACTCCGCCTTGGCGGCGGATCCGGCTCCGGGCATGATCCCCACTCGCTCTCTAACCCCCCAAAGTACCCCTGGTCCGGTCTGGCCCTGCTGACCGGAGCTGGACTGCACACTGGTGGAGCGGATTGCTCTAGCTCCGGCGTGAAGCAGCTGACCCGTGCTGAACCAGGCACCAGTGGAACAGGCACGGGCTGTGCCGGACTGACGACGCACACCACTGGCTTGGTGTGGGGAGCAGGGACGGCCCGAGCCGGGCTGACGAAACGCACCCCTGACTTGGTGCGGGGAGCAGGAGCGGGCCAAACCGGGCTGACGAAACGCACCACTGACTTGGTGCGGGGAGCAGGAACGGGCCGAGCCGGGCTGACGAAGCGCACCACTGACTTGGTGCGGGGGGCAGGAACGGGCAGAGCCGGGCTGACGAAGCGCACCACTGACTTGGTGCGGGGAGCAGGAACGGGCCAAGCCGGGCTGACGAAGCGCACCACTGACTTGGTGCGGGGAGCAGGAACGGGCTGAGCCGGGCTGACGAAGCGCACCACTGACTTGGTGCGGGGAGCAGGAACGGGCCGAGCCGGGCTGACGAAGCGCACCACTGACTTGGTGCGGGGAGCAGGAACGGGCCGAGCCGGGCTGACGAAGCGCACCACTGACTTGGTGCGGGGAGCAGGAACGGGCCGAGCCGGGCTGACGAAGCGCACCACTGACTTGGTGCGGGGAGCAGGAACGGGCCGAGCCGGGCTGACGAAGCGCACCACTGCCTTGGTGCGGGGAGCAGGAACGGGCCGAGCCGGGCTGACGAAGCGCACCACTGACTTGGTGCGGGGAGCAGGAACGGGCCGAGCCGGGCTGACGAAGCGCACCACTGACTTGGTGCGAGTGGCAGGAACAGGCCGGACCGTACTGGGAACACACACCACTGGCCCTACGTGGGGATCAGGAACAGGCCGGCCCGGACTGGCAACACACGCCAGTACCTCTCGCCGTGCCTCTACATCCTCCTTCCCCCTGGTGACCAGTGACTCCCGTAACCTGGCGGCCTCCTGCTGCCCCGTCGTCCACGGCGTTAGCCCCCCCCTAAAAAATGTATGGGCTTCACTCCTACCCGTGGCCAAGGCCTCCATCCCTCTTGCCAGACTCGCACTCATCTCCTCCCAAGTCCATCCTCTCTCCTCGTCACGCTGCTTGATCCAGTCGAGGTGGTTTCTTCTGTCACGATCGTCTAAGGAGGAGGACCAATGCGCAGCGTTGAAGGTGAACATATTTATTATATCAATGATCACACAATCAAAACAACAGACGATAACGTGATGTCTACGGTTGAACACAAACCAAATAAGAACAAGAAACCACAAAGAATGAAAGCCTACCGGCTACCTAAGTATGACTCCCAATCAGAGACAACGAACTACAGCCGTCTCTGATTGGGAGCCACCCTGGCCAACATAGAAATGCAAAACATAGAAACTAACACCCTGGCTCAACATACGAGAGTCCCCCGAGCCAGGGCGTGACACTCATCACATGTTACATGGGCTAAGGAGACACACAGCACATCCCATTTTAGTTTCTATCCTATCAGCAACAACAGTCAATATTACATTTAAATTTTAGTCATTTAGCAGACGCTCTTATCCAGACCGACTTACAGTTAGTGAATGCATACATGTTTGTTTTTTTGTTCATACTGGCCCCCCATGGGAAACGAACACACATCCCTGCCGGCCAAACCCTCCCCTACCTTGGACGACGCTGGACCAATTGTGCGCCGCCCATGGGTCTCCAGGTCGCGGCCGGCTGCGACAGAGCCTGGACTCGAACCAGGATCTCTAGTGGCACAGCTAGCGCTGCGATGCAGTGCCTTAGACCACTGCGCCATTCGGGAGTCAATAATATCAAGGGATTAGAAATCCAGGGTTTACATTTACATTTTAGTCATTTAGCAGACACTCTTATCCAGAGCGAATTACAGTTAGTGAATGCGTACATGTTTTTTTTGTTGGTTTTTTTTCATACTGGCCCCCCGTGGGAAACGAACCCACATCCCTGCCGGCCAAATCCTCCCCTACCTTGGACGACACTGGACCAATTGTGCGCCGCCCATGGGTCTCCCGGTCGCGGCCGGCTGCGACAGAGCCTGGACTCGAACCAGGATCTCTAGTGGCACAGCGATGCAGTGCCTTGGACCACTGCGCCACTAGGGAATATGTATGTGAAGGTCTAAGTATGACAATGCCAGGTGATTCTTACACAAGATACTTCTAAGAAGCAATGCTTTTGCAGCTCTCGATACAATTTAACAGCCAAATGTGAGTAAATTTGACAAATCCTGATGAAATGTAAAGGGAGAAGGTAATAATGCCGTCCAGTCCAGATGAGAAATTACTCAAGGCAGTCGGCTTCATCAGAGTTGTCTACATAATCTGACGTTCCATCACAATGCCAGTCCTGTGGGATGCATCGGCCTGTCCCACACCAGAACTGCCCGGTCTCACAACCTTCATACAGGAGATATCATTATTACTAAAGCTCTCTTCATTCCATATTTTGGACCAATTCTCAGTTACTTTTTTGTAATACCTTCAGTCCCCAGGTGCATAATTCTCCATTCTCTTAATCAGTTGATCATGTGTATTTTTTAATTAGGTCCGAAATTTGAAATAATTCCTTATTTTCCCTGTCTACTATGTCCAATTAATAGACGGAACTCTTCGCGTCTCTTATCAAAACAACTAAACAGTGTTAAGTGTGTTTGGGAATGTCTCTTATTGATGAAGCATGCTGTTAACAGCATTGAGAGGGCCTGGAGATGAGCGTGCCAGCCATCCTCCAGACAGTTATACAACCCTCAGCACACTCATCCCAAGCCTCCTTTTGATGTTCTCACTGAGTGGCATCTGAGGAGATAAGGTACCACCACTTTACCATCCCTGACGTTTTCCAGGAGATATTGACTGAGGCAGCATAGTTCAGTGACAGAGCGTTCTGTCAGACCAGTCCGAATTGGAATGTGCAATTCTGATTGTCTCTCTCTGACAACCTGATTTAATGTGCATGCTGTTCCTTGTCAGAAATGTAATTGGAATAAATAGCGGTACCAGGTGGTACCGCAACCCTTAAACCCAAATTTTTTGCTGAGGGAGATGCAAGGTGGTGGTTGGTGGTGTATGTTTGTGGTTGGTGGTCTACAATGTCTTATCGACTACCTTTCAACACACTCCCTGCTTGGTCAAATATGTACTGAAGAGAAAGGTTTTACACCTCAGTTACAAAACAAACTGAAGACATTGACCTAGAAACAAACAACACTGTGAGAAATAAAATCAGTAATGAAAATGCAATGACATTGATTTCCAATCTTACACTACCATCCCACCAATCAAATGACACACAAAATACAAAAAAAATACAAAATAAACATTACATTTCCAAATTTGGACAATAAAATTTTTGGATAATGATTCATGAACAATTTCCACATAACATAAATGTGTCAATGGGGGATATCCATAAATCATTATGTAATACATAATGCATTAATACATGTATTGTGACTCCTACAACATAGGTGAAATTGCCACAGGGGCTATTTTATATTTCAGCCTTATGACAAAATGTGTAGAATAGCATTATATAACTGCCCCAAATGCTTAAATCCGGCCCTGTTTGGACGCATTGCGTCACCTCCGCTCAGCAGCGCTGTCTATTCGCACCCCTTCCCCACAACTTTCAGCCAGTGTCCCCCCATTCTAATTGGGTCATGGTGCTATCAAATCAAATCCATTTTTATTTGTCACATGCGCCGAATACTACAGTGAAATGCTTACTTACAAGGCCTTAACCAACAATGCAATTTTAAGAATGAAAACCAAAAAAATACAAAGAAAATATTAAATACAAAAATACAAAGAAATAAAAGTAACAAATAGTTAAAGAGCCGCAGTAAAATAACAATAGCGAGGCTATATCCAGGGGATACCGGTACCGAGTCAATGTGCGGGGGCACCGGTTATTCAAGGCCAAAGTGGTATTGCTGGACACTGATATTATGATTCTGCCAAGCTACTTAATTATAGAACAAGTCTGGCGAAGCAATAACCTCTGACAGGTGAAAAAAGAGCACTTACAATATGACCACTACTGAACCAAATGCCAAAAGCCAAAAGGGAAATGTTCCTTCCTTTTCCAACAGTCATAAGCTGTAATGAATTGACTTGAAAAATCTCAGCCCATTCAGTTGACACATTTTGTGTGAGCAGACAGTTTATTATAGGCGAGTCAGTAGTTTATCATCTCTTTTATGTAACGGGCTCTTCAAAGATGGATCACTTCCACTTGAGTTGTGGGGTCATGACTGTGCTACTGCACTAAAAGCCTTGTGATGGGCTTCTCATATCATGAGGTCATGTCTCAGAATAATTAGCCGACACCACCAAACTTCTTTTAAACTACGCCAGCCAAATGGGCTTCATATTTAACTCCTTCAGCAGCCAATTGGATGCAAGCCTTTTTCCTGCTCAGTTTACTAATGATAACATTGCTCCCCCATTAGCTCAAAGGGTGCCTTTGTTGCGAGGCAATGATCCCGGAGGTTTCAGCATCATCTGTAACATGGTAGGTAAGACAAACAGTGCATACCATATCGGAGCAGCACAGTAACACCACTGAAAGACATTTGGGTTTAGCTCAGTACCCCTGAACAGACAGTCAGCAGTCTCATGCGCCATGCCATTACGATCATTATAAGATCAACTCCGAATACGTAACATGTTTCAATATACGGTAGATATCAGAAGAAAACCATGGGTGTATTGACAACTCCAGGATAATACTGAAAATAGTGATTAATTTTGTTTAATGAGGCTTCCAAAATGTTTTATAAAACCATGATCACTCGTTGCTTGACCCAGAAGTAGGATTGCATGTGTCAATGTCCACCAGCTAATCAACAAAACAAAACAAAAACAAAATTTTAAAGGGCAAAGAAATATAATAAATAATAAGCATCACTGGACTTCAAGTTCAGAGGAAGGACACTCCTAAGAGAGGAAGAACACTCCTAACAGAGGAAGGACACTCCTAAGAGAGGAAGAACACTCCTAACAGAGGAAGGACACTCCTAAGAGAGGAAGAACACTCCTAACAGAGGAAGGACACTCCTAAGAGAGGAAGAACACTCCTAACAGAGGAAGGACACTCCTAAGAGAGGAAGAACACTCCTAACAGAGGAAGGACACTCCTAAGAGAGGAAGAACACTCCTAACAGAGGAAGGACACTCCTAAGAGAGGAAGAACACTCCTAACAGAGGAAGGACACTCCTAAGAGAGGAAGAACACTCCTAACAGAGGAAGGACACTCCTAAGAGAGGAAGAACACTCCTAACAGAGGAAGGACATTCCTAAGAGAGGAAGAACACTCCTAACAGAGGAAGGACACTCCTAAGAGAGGAAGGACACTCCTAAGAGAGGAAGAACACTCCTAAGAGAGGAAGAACACTCCTAAGAGAGGAAGGACACTCCTAAGAGAGGAAGAACACTCCTAAGAGAGGAAGGACACTCCTAAGAGAGGAAGAACACTCCTAAGAGAGGAAGAACACTCCTAAGAGAGGAAGAACACTCCTACGAGAGGAAGGACACTCCTAAGAGAGGAATCACACTCCTAAGACTTCCGAGCAACAATGGGGATGATCATAATCCCTGTCTGCTATACATTAGGTTAACAGCTTTCCACATCCTTTGCCAAAAGGAAACCAAATCTTCTGAGACCTTCAAATGAAGCCAGTGTTTCCTGACAGTATCAGTTCTGGGAAAGGTGACTGGCAGACTAAAGTGGACTTTTCAATGAATGTGAGCTGCTCTTACATTCAGCCATAGTCTTCCTTTTTTTTGTCATTGGAGTAACTATTCCTTCAGGAATAAATTGATAAATTGATTTTTTAAAGCCAAAATGTAATAACAATGGTCAAAATAGAGGCTATTAAGAGAAAGTTAAGAGAAAAGTGGTCAATATGATGCAAATATGCTCTTAAGAATCTGGTGTCTAAGGATTGGTACTTTTTCGTTAGTGTCTTTGTTTTGCCTGTTTTGTTCAGTTTTATGTTTTCTTTTTCTTCATCTCTCTGACCATGTCTTTTCTAATTAGCCATCTTAAACCCACAGCAGGCGAGAACCCCACACTATCCACAATGAAAGATAGCCCTACTCCTGCCAAACAAAGAGGAGCAGCAGAGGAATTTTCATTAGAATGACGCCTCCCAATGCCTCAGACCCCACTGTGAAATCACAATGGAACAATTGAAGAGCCAGCAGGGCTGAAACCTCATAACTGGAAATGTCAACACGCCAAAGGGACTATGGAGATAGCAGAATGCAGAATACAGTATAGCTAAAGTGGAATAGAAGTCCACTCCCCACACCACCCCCCAAAAAAGATATTGTCCCTTCTCCAAAACATCTCTTTCCAATCATGTGGGGCCCCTGAAAGAGGTGTAGCCGCTTTCATCACTACCGCCTTGTTTTGGTGCTTCCCCTCGCTCTCTCTGAATGTGCGTCTAGAAAACGGCTGGCAGCGTGGCGTGCTGGATCCGTCCATGCTGTCAGAGTGAAGTGCTGCTGCTCTATTTCATATGGAAATCAATGCAACAGAAAGCAGTCAATTGCTGAACAACTGACTTTGGCTCTTATGGCCTCACACAAAACAGAGAAAAGCCCAAGGGAGTTTGGCAGTGGCATAGGTCCAAAAGGAGGCAATAAATAGTGTGTGAGGAATTAAGCTGTACTTCTAATTCATACTTGAAAAAAACATTTATAAAATTTTAATAAAAAAATAAAAAACTAGAAATGTCTAGGAAGCAGCAGAAATTGAGATGTTACACTGCATTACTGCGGGAGGTCAAATATTTGGGTTCACTGCCTCTGACAGACTGTCACTCAACACAACATGAGCATTGAGTTAGCCTAAACATTGCACCCTATGCATCACATAATAGTCTGGGACCTGGGTTGAGAGTGCTGTATAATGAGAAAGGATTAGTCTTTCATTTAAGCCAACTGTGCTAACTTCTGTTCCCAACTTCTGTTCCCTAATAGAGCGTTACCGTTGCTCAAGGATTTAGGCCTAAACCGGAAAAGGCCGCAGCATGTGTGAGGTTTAGCCACACATGCTGGCTAGGGTTTTTTGTGCCTTGTGAAATTTCAACATCAACCCACAAGTGTTTTTTGTTGTGACATGCTGTATAATAGGTTAAACTCAATTAGTGAGAGAAACAAACTGAAAACACCTATTTGAGATAGTAGGGGAAATGTTAATTAGACAACCCCAAATCCCCCTGTAATATACAACGTGTGTAACACTGACACAGAACATCTTGTTGATCCTGGTTTACTTAGTATCAATTTTTTTCTAAATCAATTACGCATGTTTTTCATAAGACCCTGAATGACCAAGCCTGTTTGTGGCAAATGATTGAGGTTTGAAAGACACTTAGCCCCATAATTCATACAATTAACCAGCAAAAACATGTTTTGAACAGCCACAATCTGCATACTAGCAAAAGATGGTCAACTAGCCATGACGGAGGTTATTCATCCACCAAGTCCAGTTCCTTTGTTACCTATTGCTGTAACATTAAATCATCCCACAAGTGTGTCACATTATCCATTATACTGACACAGGCATTTTACAACACTTTCAAAGCCTCTTGATAATGAGCAACAAAAGACTGTCTGTCACACATTAAACAATCATCAAGCTGACCTATCAGACATTAGGCTCAATGGATTAGAGAAAGTAGCCTGTCCACATGCATCAAGGTCATTTTCAAGGCTCATTTCCTCTCAAACACATGCCGAATGAATCTGGAATAAATCAACCATTCCTGCCTCACATTTCTAAGGAGATCAACAGGTGCCATGATGCAAAACTGCAAAAGATGCAGGAAGTGCATGATGCTCTGTTGCTAGTCATGGAAATGCACATGCAATTGGGCATAGATTGAAATAGATGACTTTGATTACTTGTTGACTTGAATGTTTTTTTAACCTATGATGACACAAATCTTTGGTACATCATTAATTTTTAAGGGACAAACCTGCTCATTATTAACTTGACAATGCTGACAAAGCCCTTATTTGATTCAATATTAAAATTAATTCTGGCCAAGACTGCTCAGATCCTCAGCTTGCAGAGATCACTTCCATATTATGTACTACAAAATGCCACTGGATCATTTAAATTGTTACATTTTATGTAAATATGTGTGGCTTTTTACATGTATTTTGAATTACTTTCTTATTTTGTATTGTCTGGGAACGTAACGCTATATAGGCTTAACGCAACACAGCTGGTAAAAATGATGAAGAAACATACAGTTTATTAAGCCTGGGATGCCTACTTGTGAGGTTGCAAGTACTTTCCCCTTGTTGTTTACATGCACTCTTTTACCCGTTGCTCCTTAGGTAGAAATGGTCGCTTTCTTGCAGCAGCAGCTGCAGCGTAATTAGTTGCTTGATTCACACTAAGGAGCTTACATACTAAGGGTTGAGCAAAAAGAAAGCAGATTACAATTTGAGCAGTAGGCCTAGGGAATAGCTAGGCCTACAAGAGAAACACAAGAGTCTTTCAGATCTATCAAGCCGGGTATATGACTAGTTTCTACAACATTTGAAAGAAAATGGGTTCTTAAATTACAGCTATATAATTAGTTATCATCTTTGATGGGTTGTGCACTAGGCAAGGCGTTGAGTTCCTCTTAGTATTTGTACGAGTAACTGCAGTCCACACATATTGTCCGCAAGTCACATGTCCGCTTCTGTTACCTAGCAACGGCAAAACTCAGGCAAAAGTTCTCCAAGAACTTCAAATCTGTCTGAAGGAGGCTTTGTGCTCAATACAAGCTTTAATAATGCTTTAGAGTAAAATAGTTTTGTTAAAGAATTCAAATATTGTAAACTATATTAATTAATTCAGTATATTGGTTGCCCAAAAAAATATTTGTAGGGCTGGGAAAATAACTGACCAAGGAGTTTGTAGATTTGCCACACATGGCTACATGGCTTGTTGTTGACTGATAGATAGGCAAACAATCTAATTTGTCTATCAACAAGATTATTGTTTGCCTATCAACATTTTAGTTAAATCATGTCCTCAAAAAACATCCCCAATAACTACAAATCAGCCACTCTACCTCATAGATGTTATTGTCTAGGCAACAAGTGGTTGACATTTCCTTTTCGAGGGCAAATATACAGAAACATCTCATAGCAGGTTCACATGAATAAAGGCTGTTTTTAGATGAGTTTAGGATACTCTTACCTTGTGAATGACACCGGAAAGTACACAAAATCAATATAATGAGAAGTTTTGCAAGCACTGCTCTCCACATTCTGATGCTGGGTCCCGGCTGTTCCGTCCAGCTCCTCATGAAGCCGGGCAGATGGAGGTGCTCTAGGGACTGGGATGCTGCTGCTTGCCTCTCTCTTTCTTGTCCCGCTAGATGATGAAAAGGGGCGTATACAAAGCCAGATACGGTCGCTCCCCCAACCCCTGCCCTCCGGATAAAACCCTTAAACCGCGTTCCCTGGAATCTGCATAATTCCACTGACCGGGCTGTCTCATCTGCGCGTGATTTGATATTGCGTTGTCCATCAGACAGCTAATAGGTATTGTCAACATTAGTAAAACAGTAACGCAGCATTTTGTTGTTTCTTTGTCTAACCAATTACTCTCGAAGTAAATCAAATTAACATAGATTAGCCTAAAATAGCCTATTCACAAATAATTCCCAGGGGCCAAAATGTTTTAAAAAGTTGAAGGATTAAGACCTAGGTCCTAAATATGTATTCATTTACTGTTTATTTACTTTTTATTTTATTTCGTAGCCTATTTAATTAACTCAGCAAGCAAACAAACAAGTACAACTCACAACTGTTGCTCCTCTTTTACTAGGCTATTGTAGCTTATAGGTTTTATCCACATATGATATTTCACACCCAGTGAGTGATATCGAAAATTAATTTAAAAAATAATTTGTCATAAGAGTAAAATTGATTAATCAATTACAGTCTACAATGTTGCCACATTTGCTAGAAGGTCGCACATGTTATTCATTGTTCTGACCGAAGGGACTCAAAGTTATTCAGCTTCAGGGTGACATTCGTGTGTAGTACGAGACTACACCGGGGTCAAGGCTCAGTTAAATGGGGTGCAGGATCAACATTCAATGCCAGGATCATAATAAATGGCAAAAATCTGTAAAATGATAAGACATCTATTAATCAATAACTATATGCCTGTAAATTGGTTCACTATTGAATCCTGGAATTATAACCAATTCATCACATAGGCCTACTTTATGTCTAAAAGCAAGGTTTCACACAATAATTCCATTGAATATCCCCAAATTGTTTGTACTGAAATAAGTAGCCTATCGGTTTGTCCTTCCAGTCTTGCTCTGTCCCCCTTTTTCTGTGCATAAAAATCCTGTTTGGTCTCTGGGAGTGTGTTTAGGGGCCACTTTAGATGGGCCTCACGTTTCCATATGTGTTGCATGCAAACCCACTGTGCAGGCATTTATGAGAGGCGCAGCCCCATCGTGCGGTGCAGAAGAGGAAATTCCACCTGCTGCGCGCTGCCTAAAATTCCACCTGCAACATTTCCGAATTCCAATAATGTAAAGAAACATTCGTTTTCAATAACTCTCGTGGGTTTTATAGTGGGTCAATTTCCGCAACAACTAAGAGCGTTGAAGCGGAGGCTCAACTTCTCCGCTGTTTTGGTCCACTGTACCACGCTTTAGCAGCATGAAGCAAACCCAAGCACATGCGCATATATTGTGTGTGACTGTGTGAGAGCGAAGTCTTATAATAATAACATGCCATTTAGCAGACGCTTTTATCCAAAGCGACTTACAGTCATGCGTGCATACATTTTTGTGTATGGGTGGTCCCGGGGATCGAACCCACTACCTTGGCGTTACAAGCGCCGTGCTCTACCAGCTGAGCTACAGAGGAAGTCTTGCATCTTGCTCATCTCAATATATGTGGCACTGCTCGTGACAACATCATTATGCTTGCTGAGGCTGAAGGGCGTTTTTACATATGAAATTCGGTACCCTGGTTTGATTTCCTGAAGCGTTTGTGAGAATTCTACAGAATACGTTTCGTATTCTGAAAATAACCGTTTCAGGGTGGGATTAGCAAAACCCACATTCTAACTTGTTTACAACAGGCAAAAAAGTTCCAGGCGACTTGTGCTGCCAGGTCACAATACCTGGTACTCTGGTCCTGGATCTTGGACCCACTACTCACTCAGGTCCAGGATTCGTTTCAGCCAGAGTTCGTTTGCATTTCACACATGCTTTATAGCACGGATCATAAGAGGATATGTGAAAGCCCCTCTGAGTCTACTTTTAACGTGGAACCGACAGCGTTTTAACTACTTTGCAGATATGAAACAAACAGACAATCATAATATCAGTCAAAAGTATCAAATTCCCAGTTTAGGCTTCAAAACCAACTTTATGAGAGGTTTAAGAAATTCGTTCACTGCAGACAGGACAAGCCCAACGCCATAAGCACAAAGAGTCTCAGCTTTCCCAGCCCACCATGCTGAACACAATTGCCAGTGTACAGAAGCCGATAAAGGACTATGGCTTCGTTTACCCAGGCAGCCCAATTCTGATCTTTTTTTCACTAATTGGTCTTTTGACCAATCAGATCAGTTCTGAAAATGATCTGATGTGTTTAAAATATCACAATTGGGCTGCCTGTATAAACGCAGCCAGTGTGGCTCAGCATAAAACCACATAAAATCCGTTATTTACCAGTACTAGACAGAAAACGAATTCGTTAGCTACTGTAGCTAGCTAGTTTATAAACCAAGCTAGCTAGCATAAAATATAATTTATTGTCATTACTTAACGTTATTTAGCCATTTATTATTTGTCCGCTAGCCACCTGATCATGGCACGTCAAAGAAGTTCACATTTCTCTGCTTATGTAAAAAAAACTCTTGTCGGAGCTGATGGAGGAATTTAGTAACGTACTGGAGGATATATAGACAGACAACACGACTGTCAAAAAAAAGGAAGACACCTGGGCCATTTTATGCAACAGATTTCATGGATCGACACGGATTAAAGAGGGACCCAAATCGGATGAAGGCGTGCTGGAAAAACTTCAACGCGAAAGCCAAAAAGGATGTGGCGGGGGCTATTTCAGACCGGAGGGGGGCCTCCGTCCAAGGGAATTGATCCTCTCTGCCAGAAGATATGCGAGATGATTCCCCAGCAATTTGCCCCTCTCCTTAACCCCTATGATGACGACGGACAACTTGACCCACCAATATTTAGTAAGCATAAATAACGGGTAAATATCAATGACTATAATGCACGTTAAAACTAACGTTAATGCTACTTCACTACAATGTTACCGTTATCAGGCCCATTACAGCATGTTGCATAACTTCATCATTCGTACCAAGGCTGGGCTAATCATAAGCCCCAATTCAATTGTTGTACGTAAATAGCCTACTAATAATGAGTACATTTTCTGTCTTTCCTTTCCTTTAGTTGAGCTGACACCCTGTGCCGTGGAGAAACAGCAGTGCCTGGATCTTGCACCAGCAGCAAAAACACCAGACAGGCCAAGCAAACACCCCAGAACTGACATGAACCAAGCTCCTATTGATGTTTTGGAGCTGGAGAGAGAAAAATCTACTGCAGATTGAGGTCCTGAATTTACAAAAAGAGCTACTGCAAATTCAGAAACAGAAAGTGCTCCAGGGAAACAAATGCCCACTGTGTAAAGAATGCTGATCTTTTTATTTATTTAAGAAATTATTTATTAAAACAATTATTTATTAAAACAATGCTTTCCCAAGCAATTTGGTGTCCTCCAGTCTTGTCCCCACTTTTGTGTTCTGGTGCTTCCAGTTCCACCCTGTATGGTATTGAGAATAACAAAGTCTAAATAATATATTTGAATACAGATAGCCTAAATAGGAATTGTTTGTGTCGATCAAAATATAATGTTGCTTTTTACATGTTACCAATGTTACATTATATACACCTTAGGCTGCAAAATGGTACTCAATCAAGGTTCTCCTCACAGCATTCCCATTTGCATTGGCAGCATGTTGCACCTGGCCATCTTCTGCATTCTCCTCATGTAGGTCCTCCTCAGGTAGCTCGTCTTCTTGTCTCTTGCCAAAGTTATACAGAACTGCTACCGCAATAATGATTGTCAGTGTAGTGTCCATCTTTGTGCAGAGCCCCTCCTTTAGGCACGGGAATCTTTTTTTCCACACTCCAAAAACTATCTATGAGACCTCTTGCCAGGATATGAGAGGTGTTGTATTCTCTCTCTTGAGGTGTCTGGGGGTTTAAAAGAGGAGTCATAAGGTACCCACGACAGGCATATCCATTGTCACCTAGTAGGTGGCCTTCATATGCCCCCCTTTCCAGCGTTGCACACAGACAACTATTGTCAAAGATTCTGCTGTCATGGGTGGATCCTGGCCATCTAGCTACGATGTTGGTGAGCTGACCTTTGTCATCACAGACAGCCTGCACGTTGATGGAGCAGTAACCTTTCCGATTATGGAATAGTTCTACATTCTCACCACCAAAGTTGGGAATAGGAATGTGTGTACAGTCTATTGCCCCTAGTACACCTGGGAATCAAGCTCTCCTGTAAAATCCAGCTGCTGTTTCCTCTGTTGGCTTGAACGTTATGTACTGATTCTTCAGACCGGCAATAGCACTGGACACTCTGGCTACAATCCTGCAGACAGTTGACTTGTGGAGTCCAAAAAGGTCCCCATCCACCATCTGGGTCACCAAGAGCTGAAGTAGTGGGGGTACAGCCGCGTTCCTATTACTCCCATGCTTAATGGTTGGTCCAACCTTTCTTTCCAGTTGCATTACAGAGTCCTTGGAGAAGCGGTATCACCTTGAAAACTCATCATTATCATAAAATTCAACAGGATTTAACCTGTCTCTAAATATTATCTGAGGAACTCTGTCGTTTTGGTCTCTCCACAGTAGATATGCTGCCATTTTATCAGTTAAACCACCTCAAGTGGCAGTTTAGAATTAATCTCCAATCTAAATGTGTTCTTTTTTTATTTTTATTGAGCAACAGGCTTAAAATTAACCTTTTATTTTTTACAGGCACCTCGTGTAAAATACTGAACCTGAAAGTTATCTAATTGGAATTTTCTATAAGCTTGGAATACTTTTTTCATGTGTGGAATCAGACCTCTTGTATATTGGAACCCGCATGACATGGGTTAAGACGGACTTAATAATATCTGTAGGAGCATGTTTAAAAGGGCATTAGTTGCGATGACCAATATTTGACTGAGAGACCAGAAGACAAATTCGCAGACTGGACTGCTGACTAATACTTCCATTATGACATTTCTTTGTCCCTGTCTACCTCTTTCTCTAGCTACAATGTGTGTCACTGGGAGCAAACCTGGCATCTGTGCACAGCTTTGCGGATTACAAACATCTACAGGCTGTGGTGGGGAACAAGAATGGTAATTTACCTGCTACCTGGATTGGAGGATATGAAGCTGTTCAGCTAGATGGGACAAAGGTACCGAATTGTCATATTTGAGTAAATAAAATCAAGCTTTATTTATATAGCACATTTCAGACATGAAAACTATGAAAATAAAAACAGAAATATTTACTACACAACAGAGGATAAACAAAATAATAACAAAAACAGACAAAAAGGAAACGCAAAGATAAAAAGGTGTGTTTTAAGATATATTTTAAAATGTCCAGTTTCAGTCCCCTTCAGGTTCTCTGGCAGGCTATACCAGAGGCTGGGGGCATAGTAACTAAAGGCTGCCTCTCCATGCCTCTTGGTCCTAGGCTTTGGGATGGTTAAATGTGCCTGAGGGACATACTGGGTACATAACTCAAAAGCATGTCTATGTATTGGGGTGCACAATTGTGGATTGATTTAAAAACCAATAGATACATCTTTAAATGAATTTTAAAACTCGCAGGCATCCAGTGCAGAGACCTTGAAAACCGGTGTGATGTGTGCTCTCCGTCTGGTCTTGGTCAGTACCCTGCTGCAGCATTCTGTATGTTTTGCAGTTGACCAATGGCTTTCTTGGGTAGACAGGAGAGCATTACAGTAGTCAAGCCTGCTTGTAATAAAAGCATGGATGTGTCTCTTTGTATCAGCCTGAGATAGAAACGGCCGCACCTTGGCAATGTTCCTCAGGTGGTAAAAAGCTGTTTTGGTCACATTCTTAATGTGTGATTATAAATTTTGGTCAGAATCTAAAACCTAGATTTTTTTTTTTTTTACCTGGTGTTGAATCTTTATTGCCCGTGAATTAAAATGTGCGGCCAGATTCTCTGCTTTGGCTCCAATAATAAGTACCTCGGTCTTGTCTTGATTTAGCTGGAAGAAGTTGTGAGCCATCCAAGTATTTAAATCACTAATACAATCTAATTTATCTGTGGACCTAAAATCCTCTGACACAGAAATATAAAGTTGTGTATCGTCTGCGTAGCAGTGACAATCAATGCCGTGCTTTCTAATAACCCTGCCAAGGTAAAAGTAAAGATGCCTTCATAGAAAATGACTCTCCTGAAAGTCTCCCAATAAAATACTACTTGAGTAGAATTATTTTTTTGAAATAGATATTTTTGAGCTTACGGCACCTGGTATTCCCAGGCGGTCTCCCATCCCAGTACTAACCAGGCCCGACCCTGAATCGGTGTATGGCCACAAGCATATATACACATACATTTGTACTTTTTGTTTTGTTTTCTCCCCGCATTAGGTCACTTGGCTCATGTCTGCAGCTTTTCAATGTCCTCCGAAACATGACCCGCCTGGCCGCCTACTTCTTATCACACTGCTCACACCAATGTGTCGGAGGAAACACCGCTCAACTGACAACCGGCGTCAGCTTGCAGGCGTCCGCCCTATCACAAGGAGTCGCTTGAGCACAATGAGCCAAGAAAAGCTAAACCTTCCCCTACCCCCTACCCAGGACCCCTAAAAGTATCTGGCTATAAATGTACTTAAGTATCAAAAGTGAAAGTAAATGCTAGACGTCAAAGACCTTCTATTAATCTTAAACTGATAGTCCCTGAAATCGGGCACTGACTTATTTTATTGATTTCCCACCGTTTTATAAATCAGACAGCCATCCAAACCTTCCTAGGACCATGGCAATGTCCTCTGTCAAATAAAAGTGTTTGCCTCCCTCTGGAGGTCGGCTGCATCATTACATCCATTTGTCACTTCACTGCAACATAAGGTCAAAAGGACGGTCCTTAGAAAAACATTTATCCAGCTTGACTGCTTCATAGGGCAAAGCAATCGCTGAATTTGTCTGGAGCTTGCGGATCTAAATGCAAAAACTTTCATAGCTCTACGATAAAGAATGTGACCTACACACTTCCTTAGACCTAAAATAAGTAAAGAAGTAATTTTGTGTGGAAGTCAAACATTTGTTTTACGTCTGAGGCAGACTCATTGCATATGCTCAGAACAACAAAATCGAGTCCTTTTACATAGGACTACTACATTAATAAAATATTGCCAGTTTACTAGATTGACTAAAACATGGCGAAACAGTGCAAACCAGACTGCACCTTTTTATGAATGGGCAGCCAGGGGCACACTCCGACACATTTACAAAGTATTTGGGTTTAGTGTGTTCACCAGATCAGAGGCAGTAGGGGGAGTACGTGAAATGGACAATTTTGCTGTCCTGCCTGAGCATGCTAAATATAACGTACTTTTAGGTGTCAGGGAGAATGTATGGGAGTAAAAAGTAAGTTGCCAAAAAATATAAATACTCAAGTAGATGCCCCAAAAAAACAACTTACACTGTAAGTAGTACTTACAAATATTTTTACTCAGTTACTTTACACCACTGTGTTCAGGTAGAGTATACTCACATGAATAAGATATTTGGGATACTCATCAAAGGTCACTTATAAAGTCAGATCTAGGTTTGGAAGATCTTTTAGATGTGCTCTAAAAGTATCCACTGGCACACTATTATAATAACGAAAGGACATTTCCTTAAGAAAATGTGTGCTAGCTAGTCTTGGTGTATGTATGGTTGTGAAATAGTGGTAGTGACTGCAGTAATAATGGTGATGGTAGTAATAGGGTTGGCATAGGCTATGGGTTAGTGAGTTATATTGGGGGTGATTTGTAGGTGTGGAGTTACAGTAGGCTACAGTGAGTACTATAGCGTCATAAGCCATACAATGTGTTTTAAGCCTTCAATGTTTTAGTTTGAACATTCTGAAAGTTCTGTGGCAGTGATTTATAGTTCAGCATGTTGAAGCCTGCATTCTGCCATTAAAATTAATGGGGATACAACAAGCTTTATAGTTCATAATGTATCAATGGTAGCTGAAAGCTGTGACGCTGTCACGGTTTCGGCCGAGGCTGCCTCTCTCCCTTGTTCGGGCAGGCTTCGGCGTTCGTTGTCTCCGGAGTACTAGCTGCCACCGTTGTATGTTTCATGTTCGTTTGCTTCTGTCTAGTGTTGTCACACCTGTTTTCATTCAGTGTCATTAGTGTCCTATTTAGTTCCCGTTGTGTGTGTCAGGTGTTGTGTAATATTGTTTTGTGTCAGATGTGTTTTCGCTCGGTTGAGCTTCTCTCCACTGCGCTGGAGTTACGCACCTGTTTGTGCGCTGTTCAGTTTCGTTTTCGCCTTCGTGCGTATTTCGCCTTCGGGCAAGAGTTGTCCGTTTTGCCGTGTTTCGGCTAAATACAAGTTTGTTGGATTATCCGTCTGCGTCCTGCAATTGATTCCGCCACTACACCTACAGCACACCTTGACAGAATATTACACCACCTATGGAATCAGCAGGAGCCGCAGCAGCCCAGGCGACTCTGGAGGACAGGGTCCGGGAGCAAGGGGACCAGATCCTGCAGATGGGGACCGCCCTGCAGGAGGTGATCACCACCATCCGAGGCTGGGGGACGCCTCCACCGCCACCCTCCGTGCCAGCACCATCGGCCAGTCAGCCTAGTCCCGCACCAGAACCCCGAGGAGTCCGACTCTCGCTCCCGAGGGCTTACGATGGGACCGCAGCCGGGTGCCAGGGTTTCCTTCTCCAGGTGGAGCTGTACCTGGCCACCGTGCATCCGGCGCCCTCGGGACATGAGCGCGTGTCCGCCCTGATCTCCTGCCTGTCCGGGAAGGCGTTGGAGTGGGCCAACGCGGAGTGGAGGAGGATCGACGCGGACACCATCACGTACAGCGAGTTCTCCCGCCGCTTCAAGGCGGTGTTTGACCATCCCCCGGAGGGGAAAGCGGCGGGGGAGCGTCTGGTCTTCCTCCGGCAGGGGAGGAGGAGTGCTCAGGAGTTCGCCCTCGAATTCCGTACTCTAGCGGCAGATGCAGGGTGGAATGATCGGGCCCTCGTCGATCACTACAGGTGTAGTCTACGAGAGGACGTCCGTCGGGAGCTGGCCTGTAGGGACACCAGCCTCACGTTCGACCAGTTGGTCGACATGTCCATCAGGCTGGATAACCTGCTAGCTACCCGCGGGCGTTCCGAGGGGGGTCCGTCCATTTCACCCTCCAGCGCTTCCGAGCCGTGCCCCATGGAGCTCGGGGGTGCTGGCGCTAGAGAGAGGAGGGGTCGGCTTGCTAGGGGGTCCATCCCTTGCACCAACTGTGGTCGGGGAGGACACACCGCGGCTAGGTGCTGGGGATGGCCTCCTAGGGGAGAGGACGACAGGTCCCGCACTGGGGATTCCCTCCAGGTGAGTAGGCGCCCCACTCACCCAGAGCTCTCTGTTGCACATTTTTGTATGCCTGTGCGTTTTCCACAGGTAGCACCTCATTCCCAGCATAAGGCGCTGGTAGATTCAGGCGCGGCTGGGAATTTTATTGATAAAAAGTTTTGTTTAGCGTTAGGGATTCCCCTTCTTCCTGTTGATGTTCCTTTCCCCGTTCATGCCCTAGATAGCCGTCCGTTGGGTACGGGCTTGATCAGGGAGGTCACGGCGCCACTTAGGATGTGTGCGCAGGGGGGTCATCAGGAGATGATTCAGCTATTTCTGATTGACTCTCCTGCGTATCCGGTGGTGCTGGGCATGCCCTGGTTGAGTACCCATAACCCATCCATTTCGTGGCAGGAGAGGGCTCTGATGGAGTGGTCTGCTCAGTGTGTGGGTAGATGTTTGGGCGTTTCCGTAGGGGCTACCTCGGTGGAGAGTCCAAACCAGGTGCCCGCATTGCACGTTCCCCCTGAGTATGGGGATTTGGCTATTGCGTTTAGTAAGGCGAGGGCGACGCAGTTGCCGCCCCATAGGCAGGGAGATTGTGCGATAGACCTCCAGGCAGGAGCTGCGCTCCCACGGAGCCATGTGTATCCTCTGTCTCAAGAGGAGAAGAAAGCTATGGAGACTTACATAGACGAATCTCTGAGACAAGGATACATACGGCCTTCCACTTCCCCTGCGTCCTCGAGTTTCTTTTTTGTGAAGAAAAAGGATGGTGGTTTGCGCCCGTGCATCGATTACCGTGGTCTCAATCAGATTACGGTGAAGTACAGTTATCCACTCCCGCTGATTGCGACCATGACTGAGTCGTTGCATGGGGCACGTTTCTTCACAAAATTAGATCTCAGGAGCGCATACAACTTGGTGCGCATCAGGGGGGGCGATGAATGGAAGACAGCCTTTAGTACCACCTCGGGCCATTACGAGTATCTGGTCATGCCATACGGGTTGATGAACGCTCCGTCAGTTTTCCAATCATTCGTGGATGAGATCTTCAGGGACATGCAGGGGCAGGGGGTGGTGGTGTACATTGATGACATTCTCGTGTACTCGCCTACCCGTGTCGAGCATGTGGCCCTGTTGCGTAGAGTGTTGCGGAGGCTGGTGGAGCACGACCTGTATGTGAAGGCAGAGAAGTGTCTGTTTTTCCAGGAGTCGGTCTCCTTTTTGGGGTATCAGTTGTCTGCGTCAGGGGTGAAGATGGAGGTAGACCGGGTGTTGGCCGTGCGTAATTGGCAAACACCAACCACTGTGAAGGAGGTGCAGCAGTTTTTGGGGTTTGCGAATTACTACCGGAGGTTTATCCGGGGTTTTGGACAGGTGGCAGCTCCCATCACGTCTCTGTTGAAGGGGGGTCCGGTGCGTCTGCAGTGGTCGGCCGAGGCGGACAGGGCGTTTGGGAGGCTGAAGGACCTGTTTACCTCGGCCCCGGTGCTGGCGCATCCGGATCCCTCTTTGCCGTTCCAGGTAGAGGTGGACGCGTCAGAGGCCGGTCTAGGAGCCGTGCTTTCACAACGGTCTGGCGCGCCACCTAAACTCCGCCCCTGTGCTTTTTATTCTAAGAAGCTCAGTCCGGCGGAGCGGAACTATGACGTAGGGGACAGGGAGCTGTTAGCCGTGGTACAGGCCTTAAAGGTGTGGAGGCACTGGCTTGAGGGGGCTCAACACCCTTTCCTCATTTTGACGGACCACCGTAACCTGGAGTACATCCGGGCGGCGAGGAGGCTGAACCCTCGCCAGGCAAGATGGAATATGTTCTTGACCAGGTTTACTTTTAAGATCACGTACATCCCTGGGTCACAGAATGGTAAGGCAGATGCGCTGTCTCGGCGGTATGACACGGAGGAGAGGTCCGTGGAGCCCACTCCCATACTGCCGGAGTCGTGTCTGGTGGCACCGGTAGTGTGGGAGGTCGATGCTGAACTCGAGCGGGCGTTACGCACCGACCCTAGTCCACCACAGTGCCCGGAGGGTCGGAAGTACGTTCCGCTCGAGGTTCGGGATCGATTGATCTATTGGGCTCACACGTCACCCTCCTCTGGACATCCGGGTATCGGCCGGACAGTGCACTGTCTTAGTGCCAAGTACTGGTGGCCCACGTTGGCAAGGGATGTGAGGGTTTATGTTTCCTCCTGCTCGGTGTGCGCCCAGTGTAAGGCGCCTAGACATCTGCCTAGGGGTAAGTTACTACCCCTGCCCGTGCCACAACGACCATGGTCCCACCTCTCGGTGGATTTCCTTACTGACCTTCCTCCTTCACAGGGGAATACCACCATACTGGTCGTTGTGGACCGGTTTTCTAAGGCCTGTCGTTTGCTCCCCATGCCGGGCCTTCCTACCGCCCTGCAAACTGCCGAGGCCCTGTTCACCCATGTGTTCCGGCACTACGGGGTACCCGAGGATATTGTGTCTGATCGGGGTCCCCAATTTACCTCCAGAGTCTGGAGGGCCTTTATGGAGCGGTTGGGGGTCTCGGTGAGCCTCACCTCGGGTTACCACCCGGAGAGTAATGGGCAGGTGGAACGTGTAAACCAGGATGTGGGCAGGTTTCTTAGAACATACTGCCAGGACCAGCCGGAGGAGTGGGCAAGGTACGTTCCCTGGGCCGAAATGGCCCAAAATTCCCTACGCCATTCCTCCACTAACCTAACCCCTTTCCAATGCGTGTTAGGTTACCAGCCGGTTCTGGCACCCTGGCAGCAGAGCCAGATCGAGGCTCCTGCGGTGGATGAGTGGGCAAGGCGCTCGGAGGAGACATGGAACGCTGCACACGTCCACCTGCAGCTGGCCCTCCGACGTCATAAGGCGAGCGCTGATCTCCACCGCAGTGAGGGACCGGTGTACGCACCTGGTGATCGAGTCTGGCTCTCTACCAGGAACCTGCCCCTCCGCCTGCCCTGTCGGAAACTGGGTCGGCGGTTTGTAGGGCCATTTAAAGTCCTGGGAAGGTTGAACGAGGTGTGTTATAAATTACAGCTACCTGTTGAATATAAAAGTATTAACCCCTCGTTCCATGTGTCCCTTCTCAGGCCGGTGGTAGCTGGCCCACTCCAAGACAGTGAGATCAGGGAGACTCCTCCGCCCCCATTGGACATCGAGGGGGCACCGGCGTACTCCGTGAGGTCCATCTTGGATTCGAGACGTCGGATGGGGGGTCTCCAGTATCTAGTGGAGTGGGAGGGGTACGGTCCGGAGGAGCGGTGCTGGGTGCCGAGGGGAGACATTTTGGACCCGTCTCTCCTGACGGAGTTCCATCGTGGACACCCGACGCGCCCGGCTCCGCGTCCTCCGGGTCGTCCCCGAGGCCGGAGTCAGCGCACGTCTGGAGCCGCGCGTCAAGGGGGGGGTACTGTCACGGTTTCGGCCGAGGCTGCCTCTCTCCCTTGTTCGGGCAGGCTTCGGCGTTCGTTGTCTCCGGAGTACTAGCTGCCACCGTTGTATGTTTCATGTTCGTTTGCTTCTGTCTAGTGTTGTCACACCTGTTTTCATTCAGTGTCATTAGTGTCCTATTTAGTTCCCGTTGTGTGTGTCAGGTGTTGTGTAATATTGTTTTGTGTCAGATGTGTTTTCGCTCGGTTGAGCTTCTCTCCACTGCGCTGGAGTTACGCACCTGTTTGTGCGCTGTTCAGTTTCGTTTTCGCCTTCGTGCGTATTTCGCCTTCGGGCAAGAGTTGTCCGTTTTGCCGTGTTTCGGCTAAATACAAGTTTGTTGGATTATCCGTCTGCGTCCTGCAATTGATTCCGCCACTACACCTACAGCACACCTTGACAGACGCAATCTAAGTTGAAGGGATATTCATCTCCAGCACCATATCAACATATTTGAAATGGCACAATTCTATGTTTTGTAGTAAAAAAGATAAAGGAAGATAAGTGTTTCCAATTATCTAATCGGTGTGCATCATGTGATTTTAACCAATTATGAGTCGGCATTGTCTACTAATTGGTTGTCATTGGAAATGCTTATCTTCCCCTTTAATTTCTTACTACAAAACAGAAATACTTGCCATTTTCACATACAGTGGCTTGCGAAAGTAGTCACCCCCCTTGGCATTTTTCCTATTTTGTTGCCTTACAACCTGGAATTAAAATTGCTTTTGGGGGGGTTTGCATCGTTTGATTTACACAAGATGCCTACCACTTTGAAGATGCAAAATAGTTTTTATATTGAAACAAACAAGAAATAAGACCAAACAAAAACAGAAAACTTGAGTGTGCATAACTATTCACCCCCCCAAAGCCAATACTGTAGAGCAGCCTTTTGCAGCAAGTACAGGTGCAAGTCTCTTGGGGTATGTCTCTATAAGCTTGGCACATCTAGCCACTGGGAATTTTGCCCATTCTTCAAGGCAAAACTGCTCCAGCTCCTTCAAGTTGGATGGGTTCCGCTGGTGTACAGCAATCTTTAAGTCATACCACAGATTCTCAATTGGATTGAGGTCTGGGCTTTGACTAGGCCATTCCAAGACATTTAAATGTTTCCCCTTAAACCACTTGAGTGTTGCTTTGGCAGTTTGCTTAAGGTCATTGTCCTGCTGGAAGGTGAACCTCCGTCCCAGTCTCAAATCTCTGGAAGAATGAAACAGGTTTTCCTCAAGAATTTCCCTGTATTTAGCGCCATCTATCATTCCTTCAATTCTGACCAGTTTCCCAGTCCCTGCCGATGAAAAACATCCCCACAGCATGATGCTGCCACCACCATGCTTCACTGTGGGGATGGTGTTCTCGGGGTGATGAGAGGTGTTGGGTTTGCGCGAGACATAACCTTTTCCTTGATGGCCAAAAAGCTCAATTTTAGTCTCGTCTGACCAGAGTACCTTCTTCCATATGTTTGGGGAGTCTCCTACATGGCTTTTGGCGAACACCAAACGTGTTTGTTTATTTTTTTCTTTAAGCAATGGCTTTTTTCTGGCCACTCTTCCGTAAAGTGTACGGCTTAAAGTGGTCCTATGGACAGATACTCCAATCTCCGCTGTGGAGCTTTGCAGCTCCTTCAGGGTTATCTTTGGTCTCTTTGTTGCCTCTCTTATTAACGCCCTCCTTGCCTGGTCCGTGAGTTTTGGTGGGCGGCCCTCTCTTGGCAGGTTTGTTGTGGTGCCATATTCTTTCCATTTTTTAATAATGGATTTAATGGCGCTCCGTGGGATGTTCAAAGTATGTCCCTGACCTGTTTGGAGAGCTCCTTGGTCTTCATGGTGCCGCTTGCTTGGTGTTGCCCCTTGCTTAGTGGTGTTGCAGACTCTGGGGCCTGTATAAAAGACACCTGGGAGCCAGAAACCTTTCTGATTAAGAGGGGTTCAAATACTTATTTCCCTCATAAAATGCAAATCAATTTATAACATTTTTGACATGCGTTCTTCTGGATTTTTTTGTTGTTATTCTGTCTCTCACTGTTCAAATAAACCTACCATTAAAATTATAGACTGATCATTTCTTTGTCAGTGGGCAAACATACAAAATCAGCAGGGGATCAAATACTTTTTTCCCTCACTGTATAGTTTAAAGTATAAATGGTATCAAAGCTGTATACAAGCAACCTATTCCAGACCAGTCTGCACGTTTTTAAAGTGTGAATGGTATTTCTAGCTTAAGTGGCGTAAGACTTAACATTCGAGACAATGGCCATTGAAATGCATTGGGATTTCTAATGTGAAAAGTATAAAAAAGTATTTTTTTCAAGCAATAGTGCCAGTCTGCACATTTTAAAAGTTGTTTTGGTGTTTGTAGATTTTTAAGGTTTGCAATGTGTGGTGGACGAAAGAAAATGGGTATGTTTGATTTGAGAAGTTCTTGCTTCCAGCAAGCATACCAAATAACAATGCGAATATGGGATTTATTTGATGCTGAGACTACACTTCTTCCCCACAGGACAGGCAATGGTTCTGGACTGACGGCTCCAAATTTGATTACCAGAAGTGGAATAAAGGATAGCCCAATAACTATAAAGGTGGCATTGAGCCGTGAATTTTGATGAACTGGGCAGGTACTGTAAGCCCACTATCATTCACTGATCTATTCATCAAATTAACCTTTTATTCATAGTACATTTGACAAATCTGACACACAAAGCCAAACACACACACTGTTCTGTTTTGTGTGCATCTGCGTTGATTTGAGTTAATCCTAATTTAATCCTAATTTGAGTTTCCTCTTTAGATGAAAAAGGCTGGAATGATTAAAGTGGTAGAGGGATTGTCTTTCCCTCTGTGTGCTCCCTAAGAACCTGTTTCAAATAAAGAAATGTTCTGATGTTTACTGTTAAACCAGTTCATCTGGTTGTTATATCCATAACAGTTTTAATTATAAGCCAATAAGATGTTTTATGTGCAAGTTCCTACAAGTGGCCAATTTCAAAGCTACAAAAAACGTTATCTTGGTGTCATTAACTCAGCGTTTCCCAAACCCGGTCCTCTGGACCCCAAGAGGTGCACGTTTTGGTTTTTGCCCTAGCACTACACAGCTGATTCAAATTATCAAAGCTTGATGATTACTTGATTATTTGAATCAGCTGTGTAGTGCTAAGGCAAAAACCAAAACGTGCACCCCTTGGGGTCCTGGGTCTTGTCATTCTGTTACCAAAATCCCACATATTTGGGATAATGAAAGTTAACAGTCACATAACTTTAGACCTACAAATAAGGGTGTTTTTACTGATAAATTGTTTGCATTAAGTGATAAGCTTATTCCGTTACCAAATCGGTAACAATTACAAAAAATAAAATCAGTAACTACTGCGCTTAAATTTGCTACAATGGGACATCATAGTAGTCACAAACCACAGTTTGGCCACCCACTACTGTTCTCCCTTCCCCTGATATACTGTTATGTTAAGTTCATACCTGTTCTCTTTCTGTCATCTGGTGGTCAAAGCAAGTGTGAAAACAGTCTGGACAACCCCTCAAATCGCTCTCCAACTAATGCAGGATTTACCAAACTCTGTCCTGGGGACCCCAAGGGGTGCATGTTTTGGTTTTGGCCCTAGCACTACACAGCTGATTCAACTAATCATCTCGCCTTGATTATTTGAATCAACTGTTAGTGCTAAACGGGGTCCACAGGACAGAGTTTGGGAAACGCTGCCATAGGAAGTCCCACCCAGTTGACTACTTTGAAATGGTGAAAGTCCTCAATGGCGCTGCCCATGCTAAAACTGGCTTTTGGGCACTAGAGTCCTATGGCGGTAACCTTACCCTATAGGGCCACTCAATAGATTACGCCACCTTTTGTTTAATGAGGAGAAGGACCTCAACCTTAGATTGGCCTATTCAGTGGCGATTTTAGCATGTAAATCTTGGTGGGGCAAACAAAAAATACAATGTGGGATGCATGCCAGCAAAGCCAATACACAACACGTTAATTGCACTATAATGGTGACGAACGGTGCCCACAAACCGTTAGGGCCTACATAAAGCTGTCCCAACAGCAGTCCCAACATCTTACCACTGCTGCACCTGGCTATCAGCAGAGCCTTCTCTGGCAGCGAAACAGTTCATTCAGCCTCATTTACAGCCTTTAAAAAAAACATAGCTGATATGGCTGACTTGCTTAAACAAATGTGGTTTCTACTGCCAATTGAGATGTACAAACTATGATATAAGGGGACGACAAGCGGATAAGAGGCAATCCGTAATTTTGATTAAGATATTAATGAGCGAGCTAGGACGGACGTAGTCAATGTAACTATTTGTTTAGCACTTCTGAAATGTACAGCGACAGAATTCAGAACATGGGCCGTTCTTACAGTGTTCTCCCTGTACACCAAGTCAGAACCGTAGGATAAATTAAGAGGGGAAAATAGACCAAATTATTAGGGTGAGGCACATGGGCTACTAACAGCTTACTACACAACATATACTTTGTATTACTTTCTTAGCTACAGTATACATATCTCCCTGGCATATTACATCATTTATGCAGCAGCATACAATACATTTTTGGACTCACATTGTTGTGCTGTGCTCACTTGAACAGGAAGGTGGCGTGGCATTCCTTCGTGGGCAAATTTTGTCATCAAAGTCTGGCATTCTTTGGATTTATGGTGCTTTCAAGACAACTGGGAACTCTGAAAAAAACAAGGTCAAATCATGATGGTGTCAGTGATCTTCAGGTCGTAGCTCTAGAAAGAGGCCAGAGTTCCGGATTTTCCCAGTCGGAGCTCGTTTTTTCACCCGAGTTCCCGGTTGTCTTGAACTCACTGAAGTCAAGTTTTCGCAGTTCCGAGTTAACAGTTGTTTTGAGCGCGGCACAAATCATGCTTCATTGACAGCATGGCCAATGTTGAATGTTTATCATTTTAAATTTGGAAAAGAGACCCTTAATCCCAGACCACACAGCCACTCCACTGAATAGCAGGCTAGTGATTGCTTTGCAATGCTTGCAGTTAGCCACTGATTCCTTACAAACCACTCATTGTTGAATTTGCGATTTCCAACCTGTTGTGTAATGTTTATGTCCAATGGCCGATGAGTACCGATACGTTTTATCTATAGTTTCTCTTCATTATTTCTCTTCATATGACAAGGATTAAAAAGGATTTGCCTGTAGATTGTCGACTTGATTCATGATGATGACTGCTAGCTAAGATTTAGAAAGTATGATGTTGACATGATCAGTCCAATCAAATCTACTGTAGATATAACGTGATTTGACGTAATTTTATCTGTGGCCAATGACCTTGAGCCTTCTTGGATGGTCACATCTAATGTAACTCTGTGGCAGCACCCAAGGGGCTTGAATTATCGAGCTTTACCCTTAGAGTTGGCGGTGATGTAGTGTCCCAACTGAGCCAATTACGGCGCAACTAGAGAACATTACCAACACCTACGCTCTGTATTTTCCACTGGCTGCCCCACCACAGAAAGCACTGAGATAGGCGGAACACCTGCATTTTGGAGCTACCTTACTCAAGAAAGCAAAAAAGAGACCATGTTTGTATGCAGCTTTATTAACTCAATATATTTTGATTTTTTTACATTGTTTGCAAACTGATATGTGACACGTATTAATGCCATAATAACATGCAAAACAGACAAGCCCCACCTGCCCTGAATGACGGGTCGCCACTGGGCCTATTAGTTTCCCCTGCACAGTTCCAGTACAAATCACCAAATTAGGCAGTTTTAGAAAAACATGCAGTGTACATTACAGCTTTAAATGTTTTCACAAGTTGTTTCGGATATTTAAAATGCTCCTGTCTAGCCGACCACCAGCCACAGTATCCGCCCTGCGTCCCCGGGGAGCTGGAGCCATCCACCAACGTGCCGTCCCCGCCCCCACCACGGTCACCTGCAGGGGAGATGTGGAAAAAGAGAGAAAGGAAAAGCGCAGAATACCAAAAAAGGAAGGGGTATGAAAATTATTAAAATAACCACTACAAGCCAGCAATACATGAGTGTGCACAACATCTTATCACTACAAAAACACCTTGTGAGAAAATCCCCCCCAAATGTTTAGTGATGTAGGTCGTACATAGGCCTGGACTGGTTCACTATTTATCCTATCGAATTCAGGTATACGAAGGGTTAAGGCCCAGCTGAGTCTGGCAGTGGCAGACCCTTCTCTGGCAAGCCCTTGAACTGCAGCGTGTTCTCTCTATCCCAAAGCACAAATTACTTTTTATTACTCCACCCATCCATTCACTCACTCATTCACACCTGTAGGTAATTGGGACTGATTGGTCCTGAGAACGGCAACTATGAACTGTAGGTGTCGTCAGCCAGGTGAACACTGCAGCAGGCCTGGGTACCACATACTATAGGCAGGCTGTCATTATTGGACAACAGCAATGTGTAGACCAACTACTGTATGCTCTCAGAACATACCATAGTAATATTACTTTAGTTTAGTTTAGAGTTGAGAGAACAAGCTACCTCCGGTCTGGAATAGTGAGTATAGGCTACCAAACTTCAGCCATTATTGGACAACAATGGCAATGTGTAGCCCAGGCTCTCATGACATTGGCTACTGAAGTAATATCACTTATGTATGGTCAGAGAAGTGAGAACAGGAACCTTTTGGTATGGAGGAAAATGTGTGACTGATGTGTGACTGATCAATAACGACATCAACATAATGACCTCGGTGATTGTTCCCTTCAAAATGACATTGTCATAACCAAACCCTGCTCTCTGATTGGTGCCTTCCTAATGATGTTGTCATAACCCTGCTCTCTGATTGGTCCCTTCCTAATGACATCATCATAACCTTGCTCACTGATTGGTACCTTCATAATGTCATTGTCATAACCCTGCTCTCTGATTCATATATGCTTACTGACAACAGATATGAAATGTGAGAAAATAACAGACTACCTCATGAAGAGAAGTGACTCACTACTCAGCTGCTTTAACATCTTGCCATAGTTGGCACAGGTTTGTTCCTTAGGCATTTTAACTAAAAGAGCCAAAGGTCTATTCATGTTCAAGATAAACAATGCATCGGATAGAAACGTATATTCATATTAATATTTCATATTATATTATATACCGGTAAGATACATTGAAAGGGTTGTCAGCTCAGTCTTTCTCTCCTGTCAGTGCAAAGAAGGTTTGGGAGTAGAGTTTGCCAAGCCATTATTCAGTGCAACATTCTTGAGTGTCAGTTCTCCTCTGATTACTTGCCGCCTGCAGGTCCGGAATAAAACGGCCCGTCACACAGCACAGCTGGCGTAGAGCTGTATGATTCCCCAACCAGTCTGCACAGGACCAGCTACCACTCTCGCACCATACCAGTAGAAAGGTCAGGGGCCAGCCAGCAGCAGAGTGTAGTCAGACGGTAATCTCTTAAAAGGATTCCGGAAGATCAAGCAGCACTTCATCAGGTTAACACCTGCTTATCTACTGTGATGATACCCTAGTTTAAAAAGTTGTGATCTAAATTGACCTGTTTGACCCTTTGTGTTACTACCGCTCACATTGTCACACAGAACTTAAAGCACACGCAGACACACTATAAATAGTTAAATTCATGTAATATGCAACAGATATAAATGTATTGTGTTTGTCATTGAGGGATATGGTGGCTCCAAGGTACATACTTTTACAGCAGATTAGGAACCTTGTTTTGAGTGTACAAAATATTAAGGACACCTGCTCTTTCCATGACATAGACTGACCGTCTGAATCCAGGTGAAAGCTATGATCCCTTATTGATGTCACTTGTTAAATTCACTTCAATCAGTGTAGATGAAGGAGAGGGGACAGGTTAAAGAAGGATTTTTGAATGAATGGTCCACCGCCCAAAGGACATCCAGCCAACTTGACAAAACTGTGGATAGCATTGGAGTCAACATGGGCCAGCATCCCTGTGGAACGCTTTCGACACCTTGTAGAGTCCATGGGCGACAAATTGAGGCTGTTCTGAGGGCAAAAGCGGGGAGGGGGTTTGGGGGTTGTGCAACTCAATATTAGTAAGGTGTTCCTAATCTATGGTATACTCAGTGTATATATCCATGCCTCCCAACCTCAAAATGTGCAATATGATCACTACAGCCTGAGTGTGCTATTAACCATTGTTCACATATCCCTAGTTCCCTACGGCTCATTACACAAAGCTTAGCTGCACTGAAATGAAGAAAGAAGACATCTCAGTGTGGAAGCTTGAGGATTCTGACCAACAGCAAAATCAGCAAGAACTGACACAACCCCAAAGTTTTTTTTTTTAAGACACACAGGTATGTCTGGCACTCCTCACTTATGTGTAAGCAAGGAACTATGATAAGCTGTTCCATGTATGGAAACAACTTGCAAACCTCTTGCTGACAAATTTAAGACTGATTGAGACAGAGTCATTAACCCATTGATTACCACAGGACAAAGGCATTCTCCACACACAATGAGGAAGACCAGATGAGCCCAATGCACTAAACTCTGATCGCATGACAACCACGGTAGGATCCTGTGGTATGTAAGAGGGAATGTTTATTGGTCTTTAAGACAACAACACTTCCTCCCTTATCCCTTCACCTCTTATTTAGTCAAATACAGATAGGAGGGATGGAGTTACATTTCAGGGATGAAAATGAAATTGAAAATAATAGATTTATTCAGATTAGTAACCCATATACACCACTCATAAAAATAATGACTTTATACAACCATATCAAGAGATATTAGATGCTTGGAGGCATCTTTATAATCTCTACACAACCGTTAAGTGCTGAAACCCAACCCCATTCTGCCCTTGCCCTGAGGGCCGAGCCAGAGCCTTGGCGGGGTCTTGCTGGATCTGGTGTTCCCTCCTCTTTTATGAAGGAGGAGGGAGAGGCTCAGGGGCTCACAGACACACTGTGCCTCAGGATGGCTATCATTGTTGCTATTGCTGCTACACACTCAGGGAACTAACTGGAACCTTCCATCACTGCTGTTCTTCTCTCGCTACCTGCACAAACAAGGATACCTGGATCTGCAGCACGCAAAAGCTTTGGATTGTGAGTCTACACGTTTTGCTCAGTAAAAGGACATTCTGCCTATATGCATGTTAAAAATAAAATAGAGGGAGGGTGTGTGATTTAAAAAAGTATACAAAAATGGGGGAGGGGGGAAATTGACAAATCTTATAATTTCAGATTAAAGACTAGTGCTATATTTAAGCAATAAGGCCCGAGGAGGTGTGGAATATGGTGAATATACCACGGCTAAGGGCTGTTCTTACGCACGACACAATGCAGAGTGCCTGGACACAGCCCTTAGCGGTGGTATATTGACCATATATCACAAACCCCAGAGGATCCTTATTGCTATTATAAACTGGTTACCAACGTAGTTAGAGCAGTAAAACTAAATGTTTTGTCATACCCGTGGTATACGGTCTGATATACCATGGCTTTCAGCCAATCAGAATTCAGGGCTCAAACCACCAAGTTTATAATTAAGATTAATCTGAGGACTCATTGTGTGCTAATCTTGTGCACAAATATCAATATTCAAATGCTCTATGTTGTTGACCAATCATGACATCATCATTGAACATGAAGTCATCATGTAGATTGTTATTTAAATAAATAAAAATTCCAAACATTATTATTGGTTGTCTCTCTCTGCAGGAGGGACAATGATGTTCCCTGCAGTGACCTGGCTCCTGTTGGTAGCAGGCCTGTTGGGTGTCTGGTCTCAGGACTACTATGAGGAGAGAACAATGAACAAGAGACCCAGAGGCAGGGGGGCCCAACTGCAAGCTGCAGCCACTGCACTTAACGGGCAAAAACATAATGGACAAGGTATGAATAAATACATCCTATTTTTAATAGTATAGTTGCTCATTGCAAAAGTTGCCCATTTCAAACTGTGCTTAAACAGTGAGATCACAGATGTCTTATTATGCCTCATTTATGTGACCATAATTAATCAATCCAATAGAAATCAGATTCCAGCTAAACAAGAGGTTGAGCATGCATCATAAAATCAAATGTAAAAGTTTTTACATTTGGTTAACACAGGTACAGACAGTAGATATATATCTATCTTATCAGTGGATGTCCTGTGGCATACTGTACCTGCTATGTTCCCAAGGTGTTGATATCCTACGGCATTTTTGGTGTATGTCATATTAACATGATTTAGCTTGGTCTTTCTGCCCATGTGAGAGATGTAATATAAAGATAAAGAGTTGAGTTCAGATAGGGTTTTTGGCTTCATAGACATTTTCACTTGACTGTCATAACGTTGAATGATTGCATTTCCAAGTCATTTAAAAATGAGGCAAGCTAGAAAACACAGGAACTCTTTAGTTGAAGGGCACCTACAGGTAACTGCAAAAATAAAGGAAACACCAACATAAAGTGTCCTAATAGGGCATTGGGCCACCACAAGCCGCCAGAACAGCTTCAATGCGCCTTCACATTGATTCTACAAATGTCTGGAACTCTATTGGAAGGATGTGACACCATTTGTCCATGATAAATTCCATAATTTGATGTTTTCTTGATGGTGGTGGAAAACAATGTCTCAGGCACCACTCCAGAATCTCCCATAAGTGTTCAAATGGGTTGAGATTTGTTGACTGAGACACACACACACACACACACTTTAAACCCCCTATGCTCCTTTGAGACCCGTCTTTCAAAGTCACTGAGATCTCCTCTTCTAGTCATGGTAGCCAGAATAATGGGCAAATGGGCATTTTTATACAGTACCAGTCAAAGTTTGGACACACCTACTCATTCAAGGGTTTTTCTTTATTTTTAGTATTTTCTACATTGTAGAATAATAGTGAAGACATCAAAACTATGAAATAACACATATGGAATCATGTAGTAACCAAAAAAGTGTTGAACAAATCAAAATATATTTTATATTTGAGATTCTTCAAATAGCCACCCTTTGCCTTGATGACAGCTTTACACACTCTTGGCATTCTCTCAACCAGCTTCACCTGGAATACTTTTCCAACAGTCTTGAAGGAGTTCCCACATATGCTGAGCACTTGGTGGCTGCTTTTCCTTCACTCTGCCGTCCGACTCATCCCAAACCATCTCAATTGGGTTGAGGTCGGGGGATTGTGGAGGCCAGGTCATCTGATGCAGCACTCCATCACTCTCCTTCTTGGTAAAATAGCCCTTACACAGCCTGGAGGTGTGTTGGGTCATTGTCCTGTTGAAAAACAAATGATAGTCCCACTAAGCCCAAACCAGATGGGATGGCGTATCGCTGCAGAATGCTGTGGTAGCCATGCTGGTTACGTGTGCCTTGAATTCTAAATAAATCACAGACAGTGTCACCAGCAAAGCACCCCCACTCATGTTTCATGGCCCAAGCAAGTCTCTTCTTCTTATTGGTGTCCTTTAGTAGTGGTTTCTTTGCAGCAATTTGACCATGAAGGCCTGATTCACACAGTCCCCTCTGAACAGTTGAAGTTGAGATGTGTCTGTGACTTGAACTCTGAAGCATTTATTTGGGCTGCAAATTCTGAGGCTGGTAACTCTAACTCTGGGTCTTCCATTCCTGTGGTGGTCCTCATGAGAGCCAGTTTCATCATAGCGCTTGATGGTTTTTGCGACTGCCCTTGAAGAAACTTGTCCGTATTGACTGACCTTCATGTCTTAAAGTAATGATGGACTGTTGTTTCTCTTTGCTTATTTGAGCTGTTCTTGCCATAATATGGACTTGGTCTTTTACCAAATAGGGCTATCTTCTGTATACCCCCCTACCTTGTCACAACACAAATGATTGGCTCAAATGCATTAAGAAGGAAAGAAATTCCACAAATTAACTTTTAAGAAGGCACACCTGTTAATTGAAATGCATTCCAGGTGACTACCTCATGAAGCTGGTTGAGAGAATGCCAAGAGTGTGCAAAGCTGTCATCAAAAGAAAGGGTGGCTATTTGAAGAATCTCAAATATAAAATATATTTTGATTTGTTTAACACTTTTTGATTCCATATGTGTTATTTCATAGTTTTGATGTTTTCACTATTATTCTACAATGTAGAAAGGAGTACAAATAAAGAAAAACCCTTGAATGAGTAGGTGTGTCCAAACTTTTGACTGGTAGTGTGCATGACCCTAAGTATAATGGGATGTTGATTGCTTAATTAACTCAGGAACCACACCTGTGTGGAAGCACCTGCTTTCAATATATTTTGTATTCCTCATTTACTCAAGTCTTTCCTTTATTTTGCCAGTTACCTGTACATAAGTACTTCATAACACATTCATAACCAACAATGACATCTTTCAATAGAATAGCCTCTTGTTGCAATTGTGTGTCTCTGACAGCTCTGCACATGAACACAGCCATTTTAGATGAGGACTGCGGTCTGGAGCTTTCCTTTCTGCTTGACAGCTCTGAAAGTGCCAAGGAGAACCATGAGCAGGAGAAGCGCTTTGCCATGGATGTGGTGGACAGGCTCCAGGCTGTCCGTCTGCAGACGGGTCGCAGTCTGAGCTGGAAGGTGGCCCTGCTGCAGTACAGCAGTCACGTCATAATCGAGCAGTCCTTTAAGCAGTGGAGGGGCACTGACAACTTCAAGTCCCACATCACCCCCATTTTCTACATCGGTCACGGCACCTACACCACCTACGCGATCACCAACATGACTAAGATGTACCTGGAGGAGTCCAGCCTGGGCAGCATCAAGGTGGCCGTGCTGCTCACTGACGGCATCTCCCACCCCAGGAACCCAGACATCTTCTCAGCTGCCGCCGACGCCAAGAACCAGGGGGTGAAGTTCTTCACGGTGGGCATCACCCGTGCAGCCAATGAGCCAGCCAATGTGGCCCAGCTCCGTCTGTTGGCCAGCTCTCCTGCCTCCCGATACCTCCACAATCTACAGGATACTGACATTGTGGAGAAAGTCCTCACGGAAATTGTGAGTATGATCCGCCTTGCATTGCTTCTAAAGAATCACAATATTGGGTGTAACAATGATGCAATGATACAGTTGTGATTTAGATGTAATCAAAGTTGAATTAGGGATATCTTGGATGTTGTAACCAAAATCATCTCAGGAATGTTTTTTTAAGTATGATAAAGGCTGGAGCCTGAATGACTGACCTTCCACAATTTGTAGCTATACAAATGCAAGACACTGTAGCAAGATAATGAATGGCTATCAATGACAGCCATGGATTTAGTATTTTTTGTTCAATGAGCAGACAGTTGTCTTACATTTTTCAATAGACTTGGCTCCTTACCATCTGCATGTTATGAGTGCATATCCCATGGGCTTTACTTTGACTCTGGTATGCCACAAGGTTTTTTGTCCCAATAAGGTAAACAGAGCCTCTTGTGGTCACACCTTACATACCTATGAGTGGAAGCAGACAGGTTCTTTCAGTGATATTCTTAGCCTTCTTTTTATCATAACATGTGGTTTACATTTGGCTCATAGGTATTACAATGGAATGTCTACTCATTGATTTCTTTCAAGGGGCAACATAACAAAACAGCGCTTGGCACGAAACCATAATTCCGATCCCCCCCCACACAGTCACTTGAACTCACACAGCAGGCTGAGGGGAGGCAGAAATATGATACAATATGTTAGAGTCCTGTCTTTGTAATCTATACTGAACAAAAATATAAACGCAACATGTAAAGTGTTGGTCTCATGTTTCATGAGCTGAAATAAAAGATCCCAGAAATGTTCCATATGCACAAATGGCGTTTTCTCTTAAATTTGGTGAACAAACTTGTTTACATCCCTGTTAGTGAGCATTTCTCCTTTGCCAAGATAATACATCCACCTGACAGGTGTGGCATATCAAGAAGCTGATTAAACAGCATGATCATTACACAGGTGCACCTTGTGCTGGAGACAATAAAAGGCCACTCTAAAATGTGCAGCTTTGTCACACAACACAATGCCACAGTTTTGAGGGAGGGTGCAATTGGCATGCTGACTGCAGGAATGTCCACCAGAGCTGTTGCCAGAGAATGTAATGTTAATTTCTCTATCATAAGCCGCATCCAACGTCGTTTTAGAGAATTTGGCAGTACGTCCAACCGGCCTCACAACCGCAGATCGTGTATAAACATGCCAGCCCAGGACCTCCACATCCGGCTTCTTCACCTGTGGGATCGTCTGAGACCAGCCACCTGGACAGCTGATGAAACTGTGGAGTATTTCTGTCTGTAATAAAGCCCTTTTGTGGGGAAAAACTCATTCTAATTGACTAGGCCTGGCTTCCCAGTGGGTGTGCCTGGCTCTCAAGTGGGTGGGCCTATGCCCTCCCAGGCCCACCCATGGCTGCACCCCTGCCCAGTCATATGAAATCCATAGATTAGGGCCTAATGAATTTAATTCAATTGACTGATTTCCTTATATGAACTGTAACTCAGTAAAATCGTTGAAATTATTGCATGTTGCATTTATATTTTTGTTCAGTATAGTTGTAAATGTACATGATTTATGTATGTATGTTTTGGATGGTGTATGATTGTCTCTAATGGTTGTCACTGTTTTATTTCTCTCTACCCAGACTGACCTGGCTGACAAGGGGGTAGGTACTATTACATTTTTTTATTTTATTTTATTTTTTGATGCAATTGAAATACTATCCTCATTCAACAAATACATAATTAAGTTCAGGGACTGCATGGTCATACAGTGGGGAAAAAAAGTATTTAGTCAGCCACCAATTGTGCAAGTTCTCCCACTTAAAAAGATGAGAGAGGCCTGTAATTTTCATCATAGGTACACGTCAACTATGACAGACAAAATGAGAAAAAATAATCCAGAAAATCACATTGTAGGATTTTTAATGAATTTATTTGCAAATGATGGTGGAAAATAAGTATTTGGTCAATAACAAAAGTTTCTCAATACTTTGTTATATACCCTTTGTTGGCAATGACACAGGTCAAACGTTTTCTGTAAATCTTCACAAGGTTTTCACACACTGTTGCTGGTATTTTGGCCCATTCCTCCATGCAGATCTCCTCTAGAGCAGTGATGTTTTGGGGCTGTCGCTGGGCAACACAGACTTTCAACTCCCTCCAAAGATTTTCTATGGGGTTGAGATCTGGAGACTGGCTAGGCCACTCCAGGACCTTGAAATGCTTCTTACGAAGCCACTCCTTCGTTGCCCGGGCGGTGTGTTTGGGATCATTGTCATGCTGAAAGACCCAGCCACGTTTCATCTTCAATGCCCTTGCTGATGGAAGGAGGTTTTCACTCAAAATCTCACGATACATGGCCCCATTCATTCTCTCCTTTACACGGATCAGTCGTCCTGGTCCCTTTGCAGAAAACAGCCCCAAAGCATGATGTTTCCACCCCCATGCTTCACAGTAGGTATGGTGTTCTTTGGATGCAACTCAGCATTCTTTGTCCTCCAAACACGAGGAGTTGAGTTTTTACCAAAAAGTTCTATTTTGGTTTCATCTGACCATATGACATTCTCCCAATCCTCTTCTGGATCATCCAATTGCACTCTAGCAAACTTCAGACGGGCCTGGACATGTACTGGCTTAAGCAGGGGGACACGTCTTGCACTGCAGGATTTGAGTCCCTGGCGGCGTAGTGTGTTACTGATGGTAGGCTTTGTTACTTTGGTCCCAGCTCTCTGCAGGTCATTCACTAGGTCCCCCCCTGTGGTTCTGGGATTTTTGCTCACCGTTCTTGTGATCATTTTGACCCCACGGGGTGAGATCTTGCGTGGAGCCCCAGATCGAGGGAGATTATCAGTGGTCTTGTTTGTCTTCCATTTCCTAATAATTGCTCCCACAGTTGATTTCTTCAAACCAAGCTGCTTACCTATTGCAGATTCAGTCTTCCCAGCCTGGTGCAGGTCTACAATTTTGTTTCTGGTGTCCTTTGACAGCTCTTTGATCTTGGCCATAGTGGAGTTTGGAGTGTGACTGTTTGAGGTTGTGGACAGGTGTCTTTTATACTGATAACAAGTTCAAACAGGTGCCATTAATACAGGTAACGAGTGGAGGACAGAGGAGCCTCTTAAAGAAGAAGTTACAGGTCTGTGAGAGCCAGAAATCTTGCTTGTTTGTAGGTGACCAAATACTTATTTTCCACCATAATTTGCAAATAAATTCATTAAAAATCCTACAATGTGATTTTCTGGAAAAGAAATTCTCAATTTGTCTGTCATAGTTGACGTGTACCTATGATGAAAATTACAGGCCTCTCTCATCTTTTTAAGTGGGAGAACTTGCACAATTGGTGGCTGACTAAATACTTTTTTTCCCCACTGTATACTGTACAGTTACATGTTGATTCTGAAACCTTTTCCTGCCTTTTTGAAGTGTCCCCTGGCCCAACGATGTGCCTGTGAGAAGGGCGAGAGAGGGCTCAGTGGTCCAACCGTAAGTACTTTCACTGTCCTTTCCAAACACTCCCCAATCACAGAACACTTCTCTTTTGAAATCAAAGAAAGTAGTTTGTTCCTGAAGTGCTGAATTCCATGAAATGTTCTAAAGAGGAAGCTAACATAGTTCTGATATCAGAGGTAATTGCTTGGTTATGTCGAAGAACCCCCTATGGGCAGAGCAAGCTGTCTTTCTTACATCTTCATTACCAGCATTCTGAAAATACTTCAAATGCTACAGGACAAGATAGATAGTTTTTCTCAATGAATGCTTCTTATAAACCTCAGTTGCTAATTTGCATTGCTTGTCCCGGCAAGTTATTGGACATTTCCTTTCCCACATAAGATGTCCCCCATGGAAACCAGGGGCAGCCTATGAAGGCCTTTACTCCCAATAAAAACAGGACCTTTGCCATCGTAAATAACACTTACTACCTCCATTGTCAGCTAGTCAGAGATGGAGAATGTTGGAAGAGGCTTAAACTGTGACACTAGGTGTGTGATCTTCTACATCATCGGACCAGACTAGAGGCCCCTCTCTGGATGGATGACAGCCTTATTAATGTCAGGGTCCTCCGCGTCTGACAGTCTTGTGCTGAAAGACAGTTGCATGATCATTAACCAGGTGCTTTCTCTACAGAGAGATTCCTTACATTTTTACACTGAGACTTAAAGGCTCTCATAATTGCTCTCTTTAGTTTAATGGCCACAAACCGACGATAAGCTGCGAATGTCAACCACCACACGCTGTCCAGGTGCCACACGGCAACCTGACCTCTCACCTTTTGGTCAAGCAGCAACATGTCCATCCTTGACACACACACACACACACACACACACACACACACACACACACAAAGTCACCCCCCTTGTGACCTCAGGTCATTTTACCACCTGCAATGACCAAACAATGCTGACGCCCTCAGGGAAACTATGCTTCACTTTCCCTTTTCCCTACTTCTGTAGCCAGTGATGGTTTATCTCTCACTGACTCGCTGCAGATCATTTGCAAAGGATAGTGGCCTTCCGTCAAACATGTTTTGTTTTAGAGTTAAATGAATCTCATGTTGTTCCTTCATTCCACAGGGGAAGAAGGGTCGCCCAGGAGAAGATGGAGTCCCTGGTCTTAAAGGATCGAAGGTCTTTGATTTCTTATGATTCTATTCAATTATTTAATTGATTCACATACCTGCTGTGTTCCTGATGTCTCTCTAAGATGCAAGATACAGCACATTTCCATTTACTTTTCTTGTATAGACATATATTCCTAATATGAGAAATCTAAATGAAATAGCTCCAGTGTGTACTGTGTAAATAATATAGATACCCTGTTTTCCTTTCCTTATAGGGAGAGGGAGGACTAAGTGGACTTCCAGGTCGGGACGGCGGAGAGGTGAGTGATACACTTAAATACATAGTATTTTTTTAATGAGATGTTCATATGCAGATATCCAGTCATCTATAGATACAGATGTAGGATCTTAATTTGATCACCCTGTTGGAGGAGAACTTTCCTGCAATGCAGGAAATGTCAAATGTGTAGTGTATACAAGGTTTAAAAAGGCTTCTGAAGTTTGTAATTTCCACTTAGAATTTTCCCTTACGAAAAATGTATCAACCCCTACAAAAATGTCCATTAATTATAATCCACATAATAATTCACATTTCCTGTTTCTGCAGCAAACTGGCTCAAATTAAGATCATACAGCTGTATGTTGATTAAGCATTTATCAATGTACAGAGTATACAAACATTAAGAACACCTGCTCTTTCCATGACATAGACTGACCAGGTGAATCCAGGTGAAAGCTATGATCCCTTATTGATGTCACTTGATGTTAAATCCACTTCAATCAGTGTAGATGAAGGGGAGGAGACAGGTTAAAGAAGGATTTTTAAGCCTTGAGACAATTGAGACATGGATTGTGTATGTGTGCCATTCAGAGGGTGAATGGGCAAGACAAAAGATTTAAGTGCCTTTGAACGGGCTATGGTAGTAGGTGCCAGGCGCACCGGTTTGTGTCAAGAACTGCAACGCTGCTGGGTTTTTCACGTTTAACAGTTTCCCGTGTGTATCAAGAATGGTCCACCACCCAAAGGACATCCAGCCAACTTGACACAACTGTGGGAAGCATTGGAGTCAACATGGGCCAGCATCCCTGTGGAACGCTTTCGACACCTTGTAGAGTCCACGCCCTGACTAATTGAAGCTGTTCTGAGGGCAAAATGGTGGGGTGCAACTCAATATTAGTAAGGTGTTCCTAATGTTTGGTATACTCAGTGTATGTATCACTATTGCTCACGATCTAACCTATTATACTGTGTTTATTTGCAGGGAAAACCTGGTTACAAAGGAGAGATGGTATGTCATTCAAGTTGCCATACATATTTCTGTTATTTTGTAGCTACAGTACATTCATTTCATATGACGTATTGCTTTCCATTTCCATTCCACAGGGTGAGAGGGGCGAGTGTGGTATTCCAGGAATTAAAGGAGACAGGGTATGTATGAATAATCAAATTTGTCTGCTCTCTGTGTCCTGCTTTTGTTCTATTGGTCATATTACAGGCTGATTTATACAGTACCTTTCTTTACTGTTTCATTGAATGTCCACTCCCAGGGTCCTGAGGGTCCAATGGGCACCAGAGGTGTCAGAGGTCTCCAGGTGGGTAGAAAACAGCGACATGTACCTAGAAAATGCACATATTCAGATCAAAGTGTTAACCTTTTGTGAAACTCCTGTATAAATGCATACATACTCACTCCGTGTTCCCTTCCCCTCCCACGCACACACAATGTAGTTGATCATGTCTGTAATCAACTTGGATTGGATTCAGGAGTAGACAGAACATAGTAAATGTAAATTCCGGGACACTCCATTTAGTATGATATGTTACGTTTTGTATGGTATGTATTAATTTGTGGATGTCCATCATCCATTTCGTATGCTATGTTACGAATTACAATTTGCATGATTTGCAATGCCAGGGTTGTGGGTTCGATTCCCACGGGGGGCCAGTATGAAAATGTATGCACTCACTAACTGTAAGTTGCTCTGGATAAGAGCGTCTGCTAAATGACTAAAATGTCAAATGTTACAAATTGCAATTCCTACAATATGCTACGAACTGCAATTCGTAAAATATGTTACAAATTTGCTAAATGTATGATATGTTATGAATTCCAATTTGTTGTCACTAATGTTAGCTAAGTGGCTAGGTTTCTAACGCTAACATTAGCTAGGCTAAGGGTTAGGGTTAGGGGTTAGGGTTAAGATTAGGGTTAAGGTTAGGATTAGGAGTTAGGTTAAAGGGTTAAGGTTAGGGGAAGTGTTAGCTAACATGCTAAGTAGTTGAAAAGTAGCTAAAAAGTAGTAAGTAGTTGCAAAGTTGCTAATTAGCTAAAATACTAAAGTTGTTCCGTGATGAGATTCAAACACGCAACCTTTGGTTTGATAGACGTTTGCGTTATACACCTACCCATCCACCTGACCAACCACCCTACTTTTGTTTGCCTTAAGTAACCTTCTGTCTTAGGTAACCATACCAAACGTAACATACAGTATCATACTAATTTGAGTGTCCCGGATTTACCCTTACTATGTTACGTCTAGTTGATGAGACCAGGCTGCTGTAATCTCTTTAGATTTTCCCAGTAATTTAGCAATAGTATCTGGGTAAACTTCACTTTATATCTAGATGTGAATTGTGTCCTCCAGCACAGTATCAGACATGTACACTTGTTAAGGAGTGTTCTTTGTTCCTCCCCAGGGTTTACCCGGACCACAGGGTGACATGGGACCTGAGGGCCCTCAAGGAAAGAAGGTTAGTAAGAAGACACTTCATACTTACTTCATCACACACATCTGCTGTCACCTGTACACTTCCTTTTAATAGAACTTTAAAAGAGAGGTTCCTGACACCCGTTCTACTACCTGGGAGTCGAGGGGCATGTGTCTCCCCTAAAAGGCACATATGGAAGATATCGGCCCAGTGCCATTGTGCCGTCACCTTCATTTGTTCAGCAGCGTGGGGATTCATGCTAGTTTTCACAATCATATACAGGTTCAGTTAATGGCAGGGGTCCTGTTTCTAAATATACACTAGGAACTGCCTAGAGCATTGTCAACCTCCTTACCAGTCCTCTATAGGGATTGTCAAGGCACTTAAAAACAGCTATGAAAAGTAAAAGGTTCTCTCTCCATGTAAGAACATGCAGGTGTCTGTTGGAAAGAGATAAAATGAACAAAAGGGTAAACACTTAGAATGTCAAAGATAGATTTTGCTCCCATAATATGAGTAAGTTATACTGTACGTGTTGAGTGTATGTGTTGAGGTTTCTGGCAGATGAAATTTTAGCAGCAGAGTGGATAGGTCACATCATTTGCTAGTGCTGACAAGAAGTGACTTATCTCTTACTAATTGAATCAGCACCACCATCAAATACTATTTTTCAAAGGTGGATGGATTATGGAAAGAGCAATGTTTAAAGTCTACCCTGTTATTAGGAATATGTTTTAATAATGTAAGGTGTTAAGCATTTAAAAGAGCAGGTTGACGTTTATTGTCATGAGTCTTGTCTTTGAGGCAGAACTGATCGATTTTCACTAAATGGGCCAGCTGCAAAGTCAAAATTGGCTATATTGTAAAGATTCATGAAAACAAAAATGTGCTGTTTGGTCCTCATTTAAGGTTAGGGTTAGGCATTAGCATTAGCAGTGTGTTTAGGGTTAAGGTTAGGGTTAGGTTTAAAATCCGATTGTATGACTTCTGTGCCAGCTAGTGACCATTCTGCAGAGCTGCCAGAAAGATTCATGACGGAAAAAGCTAACCTGCTTTAAGAGGTAAAATGTGATTGTTCCATTGGTATGGAGGTATGCAAAGAAAATTGTGAGAGATCTGCCTTGCTTTGGGAAAACGTTTTAAGTGGTTATCTCAGCTTTCTTCTTGACAGGCTCCACTTCTTTGCTGTTTCTCATTTAGGATGAAATATCTCCTAAGTCGTGAGTGAAGCTCATAATTACTGCAAACTCTGCAGCGAACCATTGCCTCCAGTAAAATAGCTCTTCATTGTTTTGAGACTGGTTGTTTTGGACTACTTTGAGTCGGAAACTCAACTGAGAAAGTGCCTGGCTGCAGGATGTGTCCTGACTTGTTTTATTTTATAGGGGCCAAATAGTTGCCCACTTTTCCATGTACAGTGCAGTTCAGATAATAGCTCATCCACTAGTACTGTTTTCACCTCATTTCAACCAGCGTTGTAAACATTGAAGTTAGGGTCAAACTTCAACTTCAATAAATGGACTTAACCTTAATAACAGGTTGTTACATCAATCAAATTTCAACATAGTCATCAGAACAATGTATACGTTGAAATTGTGTTGAAAATTCCACATAGAACCGTAAAAAGTATTTTTCATCCTATATTCAATATACTGTACTGTATATTGATTGTGTGGTTTAAATTGTTGAATTTTAGATTTGATTAGACATATTTGATTTGATATTATTTCAATGTTGATCGTAAAATGGCATGTTCAAATCAATGTCGTTGTTTCAACGTCATGCTATCAACCTAAATAAAGAGTTGTATTGAAATAAAATGTGAAACCATAGTCCAACGATTTCTGCCTGCAGTGACTCCTACTGGTATATGAGGGGTAATGCACTTTAATGAGAATAAGTCTACCATCCAGATGTACCCTGCTTAGCAATCAAGCTGTGTTCGTTTCAGCTGAGCTATCATTTCAACACATTTAGACATTGATTCCATACTCATTTGCGTAGACTACCTAAATAACATTGAATAGTTGAAAGTAACTCCTCTAACTTTTCTTACACAAGCTGTATGTGAAAGTAAATTCGGAGTGAGGTTGCATTTATGTAGGCTACATTGACATTGATTTGCCTAACTAAGTACACCATAATTTCAACTTGTAGCTAGGCATACTATCATTCATCCATGGTTGATTGGATCTTTGGAAGTTTAGAAGTAGTAACCATTAGCCCTATAAATAGGATGCCAAATTCATGATATTAATAATACCGTTTTTTGGATATTGTCTTTTATATATGTTATTATATGTAGTTTTTTCAACACAATTTCAAAGTATATATAGTTCTGATGATTATGCTGAAATGAGATTGGTGTAACAACCTGTTAGGTTAAGTCAATGTATTTAAGTTGAAGTTTTACCCTCATTTCAATATTTACAAAGCTGGATGAAATGAGATGAAAACAGTACTGATTGATTACTTTTTTCAAATCCAATGTATTTTCCACGTTGATTCCACGTCACAATACTTCGACAAATTACATTAAATCAATATTGATTCAACCAGTGTGTGCCCAGTGGGTCTGCTTGATTTAGAACACGTTTGAGTAATTACCTTTGAGATCAGAAGTTTTGATATGAGCTTTTTCCCATCAACTTCAAAAATAGCCTCTGTGCAAGTATTTTCTGAGCAATACTAGGCGTTGTTTATAATTCAAATGTAGGAAGAATATAATTGATATAATATCAATATATATCTGAGTAATATAGATCAAAGGGCAATGTTTCTGTGTGATTTCAATTAACATTAATCTGAATCTAAATGTAAAACAACTGGATGTAAAAGTTTGATCTGCGTAAACAGAATTAGAACTTTGGACTGCCCTTTAGCTGTAACCAATGAGGGAAAAAAGTATTTGATCCCCTGCTGATTTTGTACGTTTGCCCACTGACAAAGAAATTATCAGTCTATAATTTTAATGGTAGGTTTATTTGAACAGTGAGATACAGAATAACAACAAAAAAATCCAGAAAAACGCATGTCAAAAATGTTATAAATTAATTTGCATTTTAATGAGGGAAATAAGTATTTGACCCCTCTGCAAAACATGACTTAGTACTTGGTGGCAAAACCCTTGTTGGCAATCACAGAGGTCAGACGTTTCTTGTAGTTGGCCACCAGGTTTGCACACATCTCAGGAGGGATTTTGTCCCACTCCTCTTTGCAGATCTTCTCCAAGTCATTAAGGTTTCGAGGCTGACGTTTGGCAACTCGAACCTTCAGCTCCCTCCACAGATTTTCTATGGGATTAAGGTCTGGAGACTGGCTAGGCCACTCCAGGACCTTGATGTGCTTCTTCTTGAGCCACTCCTTTGTTGCCTTGGCCGTGTGTTTTGGGTCATTGTCATGCTGGAATACCCATCCACGACCCATTTTCAATGCCCTGGTTGAGGGAAGGAGGTTCTCACCCAAGATTTGACGGGACATGGCCCCGTCCATCGTCCCTTTGATGCGGTGAAGTTGTCCTGTCCCCTTAGCAGAAAAACACCTCCAAAGCATAATGTTTCCACCACTATGTTTGAGGTGGGGATGGTGTTCTTGGGGTCATAGGCAGCATTCCTCCTCCTCCAAACATGGCAAGTTGAGTTGATGCCAAAGAGCTCAATTTTGGTCTCATCTGACCACAACACTTTCACCCAGTTCTTCTCTGAATCATTCAGATGTTCATTGGCAAACTTCAGACGGGCATGTATATGTGCTTTATTGAGCAGGGGGACCTTGCGGGCGCTGCAGGATTTCAGTCCTTCACGGCATGGTGTGTTACCAATTGTTTTCTTGGTGAGTATGGTCCCAGCTGCCTTGAGATCATTGACAAGATCCTCCCGTGTAGTTCTGGGCTGATTCCTCACCGTTCTCATGATCATTGCAACTCCACGAGGTGAGATCTTGCATGGAGCCCCAGGCCGAGGGAGATTGACAGTTATTTTGTGTTTCTTCCATTTGCGAATAATTGCACCAACTGTTGTCACCTTCTCACCAAGCTGCTTGGCGATGGTCTTGTAGCCCATTCAAGCCTTGTGTAGGTCAACAATCTTGTCCCTGACATCCTTGGAGAGCTCTTTGGTCTTGGCCATGATGGAGAGTTTGGAATCTGATTAATTGATTGCTTCTGTGGACAGGTGTCTTTTATACAGGTAACAAACTGAGATTAGGAGCACTCCCTTTAAGAGTGTGCTCCTAATTTCAGCTCGTTACCTGTATAAAAGACACCTGGGAGCCAGAAATCTTTCTGATTGAGAGGGGGTCAAATACTTATTTCCCTCATTAAAATGCAAATAAATTTATAACATTTTTGACATGCGTTGTTCTGGATTTTTTTTTTGTTATTCTGTCTCTCACTGTTCAAATAAACCTACCATTAAAATTATAGACTGATCATTTCTTTGTCAGTGGGAAAACGTACAAAATCAGCAGGGGATCAAATACTTTTTTCCCTCACTGTATATATGAATGGTCAAAGCCATCAATCATGTGACACCATTTATATCTATGTGAAGATAAAATAGCGCATTGAAGCCAAATTAAGTCGGTTAAAATGTTGTCTCATGGCGACATAGTAACATGCACAGTTTGAGCTACTCCAGGAAGTAACTTTGCAGGCTAGCTCAGTGCTACCCCTTCTAATTGCGGTCCTCTGTAGCTCAGCTGGTAGAGCACGGCGCTTGTAACGCCAAGGTAGTGAGTTCGATCCCCGGGACCACCCATACACAAAAATTTATGCACGCATGACTGTAAGTCGCTTTGGATAAAAGCGTCTGCTAAATGGCATATTATTATTATTTTTATTATTAATTGAGTAATTCAAGGTGAAGGCCGACCTGGGTACTGCAGGCTGCCATTAGCAACTAAATTATCCTTAAAACTTATTCTGTGTGCGATTTTCAAATAATCGGTTCAAGGACATCCATCTGGTGTATTAGAAGCAATTATTGGTGCCATGCTTGTCTTCGATAACCCACTCCCTTGTTCTTTACAGTGGATCTGTGTTATGCTGCTGACTTTGTTTGCTGCTAACTTTTCTGTGTCTCTCGTGTTGGTTATCATAGGGTGACCGGGGTCCAGCTGGCCCAGCAGGAATTCAGGGAGAAACTGGTATTGGACTTCCTGGACCAAAGGTACGTTTTTTCTATTATTGCTTTTGTATAACTAATGAATTGTCTTACGTTACCTGTTACATCTCGCCATATCTTGTTTGCAGGGTGATCTGGGATTCCAGGGAAGACCCGGCCCCCCTGGTCCGCCAGGGTTGGGTGAACATGGCCAGCCAGTGAGTGGACAGAAACTGCTGACTAGCATTTTACTGTAGCATACTACATTACGTAGTTTGGTTTCATTGACAACCTGACTGATTTTTTAAAACTTTGAGTGATACTGTATATCACAGTAGGAAACATGAGCTGGGATGACAACTACAAAGGCAGTGTCATCTGACCCAATGTTGGAAAAAGGATTATGCTGGTTTATTTTACAGGGGCCTCAAGGGCCACAAGGTGTTCAAGGGGAGAAAGGACCCTACGGCGAGGGGCTCCCTGGGCCAAAGGTATGATTACGATTTTGTCATGAGAAAAAGGACAAATACAATAGAGAAATTATCTGGGTACAGATAAAATTGTATTTGTCACATGCGCCGAATACAACAGGTGTAGACATTACCGTGAAATGCTTACTTACAAGCCCTTAACCAACAATGCAGTTGAAAGAAAATAAAGTTAAGAAAATATTTACCATATAAACGAAAGTAAAAAATAAAAATAACACAATAAAATATCAATGCAAATAGTCCGGGTGGCCATTTTATTAATTACTCAGGAGTCTTATGGCTTGGGGGTAGAAGCTGTTAAGGAGCCTTTTGGACCTAGACTTGGCGCTCCGGTAACGCTTGCCATGCGGTAGCAGAGAGAACAGTCTATGACTTGGGTGACTGGAGTCTTTGAATGTTTTTTGGGCCTTCCTCTGACACCGCCTAGTTTATAGGTCCTGGATGGCAGGAAGCTTGGCCCCAGTGATGTACTGGGCTTTACACACTACCCTCTGTAGCGCTTTACGGTTGGATGTCGAGCAGTTGCCATACCAGGCGGTGATGCAACCGGATGCAACAGGATGCTCTCGATGGTGCAGCTGTATAACGTTTTGAGGATTTGGGGACCCATGCCAAATCTTTTCAGTCTCCTGAGGGGGAAAAGGCGTTGTCGTGCCCTCTTCACGACTTTCTTGGTGTGTTTGGACCATGATACTTTGTTGGTGATGTCGACACCAAGGAACTTGAAACTCTCGACCCGCTCCACTACAGCCCCGTCGATGTGAATAGGGGCGTGTTCGGCCCTCCTTTTCCTGTAGTCCACAATCATCTCCTTTGTCTTCCTCACGTTGAGGGAGAGGTTGTTGTCCTGGCATCACAATGCTAGGTCTCTGACCTCCTCCCTATAGGCTGTCTCATCGTTGTTGGTGTTCAGGCCTACCACCGTTGTGTCGTCAGCAAACATAATGATGGTGTAAATTCAATTGATTGGACATGATTTGGAAAGGCACACACCTGTCTATATAAGGTCCCACAGTTGACAGTGCATGTCAGAGCAAAAACCCAGCCATGAGGTCGAAGGAATTGTCCGTAGAGCTCAGAGACAGGATTGTGTTGAGGCACAGATCTGGGGAAGGGTACCAACAATTTTCTGCAGCATTGAAGGTCCCCAAGAACAGTGGCCTCCATCATTCTTAAATGAAAGAAGTTTGGAACCACCAAGACTCTTCCTAGAGCTGGCCGCCCGGCCAAACTGAGCAATCGGGGGAGAAGGGCCTTGATCAGGGAGGTGACCAAGATCCCGATGGTCACTCTGACAGAGCTCTAGCGTTCCTCTGTGAAGATGGGAGAACCTTCCAGAAGGTCAACCATCAGAGAGATCCTTCATGAAAACCTGCTTCAGAGCGCTCAGGACCTCAGACTGGGGTGAAGGTTCACCTTCCAATAGGACAATGACCCTAAGCACACAGCCAAGAAAACGCAGGAGTGGCTTCGGGACAAGTCTCTGAATGTCCTTTAGTGGCCCAGCCAGAGCCCGGACTTGAACCCGATCGAACATCTTTGGAGACCTGAAAATAGATGTGCAGAGACGCTCCCCATCCAACCTGACAGAGCTTGAAAGGATCTGCAGAGAAGAATGGGAGAAACTCCCCAAATACAGGTGTGCCAAGCTTGTAGCGTCATACCCAAGACTTGAGGCTGTAATCGCTGCCAAAGGTGCTTCAACAAAGTACTGAGTAAAGGGTCTGAATACTTTCGTAAATGTGATATTTCCATTTTTAAAATAAATTTGTTTAAAAAAATCTCAAAACCTGTTTTTGCTTTTTCATTAAGGGGTATTGTGTGTAGATTGATGAGGGGGAAAAACAATTTAATCAATTTTAGAATAAGGCTGTAAAGTAACAAAATGTGTAAAAAGTCAAGGGGTCTGCATACTTTCCAAATGCACTGTATATGATATCTTATATGTAGACTGTTCTAACATTACATACACATGGAGAGGGCCTGGATTTACATGGGATTTAAGAATGGCAAGCAAGCACAAAATGGAACACATGAAAGCATATGACAGCACTTGGGGAGCTCATGACAGCACTTGGGAGTTCATCTTGGGTTTCATTTTAGATATATTGTCATCATAACATGTAGAGACATGAGCATCAACACACTATATCCGTTGCGTAAACGTAGAAACTATCCTCCTGAACATAGTATGTAGTAATGTTTTTCCTAATTCAAGTCAGAACCTGAAAGCAAATGACATAAAGGCACTGTTGAGAGTTTGAGTGGTTGATGCACATTTGGTAGTAGGCAGATCCTGAAAAGGAGCGCAACACAGAAAATATCCTGAGGCAACCAAACATCTGTCATAACTGTGCCAGACCCATTGGTCCTATGGGAAAGCCCCCCTCCCCAAAAAGGGTCAGGGCAGTTCTATAGGATGGGCCAACCCCCACAACAATTAATGTTCCTGTCTGCATTTCATTATTTTCTGCTAAATTGAGAAGGGCAAGCAACACTCATCAGAGGGATAACACAAACAGATTCCAATATGAATGAAAGATTTGGCAATAACATAACTACACTCATATAGGACCATATCATACTACTCACATGACAGAGACAGGTGCTAACTTAACACTCCCAGTCCCTACTACACTATTGACTGAGAACAATGAGGATAGTGCTGTGAATGTGTGAACAAGTGGCAGCTGGATGTGTGACGGGGAGAGAGCGGTGATGACTTGTCTTTGTTCTGCAGGGAGACCGGGGGCTGGATGGACCGAGAGGGCCTAGAGGACAGACGGGCGCAGGAATCAAAGGAGAAAAGGTGGGCTGTAAATACATCAGTAATGAATACCATCCACACAAGCATGCCATGTCTACCCAACAAAATACCTAATGTTCATAAACAAGCCTGAATGTCTTAGTCAGCAATTATATACAGGCGTCTCCTTGGAATGCTCCATTGAGAAAGAAAAGGCTAAATCTCTAGTTACTGTGGAGAAGTTGAAGGTGGGATTATTTTCGCACTATCTGTTGTAGGATTCAATAAACAACCATGTTATGTTAGAAGTAAAGGTTTTCAAGCACATTTATTGGTGGTTACAGATTTTAGCCCTCTGTAGTCAGAAACAAGATTTGAGGAAGGCACTCATGCAGATATTCAGCCTGGTGATTCTATTAGTACCAATGATCTTGATTTTAAGGCATATCCCACTGGGCACACACTGGTTGAATTAACATTGTTTCCATGTCATTTCAACAAAATTACGCTGAACCAACGTGAAATAGACGTTGAATTGACGTCTGTGCCTTGTGGGACAGGCCAATATGCTCATAAAGGGTTAAATACCAACCTAGTCCCTCAACCCGCTCTATATTTGACCTCAGGGTGAGTTCGGGCCTCCAGGTCATCCAGGACTTGTTGGACTTACAGGAGCCGGCATCCAGGGGGAGAAGGTAAACTGAGTGGCTAAAAGTAACATAATACTACACTTGCATGTACACTACCAGAATCATGTACTACATGATTCCATGTGTTATGTCATAGTTTTGATGTCTTCACTATTATTCTACAATGTAGAAAATAGTACAAATAAAGAAAAACCCTTGAATGAGTAGGTGTGTCCAAACTTTTGACTGGTACTGTACATCACATACACTGACATGTGATTGTTATCCCTCAGGGAGTGGAGGGCCCCAGGGGTCCACCTGGCGGCAGAGGGCCACAAGGAGAGGGCTTACCTGGACCTAAGGTTGGTGTTACTCCTAGATAATGTCCATGCCAAGCCGTGATGGAGGCCTTGGGAGTTCTCTAAATGCTGTTGTTTGTAGCTTTCATGTTTTGGCATGGTGGATTTCTTCAAATGCTACTTTCCATTATCTTACTTCCAGGGCGATCAAGGTTTACCAGGAGAGCTTGGAGCTACAGGGGAGAGAGGTGTTGGTGAGCCAGGGCCAAAGGTAAGACAAATACTTTATCCACCCTCATCCAAATAGTAAAGAAATGCCTTCTCAAATAAGCCTGGTGAACACTCAGCGGCCAGTTTATTAGGTACACCGACTGAACGTTAGAATGGGCAAAACGGGTGACCTAAGCAACTTTGGCCATATCTAGACTTGACAGTTCATGCCGCTTTAATATTCTGATCATAGAGTTCCGATCATGGAATTCCGAACGCGTCATGTGTCTACACCTACATTTAAATGTGTCTACCATGTCCACAGTGTGTCCGGATTCCCTTTTCCCGCACTATATTCAAATGCCAGTATGCATTCTACAAATGGTGGAATAGGAAAAATCTGAAAATAACACAACAACAACTGATGGCAGTAGCTAACTACTGTAGCTAACCTCTGTATCTAGCCAGCAAGCAAGCAAACGGGTTAGCATAACTCTAGCCAAACAAAAAATAGTTTTTCTAAATATTAGCTAGCTGGCTAGCATTTATGAGTCCAGCAAACACGTTCCTCACATGCCAGGAACGTATTTCCTCGAAAGGTATAATGAAAAGGTGCCTCTCGGTCCCAAAACACACGTTTTCTGGAGACTTGTGGTAAGAGTGCTGATGACCTCACCCACTGTATGCACTTTCTGTAGCCTGATTGCGTCAGTCTTTTCAATGCAACCTACGTATTCAGATAGCAGAAGTCGCATGTAAGTGTCAAGTGTAGACACGACATTTGAGAATGGTATGTTCATCGGTGCCAGACGCGCCGGTTCCAGTATCTCAGAAACGGAGGGCCTCCTGGGCTTTTCACACGTGACAGTTTCTAGGGTTTCCTGTCAATGGTGCGACAAACAAAAAACATCCAGTCAGCGGCAGTCCTGTGGGCGAAAACAGCTCGTTGATGAGAGGTCGAAAGAGAATGGCAAGAATCGTGCAAGCTAACAGTCGGGCCACAAACAGGCAAATAACGGTGCAGTACAACTGTGGTGTGCAGAACAGCATTTCGGAACCCACAACTCGTCGGTCCTTGTCACGGATGGTCTATTGCAGCAGACGACCACACCAGGTTCCACTCCAATCAGCTAAAAACAAGAAGAAGCGGCTCCAGTGGGCAGGCGATCACCAAAACCTGACAATTTGAGGAGTGGAAAAACATTGCCTGGTCCGACGAATCCCGGTTCCTGTTGCGTCATGCTGATGGCAGAGTCAGGATTTGGCGTAAGAAGCATGAGTCCATGGCCACATCCTGCCTGGTGTCAACGGTATAGGATGGCGGCGGTGTTGTAATGGTGTGGGGAATGTTTTCCTGGCACACGTTAGGTTCCTTGATACCAATTGAGCAACGTTTCCATGAATTCAGGCTGTTCTGGAGGCAAAGGGGGGTTAGACACCGTACTAGATGGGTGTACCTAATAAACTGGCCACTGAGTATTTTAGAAAGCAATTTGTTTCTTTTTCAGGGTGAGCCTGGTGCATCTGGCCTGGCTGGCTTACCTGGTCTTCCAGGAGAGGATGGGGCTCCAGGACAGAAGGTGTGTTATTTCACCTTTACACCACTTCTATAGATACAATATAGTTCTATAGATACAGTATACCACAACAAAAGGGAATGTGCCAATGTGAAATGGTTTGTGTCTGCCCCCTCTGCCAGGGTGAGTTTGGTATTGCTGGCCTCAGAGGTCCTGAGGGAGCAGCAGGGATCGGCACCCAGGGCGAGAAGGTAGATTTCACATCCTTACCCTTCTGTCATACTAACCTGTAAGCACCAAGAGGGGGTCATGTAAATGCTGTGTGCTCCACCCCTCCCAGGGAGACCAGGGTCAGAGGGGTATCCGTGGATTACATGGACCTCCTGGCATGACCGGACCCTCAGGGGCAAAGGTGAGAATAACACAATAACACTGTCTGAGACCGAACACGGTCTGATCACTACAGGGCAGGTGTATTGTTACTGTGACAACTCTGAATTTGAAAAATCGTCATTGATTCAACCAAAATAGTAATGTATTTTACAGATTGTATTTAGTAAACATCTTAATTTTTTGGTTTGAGTTCAACCAAAATACTATAGATCAGGGCTCTCCAACACTGTTCCTGGAGAGTTACCCTCCTGTAGGTTTGCAATCCAATCCCAGTTGTAACGCACCTGATTCAGCTTATCAACCAGCTAATTATTAGAATCAGCTGCGCTAGATAAGGGTTAGAGCGAAAACCTAGAGGTCGGTAGCTCTCCAGGAACAGGGTTGGCGAGCCCTGCTCTAGATGATTACATAAATGGCCCAAACATCTCTGCAGAAAGAGAGTGTACCCAAAAGTGCTTCAGCCCAGCTTGAACAAAAAAGGGAATCAAGTGCTCAACTGAGAGACTTGAAAGTCCAAAAAACATTCCTTACACTCGAACACTTCAACATGTGACTATCCGGGAAAATAAGGTTAAAAGGAGCACCTTGTGTCTGCATTTAATTTATTGATGATAAATGTTTGTATGTCCCGTCAATACATGCTCAGATCAATACAGACACAGAGTGCTTATTTTTTCTTTATTTTCACCAGTTGAAGTGTCCTGGGGTATAAGGAATGTCTCTGCAGGCTGTAAGGAGTGCGTGGATAAAGGGAGTGTACACTATACAGTGGCTTGCGAAAGTATTCACCCCCCTTGGCATTTTTCCTATTTAGTTGCCTTACAACCTGGAATTAAAATGGATTTTTGGGGGGTTTGTATCATTTGATTTACACAACATGCCTACCACTTTGAAGATGCAAAATATTTTTTATTGTGAAACAAACAAGAAATAAGACAAAAAAACAGAACTTGAGCGTGCATAACTAGGCCATTCCAAGACATAAGTATGTGGACACCCCTTCAAATGAGTGGGTTCGGCTATTTCAGCCACACCCATTTATGACAGGTGTATAAAATTGAGCACACCGCCATGCAATCTCCATTGACAAACATTGGCAGTAGAATGGCCCGTACTGAAGAGCTCAGTGACTTTCAACGTGGCACTGTCATAGGATGCCACCTTTCCAACAAGTCAGTTGGTCAAATTTCTGCCCTGCTAGAGCTGCCCCGGTCAACTGTAAGTGCTGTTATTGTGAAGTGGAAACGTCTAGGAGCAACAACGGCTCAGCCGCGAAGTGGTAGGCCGCACAATCTCACAGAACGGGACCGCCGAGTGCTGAAGCGCGTACAATTGTCTGTCCTTAGTTGCAACACTCACTACCGAGTTCCAAACTGCCTCTGGAAGCAACGTCAGCACAATAACTGTTCGTCGGGAGCTTCATGAAATGGATTTCCATGGCCGAGCAGCTGCACATAAACCTAAGATCACCATGCGCAAAGCCAGGCGTCGACTGGAGTGGTGTAAAGCTCGCCGCCATTGGACTCTGGAGCAGTGGAAATGCGTTCTCTGGAGTGATGAATCACGCTTCACCATCTGGCAGTCCGGCGGACAAATCTGGGTTTGGCAGATGCCAGGAGAATGCTACCTGCCCCAATGCATAGTGCCAACTGTAAAGTTTGGTGGATGAGGAATAATGGTCCGGGGCTGTTTTTCAAGGTTCGGGCTAGGCCCCTTAGTTCCAGTGAAGGGAAATCTTAACGCTACAGCATACAATTATATTCTAGACGATTCTGTGCTTGCTGGTATGTTGAGATCGGTGGAAGAACTTGACTGGCCTGCACAGAGCCCTGACATCAACCCCATCGAACAGGCCTAATTGCCCAACATCAGTGTCCGACCTCACTAATGCTCTTGTGGCTGAATGGAAGGAAGTCCCTTCAGCAATGTTCCTACATCTAGTGGAAAGACTTCCCAGAAGAGTGGAGGCTTTTATAGCTGCAAATGGGGGACCAACTCCATATTAATGCCCATGAATTTGGAATGAGATGTTCGACTAGCAGATGTCCATCTGCTTTTGGTCATGTAGTGTATCAAGAGTTCAAGTGAAATTATTGCCCATTCTTCTTTCAGGGGGAGCCTGGCACACCGGGCCGACTGGGCATGCCAGGACTACCAGGACGGGCCATTGCAGGTCCTAAGGTAAGAAATACACATCTATTAACATCCTGTTTCTCTATGCAGGTCTTGTCAAGTAATGTACGTAAGAAACACTGTTACACACAGTTCATTGCCATGCATCATCAGATCCTGGCTGATAAACAGCATTGTGATTTCCCTATCTCGCTCTCTGTCTCAGGGTGATCTAGGCCCTCCTGGTCCGTTTGGGCCTATTGGAGAGACAGGCTATGGGCTGCCTGGGCCAAAGGTAAGTGTTGCAGTTACCAACAAATAAATCACAAAAAACTGTGGTGAAAGTTACCGTGAGGCATACAGGTGTAGGATCTTTGATCACCCTGTTGTTGCAGGAAATGTCCTACACAGCTGGAAATAATAATAGTGGGTGCTTATATTTGTCCTATTTCACACGTGTGAATTAATACGCATGTGTGAATTAGATATGTGTATTTTGCATATCCCAACTCTCCCTGAGACACCCTCTGAGAGTGGGGTCACGGTCAGGGTCTGTCGACGGCGACCCTGAAGCAATTAGGGTTAAGTGCCTTGCTCAAGGGCACATCAACAGATTTTTCACCTTGTCGGCTAGGGGATTCGAATTGGCAACCTTTTAGTTACTGGCCCAAAGCTATAACCGCTCAACTACCTGTCGCCCAAATGCAAACTTGTAGTGTATTGAAGGTTTTAAAAGCTTCTAAAGTTTGTAATTTCTACTTTAAAATGTCAGACTTGATTTGCCCTAACTAAAAATGTATCAATCCCTACAAAAATATCCATTAATTATAATCCACACAATCATTCACATTTCCTGTTGCTGCAGGATTCTTTTCCTGCTGTTAGAAAATTCTCAAATTAAGATCCTACACCTGTATGATATGCTCATTATTTGAATGATGTTTTACCAGGGCAACCGTGGTAATCCTGGTCCACTAGGTCAATTTGGGCCCAAAGGTGAAGGTTTCCCTGGACCAGTGGTGAGTAGTACCAACAACCCAACCTACAAACTCATGAATCTCCATGTCCTAATTGCAGATTGGTGCAGTTTAGTCAAACTCAGTCTCATGAAGTTTTGGTTGTCCCCTGTTCCTCCTTTAGGGTCCTCCAGGCCTTCCAGGTCTACAGGGAGAGCAGGGCCCTGAGGGCGTTGGCATCCCAGGACCTAAGGTACTTCTTATTTATCTGGCCCTAAATCCTCTTTGCATGTCAATCTGCTACAACCTAGTGCATGGGAATATGAAATGTGTATTGTTTGTGATTGTAAATATGTCTGTCCCAGGGAGACATTGGCTTCAGAGGATTGGCAGGTTTGCCAGGCCCAACGGGAGAGGGTGTGCAAGGACCACCGGTATGAAGCTAACATTAATCTCTGACAAAAACAGAGATTCCTTATGTAGACAGAGGTCACAGTCTGAGTGTAATGAGTGACATACACTATATATATAAAAGTATGTGGACACCCCTTCAAATTAGTGGATTCAGCTATTTCAGCCACACCCGTTGCTGACAGGTGTATAAAATCGAGCACACCGCCATGCAAATTCCATAGACAAACATTGGCAGTAGAATGGCCCATCCTGAACAGCTCAGTGACTTTCAACGTGGCACCTTTCCAACAAGTCAGTTTGTCACATTTCTGCCCTGCTAGAGCTGCCCCGGTCAACTGTAAGTGCTGTTATTGTGAAGTGGAAACGTCTAGGAGCAACAACGGCTCAGCCGCGAAGTGGTAGGCCACACAAGCTCACAGAATGGGACCGCTGAAGCGCGTACCGCGTAAAAATCGTCTTTCCTCCGTTGCAACACTCACTACCGAGTTCCAAACTGCCTATGGAAACAACGTCAGCACAATAACTGTTTGTCGGGAGCTTCATGAAATGGGTTTCCATGGCCGATCAGCCGCACACAAGCCTAAGATCAGCATGCGCAATGCCAAGCGTCGGCTGGAGTGGTGTAAAGCTCGCCGCCATTGGAGCAGTGAATCATGCTTCACCATCTGGCAGTCCGACGGACGAATCTGGGTTTGGCGGATGCCAGGAGAACGCTACCTGCCCCAATGCGTAGTGCCAACTGTAAAGTTTGGTGGAGGAGGAATAATGGTCTGGGGCTGTTTTTCATGGTTCGGGCTAGGCCCCTTAGTTCCAGTGAAAGGAAATCTTAACACTACAGCATACAATGACATTCTAGAAGATTCTGTGCTTCCAACTTTGTGGCAACAGTTTGGGAAGGCCCTTTCCTGTTTCAGCATGACAATGCCCCCGTGCACAAAGCGAGGTCCATACAGAAATGGTTTGTCGAGATTGGTGTGGAAGAACTTGACTGGCCTGCACAGAGCCCTGACCTCAACCCCATCGAACACCTTTGGGATGAATTGGAACGCCGACTGCGAGCCTAATCGCTCAACATCAGTGCCCGACCTCACTAATGCTCTCGTGGCTGAATGGAAGCAAGTCCCCGCAGCAATGTTCCAACATCTAGTGGAAAGCCTTCCCAGAAGAGTGGAGGCTGTTTTAGCAGCAAACGGGGGACCAACTCTATATTAATGCCCATGATTTTGGAATGAGATGTTCGACGAGCAGGTGTCCACATACTTTTGGTCATGTAGTGTACCATATCACATATCAGTAGTCCAGCAGTGATGGCAATGCCAAACTTAATTTGTTGATTAGAGTCTGTAGTCTGTCTGTCCCCTCCTATAACACTAGCATCATTGGTTTCTAGGGTAACATTGGAAGGCCAGGACCCCATGGTCCATCAGGGCCCCCAGGGGAAGGTCTGCAGGGCCCCAAGGTATGTTAATTAACATAGTACATTCCTGACCTATGACCTTCAGTGTGTTGCACTTTTCCAGGTATCTGACCTTTTTTAAATGACCACCCTATGGGTCTTGTTTTGATTTATGGTTCATCTTTTGTTTTTAGGGTGAGCAGGGGTCTCAGGGTGTGACAGGGCCAAGGGGACCCTCAGGGGAAGGATTCCCAGGAGCTAAGGTAAGATGTATGCTTAACCTCATGGCACTCGTCTACTGATGGATGCAGTGACCTTGTCTCTAACAGCAATCCTCCTGTCTCTTCACTGAAGGGTGACCGTGGCTTGCAGGGTGAGAGAGGAAATAAGGGTGGAGTGGGTGATCTGGGAGATCATGGGGTTCCTGGAGAGTCTGTGAGTCTTGAAATGTGTCTATGTCATATTTTACAACATTTCAAAGTCATGGTATATGATCAATCCATGAATTTAAATATTTTCTTGTATCTCAGGGGAGACCAGGAATAAAAGGTGAAGCCGGCCTTACAGTAAGTTCACAAACTTTGCATACTACATCATTGATGCTGTGATATAGAAAAAAAATATGATAAATGAATGTAACTCACACTCCTATCACTTCCAGAGAGAAGACATCATTAAATTGATCAAGGAAATCTGTGGTGAGACTGTTTAACCGTGATAATAACAAATCTAAGCTAAAATATGAAGCATAGATTAAATCATGTTAGTAGCTATTCAGCATCTCTCTCATGCTTTCAGGATGTGGGATCAAGTGCAAGGAGATGCCAATGGAACTTGTTTTCGTCATTGACAGCTCAGAGAGTGTTGGTCCAGAAAACTTTGAAATCATCAAGGACTTTGTCACAGCGTTGGTAGACCGTACCACTGTTGGACGTAATGCCACCAGAATTGGACTGGTAATGTACAGTCTGGATGTCCAACTGGAGTTCAACCTGGCGCGCTACATGACCAAGCAGGATGTTAAGGAGGCCATCAGGAAAATGCCCTACATGGGTGAGGGCACCTACACTGGCACTGCCATCCGGAAGGCTACCCAGGAAGCCTTCTACAGTGCCCGTACTGGGGTCAGGAAGGTGGCCATTGTCATCACAGATGGAAAGACAGACAAACGGGAACCTGTGAAGCTAGACATTGCTGTGAGGGAGGCCCATGCTGCCAACATTGAGATGTATGCCCTGGGGATTGTTAACACCTCAGATACTACCCAGGACGAGTTCATGCGTGAGCTCAATCTGATCGCCTCTGACCCTGACAGTGAACATATGTACCTCATCGACGACTTCAACACTCTACCAGGTGACTAACACGGCCATACGTCTCACCTAGCTATCTTAAGATGAATCCACTAATTGTAAGTCGCTCTGGATAAGAGTGTCTGCTAAATGACAAGAAATGTCTTATGTAAAATGTGTATAGTATCACACATTACTTAATACAAAGCTGATGTATAGTAATCACAACTGACTTAGAGATACAGTGAGGGAAAAAAGTATTTGATCCCCTGCTGATTTTGTGCGTTTGCCCACTGACAAAGAAATGATCAGTCTATAATTTTAATGGTAGGTTTATTTGAACAGTGAGAGACAGAATAACAACAAAGAAATCAAGGAAAACACATGTCAAAAATGTTATAAATTGATATGCATTTTTTAATGAGAGAAATAAGTAGCATAACACAGATCCACTGTAAAGAACAAGGGAGTGGGTTATCGAAGACAAGCATGGCACCAATAATTGCTTCTAATACACCAGATGGATGTCCTTGAACCGATTATTTGAAAATCGCACACAGAATAAGTTTTAAGGATAATTTAGTTGCTAATGGCAGCCTGCAGTACCCAGGTCGGCCTTCACCTTGAATTACTCAATTAGAGGGGGTAGCACTGAGCTAGCCTGCAAAGTTACTTCCTGGAGTAGCTCAAACTGTGCATGTTACTGTATGTCGCCATGAGACAACATTTTAACCGACTTAATTTGGCTTCAATGCGCTATTTTGTCTTCACATAGATATAAATGGTGTCACATGATTGATGGCTTTGACCATTCATATATACAGTGAGGGAAAAAAGTATTTGATCCCCTGCTGATTTTGTACGTTTTCCCACTGACAAAGAAATGATCAGTCTATAATTTTAATGGTAGGTTTATTTGAACAGTGAGAGACAGAATAACAACAAAAAAATCCAGAACAACGCATGTCAAAAATGTTATAAATTTATTTGCATTTTAATGAGGGAAATAAGTATTTGACCCCCTCTCAATCAGAAAGATTTCTGGCTCCCAGGTGTCTTTTATACAGGTAACGAGCTGAAATTAGGAGCACACTCTTAAAGGGAGTGCTCCTAATCTCAGTTTGTTACCTGTATAAAAGACACCTGTCCACAGAAGCAATCAATCAATCAGATTCCAAACTCTCCACCATGGCCAAGACCAAAGAGCTCTCCAAGGATGTCAGGGACAAGATTGTTGACCTACACAAGGCTTGAATGGGCTACAAGACCATCGCCAAGCAGCTTGGTGAGAAGGTGACAACAGTTGGTGCAATTATTCGCAAATGGAAGAAACACAAAATAACTGTCAATCTCCCTCGGCCTGGGGCTCCATGCAAGATCTCACCTCGTGGAGTTCCAATGATCATGAGAACGGTGAGGAATCAGCCCAGAACTACACGGGAGGATCTTGTCAATGATCTCAAGGCAGCTGGGACCATACTCACCAAGAAAACAATTGGTAACACACCATGCCGTGAAGGACTGAAATCCTGCAGCGCCCGCAAGGTCCCCCTGCTCAATAAAGCACATATACATGCCCGTCTGAAGTTTGCCAATGAACATCTGAATGATTCAGAGAAGAACTGGGTGAAAGTGTTGTGGTCAGATGAGACCAAAATTGAGCTCTTTGGCATCAACTCAACTTGCCATGTTTGGAGGAGGAGGAATGCTGCCTATGACCCCAAGAACACCATCCCCACCTCAAACATAGTGGTGGAAACATTATGCTAAGGGGGTGTTTTTCTGCTAAGGGGACAGGACAACTTCACCGCATCAAAGGGACGATGGACGGGGCCATGTACCGTCAAATCTTGGGTGAGAACCTCCTTCCCTCAGCCAGGGCATTGAAAATGGGGCGTGGATGGGTATTCCAGCATGACAATGACCCAAAACACACGGCCAAGGCAACAAAGGAGTGGCTCAAGAAGAAGCACATTAAGGTCCTGGAGTGGCCTAGCCAGTCTCCAGACCTTAATCCCATAGAAATTCTGTGGAGGGAGCTGAAGGTTCGAGTTGCCAAACGTCAGCCTTGAAACCTTAATGACTTGGAGAAGATCTGCAAAGAGGAGTTGAACAAAATCCCTCCTGAGATGTGTGCAAACCTAGTGGCCAACTACAAGAAACGTCTGACCTCTGTGATTGCCAACAAGGGTTTTGCCACCAAGTACTAAGACATGTTTTGCAGAGGGGTCAAATACTTATTTCCCTCATTAAAATGCAAATCTATTTATAACATTTTTGACATGCGTTTTTCTGGATTTTTTTGTTGTTATTCTGTCTCTCACTGTTCAAATAAACCTACCATTAAAATGATAGACTGATCATGTCTTTGTCAGTGGGCAAACGTACAAAATCAGCAGGGGATCAAATACTTTTTTCCCTCACTGTATCATACACTTTAACTGAGGTTGTTATTTCTCTTCTTCTGTCTTTCAGCTCTGGAGTCAAAACTTGTTAGCCAGTTCTGTGAGGATGAGAATGGAGCCCTTGTGATGAATCGCATCGCTAATGGCTTTGGAACCAATGGGAACAATGGCTATGGGAACCACAGATATGGTCAGGAAGCCTATGGGAATAACGGACATGGGAATAACGGCTATGGGGACAGCGGCTATGGAAACACCTATCATGAGGATCCTATCCTAAATCCTAATAGACGCACCAGTTCCCAGAGTTACATCAGAGGCCGTGGAGATACCTTTGCTCTGCCCCTCAACGCTGGACCACTCCCAGTACAGGTCCATGTAATCCTTTACAGGACAGATTTATATCATACAAAGTAACTCTCCTTAGGTTTTTATAGAGGAGCAATTGAATGATTGCTTTGTAATAGTTGTGGTCATTGCTCTGTTAATTCAATTTTATCAGTAAAGTTGTTGAGTTACTGTCTAACTAATATATGTGTGTGTGTATTCATCCAGGTGGAGGATGATGAGGAGGGTGAAGATTTAGACATAAGGACCCATGTGCGAGGAGGTATTGTGGCTGTAGTTAACAAGACAGTATCCATCCTCCCTGCAAGGGAAAGCTCCCACTCCAACACAGCTGGAGTATCATCATCATCAGGATCATCATCATCATCCTCCGGAACATCGGGTTCAGCTTCATCCACCAGCTCAGGCCAATTTCGGCCGGTATCAATTCCTAATACCATTTCCCCCCAAGGTTAGGACCTCTCACTGCAACATGTTCACAACTAGATCAAAAGTCACATCATCTCTAAATACTGTATGTTTTAGATAAAGAAACTGGGTCAATTCTGTCTGACATTCAATTATGTCTTAACAACTTTTCTAATGCCCTGAATGTCATACTTCTCCTTCTATGTTGTTCTGTCAGAGTCTGTGCCGCTTGATTCCCGGTGTAACCTGAGTTTGGACCAAGGCACCTGTCGAGAGTATAAAATCCGGTGGTATTACGACAAACAGGCCAATTCATGTGCACAGTTCTGGTATGGAGGCTGTGAAGGAAATGCCAACCGCTTTGAGACTGAGGATGAATGCAAGAAGATCTGTGTTCTATCTAGAACAGGTATGTCCCACAGCTCGTGGTAATCTTAAGCCGCTGTGCTCTGTTTTCTGGCATTCTTTTTGACATGCTCTTCCCTCTATTTTCCACAGCTGGTTAAAACAGGCAGATGATCAATCAACTCATCTGTACAATATTCCATGGAAACCAACCAAAGTGGAGAAGACTATTTGAATATTTCATGTAATAGTCTACTACTGTTTGATATCTAAATATATTTTAAAACAGGCATTTATCGTTGGGAAAAAACTCCACTTTGCATCTCTCTCTCTCTCTCTCGCTCTCTCTCTCTCTCTCACACAAAGGTGCAAAGAATAAGGGAGGGACACACCATTTCAAGATTTCATGAAGTTGCCTTACTTTTCAGATGTATTACCATCTGAACAACACCTTCCTAAACGAACAAATCTTTATGTGGACTTTATTTGAGGAAGTCTGAATTTGAAGAAAATATAAGGGTGATATGGTATTTTACTACATTAGAAAAGTGATCCTATCTTACTCTCATTATATTGATATTGCAGAATTAGCTAATCCATTCAATACCTCAATGTTACTCAACATTACCTTAGGGCTTAGGCTGTTCTGAACAAAGAGGATAGGTTCAAACCCAGCTTTTGTCATTTCAGGTTTACATGAGAAAAACATCACACAATGTAAATTCTCAAAACTCTGAGTCAAGCACATTATGCTGTTCCACACTGAATATTGTCTTATAGTATCAGGATAGAGACTCATTTTTTTGTAGTATATATTTTGAATTCATTTTTTAAAGGAAACTAAATTAAGTAGGTGTGGTCATTATTTTTCTTGTTTGTTTAATGATATTAATTACTCCATTTTGGCGATATAGGCCAGGCGGCAGGTCTACAAGTGACAGTATGCAATTTACTAAGCATTTTTCTGTTTTGAAAAATGTGATGATTGGAAATTGCACATCACTGTTGATGAAAAAGCTCATTTGAAATTAATTACCACATTTTTTGTTGGCTGGTTTTGATTATTTTGTTTTTAGGAATAAAACGTTGAATAAGTTGTGTGTTACTTTATTACTTCACTGTCAGATGAACAGGTAAAGTTGCCAAATTAACATACTACAAACAAATCCACCTGTATTTGCATTGCTGATGGCACACAATTACCTAGAAAAGCGTTATAAGGGGAACATGTGCTTGCTATTTACCCAGAAGAAACGCAGTTTGCTTTTCTATCTAGTCTCTTGTGTATACCGTAGTAATGTTGCCAGGACAACAGGGACTCAGGAACAAGGAAGAAAGACGCGCAATCTTTGGCTAGCTAGCAGCTAGCCATATTGTCTGGAGAAGATTAGTAACAACTATTTAGTTAAGTCAACAACCTGTGTTTTTTCCTAACATCATGGCGGCTGTGTTGGCTGTTCTCTGGGAGGATAGAGATGTTATCTTCGATATAACCGCACAGTAAGTTATTTAATTGCTCCACGTTACCAGCTCTGCTAGCTAGCATAAAGCTATGCAGCAGCAGATAGCTGGCTAGAATGAATCTAACGCATTTCTGTAGCTAGTTAAGTCTTTAGCTGGCTAGCTAGTTATATAGATAGGAAAACACTGACCATAGTAGCTACACCTGTTTCTTATTTACAGGCAAATGAAAACTCGACCTGGCGAAGTCTTGATAGACTGCCTAGATTCAATTGAAGATACCAAAGGAAACAACGGGATCGAGCTAACGACGTTAATGTAGCTAGCGATTGCCACAAAATCCATTACCTAAACTTACATTCACTTGGCTTAACACTTTATACACTTCTCGTCATGTGTCAAGGCAGTACACTCATACAAGGGAGATACAGTAGTAGCCAAGTACCTCAACTTCACGATGATTATTTCATCCACGGAATTGTGCGCGGACTTAGTACAGTAGTCTAGCTAGACTGAGTTTTTTTAAATGAACATCCAACTCCTTCGAGTCGCTAACCTTATGCAGTCAATACTTTAAAAATGCAAAGGCCTTGATACACTGGACATTTTGAGAGGCAATGTTGTCAGCAATGGTTGCTGCAACTATTTTACATTGAAAATCAACAAATTTTTATTATCTGGGGAATATTGATCGGCAGCTCCATCTAGGGTGCGTTCGTAAATTCACTCTGTCTTGACACATGACGAGTAGTGTATATTGTGTCAAGTCTATACTTGCTTGTTTCGTCACATGAACTGAAATTAGGCGAACTATTAGAATTTTAACATCCAGTAAATGGCGGAGAGAGATTTCTGCATAGTGCATCTTTAAGACAAAACTGTAACTCGGCCACTCAGGAACATTCACTGTCTTCTTTGTTAGCTAATAAATTCCAGTACAGATGTGGCAGTCAACAGGCAACAACAAGCTATAGGAGATGAGTGAATAAATAGGTGAATTCAGTTAAGTTAATATATGCTGCATATGAAATCTATTATTCATGTCCCATGTGCTCATTGCTCCAGTGTCTCATACGCCACTCCGTTGCCAGCAATTGCTGGGCAATATTGCCTCTTCTTCTTCTTCCTGTGAATTTCCGTCTACGCTTTTTGGCATATTGATGCCTTTCTCAGTTCGGAATGTGCATTTCACATCAGGGCTGCCAACTTTTGATAAAAGCTTGGAGTGAGATTTGCTATTTGAATTTCATTGCCCCCTGGCACAATCCCTAGACAGGGGGCTGAGGGTGGTCCACCCCCAGGAAGATTTTACTTATTTAAAGCGAATTTCCTGCCATTCTACATATTTTGACATGGCTTAGACCTATGACCTGGGTGAAAAAGGTGATGTATTCAGGATGCTTTGAACATTAAATGAACACTCAAAATGTGAAGACTTTTTGGGGAATGAAATTTAAAGTATGCTTATATTTTTTAGGTTGTGTCTTGTGTGACACTTTATTCAGACAGTAATGAAATGAGATAGGGAGACAGGCAAATGCTAGAAACAGTGGGAAGGTTGGAAGCAGGGATTGATCCCTGTTCTCAGGTATGCGACACGTGCCGGGGAGTGTTACCACTACACCAAGGCTCTGGATAGGAAATTGTAATATTAATGGTTGATGGCAGTGGGTAACCAAATCATACATTGCATCCTGCTTGTCCATAAACTGCTTTCAAGGTAAGGACACAAACATTTAATATTTTGGGTGAACTATCTCTTTAAAATAGGGCTGGAAGAAAATCCTGCTAGTTCTCCAGGAGGGTTGGCCACCCCTGATCTATGTTTCCCAAGTTCTGGGTGTTGTGCTTGTTATAACAATTGAATTTCTCAATTACCCAACCTTCAAGAAAAATCAAATGAATATCAATATTCAGGTGGTTTATGTTTACATTTTAGTCATTTAGCAGACGCTCTTATCCAGAGCGACTTACAGTTAGTGAGTGCATACATTTTTTCATACTGGCCCCCCGTGGAAAACGAACCCACAACCCTGGCGTTGCAAGCGCCATGCTCTACCAACTGAGCTACACAGGGCCTTATGTCTACTAGTTGAAGATGCTTTCCATCATCTTACTCTACACAGACAAAATATCATGCGTTTATGAGTTGTGAGTCCCCCTACCATCTCTGCCTAGCATGTGCACAATACTAAAATGTAAAAAAGTATATTTGATTCCTGGAGCATTTAATATCCAATGCTTATTTCTATGACGTATTCAAAACTGTCTGTGAATGGCTGCAAAAATACATAGCCTCATATAATTCATTTTCAAAGACACAAGTAGGCATATCCGATTTCAAATATGTGATTACACTGGCAAAATTGGGAAGAAATAGAATAATAAAATAAGTGTGGGGAATAACAGGAGTGTTCTTGCTGGCAAGCACAGTAATTACCCTATATTTTAGCCCATTGTTAAGAATGAGAAATGTTCCACAGATCAGACTAAATAAAGTAAATAGCTAGTAAAATCTCCTGAAGACTACATTACATAAATCTGCCCCTGCACTCTACCCAAATTATATATATTTATTGTCACTCCTCTAGAATCAAATTTACACTTTTGGGTTCACAATCTGTTTGACAAAATTATTTTCATAGTTACAAATTAGGTCACCCTACCAAACTTCCCTGCTAAAACATACTGTAGTGTAGGTATGTCTGTCTTCTGCCTTTTACTTGTCACAGCCTAAATGCCAATCACCAAACGAGGGGCAAGTGTGGATTAAATTGACTTTAGTACATGCCGTCAAAAGGCTGCATTCTGCAATAGGGACAGGAGGAACATCAACCTAATTTTGTTGACAACATTGTACATAACACAGCTCTACCATGCTGCTCTTTTTACAGTTTTAGAAACTCAGCGGAGAACGTTCTCTCTCCATTCAGCTCCACTCTAATCTTGATGGGCGTTTCTTTAAAACATGCATCCAATCCCTTTTAACCTTTACATAACTAGACCAATCATATGCTTCAATGTGCTGCGGTTCACAGTGCAAGATAGGACAATGATAGAGGTTCCACTCGTGACATTAAATTGCAGGCGCAAATGCTCTGATTTCAAAACGATTTGGAGCACAGTTGAATAGTTAACACGCTGACTATATAATGGACTAATTAGAAAAATAAAAGCAATACTTTTCAATGCGTGAGATATGAGGTGTGCCGTGAGAAGAGGGTCAAATGCCTGTGTCTCACGGCCAATGCGTGAGAGTTGGCAGCTCTGCCCCATTGTGACAAAACTAAAGTGAAAAGGGAACAGGAAAATGTTAAATTGCACCACCCATAACCCTGCAACTATAAAACCAAAACACCCCCCTTATCCCACTACTTTGCCTTAACCGTTCCTACTCCTGGCCACCGGCCTGGGAGGACGGGACTCCTTCCTTCAACACCTCCTGTAACTCTTCTGCAGTAAGTAAAATCTTTCACTCCCAATAACTTTTCTGCTGCTGCAACTACTACTTTTAGCTTCTGTGACTTCCTTTCCATCTTTGCTGTACAGTTAATTACCATAGCAATGAACGCCAAGAAACCAACTTTGTAAAAAATTAACTGTTTGGGTCACTCAGTCCTGGCCTACTACTTACTGGTCTCCTCTCCTGATCCCTCACCTTTGGCCCATCATCTTCTTTTCCTCACTGCCTCAGCATATGACACTTTCTGCACTGCTCGAACCCTGGCAACCTCAACTTGTCTCACTCGCACAGGACATTTCTGATCCCCAGCAACATGGGCTCCCCCACAATTGAAACACTACTTTTTCCTCCGAAACGACATACTCCTTTGTCTCATGCCCTCCTGCACACCTCGGCATCTTCATCCTACACACTGCTGCTACATCACCATAACCTTGGCACCTGAAACATCCTAGCGGATTTGGAACCAACGCTGTCACAGAATAACTCATATCGTAGCATGACTTTATCAGGCAAACTCTCAATATCAAAAGGATAGACTGGGTCTCCTTAGTCTTGCGCTCACCACCAGGTCTGCGTCTCACCAAATGGCGTGCATCATAGACATCAGGGATCCTCAACTTCAGTTGATCCATCTTCACACTTAAAGCCACCCCCAAAATCACTCCTTTCAGTGGTACCTTCCGGAGACACTTGAAACCCTACCTCTTTAAGGAATACCTGGAATAGTATAACAGTAATCCTACTACCTCCCCCACCCCCCCATAAAAAATTAAAAATAAAGGGTGGTTGTCCCACTGGCTATCCTAAGTTGAATGCACCAATTTGTAAGTCGCTCTGGATAAGAGCGTCTGCTAAATGACTTGAATGTAAAATGTAAATGCTCCACCCAGCCCGATACCACAAATGGGTCGGCCAAAAGACATGACTCCACTTTCTCCACAAACTTCATCACTATTGTGCACCGTAGTTTAACAACACTGTGGGTAGTACTAAAAACAATGATGTTATATCTGAATTCCTACATCTTTATGCACCTACAGTGAGGGAAAAAAGTATTTGATCCCCTGCTGATTTTGTACGTTTTCCCACTGACAAAGACATGATCAGTCTATAATTTTAATGGTAGGTTTATTTGAACAGTGAGAGACAGAATAACAAAAAAAAATCCAGAAAAAAACGCATGTCAAAAATGTTATAAATTGATTTGCATTTTAATGAGGGAAATAAGTATTTGACCCCTCTGCAAAACATGACTTAGTACTTGGTGGCAAAACCCTTGTTGGCAATCACAGAGGTCAGATGTTTCTTGTAGTTGGCCACCAGGTTTGCACACATCTCAGGAGGGATTTTGTCCCACTCCTCTTTGCAGATCTTCTCCAAGTCATTAAGGTTTCGAGGCTGACGTTTGGCAACTCGAACCTTCAGCTCCCTCCACAGATTTTCTATGGGATTAAGGTCTGGAGACTGGCTAGGCCACTCCAGGACCTTAATGTGCTTCTTCTTGAGCCACTCCTTTGTTGCCTTGGCCGTGTGTTTTGGATCATTGTCATGCTGGAATACCCATCCATGACCCAATTTCAATGCCCTGGCTGAGGGAAGGAGGTCTCACCCAAGATTTGACGGTACATGGCCCTGTCCATCGTCCCTTTGATGCGGTGAAGTTGTCCTGTCCCCTTAGCAGAAAAACACCCCCAAAGCATAATGTTTCCACCTCCGTGTTTGACGGTGGAGATGGTGTTCTTGGGGTCATAGGCAGCATTCCTCCTCCTCCAAACATGGCGAGTTGAGTTGATGCCAAAGAGCTCCATTTTGGTCTCATCTGACCACAACACTTTCACCCAGTTCTCCTCTGAATCATTCAGATGTTCATTGGCAAACTTCAGACGGGCCTGTACAGTGGGGAAAAAAAGTATTTAGTCAGCCAACAATTGTGCAAGTTCTCCCACTTAAAAAGATGAGAGAGGCCTGTAATTTTCATCATAGGTACACGTCAACTATGACAGACAAATTGAGAATTTTTTTTCTCCAGAAAATCACATTGTAGGATTTTAATGAATTTATTTGCAAATTATGGTGGAAAATAAGTATTTGGTCACCTACAAACAAGCAAGATTTCTGTCTCTCACAGACCTGTAACTTCTTCTTTAAGAGGCTCTGTCCTCCACTCGTTACCTGTATTAATGGCACCTGTTTGAACTTGTTATCAGTATAAAAGACACCTGTCCACAACCTCAAACAGTCACACGCCAAACTCCACTATGGCCAAGACCAAAGAGCTGTCAAAGGACACCAGAAACAAAATTGTAGACCTGCACCAGGCTGGGAAGACTGAATCTGCAATAGGTAAGCAGCTTGGTTTGAAGAAATCAACTGTGGGAGCAATTATTAGGAAATGGAAGACATACAAGACCACTGATAATCTCCCTCGATCTGGGGCTCCACGCAAGATCTCACCCCGTGGGGTCAAAATGATCACAAGAACGGTGAGCAAAAATCCCAGAGCCACACGTGGGGACCAAGTGAATGACCTGCAGAGAGCTGGGACCAAAGTAACAAAGCCTACCATCAGTAACACACTACGCCACCAGGGACTCAAATCCTACAGTGCCAGACATGTCCCCCTGCTTAAGCCAGTACATGTCCAGGCCCGTCTGAAGTTTGCTAGAGTGCATTTGGATGATCCAGAAGAGGATTGGGAGAATGTCATATGGTCAGATGAAACCAAAATAGAACTTTTTGGTAAAAACTCAACTCGTCGTGTTTGGAGGACAAAGAATGCTGAGTTGCATCCAAAGAACACCATACCTACTGTGAAGCATGGGGGTGGAAACATCATGCTTTGGGGCTGTTTTTCTGCAAAGGGACCAGGACGACTGATCCGTGTAAAGGAAAGAATGAATGGGGCCATGTATCGTGAGATTTTGAATGAAAACCTCCTTCCATCAGCAAGGGCATTGAAGATGAAACGTGGCTGGGTCTTTCAGCATGACAATGATCCCAAACACACCGCCCGGGCAACGAAGGAGTGGCTTCGTAAGAAGCATTTCAAGGTCCTGGAGTGGCCTAGCCAGTCTCCAGATCTCAACCCCATAGAAAATCTTTGGAGGGAGTTGAAAGTCCGTGTTGCCCAGCGACAGCCCCAAAACATCACTGCTCTAGAGGAGATCTGCATGGAGGAATGGGCCAAAATACCAGCAACAGTGTGTGAAAACCTTGTGAAGACTTACAGAAAACGTTTGACCTGTGTCATTGCCAACAAAGGGTATATAACAAAGTATTGAGAAACTTTTTATTGACCAAATACTTATTTTCCACCATAATTTGCAAATAAATTCATTAAAAATCCTACATTTTGTCTGTCATAGTTGACGTGTACCTATGATGAAAATTACAGGCCTCTCTCATCTTTTTAAGTGGGAGAACTTGCACAATTGGTGGCTGACTAAATACTTTTTTCCCCCACTGTCTATGTGCTTTCTTGAGCAGGGGGACCTTGCGGGCGCTGCAGGATTTCAGTCCTTCACGGCGTAGTGTGTTACCAATTGTTTTCTTGGTGACTATGGTCCCAGCTGCCTTGAGATCATTGAAAAGATCCTCCAGTGTAGTTCTGGGCTGATTCCTCACCGTTCTCATGATCATTGCAACTCCACGAGGTGAGATCTTGCATGGAGCCCCAGGCCGAGGGAGATTGACAGTTCTTTTGTGTTTCTTCCATTTGCGAATAATCGCACCAACTGTTGTCACCTTCTCACCAAGCTGCTTGCCGATGGTCTTGTAGCCCATTCCAGCCTTGTGTAGGTCTACAATCTTGTCCCTGACATCCTTGGAGAGCTCTTTGGTCTTGGCCATGGTGGAGAGTTTAGAATCTGATTGATTGATTGCTTCTGTGGACAGGTGTCTTTTATACAGGTAACAAGCTGACATTAGGAGCACTCCCTTTAAGAGTGTGCTCCTACTCTCAGCTCGTTACCTGTATAAAAGACACCTGGGAGCCAGAAATCTTTCTGATTGAGAGGGGGTCAAATACTTATTTCCCTCATTAAAATGCAAATCAATTCATAACATTTTTGACATGCGTTTGTCTGGATTTTTTTGTTGTTATTCTGTCTCTCACTGTTCAAATAAACCTACCATTAAAATGATAGACTGATCATTTCTTTGTCAGTGGGCAAACTTACAAAATCAGCAGGGGATCAAATACTTTTTTCCCTCACTGTATGCCATTGAATCTCAACAAGGAAACAGTTGTATTTTATTAAAAAGTATGGCTTTCAGCAAACAAAGAAAGGCACACTACAACAGAGGACAAACATAGGTACACGGTAATGGTTTAAGAATTTACATTTTTAAGTATCGACTGCATAGAGAGTAGTCTGCGCTCAACTCAATGGATAAATCATTGTTGAGTGGAGGTACTTGTCTAGGGCTACACCAGAGCCATACACTCTTTCTATGCCATTGGGTTTGGCCTTTTCCTTCTCCTCTCAAGAAGCCCTAGCTGAGAATTCTCAACTCCACGATACTCAATGGAGTTGGGTGGCGATGAGTTTTGGGGGAGTGTACCTCCGACTACACTACATCGAGTTGGTATCAGTCGATCCTAGGCCTGAGGTAAGAAAACTATGGATTGCAGCAGCCAAAGAAAAGAACGCCATTACAGAGGACAAACATATGTACAAGGAACGCATTAAATAACTTTTAAAGGATCAACTGATAGACACCGCCAAAACTCATCCCCCCTCTCAACTCCATTGAGTATCGTGGAGTTGAGAATTCTCAGCCACCCAAACCCCAATACGAACAAGTGAACACTAGCAACAAAGGCCTGAGAGATCACAGGGACTATCCAGCTACATTCCCACAAGAAAAAAATACTATAGGATACTATGGTATAAATACTATACTATTCACTGTAGTGTTTTTGTGGACTTAACTGTAAATACTACAGCAAATACTACAGTAAACTATAGTATGAATACTGTAGTAAAATAACTAGTATATACTATAGTAATTAATGTAGTGTTTTTGCGGACTGTAGTATACTGTAGTATTTACTGTAATGTTTTTGCGGACATTACGGTAGTATTTAGTGTTTTTGTTTTATTATCTTTGACATAGTAGTGGAGGCTTTATTATCTTTGACATAGTAGTGGAGGCTTTCTCCTTGAGGAAACCTATTGGAGAAATACTAAAAGAGCAAATGTTCCATAACCTGTAGGTAGGACTGGGGTCTGATCAGATAGTTCAGAGCTTCTGCTCTTTTCTATACCTTGTAGGGAACACAATACACAGTCTATGCTTGGCATGTAGGTTTCTCACTTATGTGTGGCACAAATTGGGATATGGGGGAGGGGTATATGCTAATAAAATACTGTAGTATTTACTATATTATACTACAAAATTATATAATAAGTACCACACATGATTGAGGGATACTACAGTGTATAGTATAGTATAGTATTATACAGTAAACTACAGACTTCTATAGTAAGTACTGTAGTATTTTTCTATGTGGGTTGACATCAATGTATTAATTGAGGGCGCAGAGTAAAGAGCCAGACTAGGTGGGACTTGAACCAGCGAACGTGTGGTTATGTGCACTAATATACAGTACTTACTCCTTACTTTCAGGGAGGCTCCTGGTAACAAACCTGAGGATCATCTGGCATTATTTGGCTCTGCCAAGAGTCAATTTGTATGAGTACACCTAGACCTAGCTAGCTACATATATCTATTTATCTTTCCTTGACATGGCTAGAGAAGCATCCACTCTGCAAAGGGACAACATTATTATTCTCATCTCAATGAATACGGCCCTCTTTTGGATTATGATGGTACCACAGTGGGCCACAAAGATAATCATTAGTAATAGCGAGTATCGTTTCCCCAAAATTGTTTAAATCAAACAACACTGAGTGACATTGATGTTCTTTATGTTTCATAGCAGTTGGATACAATTCTATCATTAACATCACAACAAGGACAGCTAACTCTGTACGTACAGTTGAAGTCGGAAGTTTACATACACTGAGGTTGGAGTCATTAAAACTTGTTTTTCAACCACTCCACAAATGTCTTGTTAACAAACTATAGTTTTGGCAAGTCGGTTAGGACATCTACTTTGTGCATGACACAAGTCATTTTTTCAACAATTGTTTACAGACAGATTATTTCACTTATAATTCACTGTATCACAATTCCAGTGGGTCAGAAGTTTACATACAGCTTGGAAAATTCCAGGAAATTATGTCATGGCTTTTACAAGCTACTGATAGGTTAGTTGACATAATTTGAGTCAATTGGAGGTGTACCTATAGATATATTTCAAGGCCTACCTTCAAACTCAGTGCCTCTTTGCTTGACATCATGGGAAAATCAAAAGAAATCAGCCAAGACCTCAGAAAAAAAATGGTAGACCTCCAGAAGTCTGGTTCATCCTTGGGAGCAATTTCCAAACGCCTGAAGGTACAACGTTCATCTGTACAAACAATAGTACGCAAGTATAAACACCATGGGACCACGCAGCTGTCATACCGCTCAGGAAGGAGACACGTTCTGTCTCCTAGAGATGAATGTACTTTGGTGCGAAAAGTGCAAATCAATCCCAGAACAACAGCAAAGGACCTTGTGAAGATGCTGGAGGAAACAGGTACAAAAGTATCTATATCCACAGTAAAAAGTCCTATATCGACATAACCTGAAAGGCCGCTCAGCAAGGAAGAAGCCACTGCTCCAAAACCGCCATAAAAAAGCCAGACTACGGTTTGCAACTTCACATGGGGACAAAGATCGTACTTTTTGGAGAAATGTCCTCTGGTCTGATGAAACAAAAATAGAACTGTTTGGCCATAATGACCATCGTTATGTTTGGAGGAAAAAGGGGGGCGCTTGCAAGCCGAAGAACACCATCCCAACCGTGAAGCACGGGGGTGGCAGCATCATGCTGTGGGGGTGCTTTGCTGCAGGAGGGACTGGTGCACTTCACAAAATAGATGGCATCATGAGGAAGGAAAATTATGTGGCTATATTGAAGCAACATCTCAAGACATCAGTCAGGAAGTTAAAGCTTGGTCGCAAATGGGTCTTCCAAATGGACAATGACCCCAAGCATACTTCCAAAGTTGTGACAAAATGGCTTAAGGACAACAAAGTCAAGGTATTGGAGTGGCCATCACAAAGCCCTGACCTCAATCCTATAGAAAATATGTGGGCAGAACTGGAAAAGTGTGTGCGAGCAAGGAGGCCTACAAACCTGACTCAGTTACACCAGCTCTGTCAGGAGGAATGGGCCAAAATTCACCCAACTTAATGTGGGAAGCTTGTGGAAGGCTACCCGAAACGTTTGACCCAAGTTAAACAATTTGAAGGCAATGCTACCAAATACTAATTGGGTGTATGTAAACTTCTGACCCACTGGGAATGTGATGAAAGAAATAAAAGCTGAAATAAATTATTCTCTCTACTATTATTCTGACATTTCACATTCTTAAAATAAAGTGGTGATCCTAACTGACCTACGACAGATAATTTTTACTAGGATTAAATGTCAGGAATTGTGAAAAACTGAGTTTAAATGTATTTGGCTAAGGTGTATGTTAACTCCGACTTCAACTGTATGTAGGTCTGTCTGTCTATCAATTTACTTTATGGGTAGACATGCCTAGATGTCACCACCACTACTACTTCTTTTTCAGAAATTGAGGCCAGACTGAAGCACTGTATATCTCGACAAAGTCTAACAATACAACATTTGAGTCGATTTTCACCAATGTGGTTCCGGGGAGTCAAAGACTATTTACATCTGTCATTGCTGTTCACAGGTATTTATACCTAGAAAACAAGAAATTACACTTGTGGAAGTTGACATTTTCCCAGGGGGTCAAAATCAAAAGTAACAGTCAGTATCTGGTGTGGCCACTAGCTGCATTAAGTACTGCAGTGCATCTCCTCCTCATGGACTGCACCAGATTTGCCAGTACTTGCTGTGAGATGTTACCCCACTCTTCCACCAAGGCACCTGCAAGTTCCCGGACATTTCTGGGGGGAGTGGCCCTAGCCCTCACCCTCCGATCCAACAGGTCCCAGACGTGCTCAATGGGATTGAGATCCGGGCTCTTCGCTGGCAGAACACTGACATTCCGGTCTTGCAGGAAATCACGCACAGAATGAGCAGTATGGCTGGTGACATTGTCATGCTGGAGGGTCATGTCAGGATGAGCCTGCAGGAAGGGTACCACATGAGGGAGGACATGAGGGAGGATGATGTCTTCCCTGTAACACACAGCGTTGAGATTGCCTGCAATGACAACAAGCTCAGTCCGATGATGCTGTGACACACCGCCCCAGACCAAGACGGACCCTCCACCTCCAAATCGATCCCGTTCCAGAGTACAGGCCTCGGTGTAACGCTCATTCCTTTGACGATAAATGCGAATCCGACAATCACCCCTGGTGAGACAAAACCGCGACTCATCAGTGAAGAGCACTTTTTGCCAGTCCTGTCTGGTCAAGCGACGGTGGGTTTGTGCCCATAGGCGACGTTGTTGCCGGTGATGTCTGGTGAGGACCTGCCTTACAACAGGCCTACAAGCCCTCAGTCCAGCCTCTCTCAGCCTATTGTGGACAGTCTGAGCACTGATGGAGGGATTGTGCATTCCTGGTGTAACTCGGGCAGGTGTGATGTTCGGATGTACCGATCCTGTGCAGGTGTTGTTACACGTGGTCTGCCACTGCGAGGACGATCAGCTGTCCGTCCTGTCTCCCTATAGCGCGGTCTTAGGCGTCTCACAGTATGGACATTGCAATTTATTGCCCAGGCCACATCTGCAGTCCTCATGCCTCCTTGCAGCATGCCTAAGGCACGTTCACGCAGATGAGCAGGGACCCTGGGCATCTTTCTTTTGGTGTTTTTCAGAGTCAGTAGAAAGGCCTCTTTAGTGTCCTAAGTTTTCATAACTGTGACCTTAATTGCCTACCGTCTGTAAGCTGTAAGTGTCTTAACGACCGTTCCACATGTGCATGTTCATTAATTGTTTATGGTTCATTGAACAAGCATGGGAAACAGTGTTTAAACCCTTTACAATGAAGATCTGTGAAGCTATTTGGATTTTTACGAATTATCTTTGAAAGACAGGGTCCTGAAAAAGGGACGTTTCTTTTTTTGCTGAGTTTAGTTTAATAGGATATATAGTATATTTTTGTAGTATCAGCTTTAAAAGACGACAGAAAATACAGAGAAAATAACTTGGCTTTTGCATGCCATTGACTGTTGTGGCATACTCCTGACTACATATTTCTTTCCTTGTTTGTAGACTGGAGGATATGTGCTTGGATTTAAGATCGACCCAATGGATAAGCTTCAAGATGCAGTTAAAGAGATCAACTCACTGTGCAAAGTGTACTCTGCCAACCCCATCTTTGGAGTGGACTATGAGATGGAGGAAAAGAAAAGCCTATATTATACTGTACCACACATTAAATATCACAATAAAAACTGTTCAATGCATTATCGCTTTGCCATGTTTTAAAAAGACAATGAATTAGGAATTGGTGTGGCGTGATTCTCCTTAAACTCTCCTCACCCAACAATGATTCCAGCCTCAGCCAATGGAGGAGCTGACGGTGGACCAGCCCCCTGATAATGTGGAAATTGAGCCCGATGAGCAGACTGATGCTTTCACTGTGAGTGTACTTAGACTGTCATCCCTCCTCTGGGAATCCATTTGTTTTCACACTCTGAAAATAGCAGGTTGCTAAGTCATGTTACACAACATACCGCAAACATGGCTTTATGTTGCCTAGTGCCTATCATGTTTATACAGACTGAGGTGTACTTTGTCAAATGGTTTGAACACATAACCTCCTATTAATGGCATTGTCATAACTGATTTCTATTGTTTGCTTCTAAGGCTTACTTTGCTGATGGCAATAAGCAACGATACCGGGAACCTGTGTTTTCCGAGGAGCTGGGAATTGCAGTTGAGAAGTTGGAGGGGTTCACACTTCAAGGACTGTGGGAAGTTATGGGCGGAAGCATGAATGTTGATAGGGTAGTTGTGAACATAGTTCCTCAAATCCACCCTTTCAAATGACACAATTGATACACTACAGTTGTTTATAACCATTTGTAAATCTACAAAATATTTGTCTATTTATTTATAGGTCTGATGTGTATATAGTAGCACAGCTGGTAAGGCACGGCGCTTGTAACGCCAGGGTAGTGGGTTCGATCCCCGGGACCACCCATACACAAAAATGTATGCACGCATGACTAAGTCGCTTTGGATAAAAGCGTCTGCTAAATGGCATATTAATATTAATGTATGGGCGACATAAGAAAAATTGTGCGCTAACAGTGCATTATAAATTAAAACAATTCTACATAAGCGTAGTGTTTGTGTACATGTTTATTTGTTCAATTGAACAGAAAATGTAAAAGAAAATAGTTGAATTGTGTTGAATTATTTAAGTATAGTAGGCAATTGTCTGACCGTTCTTAGTTTTGAGAATGTCTTAAATGGGTTTTTGAAATAAGTTGAAGACATCCAGTGGCATGTGGGGAAAACTGAGTCATTTGTTCTTTGGGCAATGATCTAAAGGCTATTTACAAACGTGCCAGAGGAGGTCAAGTATTTTACAAATGGTTCATGAGGACAGACTGTTGTATCTGCAGCTGCTCATTGACCCTGCCTATGAGGAAGGTCAGTCCTTCGGAAATATACTCACATTTAATTATAAAACATGCTCAATGAGTCGCACACAAATAAATCACCAAAGATTTTCAGGACTAAAAGGGATCATAGTAATTTATATAAATCACTATCTTTTTTTGAAGTCTTATATACAATTTTACTCTAATCATGACAATCACTGGTAAAACATAAATCATTTTGTAAGCGATAATGGGGAAAATCCTAATGATTCATACAGGATGTTGCACTTGTAATTGAGTTTGGGGATGTATGCTCCTCACTACACAGAACTGCACCAGTCACTTACAAATGCAATGTGTGTGAAGTAGTCATATAACAATCATTTTAGCCAACTACCACTGACAACGGTCCACAGTTGTTTCTTTCACTCTGTGACAGCTGTGTGATGCGGCCAACCTGAATTCTTCCTCAATGGGGTGGGTGGCTATATTTAGAGGGCCATAGTTATATTGAAGGGTCTTCAGACCTGGGGCTCTATACTGCTCAGTCCAGTCGGGACAGTGTGCTGAGAGCTGCATCCTCCACGTCCTTTGTCAAGTCGCGTTTTTTTCAGCATGGATCCGAAAGCTGTAAGGGAAGATTTGCGCCTGTTTCAGAGCACCCTGCTCCAGGATGGCCTGAAAGAGCTTCTGAATGAGAACAAGTTTATTGACTGCATTCTGAAAGTGGGAGACAGAAGCTTGCCCTGCCATAGACTTATTTTGGCAGCCTGTAGTCCTTATTTCCGAGAGTTTTACTTCTCAGGCGATGCTAAAGAAATGGATAAGGAGGTTGTTCTGGAGAATTTGGACCCCACAATCATGGAGATGATTGTGAATTACATGTATTCAGCAGAGATTGACATCACAGATGACAATGTGCAGGATATCTTTGCTGTGGCAAACCGTTTCCAGATCCCCTCAGTGTTCACAGTGTGTGCGAATTTCCTACAGAAGAAGCTGTCCCCGGGTAATTGTATGGCCATATTCAGAATGGCACTGGTGCTCAACTGCCCCAGACTGGCATTGGCAAGTCGAGAATACATTGCAGATCGTTTTGAAATCCTGGCCAAGGAGGACGACTTCTTAGAGCTTGCCTCTCATGAACTTTTTGCCGTCATAGGAGCAGACTCTCTCAATGTAGAAAAGGAGGAGGTTGTGTTTGAATCCCTGATGAAATGGATTCGAAAAGACAAGGAGAACCGTGTCAAGACTCTAGGTGAGGCCTTTGACTGTGTCCGTTTCCGTTTACTCCCAGAGAAGTACTTCAATGAGAAAGTGGAAAAGGATGACATCATCAAGGCTGACCCAGAGCTCCTCAAAAAAATCAAAGTTATCAAAGATGCCTTTGCTGGGAAACTCCCTGAGAAGACAGGAGAGCCAGGGAAGGATGCAGTCAACAGTAAAGAAGGAGAGGATTACAGGTTACCTGGTTACCTGAATGATATCAAGAGAGTTGGTATGTATGCCAAGGATCTTGTCTTGATGATCAACGACACTGCTGCAGTGGCCTATGATGGCGTTGAGAATGAATGCTTCCTTGCTGCAATGACTGAGCAGATCCCACGCAACCATGTCAGCCTGACATCAAAGAAGAATGATCTCTTTATCCTGGGAGGATTGTTTGTCGACGAAGAGGATAAAGATGCTCCATTACAATGCTATTTCTATCAGGTAATAAGCTTTGCTTTTGCACTTCCTAAGGACATTCAGCACAACTGATCTAACTTTAAATCAACACATTTTGTAACACCATGACTAAGCAAGGGAGGATCTCAAACCACCAAACTTTTCTGTTATCAGAAATAGCTTGATTACTGTAACCTTCTAATATCAGGGTATTTTTTCAGCTGGACATCCTTGCTGCTGATTGGATAGCTCTGCCCCCTATGCCCTCTCCCAGATGTCTGTTCAGTATGGGAGAATTTGACAATCTCATCTTTGCTGTAGCTGGTAAAGATCTACAGTCCAACGAATCTCTTGACTCTGTAATGTGCTATGATGTTGAGTAAGTAGGATGAGTTCATATTCTTATGCTTATTTCCAGTCACTACATGAGTAAGGAGCCTGAAACACATCTTATCCTTACCATCTGTTCCCCAGGAAGATGAAGTGGGCTGAGACCAAAAAGCTACCTCTGAAAATCCATGGTCATAGTATTGTTTCCCAGAATGGGTTGGTGTACTGTATCGGAGGGAAGACGGATGACAAGTAAGCTTGCTCTTTATACAAAACACACCTTGTTATTTCTAATTGTTTGATACTTATACAGTATAAGCATGCAATAGATGCAAGATGTAAAATAAATGAGTGGCATTTAATAATCCTCACTGTGATGTTCCATTCTTGTTTTTCTCAAAGCAAAGCCATCAATAAGATGTTTGCATACAACCACAAGAAATCAGAGTGGAAGGAGGTGGCTGCTATGAAAATGGCAAGATCCATGTTTGGGGCAGTCATTCACAATGGGAAGATTGTGGTGACTGGAGGGGTCAATGAAGATGGTCTCACCGCTGCATCTGAAGCATATGACTTTGAAACCAACAAGTATGTGCCTTGATGTTGAAGTCTGTATGATTAGCAACAATGTAACAGAGCCATTCAATTACCAATGATCCCCTTTTCAGGTGGGCGCCCTTCACAGATTTCCCCCAGGAGAGGAGCTCAGTAAACCTGGTCAGCAGTGGAGGATTGCTGTATGCAGTTGGAGGCTTTACCATTGTGGCGACGGAAGACGACAAAGTTGCCCCAACGGAAATCATTGACATCTGGCAGTAAGTAAACTAGTCCCCAAATGTAATCCAATCCCATGTACCCTGCTGCCGTCTTTAGAGAATGGTCTATATTAAAAGATCCTTGATGAGTTGATCATGTCTAATGGTAAAATGGTGCCACTGCCACTATTGCTCTCTGCCAAAGGCATAACGTCAAACTTATATTTTCTCCTGTGGCAGGTATGAAGAGGATAAGAAAGAGTGGACCGGGATGCTCAAAGCCATGCGTTATGCCGCAGGGGCCTCCTGTGTGTCTATGCGCCTCAATGCAGTCAAAATGCCCAAATTGTGAACAAGAACACAATAAGTGCTGTACTGTCTAGATGTAACAAGGAGGACTGCAAATACAATGTATTTAGAGTGACTTTCATCCGGATCCTTCATAATTGGAATGCACCATAATATACTGAACAAAAATATAAAATGCAACATGTAAGGTTTTGGTCCCATGTTTCATGAGCTGAAATAAAAGATCCCAGAAATGTTCCATTTGCACAAAAAGCTTATTTCTCAAATGTTGTGCACATATTTGTTTATCTCCCTGTTAGTGAGCATTTCTCCTTTGCCATATCAAGAAGCTGATTAAACAGCATGATCATTACACAGGTGCACCTTGTGCTGGGGACCATAAAAGGCCACACTAAAATGTGGCGTTGTGTCACAACACAATACCACAGATGTCTCAAGTTGAGGGAGCATGCAATTGGCATGGTGACTGCAGGAATGTCCACCAGAGCTGTTGCCAGAGAATTGAATGTTCATTTCTCCACCACAAGCCTCCTCCAACATCATTTTAGAGAATTTGCCAGTATGTCCAACTAATCCTCACAACCGCAGACCACGTGTAACCATGAAACTGTGGGTTTGCATAACCGAAGAATTTCTGCACAAACTGTATCAGGGAAGCTCAACTGCGTGCTCGTCGTCCTCACCAGGGTCGTAACCGACTTCAGTGGGGAAATGCTCACCGGCACACTGGAGAAGTGTGCTCTTCACAAATGAATCCTGGTTTCAACTGTACCGGGCAGATGGCAGACAGCGTGTATGGTGTCGTGTTGTCGAGCGGTTTGCTGATGTGAATGTTGTGAACCGAGTGCCCCATGGTGGTGGTGGGGTTATGGTATGGGCAGGCATAACGAACACAATTGCATTTTATCGATGGCAATCTGAATGCAGAGATACCGTGACGAGATCCTGAGACCCATTGTCACGCCATTCATCCGCCACCATCACCTCATGTTTCAGCATGATAATGCACAGCCCCATGTTGCAAGGATCTGTACACAAGTTCTAGAAGTTGAAAATGTCCCAGTTCTTCCATGGCCTGCATACTCACCAGACATGTCACCCATTGAGCAGGTTTGTGATGCACTGGATCAACTTGTACGACAGCATGTTCCATCTCCCGCAAATATCCAGCAACTTCGCACAGCCATTGAAGAGGAGTGGGACAACATTCCACAGGCCACAATCAACAGCCTGATCAACTCTATGCGAAGGAGATGTCGCACTGCATGAGGCAAATGTTGGTCACACCAGATACTGACTGGTTTTCTGATCCACACCCCTACCTTTTTTTTTTTTTAAGTATCTATGCATATCTGTATTCCAAGTCATGTGAAATCCATAGATTATGGCCTAATGAATTTACATGAACTGTAACTCAGTGAAATCTTTTAATCTGCCTGTCTTTGTAAAGAAAAAGTTTGCACCCTACAGTTTTCCTACGTACATTTCTTAAATAAATAAATAATATAATATGCCATTTAGCAGACGCTTTTATCCAAAGCGACTTACAGTCATGCGTGCATAAATTTTTTGTGTATGGGTGGTCCCGGGGATCGAACCCACTACCTTGGCGTTACAAGCGCCGTGCTCTACCAGCTGAGCTACAGAGGACCATATTTCTATTTCTTCCTGCTCAATGTATTTGATTTATGTGGGACAGATTAATTGGATGAATCAAAACCACAAAAACAATGCTATTTCTTATTACAAACATGTATTATTATTTGACAAACGTTACACTTCATATGATACAATCTCTCTTGGCAAGAGGTGACATAACGCCATGTCCACTCTAGGATTTGGAGAAGGCAATAAGGAGCACTTGATAAACAGCTGATGCTTAACATCAATTGTCAATGATCTGCCTGCAAATATACATTTCCAAAGGCAGACTTTTTCTCTCACATCAGTAGCAAAAGCAATATAACGCGTCATTGATTCAACATCTAGGTGCTTCAGGGAAGCTCAGTAATGATCTTCTTCCTAAGGTATTCCTTCCATGCATCCTGTGTGGAGAGCTCCATAGAGTTCCATTCAAAATGAGGGATCTGTTTAAATGACATTACCATTCATCAGTGATGTAGAATGTTATATACATTAATACCACTTTTGAGGACAGACATTTCACACACATACCTGGACAACATGATATCCCAGAATCTCCAGATGTCTCTTTCTCATCATGGCTTCCCCTTTCATGTGACGAGACTGTTTGCAGAAGGATTTGGAATCCAAGAAGTCCACAGCAACACTGAGTTAAGTGAAAAGGGGAAAAAAAAGTCCTTGTTCAGCACCTATGAAATCCCCTTCAATGTGTTTAACCATGATAACAGAACATCAGCAACACTTTTTCAACCAAAACTTCTGAAATCTACCAATCACATTTCCTACCGTTGTGCCCCTGGAGGGAACTCACTCCTCTCCTTCCCTACAGAGTCAGAACCCCAGCGGACCTTCCCATCGTCAGATATCTGTAGCTGGCTTAGCTCACTGTAGGCCACTGCCTGGTGTTGTCTGTCCAGAACACATTCAAAGTCTAGGGAGAAAAGAAGAAATACAGCTCAGAACTAGAACAACAGGTGACACATTTGATTAACTTTTGAGTGTAACACCAATCCACTTCCATAAGACATGGCCAGGAGCCTATTGCTGTCAAACATGTTGCAATCCAATCCTGTGTATTACCCACCTACTTTGTAGAAATAAGGAGTGAGCACTGCCACTCTGGCACAATTAATCTCTCCAAGAACCTCCCCAAGCATTTTGTGAATTTGTTGTTGTAAAGGACTGATAGAACCATTCCCTGAAAAAAGTAAGCATGAAATTAGACCCTCAACATTTACATTGTAGGGAGTAGGGACTTCCACAATTATGAATAAATGTATTGGCTCACTTTTCTTTTGCAACTGTTGGCAGTAACGCTCGTGGAACCAGGGTACCTGGAACTCTGGACACTCCAGACACACAGCCCGATTTAGCTCCATGAGACGCAGGCGGATCCGCATGTTTTGGGCGTCAGGCAGGGCTACCACATAACAGAGAGGTTATCTTATCCCATCAGCTTTATCTTAAAATGCAGTTTTCAGATAGTAGGGGATACAGGATGCTGGCTTTGTCTTCATTCTGATATTTCTATAACATACTTTCTAACTGGGAATCCAGCTTGGCAAGGAAATCCACGTTGAAGATTTCTCGAATCAGGTCCTCTGGGAAGCAATCAGCCACAGCCAGGGCGTATGCAAGAAGTACCAGCAGATGGGGGTCAAAGAAACCTGGAGGAAGAAGATCAATATATTTGTCTGGTCCTTTTGATGAGTTCCAAATACAAAAATGTAACATAAACCACAATCACTTACTGATATGAGGTATGAAGTGCTGAATGCAGATGTCAAACAGCTTATCCACCCTTGGTGGATTATAATTCAGTATAGCAAAGGGCAGCAAGGTGGCATAAGTTGCTGAGTAGTGAATCTTCAGGAAAGAGAGAAAAAAAATAGTTAATTCTATCCTATCTACATACATACAGGCAAAATAACAGTATTCCCTGATGTGAAATAAAATGTACTGTCTCAAAGTACCTTGTTGATGTGCTCCATGGTCACGCTAGCTATGCGGTCCATTAATGGCATACAGAGGTGATTAGTCCTGGTCAGGAAAAGGGCCATCTCAGGCACATTGGCCCAGGATATCTGATTCTCCAGCCTCTGGAGCGCAACCATGGTCTCCTCCAGCAGCATCTCCTCAAACCATTCCCCTGACATGTACTTGAGCTCCTCCAACACCAAGTCCAGGCGGTCAGCCTTGAGCAGACGCTCATGCCCACAGCGGTTTAGTGTCTGTAGCAGACGCACGTACTTGCTGGGCGTGTTGTGTCGGTAGGACGGGTCATTGCGCACCCACTTAGCGACGGCCATTGCAAAGGTGTTGAGGTCATTCAGATTACACTGGGGCAGCACTGCCTCCACCCGTGAAATGACGCCTTCGTCGAGTTGAGGTGAAGGTAGCATGGACAGAACACGAGTCAGCATGGTCACTTCATATGGGTAGACACTGTCCTGCAAGAAGCTGTGAGAAAGAATTGTATTAGCTTACTCATACTTTGTATAGTATGCAATAAGAGTAAACTGTCATAAAGGATCATAGTGGGCAGAGGTAGGTCTTTAGAATAACCACTCACTGAACTAGGATGTTCCTTAATTTAGTGAAGAGCTCTGGACTCTGGTACTGCAGCAGGATCAGGGCTTGTGTGATCCTGGCTATCTCAATGGGCTTGTAGACATGCAGGTTCTTATGGACTACTGATACAATCCTGTAAAGAGATAACTTGCCTTAGTTGTATTGTCTACAAGCAACTTTCAAACAAAGCTGTAACAGAGAATGAACTTACTTTTGGATCAGATGCAGGTTTCTACACTGAATCTCCTCCAGTGTCTCTGCCACAACCAGGGCCTGCTGGGCATTAAACTCCTCTGCCAAAAGCAGTGTTGTACTCTCCAGCCTGAAAGATAAGTACTTATCAATGAGTTGTAAAATGGTGTGTGAATTGAACTTGCATCAGGATGAAATGTTGTTTAATAGTTGTAAAACTATACAGTTATTGAAACAGGTAATGGTTTCAGCATACTAAAATGTTCACTCTACCTCTCTTTGGTGTCCTGCCCTGCCATAGGCCCAAGAGCAACAAACAGCTTAGTGAAGGAGAATGGGTCTGTGCTCGAGTCCACTAGTTCCATTAGCCTCTGTTTTGCAGCCAGGCGGAAGTCACAGTTGTTGAACTGCAGCGACTGGTAGAGCCCCATGATGATGCTAATGTTCTCTGCATCCAGGTGGGGAATATTGCGCAGGAGAATATGGTTGCACTTCTCCAGCAGGGGACGGTAACTATACTTAATGTTGCGCAGAAACTGCACCACCCTCCTGGGGTTGTTGTAGTGGGAGGGATCCATGGTGTCCAGGAGACTATCTGCCTTTACAATGAGTGCATCCCGCAGATGAGGAGACACCAAAGGTGACACGCTGACCATCAGGGTTGTCAGGATCCTGCAGATACATGTCCAGAAAAAAATAGAAATGGTAATATCAAGGATTTACAGATTACTGGTAGTGATCTTTTTTGTGTACCTTGCATCATCAATTGCGGAGAGTTTTTGATTCAAAACGTCAGTGATCTGACCCATCAGAGGACTGTGCTGCAGACGTTGATCACTTAGGCAGACAGCAAACTTGGACAGTGATGGCATCGGAAATCTGCAAAACAGTGAATTCACATCTGTACACCAGCTCAGTCCCCCATGTTAAAAGATAATGGTTCTGCTGTTAGTATGTATTATTCAATGGCAAAATAAAACAATTTTATCGATTTACCTGTATAATCTAAGCCAAGCCTCTGAGACCAAATGCTGAACAAGAGAATCATATGGTTCCACATTGAGCCTTCAAATTAGAAGATACAAGTTTGATGTGAAAACATAAACAAACATTTCAGGACTGATTATATATGCTTACCCACCTAGCCAACATCTGTACCTGAGAACATTGTAGAGTATGTCCACCAATGTGAAATCCTCCATGAGCTCAATTTTGTTCTCAGCCAGCACCCGGAGAGTCAGGAACTCTGGGTGGCTTTTGATGAACTCAACCGTTCTCAGCATCTGTGGCTTTTCTCTCTGGAACTGCCAGAGCATGCCCATGGCACAGCCAACATGGTTCACAGTCAGTTTGGCCTTGTTCTTGCCCACCACCTCCAACACTTGGTCTTCACCAGAGCAGATACCAAGCTGCTCCAGAACCTGGTCCCAGTTCGCTGCCCCCCCATGCAGAAACCTGCGAAAGTAGAAGCTCCCAGTCACAGCTCGGAGCCGAAACATGGCCATGGAAGACCCGGCCTAGTTCAAGTGAGAATGGAATGCCACATCTTCAGAAGGTAACCACTGCCAAAATCAGGCCCATATAATTTAGAATCCACAGGGAAGGAGAGCTGCCTGCATATTCCTTTGGATCCTTTGGTGAAACATCTGTAGAAAGAGAGCATCATCAAAAATATAGCAAAGATAAATACATATCTCCACAAAACGAATAATGTGAAATTAGGTACATACCGAAACCATTCATTAATGCATGCATCCACCAACGTCACCAACACAGCTGACTGACAGCGATGGTGTCCATATTTATATCTAACCAGCATGCCTATACAGTATAATTATAATATCACAAAATAATATATTTGGCAAATTCTTATCCCTCATCATTGGAAAATCATGGACTTGACTTTCAAGCCTTAGCATAGCCGATTAAACGCAATTCCACGATTTACGATGGATTTGTGTGGGCATACTAGAGCTCCGACGTCACTTCAAATTACGTTTTTATCTAAACCTACTGATTTCAACACCCAACGAATAGCCCGAAATTAAACACGACATTGTTCTACTTGCGTGCTACTCTTTCGGTGCTGAAATCAGTAGTTATTGATTTAAAAATAACTTTATTTAATATGACGTCGGAGCTCCAATTCGCCCACACTATTCGCTCATCAACTCCATCGTATATCATATAGTTGAGTTTAGTCGGCTAGCTTTGGCAGTGACAATTATAAAGGCGTGTCCCACTATTCACGTGGGGACAGGACAATGCCAAAGTCCGTCTCGTTCCCAACACATCTTGCCGTTTAAGCGTTAACAGGTGTAAATCTATTTTCGTTTCAGTTTGATTAAATAATGAATTAGAGCTAAATCTACCTAACAAACTCGTTTTCTTTACCTGTTTCACTTCTCCAGTTTAGCTGGCTACATCAGGTTTTGACTTTTGTCTTTTGGCTGTGGTAGGCTACCGTACTTCAAAATACTGTACCAAAGATTTGCATAACTAAACCACGATAGGCCACAGCCCGTCGTTTCTTCTTCTTCTTCTTCTTCTTCTTCTTCAGTGGGGTTTATCAGCGGTTGGCATCCAACGTTATGGTGCATTACCGCCACCTACCGTACTGGAGTGTGGGCCAGAGACAGGGATAAACTAAATCCTACCTGCCAACACCGTTTCTCTTAAAAAAGATAACAAAATATTTGAGACTATATCTAATGATGCTCTACTCAATATACTCTTTAAACTAATTTCTTGTATCCCCTTCTCCCTCATACTAAATCTCATCCTCTCTCTCTCGCAATCTCTCTCTCGCAATACATGCTCCAAAGTCTCTATTTCCTGACAATAATCACACTTTCCTGATGGATACTTTCCTATCACGTTTAATGTCTTATTCAACTGGCTGTGTCCCACCCTTAATCTTGTAAAAATAGCCTCCTCTCTTCTGTCCCTTCCTGCTGTCCTCCCCTCCCCGACTTTCCTCTGTACTTGAAATAAATGCCTTCCCTTATTATTTATATTCCACTGCTCCTGCCATCTCTGCACCATCACTGTATATATCAGTCTTTTTGCCTCTGCCTTGCTCATTGACACTTCAACATCAACATCCCCACTACTAAGTGCTTGTTTAGCCTGTTCATCTACCGCCTCGTTCCCCTCCACCCCCACATGGGCTGGATCCCAAGTAAATCTTATCTGAATACCCATCTGTTTAATCCTGCCATGGGTTTGTAGCACCTCATAAAGCAGGTCTTGTCTGCTACGTGAGCTAAAGGACTGGAGACTCATTAACACTGCACTTGAATCTGAGCAAATAACTACTCTGTCTGGCTTAACTTTCTCCACCCACTGCAAGGCCAACAGTATGGCCATCAGCTCCGCCGTATATACAGCCAGATGATCTGTAATATGTTTCCTGACTTCCACCCCACATTCCTGCACTACAAATGCTGACCCAGTACGTCCTGTCCTTGGATCTTTTGAACCATCTGTGTAAATGGCCACAAAATCCTGATACACAGTTTCCAGACGTCTCTTAAAGAAATCAGCTGGATCAACACCCTCCCTATCTTTCTGTAGTCTCTCCAACACTTCCAGATCAACTACTGGAGACGGGAGTAGCCATGGTGGATTTACAGGAATAACTACCGTTGGACTAAACTCCCTTCCATACAGTCCCATCTCCTTCGCCTGGGTATTACCCACCCACCCAAAGCTCGTGTTCGGTCTTCGCTCATGTTCCCAGCATGCCTGTAAAATCCCTTTCACAGGATGAGACACCCCATGTCCTTGTAGGTTGACCCAGTAATTCATTGCCAGCTGCTGTCTCCTAATCTGCAATGGCATATCCCCCATCTCCACCTGTAATGCAGCCACTGGGGACGTCCGAAACGCCCCACTACATATTCTGAGTCCTTGCCCCTGTATGACATCTAGCCTTTCCAGTGAGGTCCGGGCTGCCGAACCATATGCTATACTTCCATAGTCTATTACAGATCGGATCAATGCAACATACATGGTCTTCAATGAGGAATGCCCAGCCCCCCACTCCTTCCCCGTCAGACAGCGCATCACATTTAGCACCTTCTTACACTTTCTCAATGTGTTCTGCCCAGGTCAGTCTAGTATCAAAGTATACCCCAAGGAACCTGAAGGCCCCCACCCTCTCCAAGTTTCTCCCATATAACCTCAAGCATACGTCATTTCCCACCTTCCTCCTGGTAAAGAACACTGTTTGAGTTTTCTCTACAGAGAACCTGAATCCCCACATTAATGCCCACCGCTCTACCTCATCAATTGCTTCCTGTACCTTCCTGACTATGTATGGCACATATCTTCCCCTCTTCCATAAGGCACCATCATTTGCAAATAACGACCTCCCTATATCCGGCTGTACCTGAGAGTAAACATCATTGATCATGATTGAGATCAACAGAGGACTAATCACACTCCCCTGCGGTGTACCATTATCCACCAAGTAGCTGCCTGATAAAGACTTCCCTACCCTCACCTGGATAGACCTTCCAAACAGGAAATCCTTTATCCAGTTGTACATTCTTCCTCCTACCCCCACAATATCAAGCTTGATTAACAACCCCTCCTTCCACATCATATCATACGCCTTCTCCACATCAAAAAAAACAGCTACAACAGTCTCCTTGTTCACCTGAGCCTTCCTGACCTCGGCTTCTAAGCAGAGCACTGGATCCATAGTTCCGCTACCCTTCCTGAACCCACTCTGATGTGGCGTTACTAGCCCTCTGCTCTCCAGAAAGTAAGTTAGCCTCTCCGTAATCATATGTTCCATAATCTTACATACATTTGATGTTAAAGCTATTGGCTGATAGCTTGTTGGCTTCGTTGGATTCTTCCCGGGCTTCCGGATTGGTACCACTACTGCCTCCTTCCAACTGCCTGGTAGTTTCCCCTCCTCCCACAGTCTGTTGTACAACACCAATACCTTATCCAGTGCCTCATCACTAAGATGGGCCAACATAACATAGCACACCTCATCTTTCCCAGGTGAAGTTAACCCACCCTTACCTATTGCTCTTTTCACCTCTGCCCTGGTAAATGGTGCACTCAACGCTTCATTTACATCCTCCCTCCCTTCCAGCACTCCAGGATGCTCCTCTCTCGTATTCTCTCTCTCCCCATCTGCCCCTCCTCTGACAGATTTGCAGAGCTATGCACTTGGACAAATGCTTTGGCCATCATCTCTGCTTTCTCCTCATCTGTTACTGCCACATCCTCCCCACTCGTCAACACTGGATAATCCCACTCCCTTCTGATCCCACTCATCCTCTTAATCATCCCCCACACTTCTCCCACAGGTGTCGCCCTTCCAATGGTGTCACAGAACCGATGCCAACATGACGTCTTTGCCTGACGGATAGTTCTCGTCACCATGGCCTGGGCCTGCTTATACTGAATCAGATGTTGGAAGTTATGCATCCTTTTCAGTACTCTAAATGCCCTGTTCCTAATCCTCACATTGCCCCACATTCCTCCATCCACCATGGGACTGCTTTCCTCCTCCTCCTCCTCCTCCCTGAACTCTTAGGTATAGCCTCAGTAGCTGCCCCATCTAACGCTGTTCTCACCCAGTTATTCATACTATCTACATCCCCTCTCATATCCACCCAAGCCGCCCGTCGTTCCAAATGGGAACAAATTAGTTATAGTGGGCAGAACAAGCAAAGAGGTGGGCAGAGCCAAGCACGAGCTAGCGAGATCCTATTGGTGCGTTCTAGCAACATTTGCATATTTCCGTTAGGGAACGCCTACTATGTGAAATGCGCGTGTGCAATAACTAAATTCGCCTTTGCACTCCTTCTAAACAACGCAATTTAAAAAAAGACTTTGACAAAGAGTAAAGACTGCAAAACTTAGTCCACTCCGTTCGTAACAGATTCTAGTTTTGGGAACAGAAAACTGTATTGAGATCAAAGGTTCCATCTTCTCCCACTGCCGGCTACTGGGCTTCTCACTACCATGTGGTAGTGAGTGGAAACGCCAAACGAAAGCTTCACATTTATGCATTCGGTGAAATATCCGTCTCATTGTTCTATCTGTGACCCTCATATAGTCCCTCATATAAATAACATGTAATAATTTTGTCCCCTAGTAGTCTATATTGTATGTACGCTACACAAGCAGCAGGTAAACAAAACTGTAGGAAAATATATGTTATACGTTTTTAGTGTTTGCATTATGAGCAATCATCACAACACCCAAAACCAGCCAGATGTACCAGTGGACTGTCAGCAGGTGTGAAAGGTTGTCTTCTGCGCGCTGACTGGCGCATCTTTTTACCCAAAATGCCCTGACTTTTCCCGTCGCGCCATCTTTAGAAAACATTGTGGAAGAAGCGGTAGCTAAGTGAAGCTCGATTTCACCTTGTTGAGAATAACTACCGTGAAATATTGGCCTCAGTTGGCCAACTGAGCTAATTTGTGTAGGTAAACTCTATAATGTGTACGCTATTGTAAATTATGTCAATTTTAAATAACATTGATTGAAAAGGAAGACGGAGATCTATCATTGCTATGAGTAACCAGCTAATAACGTTAGCGAGCTAGCTAGCAGGCCACAATCCGCATGAGCACAAGTCATTACCTAGCAAGCTAGCTAGTTAGCGTGGACATTTCAGTTTGCATTGTTTACTCAACTAAATATTGACGTTATTCATTCATGTTGATAAAGCTAGCTAGTTTTTAAACTCCGTTATCTAGCCAAGATTTTGTGCAGCATGGGTTTTTCGCCAATTAATTGACTAATACGATATATTAGCCTGTAGAGGTGGGTACTATGGTTGTATTTGTAAACAACTAGCGGCCTACGCTAACTAACAGCAAAAAAAAACTTGTTTCAGCTATAAAAGTTTGATCATGGGAATCAAGGTTCAGCGTCCACGCTGCTTCTTTGACATTGGCATCAGTAACGTGCTGGGTAAGAAGGCTTAGGTTTTCCATTGGTCTTACCGTCCCGTTTATCATATCTGAAATGTAACTAAAATGTGCACTAACATGAACATGGTTTCTCTTTCAGTTGGCAGAGTTGTGGTAGAATTGTTTTCTGATGTCTGTCCCAAAACATGTGAGAACTTTCGATGCCTCTGCACAGGTAATTGACTTTCTCTTGCCTTGGTCTGACATTAGTGTACCATCTTTAAATTATGCACATATTGTCATCTCTGTTTTGATTTAAACATTACTTTCTGTGTAGGCGAGAAAGGAATTGGAAAAGGTACACAAAAACCTCTGCATTACAAAGGATGCCTATTCCACAGAATTGTGAAGGACTTCATGATTCAAGGAGGAGACTTCAGTGAAGGTATATGAAATACTTCTTAGCCTTAACCAAAGACAACAGTGGAAATGTTTTTATTTTATGAAATTCTAATATCTATATTCCTTCTGTAAATCAGGCAATGGAAAGGGAGGGGAATCTATCTATGGAGGATTCTTTGAAGGTAGGACTCTTTACAGATACTTGTGTTAAATATTCTAATCAAAACCAACCTCAAGGACTAATGTCATGTCTGTATCTCAGATGAAAGCTTCTCTGTCAAACATAACAAGGAGTACCTCCTGTCAATGGCAAACAGGGGCAAAGATACCAATGGATCACAGTTTTTCATGTAAGTCTATTGATGTTTTAATTTTTAAAAGGCCTTGCTATTATCAGTTGGTCATTCACACATCTAGCATCTTGAGTGAACCTAACCTACAAAAATATGTTTTACTCTCATTCTAATCTTCTGCTCCATTTTTTTTTATCCTGGTCTACAGAACAACAAAACCCACACCACATTTGGATGGGTAAGTATAATATTTGGACAAGCATTGCAACTTAGTTTGACCATCTGTATCTGATTGAATTGTCTTTTGATAAGAGCATGTTAGATCAATAGTGATCTGTTCTTCATTGTTATCACCTGTTATAACTTGCTGATTTTATTCTAGTGTCCATGTGGTTTTTGGCCAAGTGATCTCTGGACAAGAGGTTGTTCAGACAATGGAGAGTCAAAAGACAGATGCTGGCAGTAGACCATACTCTGAAGTGAAAGTTATGAACTGTGGAGAGCTCATTCCAAAATCGAAAGGTTTGTAGGATTATCAACATTTGGCAAGTTGTTTTAAGCTTGTCATTGCTTTAGATTGTAGATCTTGGACTCTCTTATCGTCATGATCAAAGCTTGTAAAGGTATCCTTAGCACTGGTGTTGTGTCTTCTACTATTTACAGCAAGAAAAGAAGAGAAGAAAAGACAAAAGGCCGTCTCCAGTGGCAGCGACAGCTCTAGTGACTCTGACAGTTCTGACGTCTCTTCTGAATCTGAGGGTGACTCTGATAAAGAATCCAAGAAACGGAAGAAGAGGCACAAGAAAGAGTCCAAGAAGAAGGACAAGAAACAGAAGAAGAAAGATAAGAAAGGGTTTGTACCGAAACTGTTTTAATGTGCTTCATAGCATGATAACTCCCACAACAGCCTTCATGAAAGCATAGGTTTGAAGTCTGGTCTGTAATGTCTGTAGGTCTGAGCTCGGCAGTGGTGATGAGAAAGAGGAAGAGGTTACGTCTACGGTACGACCAGAGGAAATCCCTCCTATCCCAGAAAATAAGTTCCTTATGAGGAGAAGTCCTCAGCAGCAAAAAGAAGAGTCTGGAAAGGAGAAGGAAAAAAAGAGTGAGAGGGAAAAGCCTAGGGAGAGGTGAGTACATGGACAAGACGGAACAACATTCCAGTTCATTCTGAACCTTTACAACTGGGAGCTATATTCATTTAGATACATTTTTGTTTGTTTTGTTGCAGAATGTTTAATTGTCAGTCAGCACATAAGAGGAAACTTCTGATGACAAGATCAGGCAGGACGATTAAAGGCAGAGGTCCAAGAGTAAGTGCACTGTCAAACAAGTACAGTACTATCATACAGTTTCTGAAAAACAAGGATCTAGAAAGTTCATGTTAATTGAATCTTTTACTTGCAGCGGTACCGAACTCCGTCACATTCCAGGTCAAGGTCAAGGGATCGTTTCCGGCGCAGCGAGACTCCTCCACACTGGCGCCAGGAGATGCAGCGTGCACAAAGGGCACCAAGAGCATCCAGTGGAGACCGCTGGATCAAGGGTGACAAGTAAGAGTCTTAACTTTTTATTGTTAATATTTGAACTGTCAGTGCTAGACTGATCAGGGTGTTAAAGTGAAAATCAGCTTATTATTATCAAATTACCTGGCTTCTCAAGTATTGCCTAATTTCTCCTATTGCCAAAAGTGATCATCAGCCAAGGGCCAGTTATTTAAGTTTTATTCAAATAGTCTTAACTTGGATTCTGTGTTTGCTGTGGGGGTGACTTCTCTCTCTATTTATGTTGTAGGGGTGACATGACAGAGGGCAGGGATGAGAGTGGCAAAGCTCCAAGAGGACGAGGGAGGAAGACTTCTGAAACCAAGCATGAAAACGCTGTTGAAAACCCCAATCAAAACAAAGAGAAGGAGAAGAAAGGTCGCTCCCATAGATCCAAGAGCAAAGAAAAGGACCCTTCTAAAACTGAAGACAAGCACAACAAACACAAGGCAAAGAAGGCCAAATCTCGAAGCCGCAGTAAGAGCAAAGAGAAAAGTGGTAGGTCCAAAAGCAGAGCGAGGGATCAGAAACATGGCAAAGGTGATGATAAGAGGGGCCGCTCAAGAAGCAAGGACAGACACCTCAATAAAGAGTCTGGAACTCAAGACCGTGATAAAAGTAAAGAACAAGCTAAACCCACTGAGGCTGACGTTAAGAACAGAAAGGAGACAAAAGGAAGAAATGGTGAGAAGCTGAGGACAAAGTCTAGAAGCAAGGAGAGGAACTCTGGAAAGGACCGAAACCGATCTAACAGCAGAAGCAGGGACAGGGGGAGACGTGCCACATCTCGAGACAAAGAGCAAGCACGGGACAGAGAGCGAGGTAGGGAGCGCAGTAAGAGTATTGAAAGACAGCACCACAGAGAGAGGGAGGACAAGAGGAGAGGTAGATCCAAGAGCAGAGAGCGGACAAGGAGTCCAGACAAGAATAAGAGCAGGGACTCGCGTAGAGGCAGGCGCTCCAGGAGTAAGAGCAATAATAGAGACCATAGCAAAGACGGTTCATCTCATCAGAGGAAGAACAAAGACAGTGAAGACACTCACAGACGAAGGAGGTCCAAGAGCAGCAACTCGGAGAATAAAGGGAAGGACAGAAGTAGAAAGAGCCCCGTCTCCAAGAAGAAAAGGGACGGCAGCACAGAAAAGGAGTCCTCTCACAAGTCCAAAGATACAGGGAAAAGCCCTGAGCGGAATCAAAAGGCAAAGAGCCAAGAGAAGGATAAAAACCACAGCAAGAAAAAGAAGTACAGCTCCAGCTCAAGTTCTGATAGTGATTAGTCCACTAAATGTTCATTCTTGTCCCATCCTTGAACATAAAAATGAATGCGCTGATGCCTAATAATATGTGAGGTTCTGCTGTAGACCTATTTTAGACACTTGTTAGATATCACAATATATCCAATTCTGGAATATTTGTACAAATTAAGATTTCATAAGATTTGACAGCGGCTAAAAGCCATTTTATGTTTGTTTATTTTTTATTCGCTGTCACACTAATGACAAATGTTGGTAATGTAATGTGCATTAATGGTCTGGAGTAAGGAAGTGACTGAACAGGTCAGTGTTGGAAGGAACATTTGTCAGGTTTTATTCAAAAAATTATCTTTCAGTCTGGTCTCGTACTGAGGGGACGTGATTCCATTGTGATAATTATAATGGAAGGGATGAGTTTGATGTCTTTCTGGCCTTTATGCCTGACTCAAGTACTATTACATGGATACATCACCAGTATGACTAATCATATGGTTATCTTCAACATTTTGATGGTTCGAATTACCAAGTCTCATTATGTCACAGAACATACTGTAAGTGCAACATATAAAATGGTTTTGTAAAAATTCTTATCTTCACCTTTTAGTATTTTCACTGAAATTTAAGTGGAGATGTCAGGAGAGAAGGCTCAATTTGACTTGAAAGGCTGATAAGAGCACAGACATTTTGTGAAATGATTGGGGTGTTAGATGCGTATACCGTTTAAATATTTTTTTACCTGTTTCAGGGAACCAGAACTTTTTTCCTGACCTCAGTCTCAAATGAGTTTTGTATAATTGTATGCATTTTTGTTAGTATTTTATGTTCAGATTTTCCCCCATTACATCTTTCAAATTGTTTAAAATTCCTCACCAGGGTAATGTGTAAATACATTGCTGTGAAGTTCCACCATGTTAGTTCATACTAGGTGTTGCATTCCTGGCATGACTTTCGTTTAAACTATAAATGAAAACCACTGGCTTTGTAAAAACTGGCCAAATTCAATATTCCCTAATGAAACATGTTTTAAAATAAAAGGATATGGTTAAAATGTTTGTTTTATTGGCTATAGATTGTTTATCATAATGTTTCACAGAGGGGTGACAACTGATATAGAGATAACATTGACACATCACATTTTAATCTGGGTGAATCATATATGTATTAAAATGAAACCGTTGAACTACACTACCAGTTTTAGAACACCTACTCAAGGGTTTTTCTTTATTTTTTACTATTTTCTACATTGTAGAATAATAGTGAAGACATCAAAACTATGAAATAACACATGGAATCATGTAGTAACCAAAAAAGTGTTAAATGAATCAAAATATATTTTATATTTGAGATTCTTCAAATAGTCACCCTTTGCCTTGATGACAGCTTTGCATTCTCTCAACCAGCTTCATGAGGTAGTCACCTGGAATGCATTTCAATTAACAGGTGTGCCTTCTTAAAAGTTAATTTGTGGAATTTCTTTCCTTAATGTGTTTGACAAGGTGGGGGGCGGGTATACAGAAGATAGCCCTATCTGGTAAAAGACAAAGTCCATATTATGGCAAGAACAGCTCAAATAAGCAAAGAGAAATGACAGTCCATCATTACTTTAAGACATGAAGGTCAGTCAATATGGAAAATTTCAAGAACTTTGAATGTTTCTTCAAGTGCAGTTGCAAAAACCATCAAGCGCTATGATGAAACTGGCTCTCATGAGGACCGCCACAGGAATGGAAGACCCAGAGTTACCTCTGCTGCAGAGGATACATTCATTAGAGTTACCAGCCTCAGAAATTGCAGCCCAAATAAATGCTTCACAGAGTTCAAGTAACAGACATCTCAACATCAACTGTTCAGAGGAGACTGTGTGAATCAGGCCTTCATGGTCGAATTGCTGCAAAGAAACCACTACTAAAGGACACCAATAAGAAGAAGAGACTTGCCTGGGCCAAGAAACACAAGCAATGGACATTAGACCGGTGGAAATGTGTCCTTTGGTCTGGAGTCCAAATTGGAGATTTTTGGTTCCAACCGCCGTGTCTTTGTGAGACGCGGTGTGAGTGAATGGATGATCTCCGCATGTGTATTTCCCACCGTAAAGCATGGAGGAGGAGGTGTTATGGTATGGGGGTGCTTTGCTGGTGACACTGTCTGTGATTTATTTAGAATTCAAGGCACACTTAACCAGCATGGCTACCACAGCATTCTGCAGCAATCTGGTTTGGGCTTAGTGGGACTATCATTTGTTTTTCAACAGGACACCTCCAGGCTGTGTATGTGCTATTTTACCAAGAAGGAGAGTGATGGAGTGCTGCATCAGATGACCTGGCCTCCACAATCCCCCGACCTCAACCAAATTGAGATGGTTTGGGATGAGTCGGAAAAGGAAAAGCAGCCAACAAGTGCTCAGCATATGTGGGAACTCCTTCAAAACTGTTAGAAAAGCATTCCAGGTGAAGTTTTGATGTCTTCACTATTGGCGCACTGAAAAGACCACAATCATCCCTCTCGGTCAGTCAAGAACTTGTGACTTTTTTGTGTGTGAAATAAATGACAAAATGGGGGTATATCATTAATGCTTAGGAAATTATAATGAATTCCATTGGTTTATTGTTTTTCTAATCATGCTTTACCTGACCATGTTGCTCTTTTCAACAGATGTTTACCATGTGAATCCAAGTCTTTTCTTGGAATGCTGAATATCACATGTCTCATTCAGCTCTTTGACGTCCTGAGATCTACTGCCGACGTAATTGGGCATCTGGACACCAGTGTTATCTTGAACCAAGTAACTTGGTCTCACTCCTCCAAAGATGGGGCCAAGACCACCTCCAATTCCCTCCCTGGCAGCTTTGCGGAGTGGGTAAGTATTTCTCTTGGCCTCAGTGGCTGTATCGATCACATTCTTTGCATACTGCTGGAACTGCTTCTCCTCCACAGCAATGAGCTCTGCATTTTTGGTCTCGAAGTCCTGTTGTTGTTTTCTTATGTGCTGTTCCTTGGCACGTTTTTCAGCCTGAACAGCAAGATTTGATAAATGAAATCTGATGTTGCTTCATTAAAAGTATAGCTGTTGCTGACACATTCCACTACATGTGTCAATAGCTGACATATCAACAATTATCAAGAAATGTAATCATGGAAAGGCTAATCAAATCCAAGCTCACCATTTGATGAATGTAGACGTCTTGTAAAGTTCTTCCATCCTCTTTCATTTTCTGTGCCTTCAGGTGTTGTTTTTCAATAAATATTCTGTCCGCTTCTTTCTTGGCATAAAGCATGTCAAGGGCTTTCTCGTGGTGTTCTCTTTCCTTCTGCTCCTGTTCTTGTTTCTGAAAAAACGAAGCCAGTGTCATTGTGATAATAGAACACGTTTTTTGTAACATATAGGCCGGCATATTCATTGATAAATAGTTTAATTTTGTGAGAATAATATTTTGAGCTCCCGATTGTCCCCTTGCTTGTGGTAGGGTGCACATGCCATACCATGGCTTCTCTGTGTGAGGCAATGGAGTCCAGCATAGCCATCCTCTTGTCATCTTTCTCCTTCTGCTGCTGTGCCTGTCTGGCATCCCGTTGAGCAATAGCCTTGGCGATGAGTTCCTCATTGTCCGTCTGCTCCTGCTGTTGTGCAGCCAGTTTATTCATGATCCTCTCCCTGTGCATTTGGACCTCTCTTAGGAGGGAAAATAGGCTTAGAAGATCTATGTCCATGAGACTTCCAGAATTGTAAGACCACTGTTGACTAGTGATGCCACAGCTATGCCAATTTCTTATTGTGGGACTTCAAATGTTTTCTCGAACTGTTTACTTTCTCCTAATAGGTCTACTCACCTGAACAGCTCTTCCTCTTTGTCTTTCCTCAACTTCACCATTTTCTGTTTTGCATTTGCAAAAAGCCCCCTGCGCTCCTCCTCCATCTCTTGCTTTTGTGCCTCTATTGCTCTAATGATATCTCTGTTAGAGAGATGCTCCTTTAAATACGAATGCAGGATTAATTAATACACCCACATGAATCTTGTGTAATATTGCTCTAGTGAGCGAGACATCTGAACATTGATACCTTACCATGTGAGCTGTCATGATGTTTCTCTTCTGCTCCTCTTTCTTTTGCTCCTGCATGCCTTGCTCCCACAGAAACATATCTTTTAGTCGCTGGAGTTCCTCTGCCTCTTTCTTGTCTTCCAGCTTCTCCCGTTCTCTATCCATCTCATGTTCCTTTGCCCTAATAGGGGGAAGAGACCATTCATCATACTAAACCGTTGAGAGCATTCAGTCTATTCTATATGGACTACATTTTAAATTCATTTGACTCCATGTTAGAGTATATGGTAGTCTATGATATAGATATTCAATTCGATAACTGCTGCCAGGTTGTTAGGCTTCAGTGAGACTTACTGCTGTTTTAAGTCCTCTGCTGTGGCCTGGCTGTCAAGCTTCCTCTGCAAAGCTTTCTGCTGCTCCTTTTGCAAGGCTTCTTCCTCTCTACGCTTACTGATAGCCATGATTTTCTTGTCCACATCTTTGGAGGTATCCTGCTTTCTCTGCTTCAGTTCTATCTGGGCCTCTCTTTCCTTCAGGACCTCTGTCAGCAAGAGTGCACTCTGGAAGAAATAACAATATTGCATTTATTCAATTTAACTCAGAAATCCACATTATAAAGAACACAGCACGTCTTCAGATGAAAAAAATCATTGCAGAATACTATTTTAAGTTATAACATAATAAGAAATACAAACATGAAATCCTTTCACACGATCAGTCTCGTAGTACTGTTGAGTTTTGGCCTTTTCAATAGCTTCTTTCCTCTTTTGCGCCTGATATTTAGCCTCCTCAATATCCATCTGTTTCCTCTCCTCTTCTTCTAATTCCTCCCGAATCTTCTTTGCCTCCAGTTTCTGTTGTCTTTGTCCCTATAAAGTGAATAGCACATTTTACTCAAGTAGGTTGTGTATTGTTTTTAGCCTAATGTTTTGTATGAGACTGTGATCCTGAGGCTGCCTGTGGGCACATGCACATATTAAGAAATGTATAACAGGTACCATTATGCATTATGGTAAAAACAAACAAACAAAGATACTTACAGCTATTGTGTTAGACCAGAATTTCACCACCTCCTTGGACCTCAGGTGCATAGCCTCTCGTTGTTTGGACGCCTCCTTTAGACTCTCGTTGTATTTATTCCCTTGATTCAAACTACCTTGAATTCGGAGCCATTCGACTTTGGGCAAAACAGTGACTTGTCGAAGATCTGGTGGTTGCCTTGCTTCATTTTTTTCCTCAACTGCTTGCACTGATAATAGGAGAAACGAAAGGAAAAAACAACAATGGTATGGTTATGGTATAACAATGTTGTTATGCTGTGGTAGGCTATGCATAGATATTGCTTAAACATTTTTACCATGAGCAAAATATTCAATATTATCTACAGTAACGTTACAAACCCATACATGCGTCAAGAGAGCAAGGAAACGAATAGGCTACGCAAGTAGCTAAAGTAGCTAGTCAAACACACTTTTTTTGCTGGACCCACTCCTTCGACCATACTGGACAACAGACGCAGTTGCCATTTGTTCTGAATGTATCTTGGTTTCAATCGTATGAACAAAAAGAGCATTCAGAGCACACAGAAAGTTGCATGGCAATTTTCTTGTTGTCTCTAGACAGTTTTACAACTTCGTTGTGTAAAAATTCGGATTTGACGGAATGTTTTCTGTAGGATTGTATCCAGTAACGATGGACACATTTGTTGCAATGTATCCTAGCAACGCTTTGCTGCCAGAGACCAGTTGCGGAGAGCTGAGACCTAGGAACATACAGAGACCAATCAGAACACGAGTGATCGAAGAACCGCTGTCACACGTCACAAAGTAACGAGTAACAAAAAGTGAAATTCCACTGTTTTTTACATTTTATTTATTTATTTTAATTATTAACAACAAATCAATACAAAAAGTACATGGGGAACACAAGTATACACCACCGGTCAAAAGTTTGGACACACCTACTCATTCAAGGGTTTTTCTTTATTTGTACAATTTTTTACATTGTAGAATAATAGTGAAGACATCAAAACTATGAAATAACACATATGGAATCATGTAGTAAACAAACAAGCGTTAAACAAATCAAAGTATATTTTATATTTGAGAATGTTCAAAATAGCCACCCTTTGCCTTGATGACAGCTTTGCACACTCTAGGCATTCTCTCAACCAGCTTCACTTGGAATGCTTTTCCAACAGTCTTGTAGGAGTTCCCACATATGCTGAGCACTTGTTGGCTGCTTTTCCTTCACTCTGCTGTCCGACTCATCCCAAACCATCTCAGTTGGGTTGAGGTCGGGGGATTGTGGAGGCCAGGTCATCTGATGCAGCACTCCATCACTCTCCTTCTTGGTAAAATAGCCCTTACACAGCCTGGAGGTGTGTTGGGTCATTGTCCTGTTGAAAAACAAATGATAGTCCCACTAAGCCCAAACCAGATGGGATGGCGTATCACTGTAGAATGCTGTGGTAGCCATGCTGGTTAAGTGTGCCTTGAATTCTAAATAAATCACAGACAGTGTCACCAGCAAAGCACCCCCACATCATAACACCTCCTCCTCCATGCTTTACGGTGGGAAATACACACACAGAGATCATCCGTTCACCCACACCGCGTCTCACAAAGACACGGCAGTTGGAACCAAAAATCTCAAATTTGGACTCCAGACCAAAGGACACATTTCCACCAGTCTAATGTCCATTGCTAGTGTTTCTTGGCCCAAGCAGGTCTTTTTTTTATTGGTGTCCTTTAGTAGTGGTTTCTTTGCAGCAATTCGACCATGAAGGCCTGATTCACACAGTCCCCTCTGAACAGTTGATGTTGAGATGTGTCTGTTACTTGAACTCTGTGAGGCATTTATTTGGGCTGCAATTTCTGAGGCTGGTAACTCTAATGAACATATCCTCTGCAGCAGAGTTAACTCTGGGTCTTCCATTCCTGTGGCGGTCCTGATGAGAGCCAGTTTCATCATAGCCCTTGATGGTTTTTGCAACTGCACTTGAAGAAACTTTAAAAGTTATTGAAATCTAAAGTAATGATGGACTGTCGTTTCTCTTTGCTTATTTGAGCTGTTCTTGCCATAATATGGACTTGGTATTTTACCAAATATGTCTGTCTTCTGTATACCACCCCTACCTTGTACCAACACAACTGATTGGCTCAAACGAATTAAGAAGGAAAGAAATTCCACAAATTAACTTTCAAGAAGGCACACCTGTTATTTGAAATGCATTCCAGGTGACTACCTCATGACGCTGGTTGAGAGAATGCCAAGAGTGTGCAAAGCTGTCATCAAGGCAAAGAGTGGCAATTTGAAGAATCTCAAATATGATTTGTTTAACCCTTTTTTGGTTACTACATGATTCCATATGTGTTATTTCGTAGTTTTGATGTCTTCACTATTATTCTACAATGTAGAAAATAGTAAAAATAAAGAAAAACCCTGGAATGAGTAGGTGTGTCCAAACTTCTGACTGGTACTGTATATATAAAGAATATACAAAGGATATTTGGGCTAGGGGGTACAATATCACATTACACAAGGACCTTAAGGGACATACACACATTTATAATTCTAACAGATTTTTGTTGGCAGAATATTTAATTGTCTTAAAATATAGTTCCATTTCTTTTTGCAAGGTAAGAAAATTTGGTGTTTTGTTTGTAAATGTACATTTGTGAATATGAAATTTGGCAAAAAGAATAATGAAATGAATTACATAAAATTGTTTCAACTTATTTATATTGTAAGTAATGAATCCAAGCAGTCATCTCTCCATAATAGTGTAAAATCTTCATAAATGTGTTCAATTATAAATATACTGATGTCTTGCCACAGATTCCTTACATGAAAACAATGCCAAAAAAGATGCAACACTGTTTCTGTGGTTGTCATTACAAAAGGTACAATTTGAATTTGTTATTTTTTTACTTCTTCATATAGTTGTTGGCAGGATAATATTTATGAATAATTTTTTTTAAAAACGTCCTTAACTTTGTTAATAAGTAGGTATGTGTGTGGCAACATCCAAACTTTTTTCCAACAGATATTATCAGTAAAACCATTCCTGTACGAAAGACTATTGAGAGTAAATATTAGTTCATCATAGGAGAGCTGTAGCGCCGCCCACTGGTGATGTGGAGCAGAGCATGCTGGGCGATGTCTGAGGAGAAGGAAGTAACTAGAGAAAGTACACAAGCCGTGATAAGTTCCAGCCATCTGCTGCGATTACCTTTAGTTAGCATTCTTTGTTTTAGCCAAGGCAAGTGTGCATCCTTCAGAAATAACCACACACTCTTGGTTAACTCAATTGTCAAGCCATACACTGTGCTGTGCCGTTACTGCTGTGAATCATCGTCATTAAACAACATCAACTGGAATTCCACCGGTCTGTCATCTGTGCCCTTACAAGCACCTGGGAGAGAACACATAGTGCTAAGTAAAACCTAAACCTACAGAATATACAGTCCACCAAGTCCTCAACTCAATTCCAATAAGGCATGACATATAACATCCTGTTGAAACAAGGCTGGTATAGCTCTATTGTTGTTGAATGGACTAAAAGAAAAACTAATCTTTCTTACGGTCAACAGGGTTAATTGTAGATATGTTCTGAGGGTCAGGTCTTGACAGGTTCCTGAATAATAAAGCAACTCCTGAGGGAATGGCATCTAAAACAATTGCAAAATCTTTAGGTGTTACAGGGATCTTGTAAAGTGATAAGAATTCCTTATAATTAAGTAAAAGACCCTCTGCATTTACAAGTTGGCTCACCAATAGGATATTATTTCGGAACCAATATTCTAAAAACAAATAAGTATTTTTATACAATATGTCCCGATTATTCCACATATATCTGTGTGGAGAAAAATTATGCTTATAAATTAAGGACCATGACAAGAAAACCTGCCGATGAAAAGCAGAGAGTGTCACTGGAACTTTGCAAACCAACATTCTACATGGGAAAATACAGCAAAGATTGTCTGGACGCAATACAGATGTAAAATGAATGGCTATGGATTCTGAATTGTAGCCTACTCAGATGTGATTTGGTGTAATGTTATTCAGTTTGATTATTATTTCTTGGCTTTTGCAAATGTTTTTCATTAAACATATTTTTATGGAGAAATTTGTCATCAATGTGGCCTGTGATATTCCTAGATTAATTAAGTTGTTTTACATTTCACAAATTTCTGTACATATATTAACGTGCTCTATTTTATCTGCTGATGGTTACATTGTATTTCATATGCTTGCCTACATGTATTGACAATTCAAATAGCTAGATATGTATTCAAGATAATACACAGACCACTTATTTATTTTATTTCACCTTTATTTAACCAGGTAAGCCAGTTGAGAACAAGTTCTCATTTACAACTGAGACCTGGCCAAGATAAAGCAAAGCAGTGCGATAAAAAAAACAGAGTTACATATGGGGTAAACAAAACATAGTCAAAAATACATATACAGTGTGTGCGAATGTAGAAAATTATGGAGGTAAGGCAATAAATAGGCCATAGTGCAAAATAGTTACAATTTTGTATTAACACTGGAATGATAGATGTGCAAATAGAGATAATGGGGTGCAAATTAGCAAAATAAATAACTATATGGGGATGAGGTAGTTGGACGGGCTAATTATAGATGGGCTGTGTACAGGTGCAGTGATCGGTAAGCTGCTCTGACAACTGACGCCTAACGTTAGTGAGGGAGATAAGAGTCTCCAGCTTCAGAGATTTTTGCAGTTCGTTCCAGTCATTGGCAGCAGAGAACTGGAAGGAATGGCGGCCAAAGGAGGTGTTGGCTTTGGGGATGACCAGTGAGATATACCTGCTGGAGCGCAGACTACGGGTGGGTGTTGCTATGGTGACCAGTGAGCTAAGATAAGACAGGGATTTGCCTAGCAGTGATTTATAGATGACCTGGAACCAGTGAGTTTGGCGACGAATATTTAGTGAGGGCCAGCCAACAAGAGCGTACAGGTCACAGTGGTGGGTAGTATATGGGGCTTTGGTGACAAAACGGATGGCACTGTGATAGACTACATCCAATTTGCTGAGTAGAGTGTTGGAGGCTATTTTGTAAATGACATCGCTGAAGTCAAGGATCGGTAGGATAGTCAGTTTTACGAGGGCATGTTTGGCAGCATGAGTGAAGGAGGCTTTGTTGCGAAATAGGAAGCTGAATCTAGATGTAACTTTGTATTGGAGATGCTTAATGTGAGTCTGGAAGGAGAGTTTACGGTCTAGCCAGACACCTAGGTATTTGTAGTTGTCCACATACTCTAGGTCAGACCCGCCGAGAGTAGTGATTCTAGTCGGGTGGGCGGGTGCAAGCAGCGTTCGGTTGAAGAGCATGCATTTAGTTTTACTAGTGTTTAAGAGCAGTTGGAGGCTACGGAAGGAGTGTTGTATGGCGTTGAAGCTTGTTTGGAGGTTTGTTAACACAGTGTCCAATGAAGGGCCAGATGTATACAAAATGGTGTCGTCCGCATAGAGGTGGATCCGAGCGTCACCAGCAGCAAGAGCAACATCATTGATATACACAGAGAATAGAGTAGGCCCGAGAATTGAACCCTGTGGCACCCCCATATAGAATCCCAGAGGTCCAGACAACAGGCCCTCCGATTTGACACATTGAACTCTATCTGAGAAGTAGTTGGTGAACCAGGCGAGGCAGTCATTTGAGAAAAAAGGCTATTTAGTCTGCCAATAAGAATGCGGTGGTTGACAGTCGAAAGCCTTGGCCAGATCGATGCAGACAGCTGCGCAGTACTGTCTATTATCGATCGCGGTTATAATATCGTTTAGGACCTTGAGCGTGGCTGAGGTGCACCCATGACCAGCTCGGAAAAAACGGATTGCATAGCGGAGAAGGTACGGTGGGATTCGAAATGGTCGGTGATCTGTTTGTTAACTTGGCTTTCAAATACTTTCGAAAGGCAGGGCAGGTGGCTTAGTGGGTAAGAGCGTTGTGCCAGTAACCGAAAGGTCGCTGGTTCTAATCCCCGAGCCGACTAGGTTGAAAAAATCTGTCGCTCTGGATAAGAGCGTCTGCTAAATGACAAAATAAAAAAAGGATGGATATAGGTCTGTAACAGTTTAGATCTAGAGTGTCACCCCCTTTGAAGAGGGGGATGACCGCGGCAGCTTTCCAATCTCTGGGGATCTCAGACGTTACGAAAGAGAGGTTGAACAGGCTAGTAATAGGGGTTGCGACAATTTCGGCAGCTAATTTTAGAAAGAAAGGGTCCAGATTGTCTAGCCCAGCTGATTTGTAGGGGTCCAGATTTTTCAGCTCTTTCAGAACATCAGCTGTCTGAATTTGTGTAAAGGAGCGGCGGGGGGGGCATGTTGCAGCGGAGGGTGCAGAGCTGGTGGCCGGGGTAGTGGTAGCCAGGTGGAAAGCATGGCCAGCCGTAGCAAAATGCTTGTTGAAATACTCGATTATTGTAGATTTATTGGTGGTGACAGTGTTTCCTAGCCTCAGTGCAGTGGGCAGTTGGGAGGAGGTGCACTTATTCTCCATGGACTTTACAGTGTCCCAAAACTTTTTAGAGTTAGTGCTACAGGATGCAAATTTCTGTTTTAAAAAGCTTTTTCTTTCCTAACTGATTTTGTATATTGGTTCCTGACTTCCCTGAAAAGTTGCATATCGCGGGGGCTGTTCGATGCTAATGCAGTACGCCACAGGATGTTTTTGTGCTGGTCAAGGGCTGTCAAGTCTGAGGAGAACCAGTGGCTATATCTGTTCTTAGTTCTGAATTTTTTGAATGGGGCATGCTTATTTAAGATTGAAAATGTAGTTGGGGTTGGACATTTCTGGTGGCCTTCCTAAGCCAGGATTCAGACACTGCTAGAACATCAGAGTTGGCGGAGTGTGCTAACGCAGTGTATAACTCAAACTTAGGGAGGAGGCTTCGGATGTTAACGTGCAAGAAACCAAGGCTTTTACGGTTACAGAAGTCAACAAATGATAATGCCTGGGGAGTAGGAGTGATACTGTGGGCTACAGGGCCTGGGTTAACCTCTACATCACCAGAGGAGGAGTAGAATAAGGATACGGCTAAAGGCTTTAAGAACTGGTCTTCTAGTGCGTTGGGTACAGAGAAGAAAAAAAAGGGGCAGATTTCCGGGCGTTGTAGAATAGATTCAGGGCATTATGTACAGACAAGGATATGAGTACAGTGGAGGTAAACCTAAGCGTTGGGTAACGATGAAAGAGATAGCATCACTGGAGGCACCGATTGAGTCGGTCTCCGCGTGTATGGGGGGTGGGACAAAGGAGCTGTCTACGGCAGGTTGAGCTGGGCTGGGGGCTCTACAGTGAAATAGTACAATAAGAAATAACCGAAACAGCAATAAGCAAGGCATATTGACATGGGTTAGAGACATAAAGCAATCACAGGTGTTATTCGAGAGAGCTAAGACAACAGCTGGTAATGGCGACAAAGTTTGGGCTGAGGCTAAACATAAACAGCATGCGGTACTGTATAAAGGAACAGTCCAGCAGGCATCAGCTGTATAGCTGAGTTATCATAAGGTCCGGTGAACAGCAATAGGAGAGTTCGGAGGTAGTTTGGGGGCTGCTACAGCACTGGCGAGCAAGAGGCCCGGCTTGCGTGTGCTAGCGGGCCGGGGATAGCAGATGGATCTTTGTGGTCGACGTGGTAACGGGAAGCCTGTTGAAACCAGATCAGACGATTTCATCGGCAAACAAGTCGTGTTGGATCGGCGGGGCTCCGTGTCAACACTAGGAGGTCCCGTCCAGTTGACAGAGAGGTAGATAGCCGGGAGATGGACCTGGCTCGAGGCTAGCTCAAGGCTAACTGGTGCTTGCTAAGGGGCAATGGTAATTAGCCAACAACAACAGCCATTTGGTTGCAGCTAGCTGGTTGCGATGATCCAGCGCTAGGGTCCAGTAATTCCGCCAGAAAATCTAATATGCAGGCCACGGACAATGGTGAAGACAAGAACAGTGGCTAATAGCAAGTAGCCATTCGGTTGCAGCTAGACTTGTTTCAGCTTAAGGTTCTTGATAAAAGTTATAAAGAAATAATATAATCCTTTCCACGTTGGGTGAGGCGGGTTGCAGGAAAGTATATTTAGTTAAAGAATGAAAAGTAAAAATTTTGAAATATATACCCAAAAAAATATTTTTTTAATGGCTTGCGTGTGCTAGCAGGCCGGGGATAGCAGATGGACACAGAAAAAAACACGACCGCACTGCTACGCCATCTAGATAAATAATTTCAGCTAAGTAATGTAAGTGCATAGATCAGCTACGTGCATAGATCAACAAACTGCATAGCCATAGAATGACTGGGTAAAGCAGGGTTTCCCAAACTCGGTCCCCAAGGCGTGCACGTTTTGGTTTTTGACCTAGAACTACTCAGCTGATTCAAATAATCAACTAATCATCAAGCTTTGATCATTTGAATCAGCTGTGTAGAGTTAGGGCAAAACTCAAAACGTGCTCCCCTTGGGGTCCCGAGGACCGAGTTTGGGAAACGCTGGGGTAAAATTAGGCATGATGTTTCACACTAGAGCTCTATTCCAAGTAATGAACAGAGAAGGGCCTGTCATGTGATAGTCTAATTGAGGCGCTTGAGTCAGGTGCTTGACTGTGTCTGATAAATTAGGAAACCTATCACAGACTTTGAAAGCTGGCTCATTAAATTTGAACTAATATTCTTGAGAAATCAATTACAATTATATTATGTTTAGGAAGGGGGGGGGCTTGCACATAAATTAAAATGTTCTTCAGTTTTAAAAAATATTTTCATTTTAAACACATAGTCAGCAGAATTGTATCACTACTGTACACCATTGCCAGGTGATGATTGCATAGTATTTCTGGTCCAACAAGTTATAGCAAAGTCATTTCTGTGGTTATAGCAAAGACGGGAGATGAAGTGAGACATTTCACTCGCTGTTTTTTTCTGGTTCATATACATGAACGAAGTAGACCAGATGCTAATGCGGTGGTGCCACCCTTTAAGCAGACCGGAACTGTGACAATTTTCTTCAATGGTAAACGGCCTGAGTGGGACATCTTAATTTATTCACCATTGCTGTAGCCTATCTATGCTTCTCTATCTATGGCCTCTCCTTATTGTTCCAGCATCCACGTCAGAAAACTGGAGATGAGAAGAGGCGGGTTTACTTTGAATGGGGCAGTCCTTATCCAATCATTCAAAACCAACTGAACTGAGATCCTTTCAGTGTCTGTCCACCATCAGTTTACGTAAAGGTACTCATTAATCTGTGAAATTGTCCGCAACTGTTGAGAGAACAGCAAAATGGCCCCAATATCCATCAAAAGCATTTTAATCAGTGAAAGTGTTGATCCTTGTTGTAAGAAGATCCTGCAAGAAAATGGAATCCAAGTTACGGAGAAGCAAAACATGAGTAAGGATGACTTGATTGCGGAGATCAAGGTAAGGGTTTACATATTTTCCTAATTTTGGATGCATTCCTCGTATTAAACATTTCAGGCATGACATGCATTTTTGTTGCACGATGTATTTCTATAAAAGTATTTCTAAAATGTGCAACCATTTCACAGTTGGTATCAAATTTATAATACGGAAATGTATATCGCGTTTGGTTGAATAACCTCATCAAAAGTGTCTCTGAAGTAACATGCAATGATTTCCGCGTTTCATACAACAGATTATTATTTGAATCCGTTGCAGTTTAGTTGATAAAAGCAAGGTCTTGCTTGTGCGTTCCTGTCCTGTGGTGTCCCTCACTAGTACCGCCTTCTTGGGAATCTGATGCAACTGCGCCAGAGATTTACAGGTTTCCCTCGTTTGGCCGACTATTAAAAACACTAGGATCACATTTAGACCGGGGTTTTCTATCTGTTTTACCTAGTACTTTCAACATTTTGGGCTATACATCAATTACACCAGCTCAAAGGCTGCTAATATTTGGCTTGCCTTCCTCATGATACCATGTGATGCCCAAATCAATCATTTCAATGTGTTTGATGCATGCACAAATTACAACTATAAGGTCATTCCTAACCTCTTCAAACTACTCCAATGAACAACAGATAATTCTGCCATGCAATGTCACTATGCAAGTCATATTTTTTCTGTTAATTCACTCTCCAGGACTATGATGGCCTTGTAGTTAGATCTGCAACAAAGGTGACAACTGATGTCATCAATGCTGCTAGTAACCTCAAAATCGTTGGAAGAGCTGGGACAGGTGTTGACAACGTGGATGTAGATGCTGCCACCAAAAAGGGCATCATTGTCATGAAGTACGTTTTCAAAATAAGTGTAATTCAAAATAAGTTTTAATGCAGCGCCTATGTCTAAATCAAATCACCACAGATCTGGCTTTTCCCTAAACATTAGACTATTGTGTAAATTCTCTTCTAGCACACCAAGTGGCAACACTATCAGTGCTGCAGAGCTGACATGTACCCTTTTGATGAGCCTCTCAAGGTAAGACACTACAACAGATACAGAATACCTCTCTGCATATTTCATGGTTAGACATTGCTTTGCACTATACAGTGCACTCGGAAAGTATTCAGAACCCTTGACCTTTTCCACATTTTGTTACGTTACAGCCTTATTCTAAAATTGATTACATTAAATTTTCCTCATCAATCTACACACAATACCCCATAATGACAGTAAAAACAGGTTTAGAATTTTTCAAATTTATATTTAAAAAATATATACAGTACCAGTCAGAAGTTTGGACACACCTACTCATTAAAGGGTTTTTCTTTATTTTTTACATTGTAGAATAATAGTGAAGACATCAAAATTATGAAATAACACATATGGAATCATGTAGTAACCAAAAAAGTGTTAAACAAATCTAAATATATTTGAGATTGTTCAAAAAGCCACCCTTTGCCTTGATGACATCTTTGCATTCTCTCAACCAGCTTCACCTGGACTGCTTTTCCAACAGTCTTGAAGGAGTTCCCACATATGCTGAACACTCTCATCCCAAACCATCTCAATTGGGTTGAGGTCGGGGGATTTGTGGAGTTCAGGTCATCTGATGCAGCACTCATCTACCTTGTCACAACACAACTGATTGGCTCAAACGCATTAAGAAGGAAATCAATACCACAAATTAACTTTTAACAACGCACACCTGTTAATTGAAATACATTCCAGGTGACTACCTCATGAAGCTGGTTGAGAGAATCCCAAGAGTGTGCAAAGCTGTCATCAAGGCAAAGGGTGGCTATAAAATATATTTTGATTTGTATAACCTTTTTTCTTTTTGGTTCCATATGTGTTATTTCATAAACTCAGCAAAAAAAGAAACGTCCTCTCACTGTCAACTGCGTTTATTTTCAGCAAACTTAACATGTGTAAATATTTGTATGAACATAACAAGATTCAACAACTGAGACATAAACTGAACAAGTTCCACAGACATGTGGCCACCAGCTGCATTAAGTACTGCAGTGCATCTCCTCATGGACTGCACCAGATTTGCCAGTTCTTGCTGTGAGATGTTACCCCACTCTTCCACCAAGGCAAGTTCCCAGACATTTCTGGGGGGAATTGCTCTAGCCCTCACCCTCCGATCCAACAGGTCCCAGCCGTGCTCAGTGGGATTGAGATCCGGGATCTTCGCTGGCCATGGCAGAACACTGACATTCCTGTCTTGCAGGAAATCACGCACAGAACGAGCTGTGTGGCTGGTGGCATTGTCATGCTGGAGGGACATGTCAGGATGAGCCTGCTTTGTCATTATGGGGTATTGTGTGTAGATTGAGGGATTTTTAAATATTTTTTGTATCCATAAGACTGTAACGTAACAATGTGGAAAAAGTCAAGGGGTCTGAATACTTTCCGAATGCATTGTCCTTCTCATACTTTTACAGAAAAGTTTGATTTAACATTCAAAATCATTATCTTCCTAGACATGTGCCACAAGCAGCCATGTCCATGAAAGCAGGGAACTGGGATCGTAAAAAGGTAGAGTATTTTGGCTTCCCTCATTAGGAGTTTCATTTTGACACACAAAGCAATTACTGTCGCGTGGTCTAACCCAGTGTTCAACCAGTCATCACTAATCAAATCTGATCTTTAAATCTGTGGAGTCTCACGCTCATCAGAGACCTGGATCAAAGTTGTGTTAATGATTTCGCAGTTCATGGGTGCAGAGATGTACGGCAAAATACTTGGAATAGTTGGACTTGGAAGAATTGGAAAGGAAGTTGCCACCAGAATGCAGTCCTTTGGCATGAAGGTCGGTTCAAAATCCTGTGAAAAGCAAAAACGATCTTTCAAAGCTGCCTACTGTAGTATTTAGACAATAATACTAACTGAATTTGCTTTCGACAGACCATCGGCTATGATCCAATCACTCCTCCTGAGGTGACTGCTACCTGGGGGGTGGAGCAGATGTCCCTGGAACAGCTGTGGCCCCAGTGTGATTACATCACCGTCCACACGCCCCTCATGCCTTCTACGGCTGGTGAGTTTTACGGAAGTGTCATGTTTGTTTTACTGGAGGGAGAACATTGCTTTTCCACGTGAGGTATAGTTATTGTTTCTTCTAGGACTACTGAATGACACCTCATTTGCTAAGTGCAAGAAAGGTGTAAAGGTTGTGAACTGCGCACGCGGGGGCATCATCGACGAGGATGCTCTCCTCAGAGCTTTGGAGTCTGGACAGTGTGGAGGGGCTGGCCTCGATGTTTTTGTTGAGGCAAGAATACCACATTTAAACCACAAATATATTCAGTTCCATTTGATATTACTTGTCTTCCCGTCGATTGACGCTCACTTACATCATGGTATTCCATTCTTTCCCAGGAACCCCCAAAGAACCGTGCTCTGGTGAACCATCCCAATGTGATTAGCTGTCCTCATCTGGGTGCCAGTACAAAGGAGGCCCAGGCACGCTGTGGACAGGACATCGCTCTGCAGATCGTGGACATGGTGATGGGCAAGGGCCTGGTTGGAGCAGTGAGTTCTACTCTCTTCTATTACAGTCAAGCAAAGGCCTATTGGTGACTGATTCTAATGGGTTCTTTCTTTTGGTTTCAGTGTTGCAATAGCGAAACTCTGCTTTCAGACCTTGAAAACAATGTAACCCTCAATTGTTCACGAAGTATTCTAATGATACAGTTTCATTGCAAGAATGTATATTCAACATTGAGTCATACTTGGGAATACAATTAGTTAGTCTTCCACATGAAGTGTAGTGAAACCGGTTGACTTAATTGTGAAATTTCATGGGCAAAAACAATGCAGCCCAATTCAATAGATCTTCTTGATTATCTTTCTGAGTCCCTCATTCCAAAATGAAGCACAAACCACATTTAATAGATCACATTACATGTGTTATTGTGTGTGTGCGCAGGTGAATGCCCAGGTTTTGGCAAGCACATTCTCCCCCGAGTCTCACCGGTGGATCAAACTTGGAGAGGCCATAGGAGTAGTGCTGAAATCATGCACCACCTCTAAACAGCCCTTCAGCCAAGTGCAAATCACAACTCAAGGTAAGCACTGCAAGGCATTAGACTGTCCTAATATCCTTCAATTGCTTAATTTTCTCTGAAACTGCTGATCAGGCTTGATAAACTCAGCAAAAAAAGAAACGTCCCTTTTTCAGGACCCTGTCTTTCAAAGATAATTCGTAAAAATCTAAATAACTTCACAGATCTTCATTGTAAAGGGTTTAAACACTGTTTCCCATGCTTGTTCAATGAACCATAAACAATGAATGAACATGCACCTGTGGAACGGTCGTTAAGACACTAACAGCTTACAGACGGTAGGCAATTAAGGGCACAGTTATGAAAACTTAGGACACTAAAGAGGCCTTTCTACGGACTCCGAAAAACAACAAAAGAAAGATGCCCATGGTCCCTGCTCATCTGCAGGAACATGCCTTAGGCATGCTGCAAGGAGGCATGAAGACTGCAGATGTGGCCAGGGCAATAAATTGCAATGTCCGTACTGTGAGACGCCTAAGACAGCGCTACAGGGAGACAAGACGGACAGCTGATCGTCCTCGCAGTGACAGACCACGTGTAACAACACCTGCACAGGATCGGTACATACGAACATCACACCTGCGGGACAGGTACAGGATAGCAACAACAACTGCCCGAGTTACACCAGGAACGCACAATCCCTCCATCAGTGCTCAGACTGTCCGCAATGGGCTGAGAGAGGCTGGACTGAGGGCTTGTAGGCCTGTTGTCTGGTGAGGTCCTGCCTTACATCACTGGCAACAACGTCGCCTATGGGCACAAACCCACCGTCGCTTGACCAGACAGGACTGGCAAAAAGTGCTCTTCACTGACGAGTCGCGGTTTTGTCTCACCAGGGGGGATGGTCGGATTGACGTTTATCGTCGAAGGAATGAGCGTTACACCGAGGCCTGTACTCTGGAGCGGGATCGATTTGGAGGTGGAGGGTCCGTCATGGTCTGGGGCGGTGTGTCACAGCATCATCGGACTGAGCTTGTTGTCATTGCAGGCAATCTCAACGCTGTGTGTTACAGGGAAGACATCCTCCTCCCTCATGTGGTACCCTTCCTGCAGGCTCATCCTGACATGACCCTCCAGCAAGACAATGCCATACTGCTCGTTCTGTGCGTGATTTCCTGCAAGACCGGAATGTCAGTGTTCTGCCATGGCCAGCGAAGAGCCTGGATCTCAATCCCACTGAGCACGTCTGGGACCTGTTGGATCGGCTAGGCCCCCCCCCCCCAGAAATGTCCGGAAACTTGCAGGTGCCTTGGTGGAAGAGTGCGGTAACATCTCACATCAATAACTGGCAAATCTGGTGCAGTCCATGAGGAGGAGATGCACTGCAGTACTTAATGCAGCTGGTGGCCACACCAGATACTGACTGTTACTTTTGACCCGCCCCTCCCTCCCCCCCATTGTTCAGGGACACATTATTCAATTTCTGTTAGTCACATGTCTGTGGAACTTGTTCAGTTTGTCTCAGTTGTTGAATCTTGTTATGTTCAAACAAATATTTACACATGTTAAATTTGCTGGAAAGAAACGCAGTTGACAGTGAGAGGATGTTTCTTTTTTTGCTGAGTTTAGATGAAAAGATTAAGCGGAAAGCCTGTGTCAACATTACATAACCAGTCTTCTCAGATCAGTGATCATAAGGGAAAGGAGACAATGGATGCCATTCAAGCACACAGGTATTAGAGGAAGATGGTGTTGTGCTCTTTGGTTTGTCTCTCCCTGGTGGTATAATTGTGTGTCATGAGAGTGGGCTGTCTGGAAATGCAAACTGAACATGGTTTATTTTTGTTTTTATTCTCACGAACTAGGAGACTGCTTGAAAGGATCCTCTGGTTACATGACTCCAGCAGTAATGGTTGGATTACTTACTGATGGGTCCAAGAGTTGCCCCAATCTGGTCAATTCACTGACCCTGGCCAAGGAATCTGGAATCACGGTAAAATGGCCCCCATTGACCCTTGGCTAAAGGTCATATTCTGTTAATGACCTATCTTGTGTAATGTATTAATGTTGTCTTGTGTAACATAAATAAATCTTATCTGAGATTGATGACTTTGTTTTTAAATCTCAGGTAACCAGAAACCACAGTAAGGGTCTGACTCAAGGTGCATGTGAGGTGGAGATCTCTTTCAATGGCTCCAGCTACAGAGCTACTGGTTGTGTCCAGGGAGGAGTACCAGTCTTGTTGGAGCTGAACCGCAGCGTGTTCCGACAGCCTGTCTCTCTCACTGGCAATCTGCTGTTCTTCAAGGCCTCTGCTTCTCCTCAGCTCCTGCCCGCTGTGACCGGTGAGAAAAACATTTTTCACATTGTAACCTCATGATTGAATAATCAAGATCATAGGGTCATCTTTCATCTATGCAGCACGAGGTAAGCCATGTATAGCCCTTTTCTTTTCTACTTGAATGATTTCTTTTTTCAGTATGCTGTCTTAACCCATACTTTTTCTGCCTTTTCCCATCAGGATGTGTTTACACTGAACTAGCACTTGACAGCAAGCTACTCTCTGGCTGTAAATGTCAGATGACCAGGATAACTTCACTTATTTTAAACTGACTGTCTCCCACTCTTTCCTCAGGTTTGCTGGCCACGGTAGGAGTGGAAATGGAGTCATTCAGTGCCCCTGCAGATCGTAGTGGAGATCAGTGGTATTGTGTGGGGTTATCCTCTCTCTTGGGTGACCTTGGTGCTTTAAAACCTTTAGTGAAAGAAGCAGGCCAGCTCTCTGTGTAAATAACAGTGAGATAGCATTGTTACAATGCTGAGAGTCCAGTAGAGCATTCCAATGTCAAAAAATCTAACCACTGATTATCTAAGTCATCTAAATGGTTTATCTTGGCTTTTTAGCATTGCAATACTTGGTTTACAATACGAACACATAGAAGTTACTAAAAATGCACTTCTGTCATTTCAATTGTAGAGATGCTGGCTATACTTAGCATTTAATAAACATCTGTTACATTATTACACTTGTTTTATATTTTGTTGTATTCTCTATTTGGCCGTTTTTGCTGAATGTTCTCAATGTCGACACACCAGGAAGAGGGTAGCTGAAATGGCGAAACAAAAAAACAACCCGTCTAAACTGACCAATAAACTCCTATGCATTTGCTGTGCACCCTAGGTTTCTATGATGACTAACCTATTACTAGTATTTGGTATTCCCTTGGGTGCAATAAAGATGAAATCTGTGTGTAAAAGACTACCAGCCTCTTAGGACTTTATATTTGTTTTATAATTAATACGTTTCAACAGTGACGCCTCAAGTCAAATTCCATCACTTGGATGATTTTACTTTGCAGTAAACCACAATCAGTGTTAGTCATAAAGTTTGACGTCGGGCTTGTTCATGGCACCGCACTACAATCTCGTGTTAGACTATTCAATCTTAATCCCTATTAGGCTAAAACTGCCATGGCAACGAAAGAGACTGAATGGGAAGTGGCTCTTTGCAGTGGGGGAATTTCTCAATCAAATTAAAATGGGCTACCAGCCATACAGTTTATTTTTTATTTATTCACTTGTGGTATTGGAGAGTCTCCGTGGGCGTATCGATGCTGTCTATGCTCATTCTCCGTGGTAGGAGAATGAGTGTCCAGTGAATAACGGGAATGGTGATTAACAGGGCTGGTTTGTAGCCTATTATCTGGGAAGCTGGCTGGAGTATATGGAGCAGGATGACAGACAGCGACTCCAACTATACACAGAGAAAAAATATAGGACAGCCGTGTGCTGCCACCGTCCTGAGCTAATTTAAGGTTAACTCTGCGAGTCTGTGCTCAGAGCGCTCAAACAAAAGCACTGCGAGGGCCTGTTTAGTACACAAAGTGCCATTATATGGTGGAAAGGTAAGCGTGAATGAGGGAATGTTGCTTTGAAGATGAATGATTGGAATCCAGTGATTTAGGAATAGAAAGTTGTGTGCTGCTGATTACGACATGAGATCCTTAATTTCCCGTCAGATCGTAGCCTACTCATGCGTGGATAGACACAAAGAGCCCTAATGTTGTTGTAGCCTATGTTATAATAGTGTGACGATACAGATTTAAAACCAATATCTAAAGAAAAGCTGTTTAACCTTAATGCTATAAGACTAGTTATTTTTCAAATGTTCTCCTCAGGCCTGTTGTAGATTAAATGGGACACCAGAAATAAACACCCCCAAAGTAAATGCTAAACATTCTCTTCATTTTCTAGCCGTGTCTGACAAAGGAAAAGAAAGTTACATTTATGACTTTTGTGACATCGCCCCATCCAAATGAGCTATTGGATGCGCTGAGAGAATTCTACTTAGGTAACATCTTCACAGATACCACCCTACAATGTGACAAAGGACAAGTCTTTCACTGTCACAAGGCAGCTTGGTTAGCTCGCAGCTCTTATTTTAGTCATGTTCACAGCCGACATCAAGGATCAGTCAAACAACCTCATCAAACTGACTGGGATTGATTATGAAGTTCTGTGTGCTCTGGTGAACTACCTATACACTTCCAGGGTGAGCATCACCTGAGACAAATGTACAGAGCCTGCTGGAGGCAGCAGACTTCCTACAGTTCAACTCCGTGAAGAATGACTTCCTTATACGCTTCCTGGATGTGGACGACTGCCTGGGTATGCACTATTTTGCTATGCTGCACATCTGCCCTGAGCTGAAGTGGGAGGCACGAAGGGTAATGCTCAGCAGGTTCCAGGAGCTCATACAACAGTTCTTAGAGGTGGACTACGACAAGCAGAGTTCAACCATGTCTGCTAAGAACCTCAACATATGGAAGGATGAAGTTCTCTTGGATGCTGTGGTCAAATGGGTCACCCATGACTTTCTTAACCGTGTTGATCACATTCAGGACCTACTCTGTTTTATCCATCTTGAGCTGGATGAGATGCACTTCAAGACTGCCCTGGATGTACAGAGACGATGCTTACTGGGCAATGAGGGGAAAGTAAGGTAATTTATTATCCACGCTTTGAAGACCAACTGCAAAGAGACTTCAGCAAGCAGGAAAAAAACTGTCCTCAAGCATGTATGTTATTGGAGGGTACTCTGTGAAGTCCACATATGGGATCCATTAAGCAACATATGGGTGTAAGGAAAATATATGCTTGACCAGACAAGAGAAACAATAGTGTATCTTTACTGGGGTCAAATATTTATGTGACTGGGGGTTATAAAACAGACTATTGAAGCCCTGGACACAGTTTGGCTTTATAATGGTGATTTTGATGAGTGGACAGAGGGATGCCCCATGATCACTGCCAGATACTACCACTGTTCTGTGGCTTTACATGGCTGTATCTATGCTTTAGAAGGGTACAGAGGGAGAGCTATACAATTTGAGACTGAATTATATGACCCCTTAAAAAATAAATGGTTCCCTACAGCCAACATGATTCAAGTATGAAAACATAAATAGAACAACTATATAGAAAGGAGTTTGTTACAATGAGAAGACTCCTAGGCAAACACTTAAGCCTGTGTTTCTCTATTGCACTGTCCTTGTTAACCCACTCTTGAATTTGTCAGTCTTACATGGTTGGGGCAAAAGCTATCTGGGCCACTGATTGTCAGCCATTGACCTGTAAAGAATAATTTAAGTTATTCTGCATATTCAAATAACATGAAAAATATTTCACTGAGTACTAATGAAATCATTATTGTTGTCATGTGTTCAGCTGTTCACTCTTCTTGATAAAAGGCTTCCTCTTTCAAAGGTGCCATTCATGCCACTGCTTGTGTCATGAATGGCACAATATATGTGACCGGGGGCCACTATGGATCTAGAGGAAGCAGCACCTAAGAAAAAATGCAGGCCTACAGGCCGGACATCAATGAGTGGATCATTGTCACAATAAATCTTCATCCAGGTATGACACATTTCAAAGGAAGTGGGCATTTATTTTAATTTGTATGGAATATATTTAGTCATGAAATCATTGTCTTTATGCTTTCAGAGTATGGCCTGTGCTCTGTTTCTCTGAACAACAAGCTGTACTTGGTGGGAGGACAGACTAAGATCACAGACTGCTAAGATCCAGAGAGAGATGAGTGGAGGCAGTTGTCAATGATGAAGGAGAGGAGGATGGAGTGTGACACTGTAGTGATAAATGGCTGCATCTATGTGACTGGGGGATATTCCTATTCAAAAGGGACGTATCTGCAGAGCATTGAGAAGTATGACCCTGAGCTGGGCACCTGGGAGGTTGTGGGAAGCCTCCCCAGCCCAACAAGAACACACTGCTGCGTTTGTATTTACAGTGTGCAGTGTCTTTCAATGTACTTTTACAACAAACCTCAACTAAATCCTGTGGATGCAGTTCCTTTGTGCCATACTGATCATGAGTGGCAGGTGCTATACATTTGTGACAGGTGCTAAGAATCTTTTTACAAAAAGTGACATTATTTAGAGTATCTTTATAACCATTTGGCCAAAAACAAATGTTCAGTGACAAATGACTGCTGCTGGTTTAATATTACAAAAAAAGCACATCGTTTTCAATCCACTTAAATTGAATGGCTTCTAACACACTGGTTCTCATGCACTTTAACATTACCATTTGTGTACTTTTAGACTGGTAAACCTGATAAAGCACTGATATGCACAAATGCACACAGTTTTTAGACAAATCTCTACACTTGAAGCACAAATGTCAACAGGTGGGTATCAACCTTACATCTGAATCTTAGGGTTTGGGGTATGCACAATTAATCAGGTTTCCTATGTGGAGACCTCGGATTCTGAAAATAATGAACTAAAACAACTATACTGTGGCTGATTGATGCAGTTCATGCACCAGATTTTACTTGTTGATAAATGTAACGTCCATCTACAAGATGGTGCGCATAGATGTGGTGGTTGTATGTTCATTGATTTCGTAGAGTGTGATGTGTGAATTCTGCCTACTGTCCAAATATTATTTTCTGATAAATCAATTAACACGTGTAAATAAAAATACAATATTTACCTAAACCTTTGACCGTAAGCTACTTCAGCAGCAGTTAGGTGACGCTGTAGCCTAGGCTGCAGTGCAGAAAGCAATTTGTTTTGGCCCTCAACGGGCTCCGTAGAACGTGGCTTGCTTGCCAACTTCATTTAGCAGAGTGTGGTATAAAGTCTTCTGAACAACCAGCATCTCTGCAGGTAAATTTATAACAGTAAGTAAATCTGTTACAATTTAACAGCGTTTGATATTAATATACAATGCATTTTATTTGGTAAAGAACAGTCCTATCTTGTATTTTAGAGGCCCGTGGAGAAAGAAACAGTTGCTCGCTAGTAAGCTAACAATTTAGCACACAGTTCATGTAGCCAGAGAAGAAGAGGCGAAGCGAGAGGATTTACTCCGCCCAAAATCTGTCCACGAAAATAAGACAACGAAGTGAGGAATTTTTGTGTGGAGGTCTATGAGTGTCGAATTTAGTCAACAACAAATTGAATTATTTACTACGTGAGGCATATTTGATCAAATATAAGTTTCACTGATCTTTGTGGACGCACGTGGCATTTCGGCATCTTTGAAAAACTACTTTATATCGGAGTTCTGCCTGTTGTTCACACGCCTATCTGCCCTCGTTGGCTAGAATGGACCCACCTGATCTCGCCTCTTGCCTGTCTCCCATATTTGAGGACATGTATTTTATTAGGGATTTATTATTCTTCTAAACTGATAGGATGACTAACTTAGAAAGAATGCATTCTTGACTGGGCTAATGTAGGCTGTGACACCTGGCAAGGCTGTGATTGATGTGAAGAGAAGATAAGGATTGTGTCTTCAAATACAAGACTATAATGGTTCATTGTGATCTATGAGTCTTCCTTTGACATGGGAATGATGTCTAAGGGAGCTGGCTCTTCTCACTATGACAGGTTGTTATGATAATCTTGTGTCTGGCTGGAGTGTGTAACAAAGGGCGCCAAAGAGATGAGACCAACCCCCTGCATCAACGGATTGGCTGAGATAGTTTAAACTGCTCAAGTCTTTACTCTAATTGGCCAGCAGAGAAGTGGGAAACTTCCTCTGTCAGAGTATTTGGGTATTGTTTCTAGAGCAATGTGTTAGTTGTCTGGAATGTCCTGCGAGGCATATCAGAGAACCCGTATATACGAAACGTCATATTTACCATTGAAGGTTTTTGCATTAATTAAAATAACTAGTATACCTTAGAAGTAGTGTTGACCTCTTTTGTTCCTGATACCAGATTTGAATTGACGCGACTTTGACAATTTCCATTGTAATAATAGAACATCTTTGATGCAATTACGTCCTGGCCTCACTGTAAACTGCATCATGGTGTGAACTGCCCTTTTAGGTCATGTACTCGTTTGAATTTAGAGGCCAGGAGTGAAAACGGGGGTATACAAAAGCTTTTCTCAGTGCATACCTCATGCAGGTCCGTTGTGTAATTAGCTGGCATGGCTAGTGCTTGTATCTAAAGCGTTTCCCATTTGGTTAGTGTTGATTATTGATTTGTCACATTTTGATCTAATAATTGTATTTGACTTATTATTTTCAGACACATCATGGCAGAAAATCAAGCAACGTCTGAACTTGAGAAGAAGGTGGCACAACAGATTGAGGTATTTTGTGTCATAGCTAACTGTATTCTACTGTAGCTGTATAACCAAAGATGGTGGCATATTCTGACAGCTAACCTGGATAATGCTGGTCAGCCCTGATTGACACGTTTTTCTTTATCTTCAAAGTACTACTTCGGTGATCACAACCTTCCAAGAGACAAGTTCCTCAAAGAACAGTTGCAGCTCGATGATGGCTGGGTGACCCTGGAAACCATGCTAAAGTTTAACAGGTTTGTGATATTTACTTTTATTTGCTCAATTGGAATTTGGGACTTGATTCGGCCTACAATGTTTTTTTTAGATGAATTGCTCGCTTATAACATGATTCCTAAATCTTCCCTCTAATTATTTTCAGACTGAAATGCTTGACAACCGATCACAACATAATTGTTGAGTCTCTGAAAAAATCCAAGACTGGCCTTCTGGAAATGAGTGAGGATAAAACAAAAATCAGGAGAATTTCAAGCAAGCCTTTACCAGAACTGAACGACGAGTACAAAGATGCCCTCAAACACAAATCTGTCTACATTGTAAGTTGGATTTTCCAAGATTTGAGATTTACAGCTGTTTGGAGCCCTGTCTGTATGTTAAACATTTTCTATGATCTTCCAGAAAGGTTTTCCATTGGAGACAACGCTTGATGAAATTGAGGGGTGGCTGAAAGGGAAAGGCGTCATAGAAAACATTCAGATGAGACGAAACTTGCAAAAGAACTTCAAGGTAATGTGGCCGGAGATATTTTTTTCTCCGGTTAATTAAGAATTAACTGTTTGTAATACAAAACACACAGCATCTCCATCCATTTTCAGGGCTCAGTGTTCCTGACTTTCGACACTGAAGAAGCATCAAAGCAGTTCCTTGGACGCACAGACACCAAATCATTCAAAGAAAATGAAATGATTGTACTGTCAAGGTAGGTGGATGCTTAGCTATCATTACCAAGTCTCTAAGATGACCTATTGATACTGGTGAAAAGGATATATATTAACTCTGCTCTTGTTTTCAGAGAGGACTACCATGCAAAGAAAGCGGAGGTTAAAAAACAGTTCAAAGCAGAGGCAAAGGCTAAAGCTAAACAGTGAGCACATTACTGACACTTAATCATGTTTATTTTGTATTTTTATGGTAAAGTAAATTGTTCAAAATTAACTGGTTTCTAGTGACAAGGACGAAAAGCAAAAACATGCAGAGGAAGAGGAAATGGTAAGAGCTCTGGAAGTGCTATCACAAATCCTTATATGTTTGAAGGGGGTTGTCTTCATTAGGACTAAACATTTTGAAACTGGCATCTGTTCTTATTGGGCTAGTTCGTGTAGCACCCTCTCCGATTCAAGATGATTTTCTCCTGTTTGCTCCTTTTGTGTATTGTTTTTCTTCCCAAAACAGGGAGGTTTAAAGTTGCTCACCAGTGGTCCTCTGCTTTATTTTGCATTGTAGAAATCTCTGGACGAGCAGACTGGATGCCTGCTGAAGTTCTCAGGCAATCTTGACAGTGTTTCAAGAGAGGACTTTCACGAGGTGTTCTCAGGTCATGGTCAAATCAAATGGATTGATTTCATCAGGGGTGCCAAAGAGGCAAGAATTGCAGTGTAATTAACTATTTTAACCACCCTTCAATTACAAAAATGAAATTGTCATAGGAAATAATGATCATTTATTATCTTAAAGGGTACCATCCTCTTCAGAGTGAGTGCTAAGGAAGCTCTTGATAAGGCCAAGGAAGCAAATGGAGGAAACTTGAAAATTAAAGACAAAGATGTTACGTGGGAGGTGGTGGAGGGAGATGCAGAGAGGGAAACTCTGAAAAAGATAATCGAAGACCAACAAGAATCTCTCAACAAACATAGAGGCAGAGGTAACTGCGATTTCAAGGCAAAAAATAATAATGTCATATTTCCTGTCTGATCTGATGGAGCATTTCCTCCTTTCTCTCTTTACAGGTGGCCGAAAATCAGGTGGGAGAGGGGGGAGAGGAGGAAGAAGGGACAGGGGTGGACGTGATGGCAAATCACACTACCAAGGCAGAAAGACCAAATTTGATGATAGTGATAATGATGACGGTAAGTGCAGTTATGTTAATCACGCAATATCATGATAGGATTCTGGTGAGACAAATGACTCTGCCAATCTTCAATGAGAAAGTAAACTTTGGAACAATTGAGTATCTAATATTTTCCTTTTTAACTTCCATTTCTCCAATAGCACCTCCTAGTCCAAAGAAGCGAGCACTGGAAGGAGCAGGCAAAGATGTTGATGCTCCAGCTGCAAAGGTGGTCAAAACTCAAAATGGTTCTTAGAAATTATATGTACTGCACATCTCAATGAAACATTATTTGAAAAGAAACTAACTGAAAACATAGAACAACTTTATTCCATTCCAGTGGAGGCTTCATGAGAACCGTAGAAATTCCACCTTGATGTCAACCTAGAAAACAATTGATAATGTAAGACTGGAAACAGTACATTTCTACCCTGAACATAATTTTTTTATGGGATTGTCTTATTTAATATGGATTTCATTTGTTGTGTTGACTGCGTCTGAACATAACATTTAATTTCAACAGGAGCATATTATGCCTGTTAGTCGCCTACATACAAAGACGTGCATGTCAATAGAAACTTGTTAATCAGTGCCATTTTATTTTTCCTCAATTATTTTAAATGTGTATACGGTTGAGTCCTAAAGCACAGATCTTGTTCCTTCTCAATTTAGTTTTGTGAATAGCCAATAAAGTTTGATTTTTAAAAGTTAGATTCTCAGAAGCATATTTTCAAAGCACTTGGTGAAACAAACTAATTTAACTTTTACATTTGAAGTGAGAACTTGCCTTGGTTGTGTTTGGTGCCAAACGGAGGATTCATCAGTGTCAAATTCCTTGGCATATGCATGGGATCTCAGGAAACACATGTTACACTGGATCAGGTCTGTTGGTCAGTTCAAATTCCTCAATGTCAAACCCAACACACAAACTGTAATTACAAGGCAAGTCGTTAGATAATACTCCAGTATAACTTTTCTTCAGACAGTTTTATTTTCTTACCCTGCAGCAAGCATTGCAGCACCAATGCTAAGAACTCAGCATCCCAAATCTGCAACCAATTTGCCCTTGATGTCATCAAATGTGTTGTGGATTGTATAAAGCATACATGCTTAAAGGAGAAGTGTAAATGACTAAAGAGACTCAGCAATTTCAATTCCAACAAAATTCCAATCTAAGAATTGGCATGTAAATTGGGAAGAGCCAGTAGTGGAGGTTCTGGCAGATCTAAACTTAACGCCGATATGGATGCCTACGCTAATGGGAAAACGCTGTTATACAGTGGATTGGGAAAGTATTCAGACCCCTTTTTCCACATTTTGTTACAGCCTTATTTTTAAATGGATTAGTGTTTTTTCCCCCCTCAATCTACACACAATACCCCATAATAACAAAGCAAAAACAGGCATTTATTACAAATAAAAAACCTAAATATCACATTTACATAAGTATTCAAACCCTTTACTCAATACGTTGTTGAAGCACCTTTGACATCGATTACAGTCTCAAGTCTTCTTGAGGCTGTAACAAGCTTGGCACACCTGTATTTGGGGAGTTTCTCTCATTCTGTCAGGTTGGATGGGGAGCATCGCTGCACAGCTATTTTCAGGTCTCTCCAGAGATGTTCGATCAGTTTCAAGTCCGGGCTCTGGCTGGGCCACTCAAGGACATTCAGAGACTTGTCCCGAAGCCACTCCTGCGTTGTCTGGCTGTGTGCTTCGGGTCATTGTCCTGTTGGAAGTTGAACCTTCGGCCCAGTCTGAGGTCCTGAGCGCTCTGGAGCAGGTTTTCATCAAGGATCTCTGTACTTTGCTCCGTTCATCTTTCCCCCCGATCCTGACTAGTCTCCCAGTCCCTGCTGCTGGAAAACATCCCCACAACAAGATTATGTCACCACCATGCTTCACGTAGGGATGGTGCCAGGTTTCCTCCAGATGTGACGCTTGGCATTCAGGCCAAAGAGTTAAATCTTGGTTTCATCAGACCAGAGAATCTTGTTTCTCATGGTCTGAGAGTCCTTTAGGTGCCTTTTGGCAAACTCCAAACGGGCTGTCTTGCCTTTTACTGAGGAGTGGCTTCTGTCTGACCACTCTACCTTAAAGGCCAGAGGAACTCTGGAGCTCTGTCAGAGTGACCATCGGGTTCTTGGTCACCTCCCTGACCAAGGCCCTTCTCCCCCGATTGCTCAGTTTGGCTGGGCGGCCAGCTCTAGGAAGAGTCTTGGTGGTTCCAAACTTCTTCTATTTAAGAATGATGGAGGCCACTGTTCTTGGGGACCTTTAATGATGCAAACATTTTTTGGGACCCTTCCTCAGATCTGTGCCTCGACACGATCCTGTCTCTGAGCTCTACGGACGATTCCTTCGACCTCATGGTTTGGTCTTTGCTCTGACAAGCACTGTCAACTGTGGGACCTTATATAGACAGGTGTGTGCCTTTCCAAATCATGTCGAATCAATTGAATATACCACAGGTGGATTCCAATCAAGTTGTAGAAACATCTCAAGGATGATCAATGGAAGACTCATAGCAAAGGGTCTGAATACTTATGTAAATAAGATATTTGTTTTGTATTTTTAATTAATTTGCGAAAATGTCTATACCTGTTTTCGCTTTGTGTGTGTGAGAATTTTTATTTATTTAATCCATTTTAGAATAAGGCTAACGTAACAATGTGAAAAAGGTCAAGGGGTCTGAATACTCCCGAATGCACTGTATATTTTTCAACTAATCTGGGTCTTATTTTCTTTGTCCTCGATTGGGGGGAAAAAAACATCTTAAATGTCTGTGTCCTGTTGCAGGTGGTTTAATCTCAAATTGGCAGATTGTATGAAGACTGATAATCTGCCAGGACTGAATGGGATGTGAGAGATCCGTGCAGCATTAGTTCCGTTTTGGGGGTTTTCATCACTGGTTATATGGACATATATCAGGGCAAAGGCGGTGATTTAAACTTCTTTGCGTGTGTGCCAACACGGATTTCTAACACAGAAGTTAATCACGCAGCTGACCAAATTACGTGAGATTTTAGAATTCAGATAGATTAAATACACGTTTTGTATCGAGTGAGAAATGCCTCTTGCATGTGTGTAGACAAAAGAAAGCGAGCGAGAGGTTTTACTCAGCCCAAAATCAGTCCACGAAAATGAGACCAAAAAGTGAGGAACTTTTGTATGGAGGTAAATAGCTAGATTTCCATCCAATTGGAGACAGATTTCCAAGTGAATATTCCAAAATCTGCATTAAAAGGTCCTGAACTGTGAAAATCATGTTTTTCATCAAATTGGATGTTATTTGGATGAAACCAGTTCATAGTAGGTTGACCCAAGTATGAAAAATGACTTGCTGGTACATTGGCATAGTTGATCATAAAGTTACTGGTCCCCTCCCCCTGGTTAAGAGCATTGGGCCAGTAACCGAAAGGTTGCTGATTCAAATCCCCAAGCCGACTAGGTGAAATCTGTCTGTGCCCTTGAGCAAGGCACTTAACCCTAGTTGCTCTGGATAAGAGCGTCTGCTAAATGACTAAAATGTAATGTAAATGCTTGGATTCAGGAAGCAGGCACTACTTCTGGCTTTATGCAATGTCACATAAAGCCGGACATTTAATACACCAATGGTAGCGTCTTATAAGCTTAACTACACAGAACAAAAATATAAACGTAACATGTAAAGTGTTGGTCCCATGTTTCATGAGCTGAAATAAAAGATCCTACATTTTCCATACACACAAAAAGCTTCTCAAATTTTGTGCACAAATTTGTTTACATCCCTGTAAGTGAGCATTTCTCCTTTGCCAAGACAATCGATCCACCTGACAGGTGTGGCATATCAAGAAGCTGATTAAACAGCATGATCATTACACAGGTGCACCTTGTGCTGGGGACAATAAAAGATCACTAAAATGTTCAGTTATCACAAAACACAATGCCACAGATGTCTCAAGTTGAGGGAGCGTGCAATTGGCATTCTCTACCATAAGCTGCCTTCAACGTCCTTTTAGAGAATTTGGCAGTACGTCCAACCAGCCTCACAACCGCAGACCATGTGTATGGCGTCATGTGGGTGAGCGGTTTGCTGATGCCCATGGTGGCGGTGGGGTTATGGTATGGGCAGGTATAAGCTACGGACAACGAACACAGTTGCATTTTATCGATGGCAATTTGAATGCACAGAGATACCGTGACGAGATTGCAATACTGGACTATTTTGTATCAAGTCTGCCCAAATGTGCCAAATTGGTCAATTGATGCATTTTCAAGTACATAACTATAGAGAACATACAAAATTCTATGGTAATACAAAATGTAAGTTTACACACAGGAATGTCATACATGATGGATCATTAGCTTATACACTATCTTTCACACATCTAGATGGCCGGGCGGGGTGGGTGTGGAGCCAGAGACAGCAGGGGTTCAAACTGTAGAACCCAGTTCCTACATTTGAATATAAAAATGGATTTTATCAAACAAAACTATGCTACATTTTATCTCTGGGACCCTTAGGATGACAAATCAGAGCAATATTACTGAATGTAAGTACATTATTTACCTTCAGAGGTGAATGTAAAACCAGTTGCCGTGATAAGTTTGTTGTTGTTGTGCACTCTTCTCAAACAATAGCATGGTATTTTGTCACTGTAATAGCTACTGTAAATTGGACAGTGCATTTAGATTAACAATAATTCAATATTTCTGCCCATATACAGTGGGGAAAAAAAGTATTTAGTCAGCCACCAATTGTGCAAGTTCTCCCACTTAAAAAGATGAGAGAGGCCTGTAATTTTCATCATAGGTACACGTCAACTATGACAGACAAAATGAGAAAAAAATATCCAGAAAATCACATTGTAGGATTTTTAATGAATTTATTTGCAAATTATGGTGGAAAATAAGTATTTGGTCAATAACAAAAGTTTCTCAATACTTTGTTATATACCCTTTGTTGGCAATGACACAGGTCAAACGTTTTCTGTAAGTCTTCACAAGGTTTTCACACACTGTTGCTGGTATTTTGGCCCATTCCTCCATGCAGATCTCCTCTATGCAGTGATGTTTTGGGGCTGTCGCTGGGCAACACAGACTTTCAACTCCCTCCAAAGATTTTCTATGGGGTTGAGATCTGGAGACTGGCTAGGCCACTCCAGGACCTTGAAATGCTTCTTACGAAGCCACTCCTTCGTTGCCCGGGCGGTGTGTTTGGGATCATTGTCATGCTGAAAGACCCAGCCACGTTTCATCTTCAATGCCCTTGCTGATGGAAGGAGGTTTTCACTCAAAATCTCACAATACATGGCCCCATTCATTCTTTCCTTTACACGGATCAGTCGTCCTGGTCCCTTTGCAGAAAAACAGCCCCAAAGCATGATGTTTCCACCCCCATGCTTCACAGTAGGTATGGTGTTCTTTGGATGCAACTCAGCATTCTTTGTCCTCCAAACACGACGACTTGAGTTTTTACCAAAAAAGTTATATTTTGGTTTCATCTGACCATATGACATTCTCCCAATCCTCTTCTGGATCATCCAAATGCACTCTAGCAAACTTCAGACGGGCCTGGACATGTACTGGCTTAAGCAGGGGGACACGTCTGGCACTGCAGGATTTGAGTCCCTGGCGGCGTAATGTGTTACTGATGGTAGGCTTTATTACTTTGGTCCCAGCTCTCTGCAGGTCATTCACTAGGTCCCCCTGTGTGGTTCTGGGATTTTTGCTCACCGTTCCTGTGATAATTTTGACCCCACGGGGTGAGATCTTGCGTGGAGCCCCAGATCGAGGGAGATTATCAGTGGTCTTGTATGTCTTCCATTTCCTAATAATTGCTCCCACAGTTGATTTCTTCAAACCAAGCTGCTTACCTATTGCAGATTCAGTCTTCCCAGCCTGGTGCAGGTCTACAATGTTGTTTCTGGTGTCCTTTGACAGCTCTTTGGTCTCGGCCATAGTGGAGTTTGGAGTGTGACTGTTTGAGGTTGTGGACAGGTGTCTTTTATACTGATAACAAATTCAAACAGGTGCCATTAATACAGGTAACGAGTGGAGGACAGAGGAGCCTCTTAAAGAAGAAGTTACAGGTCTGTGAGAGCCAGAAATCTTGCTTGTTTGTAGGTGACCAAATACTTATTTTCCACCATAATTTGCAAATAAATTCATTAAAAATCCTACAATGTGATTTTCAGGATTTTTTTTCTCAATTTGTCTGTCATAGTTGACGTGTACCTATGATGAAAATTACAGGCCTCTCTCATCTTTTTAAGTGGGAGAACTTGCACAATTGGTGGCTGACTAAATACTTTTTTTCCCCACTGTAAGACATGGCTATGTCCTGGAAAGTTTACTGTTACTTACAACAGTCATGCTAATCACATTAGCGCACGTTAGCTCAACCGTCCCGTATACGGGACACCGATCCCGTAGAGGTTAATTTAACGTTACACTATTTTCCGAAGCAGTGGCTGCTTTTTATTTCGGGTGGACTGTCTGCACTGAAAATTACTAACATGTCATGCGTGTGCACTGCACATTTCAAGCCGAAGTTGCTTTATCAATTGGGGAAAACATTCGATGGGTCTTGTCAGGAAGCTATCCTGAAGACGGATGCTGTACCATCATTGACAGTGGATCAGTGGATCTTGCAAGCGTTGACCATAATGTAAGTATCAGTTTGATGAGTCTGACACAGTGGCTGTTGCTGTGGCTTCTTTGCTTTGTGAACTGTATATTTTCTGTAACACCTGATAGTTACTATTTGGCTTTTGTACTTCCATCCCTAAGCCCCCTACATTGAGTCTGAGAACTGCCAACACACAGCTGACACGAAGGAATGTTGTCCACAAAAGGAGTTGCAGTGTGTATAGTATTTGTAATTTACCCATGGAAATCATATTTTGCCATTCCATTGTGTGGGTTGTTGTCTAACTGTTGCTGTAGCTTGTGTCATTGGGGATAATTATTATTTCACTTTCCATCTCCTTTTGTCTTTCCACTATCATCAAGCTGTGTAATGATAGACCTTTTAGGAAATTCTACATCTACTCTGTCTACACAGCTTCCCAGGCAACCACTGCAGCAGGAATGCTGTGATACAAAATCAGCTTTCTCAAGGTAAAGGAGGGGGAGATATGCTGTGAAGCCTGCGAAGACAGACCCAACATACTGTAGGTCATAGTTATTCATTTCAGGCACACAAATTCCAATGAAACATTTTTCACAAAACGGTGCATGACCAAATATTGCATATTTCAAATGGAGTACTTCAAAAACACCAGAAAACACATTGTAGAATGAGTAGATCACTACATCAACAAATTGATAGCATCATAACTCAGAACAGTAAACAAAAGGAAATTAAATTCACTACCCATTTAAAACATTTCCCTTTTCAAAAACATTACAGGCTACATAGACAGGCTCCTGGATCTCCTCTTCAACGAGGTCACCCTTGATCCAGCGCCGTATGTAGGGAAGCTGTGTGAGCTGTCCATCCCAGGACTCCTGTCTGCCCATTGTGAGAGGCCTGACAAGGAGGAGGCCATAGCTGGATTTGTCTCCCGCTTCAATCTTGGCGGTGACTGAAGCCAAGTTGGTGACTGAAGTCTGCTTGATTGAAGTGGGGTAAATGGGTCCGCCTCCTCTCCCTCTCCCCATCAATCTCTGTAGTTGGTTGCATTTCCTAAAGCCTAGGTAATTAACTTTTACTTGATATGATATCGATTTTTTCAAGCATTCGGACGGGAGATGAATGCAATTGTGTATTGCTGCTGTTTGTCTGATATCCAACAGTCCATGATCATCTCTGTTGACCATGAGAGCATTTTGCAGAGAAAATGGGGTGAGGCATACTATTTAGGCTCAGAATGATATCTGGCCCATTGTTTACTTTGTTACCTGGCAACGACCACAAGGGCATTTCAAAGAGCTGTCAGTCAAGGCATGCTCATGAATATAAATTACCCACCAACTCAGCCTGTTCTTTCAGGCTTCCTGATAGTTAGACATGAGAAAAGGTACAATTTCTTCAATTCTGAGCATTTTAATAGTGTAAACATATTATGGGTTATGTTTTGGTCATTTAAAAGCTATTTTTACTTGGGAAACAGGATGACTGTGCGGGACCTTTAAAAACAATATGCCCATTTTCCCACAACAGATGTTTACATCAAATGGACCTGTTGCGGATAAAAGGCAGTGCATGATGAGTAGTGCACATAAAAATAACTTTTGCCGTTAAATTCCAATGTACCGAATAAAACATTCAAGTTAAATGGGTTTCCATAGCATTTTGAACTCTACTGATGGTTTTGTCCACAATTTTTTTTGTTGCGTTATAGCGAATGTGGTCTTGGCAAGTGCGCTCTGCCAACAGCTCGCAGATATAGTGCAGGTAGGATAGCCTACATCAGGGTTCTTCAATTCCGGTCCTGGAGGGCCGAAACACCTCTGTTTTTCATCCTCTCCTTCTAATCAGGGGCGAATTCAGACCCGGGACACCAGGTGAGTGCAATTAACTACCAGTTAGAAATAAAAAAACAGAAGTGTTTCGGCCCTCCACGACCGGAATTGAAGAACCCTGGCCTACATGATGAGATTATTATGGACAAAAGAGCGAGATTATTTTTATTTGTCAAACAGCAGCCAAGCATCGATCATCATGTCTGCAGAATAAGACCCTTTATATTTATTGGAAAGGAGCATCAATCGCATGCACTTTCACCACCTTGTGAAGTTCATAACTTATTTTAATAAACTGCATGCTTTCCCTAGTGGTAGTGGGAGGACCGCACAACATACCATTGCGTGACTCCAAGTTTACTTCGATATGATGTTTATTATATCAATATTTGCGCATAAAGGCGTTTCCATCGCCATTTCTCACATAGCTAATTTTACTGACAAAAATATCCTACCTTGTGTAGCATATTTTGTTTTGTCGACATTTGGAAAGTTTACCGACAAAATTTGATGTTTCCATCAGGCCTGTCATTACTTTTTTTGTTATCCGACATGTACTTTACTTGCATAAAACAACAACAAAATACTTAAATACATGTCATTTTGTCCTTGAAACAATTAAATTAAATACTGTAGAATTCCAATTATTCCTATGGAGGACTGCTTTTCTGAGGAGTGCCAATATGGCTGACCGGTGGCTTCAAAGCCTGTCATTGGCCAATACTTAGCATCAGCAATCCAGGGTTTATATATAATTGATTAAAATGCCAGCTCATGTGGGGGATTTATGTAGATTTATGGCGCTTTCAATACAACTGGTGCCGCGTTCAAAACAACTGGGAACGCTGAAAAATATGAGGTGAAATCATGACATCAGGTCGGAAAGTCGGAGCTCTAGAAAGAGGCCCGAGTTGGATTTCCGAGGTGGATGACCATTCAAATAAAAATTTTCCAGTCACAGCTCGTTTTTTCCATGTTCCCAGTTGTCTTGAACGCGGCAATAGCATGCGCAATTTGAGCTACTCCAGGAAATTACGTTGATGTGATGTCATTAAACCTGGCTGAGTCTACCTTTTAACTTTAACAAACACACATTTGTAATGGCACTATTTTTACAAGATTAAGGGTGGGACACAGCCAGTTGAATAAGACATTAAATGTGATAGGAAAGCATCCAACAGGAAAGTGTGATTATTGTCAGGAAACAGAGACCGTGGAGCATGTATTGCTACAGTGTAGGCCAGGGTTCTTCAATTCCGGTCCTGGAGGGCCGAAACACCTCTGTTTTTCATCCTCTCCTTCTAATCAGGGGCTTATTCAGACCTGGGACACCAGGTGGGTGCAATTAACTACCAGGTAGAAATAAAAAACAGAAGTGTTTCGGCCCTCTAGGACCGGAATTGAAGAACCTTGGTGTAGGCAGTATGAGAGGGAAAGAGAGAGGATGAGATCTAGTATGAGGGAAAAGGGAAATTAGTTTAAAGAGTATATTGAGTAGAACGTCATTAGATATAGTCTCAAATATGTTAACTTTTTTAAGAGCAACGGGGCTGGCAGGTAGGATTTAGTTTCTCCCAGTCTCTGGCCCACACTCCAGTACAGTAGGTGGCGGTAATGCACCAAAACGTTGGATGCCAACCGCCGATAAACCCCACTGAAGAAGAAGATTTGTACGGCATAGCTTTAGAGGGCCACCTGTATTGATTAATGTGGTGGGAGGGTGTTGATCCATCTGATTTCTTTAAGAGACGTCTGGAAACTGTGTATCAGGGTTTTGTGGCCATTTACACAGATGGTTCAAAAGATCCAAGGACAGGACGTACTGGGTCAGCATTTGTAGTGCAGGAATGTGGGGTGAAAGTCAGGAAACGTATTACAGATAATCTGGCTGTATATACGGCGGAGCTGATGGCCATACTGTTGGCCTTGCAGTGGGTGGAGGAAGTCAAACCAGACAGAGTAGTTATTTGCTCAGATTCAAGTGCAGTGTTAATGAGTCTCCAGTCCTTTAGCTCACGTAGCAGACAATACATGCTTTATGAGGTGCTACAAACCCATGGCAGGATTAAACACATCTCCCGAGTGGCGCAGTGGTCTAAGGCACTGTGCATCGCAGTGCTAGCTGTGCCACTAGAGATCCTGGTTCGAATCCAGGCTCTGTCGTAGCCGGCCGCGACCGGGAGACCCATGGGGCGGCGCACAATTGGCCCAGCGTCGTCCAGGGTAGGGGAGGGAATGGCCGGCAGGGGTGTTGGTAGAGCACGGCGTTTGCAACGCCAGGGTTGTGGGTTCGATTCCCACGGGGGGCCAGCACTAACTGTAAGTCGCACTGGATAAGAGCGTCTGCTAAATTACTAAAATGTAATGTAAATGTATACAGATACGTTTTTTTTCTTTTCAGCTTAATCAGCTTAATATTGCAGATAGATTGTAACTTCCATCAATGTAATTGTCTGCATCACTTCCAATCCCCCATGTTATATATATACATACACATAGATATACATATACATATACATATATATATATATATATACATATATATACACACATACACACACACACATACATACACACATACATACATACATACATATCCTATACATATCCTTTAAAAAAAATATATTCCCCTTTATTACTTTCCAACCCCGCCACCCTTTCCCTAATTTGAGTAAACTAGTGAACAACAATGCTTAGGTCTCTACTTCCATCTTATACTTACTATCTACATTTTATGGACACAGTCAATTTTACAATAATTATATTTTGTTTGTTTTTTCTCCTGAACTTCTTCTACTCTCAACCTCTCCGATCATTTTCATGATGTCCATCCGGTTTGCTTCTATATGCCATATCTTTCTAACTGTGCTCTTTCACAAAAGCTCCCAACCTACAACCTATATACTTATTATGGACACAGTATGCTTACATTATTAGTTATCTTGTTATTATTTGTTGTTAGTTGTTATTAGTCCCATCCTTCAATTCCATTCAACACCTCCCATCTATCTCTTAACACCATCCATATAGCATTTCTATTTGCCATATATATTTCAACTGTACTGTGATGTCTTTCAAAAGTTCTGAACCTTTCTATTATCATTGTTTCTACAGATTGTGAATTGAAAATAAACGTTTTTGCTAAAAGTATTATTATATTATTGATCGATTGACTATGACTTTTCAGATCACCCAGTAATGCTATCTGCAAGGTTAGCTCCAGGTAAATATTGCAATCCTTGAACCATTCCTGGACCTGTGTCCAAAAACAAGCTACAAATGGACAGTACCAAAACAAATGATCTAATGATTCTGTCTCTTCGCAGCAAAATCTGCAGAGCTGGGAAGATTGTATCCCCCATATAAATAACATTATATTTGTAGCATGAATTTTATATAATAATTTAAATTTAAAGATTCTAAGTTTTGAATCCGGTGTCGTTTTGTGTATCAGTTCATAAACACTGCCATTGGATCGGTACGTCAAAAATCTCTTCCCAACTATTTTGCAATCTATATGGGACGGCTGTCAATCCTTTGGTCCTTAAATGAAACTGATTTATTTATTATTTATCACAGTTTTCCTTAACCAATCATGTTCTTTAATGCAAGGCCGACAGACAAGTTCCTTACTTTCTCCCCCTTCCACTTTCCTCTTCCATTTTTGCAGTAAGGCTGCAATTATTTGGTTGTAATTTTGGGTAGAGCAGACATTTCCATATGTTTTTGTTAGCTGCATGTGCGACATAACTCCACCAGTCCTACCGATTATTGTCAAGGCTGAGGTGTATGTGGTGTGGGAGTCAGGCGCAGGACACCGAAGCTTAGTCCAACAAAGTTTACTTGTGAAAACCACAAGGCAAAGATACAATGAACGGCCTCAAAACAAAACAGAGGCGAGCAATTACGCAACTAAGCGTGAGACAACACGTAATCAGACACAAACGGACACAGGTGTAATAGACAGACAAAAGCAATCAAACATAGAGACATTCAACGGTGGCAGCTAGTATTCCGGGGACGACGAACGCCGAAGCCTGCCCGAACTAGGAGGAGGAGCAGCCTCGGCAGAATCCGTGACAGTACCCCCCCCCCTTGGCCTCGGGGACGGCCAGGAGGACGCGGACCCGGGCGCGTGGGATGCCCACGGTGGAACTCAGTCAGGAGGGATGGATCTAGGATGTCCCTCCTAGGCACCCAGCACCGTTCCTCCGGACCGTACCCCTCCCACTCCACGAGATACTGGAGACCACTCATCCGGCGCCTCGAGTCCAAGATGGTCCGGACCCTGTACGCCGGGGCCCCCTCGATGTCCAAAGGGGGCGGAGGGGTCTCTCCTATCTCATCTTCTTGGAGTGGGCCAGCTACCACCGGCCTGAGAAGAGACACATGGAACGAGGGGTTAATATTCTTGTACTCAATAGGCAGTTGTAACCTGTAACACACCTCGTTCAATCTTCTCAGGACTTTAAAGGGCCCCACAAACCGCCGACCCAGCTTCCGGCAGGGCAGGCGAAGGGGCAGGTTTCGAGTCGAGAGCCAGACTCGATCTCCCGGTGCGTACACCGGTCCCTCACTGCGGTGGCGATCGGCGCTCGCCTTTTGTTGACGGATGGCCCGCTGCAGATGGACATGGGCAGCGTCCCACGTCTCCTCTGAGCGCCGAATCCACTCATCCACCGCAGGGGCCTCGATCTGGCTCTCGTGCCATGGTGCCAGGACCGGCTGATACCCTAAAACACACTGGAAAGGTGTTAAATTGGTGGAGGAGTGGCGGAGAGAGTTCTGGGCCATCTCTGCCCAGGGGATATACCTAGACCACTCCCCCGGCCGGCCCTGGCAATACGACCTCAGAAACCTACCCACATCCTGGTTGACTCGTTCAACCTGCCCATTGCTCTCTGGGTGGTACCCCGAGGTAAGGCTCACCGAGACCCCCAAGCGTTCCATGAACGCCCCCCAGACTCTGGAGGTGAACTGGGGACCTCGGTCAGACACAATATCCTCGGGGACCCCATAGTGCCGGAACACGTGGGTAAATAGGGCCTCAGTGGTCTGTAGGGAAGTAGGGAGACCCGGCATTGGAAGGAGACGACAGGCCTTGGAAAACCGATCCACAACGACCAAAATGGTGGTATTCCCCTGGGAGGGGGGTAGGTCGGTCACAAAATCCACCGAGAGGTGGGACCATGGTCGTTGTGGAACGGGCAGGGGATGTAACTTTCCCCTGGGCAAATGTCTAGGTGCCTTACACTGGGCGCACACCGAGCAGGAGGAGACATAAGCCCTCACATCCTTAGCTAACGTTGGCCACCAGTATTTCACGCTAAGGCAGTGCACTGTCCGGCCAATACCTGGATGTCCAGAGGAGGGAGATGTATGAGCCCAATAAATAAGGCGATCACGAACCTCGAGCGGAACGTGCGTCCGCCCCACAGGACACTCGGGGGGAGTAGGGTCGGTACGCAGTGCCCGCTCGATCTCCGCATCGACCTCCCACACCACCGGAGCCACCAGACAAGACTCCGGCAGTATGGGAGTAGGCTCAATGGACCTCTACTCTGTGTCATACCGCCGGGACAGGGCGTCTGCCTTACCGTTCTGGGACCCTGGGATGTATGTGATCTTAAAAACAAACCGGGTCAGGAACATGTTCCACCTAGCCTGACGAGGGTTCAATCTCCTAGCTGCCCGGATGTACTCCAGGTTACGGTGGTCAGTCAGAATGAGGAAAGGGTGTTGAGCCCCCTCAAGCCAATGCCTCCACACCTTTAGGGCCTGGACTACAGCTAACAGCTCCCTGTCCCCTACGTCATAATTACGCTCCGCCGAGCTGAGCTTCTTAGAATAGAACGCACAGGGGCGGAGCTTAGGTGGTGTGCCGGACCGTTGCGACAGGACTGCCCCAATACCGGCCTCGGACGCGTCTACCTCTACTTGGAATGGTAAAGAGGGATCCGGATGCGCCAGCACCGGAGCCGAGGTGAACAGGTTTTTCAGTTTGGTAAATGCCCTGTCCGCCTCAGCTGACCACTGCAAGCGAACTGGACCTCCCTTTAGCAGGGACGTAATGGGAGCTGCAACCTGTCCAAAGCCCCGGATAAACCTCCGGTAGTAATTAGCAAAACCCAAAAACTGCTGCACCTCTTTTACAGTGGTTGGAGTTTGCCAATTACGCACGGCCGACACACGGTCAACCTCTATCTTCACACCAGACGCGGACAACCGATAACCCAAAAAGGAGACGGACTCCTGGAAGAACAAGCATTTCTACACGGCTCCGCGGAAGTGCCGCTCCTGTTTGGAGATTTATCGCACAATCCCCCTGTCTATGAGGTGGTAGCCGTGTTGCCCTCGTTTTGCTGAACACAAGTGCTAAATCCTCATATTCAGGGGGAATGCGCATTGCGGGCACTTGGTTCGGACTCTCTACCGAGGTCGCCCCTAAGGAAACACCTAGACATCTCCCTACACACTGGGCAGACCACTCCATAAGAGCCCTCTGTTGCCACGCAATGGTAGGATCATGGGCGCTTAACCAGGGAAGCCCCAGCACCACGGGATACGCAGGAGAGTCAATCAGATAAAACTGAATGATCTCCTCATGACCCCCCTGCGTCGTCATCTTAAGTGGTGCTGTGACTTCTCTGATCAACCCCAACGGCCGGCTGTCTAGGGCATGAACAGGAAAGGGGGCTTCTACCGGCCGAAGGGGAATTCCTAACCTATAACAAAATGCTTGATCAACAAAATTCCCAGCTGCGCCTGAATCTACTAGCGCCTTATGCTGGGAATGAGGTGCCACCTGTGGAAATCTCACAGGTATATACATGTGACCAACAGAGAGCTCTGGGTAAGTGGGGCGCCTACTCACCTGAAATGACTCCCCAGTGCGTGACCTGTTGTCCCCTCTCCCAGGAGACCCTCCCCAGCACCTGGCCGCGGTGTGCCCTCCACGGCCACAGTTGGTGCAGGGGATGGCCCCCCTCGGGTTCTCTCTCCTCCTCTCTCTAGCGCCAGCACCTCCGAGCTCCATGGGAATCGGCTCGGAGGTGCTGGAGGGTGGAATGGACGACCCCCACTCGGGACGTCCGCGGGTAGCCAGCAGTGTGTCTAGACGGATGGAGATGTCCACCAACTGGTCGAAGGTTAGGTTGGTGTCCCTGCAGGCCAGCTCACGACGAATGTCCTCTCGTAGGCTACACCGGTAATGGTCGATGAGGGCCCTCTCATTCCACCCCGCATCCGCCGCTAGAGTCCGGAACTCCAGGGCGAACTCCTGTGCGCTCCTCTTCCCCTGTCGGAGGTGGAACAGACGCTCCCCCGCCGCCTTCCCCTCAGGTGGATGATCGAAGACAGCCCTGAAGCGGCGGGAGAACTCCGCGTAGGTGATGGTAGCGGCGTCTATTCCCCTCCATTCGGCGTTGGCCCACTCTAACGCCTTGCCGGATAGACAGGAGATGAGGGCGGAGACGCTCTCGTATCCCGAGGGCGCAGGGTGTATGGTGGCCAGGTAGAGTTCCACCTGCAGGAGGAACCCCTGACACCCTGCTGCAGAACCATCATATGCCCTCGGGAGCGAGAGCCGAATGCCACTGGGTTCCGGTGCTGAGAGAGGAGGACTGGCCGTTGGTGATGAGATGGTGTGAGAAGGCGTGGGCACCTCTCCCGTAACCAACCGGCGCAGAGTGTTGGACACCTCGTTCATGGCGGCCCCAAGTTGCCGGATCATGGTGTCTTGGTCGCTGATCCGATCCTCCAGCGACTTGGGTGCCGCCACTGCTCCTGCTGACTCCATACTGGTGTGTTGTTCTGTCAAGGCTGAGGTGTATGTGGTGTGGGAGTCAGGCGCAGGACACCGAAGCTTAGTCCAACAAAGTTTACTTGTGAAAACCACAAGGCAAAGATACAATGAACGGCCTCAAAACAAAACAGAGGCGAGCAATTACGCAACTAAGCGTGAGACAATAAAACAACAAAACAGAGAAATAACACGCAGCACTACGGACAGGCAAAAAACAACACACAACCTAACCAATACAAAACAGGCAACTTATAGCACACGTAATCAGACACAAACGGACACAGGTGTAATAGACAGACAAAAGCAATCAAACATAGAGACATTCAACGGTGGCAGCTAGTATTCCGGGGACGACGAACGCCGAAGCCTGCCCGAACTAGGAGGAGGAGCAGCCTCGGCAGAATCCGTGACAATTATATCATTTACGAAGATTATAACTCTTTTAAACATTTTGTGAAAAAATTTTTTTTTGTCAATTTGTATATTTGAGTTTAACCACAATATTTGTTGCATTATTTGTTCTGTAGTTTCTGGAGGATTAAATTGCAACCAACTTTCTATAGCTTGTTTTAGAAATAGTGATATTTGGGAGATGATTTCCTTTTCAAATAACTGAAAGTGAGTGGTTGTAATCTGAATAAAGGGAAAAAGGCCATTCTTGAACATTGGGTGAGACAATCTTACTAATTTGCTAGAGAACCAGTTCGGATTTAAGTATAACTTTTGTATGACTGAAGCTTTTAGAGATAGGTCTAATGCTTTAATGTTTAATAATTTCTGTCCTCCGAATTCATATTCATTATATAAATAGGCCCGTTTAATTTTGTCTGGCTTGCCGTTTCAAATAAAATGGAATATTTTTTTCTCATATAATTTAAAAAACTGTTTGCTAGGCGTAGGCAAGACCATAAGCAAATAGGTAAACTGGGATAAGACTAACGAGTTAATCAGGGTGATTTTTCCACAAATTGACAGGTATTTACCTTTCCATGGTAGCAAAATCTTATCTATTTTTGCTAACTTTCTATTAAAATGTATGATGTGTGATCATTTATTTCCTTTGGGATATGTATTCCGAGTATATCCACATCACCATCAGACCATTTTATTGGTAAACTACATGGTAATGTAAAAATTGTATTTTTTTGTGATCCAATACGTAATATAGTACATTTGTCATAATTTGGTTGTAATCCAGAGAGGTTAGAAAATGTATCTAGATCCTCTATGAGGCTGTGGAGGGATTCTAGTTGTGGATTTAAAAGAAAACATGAATCATCAGCGTACAATGACACCTTTGTTTTTAAGCCCTGGATTTCTAATCCCCTGATATTATTGTTGGATCTGATTTTAATAGCTAACATCTCGATGGCCACAATAAATAGATATGCCGATAGTGGACAACCTTGTTTCACTCCTCTTGACAGTTTAAAACTTTCTGAGAAATAGCCATTATTTACTATTTTACACCCAGGGTTACTATACATGATTTTGACCCATTTTATAAGAGATTCTCCAAAATTGAAATGCTCCAGTCGTACTTGATCAAATGCCTTTTCGAAGTCTGCTATGAATAGCAGGCCTGGTTTCCCAGATTTTCCATAGTGTTCTATTGTTTCCAATACTTGCCTTATGTTATCTCCAATGTATCTTCCATGTAAAAAACCTGTCTGATTAGAATGAATAATATCCGACAATACCTTTTTAATTCTATGCGCTATACATTTTGCTAGAATTTTTGCATCACAACACTGAAGTGTAAGTGGCCTCCAATTTTTTAAATGGACTGGATCTTTATATTTTCCACTTGTATCCTGTTTCAGTAATAATGAGATCAGACCTTCTTCTTGAGTGTTAGATAATCTACCATTTACATAGGAGTGGTTAAAACATGCTAATAATGGTCCTCTTAGTATATCAAAAAAGGTTTGGTATACCTCGATTGGTATGCCATCCAACCCTGGAGTTTTCCCGAACTTAAAGTCTTTAAAGTTAAAGTTCCTCCTCTGTAATTTCACCTTCACATGAGTCTTTCTGTATGGCTGTTAATTTTACATTATCAATAGAAAAAAATCTACAATTAGCTTCAGTTAGAGGAGATGGAGGCGACTGACACGAAAACATATGCTTAAAGTACTTTGTTTCCTCCTTCAAAATATCATTTGGTGAATCATGGGTGACTCCGTCAATTGTAACCAGTTTCATAAAATTATTTTTGGTAGCATTCCTATGTTGAAGATTAAAAAAGAATTTGGTGCATTTTTCCCCATATTCCATCCAGTTTGCTTTATTTTTATAATACATTACACTTGATCTTTCTTGAATAAGTTTCTCCATTTCTTTTTGTTTTTCCTCTAATTTATTCTGAGCCTCTATGTTACAGTTTTTATTGCCATCTATCTGTTCTGTTAGACTTTCTATTTCCTTTGTTAGTATAAACTCTTTTGACCTAAATTGCTTTTGTTTTCGAGATGAGTACTGAATTGCATGGCCTCTAAAGGCACATTTTAAAGGTGTCCCATACAATAAGGGGATTTGCTGTACCTATGTTATGTCGGAAAAGTCAGTTATAAATTCCTTTGTCCTAGTTAAAAATAAATTATCATCCAATAGGCTTTGATTAAATTTCCAATATCCTCGCCCACGTGGAAATTCAGTAAGAGTAATGTATATGCCAATTATATGATGGTCCGACCGCATTCTGACCCCTACAAACACTTTTTAAACGTTTGGTGTCAACGAGAATGAGATAAGAAAGAAGTCAAGACGACTAGCTTGATTGAGTCTCTGCCATGCATATCTCACTAGATCAGGATATTTAAGCCTCCATATATCTACTAGTTCTAATGTATTCATGACATTCACGATTTCCCTAAGAGCATGTGGGTGATTGTTTGTGGTGTGATTTCCTTTACGGTCCATTGAGCTATTTAAAACAGTATTATAATCCCCCACCATAATAATATTGTCTTGAATTGCTTGCAGGGTTGATAATTTATTATATATATTGTCAAAGAAGTGTGGATCATCATTATTTGGTCCGTAAAGGTTAATGAGCCATATCTGTTTATGGTCCAATAACATATTTAAAATAATCCATCTACCTTGCGTATCTATTTGGACAATTTGCACATTCTGATCGAAATTACTATTAATTAATATCATCACCCCTTTTGAATTTCTTTGCCCATCGGAGAAGTATATTTCGCCCCCCCATTCATTTTTCCACGCAACTTCATCTAGGATTGTTGAATGAGTTTCCTATAAACAATAGATATTATATTCCTTCTCTTTGAGCCATGTAAATATTGTTATTCTTTTGTTATTATCAGCTAAGCCATTACAATTATAACTGGCTATACTTATTTCACCATACACCACCATAATGAGATACAAGTTTCAAGTCTATTTATCATTATATATGTTTGTAAATTTACCAATAAAAAATACTGTAATGATTGAGTGTCCGTATAGCTGTACCGTGATATTTGCATTGCTACTAAGTAACCCTTCAATTGTTCTCCACTAATTCCCCCGCTAAAGCCCCTCCCCATTCCAAGTTGAGCCGTCATCCCAGTGATCGGCATCCCACCCACGTCCCTCCGGATCCCTAGGGCCCCGAGAGGCCAGGACCTATCCATCGAAAACAGCACACAGTGCCAGCCACAAAACAGAAGCAGAATAACCTCCAAAAGCATTTCCAATGCTGTCACCTCTCTCTATATATAACTATTAAAAAATATATATCTATTCAAATATCTTGCATATCTTATTTTCCATCATTATCAATTAATATGTGTAATAATGTCGGCAGTTCATGAGTAGGATTTTAACATATAACCCGGATTGCCATTGTATTACGTTTAATTTATTGACAAGCAATTATTATCCTAGCAAACAATTACCGCGGTCCATCCCATACTCCCCCCAACATCCCCACCCCCCCACAACAGATGCGGGACAAACACACACGCACATACTCACATACTCCAACACACTCAACCCCTTTCCTCCACAATCAACCATAAAATCAGATGCTCAACGGTTGTTACATCCCAGAGCCCAACTCAAGAAAGGACCTGATTTACGAGTGTACCTCCCATTCACCAGACTGGAGGGAAGGCAACAGGGCTTCACAAAGGGAATCCCCAGGCTAGAGAGCACCCTGGCTGCGTATCTCGTGCCGGGTTCGAGTCCCTGGCCCTCTTCCAAAAAGGCCACTTTGACGGGACGTGGGGGAGAGAATGGAGGATGGCACAGTAACGAGTTCGACTGCGCCCGCTATTTCCCCCCACCATTCTGTTGAGGGTACGGACAGGGGCGGTGTGTTCATTAGGGCGATATGGGCGACGCACTGCCAAACGGGAAAAGGAAGGGATTTTTTTTTTAATCAATTATATCACGGCAACAGTAGTTATCAGTGTTCTAATCTAGACGTCTGATCTGCCACTAAATGTCCAATCAGGCTAAAGTCGTGCTTCAAATGGCCCCGCCCCTTTTGGTGCGATTTCAGTCAGGTTGAAAATCGCCCCAGAAGTATCTCATAGACTCTCATGTAAAATCTATTTTTTTCAAATATCAGAGCTTTCAATACAATCTCTATGGGTTTCTGAGGGCTTGCACTTACGCGCTTTCGTCATACGTAACATAACCATGAACGTAACTAAGAAAAGAGCGGGTAGCAGCGTCAATCAATTCACGTACTACTATCAAGATGGCAGCGTTCAGTGCAACTCGATTGTCTCTTTAAAAGAAGTTCACATCAAAGACCATTCAAAACGAGCTACTGGAGTGTATGCTAGCGGTCATGAGGGAACATATTGTGGAGGAGGTGAAGTCGGCGAACTTCGTAGCTATCCAAGCTGACGAGACCACGGACGTTTCTCTGCTTGTGCTGAGGTACATAGATAGCAACGACAAAGTGCAGGAGCGCTTTTTTGAGTTCCTTCCCATCTCGGAATCAACCTCAGTCTCAATCGCCAGTGTGCTTTTGGAGAGACTGAACGGTCTTTTTGCCGAGGACGAGAAAGTCAAACTGTGGTGCACTGGCACTGTACCAGGTTCTCATGAGCTACAACCTCCAGGAGACGTTCTCTGAGACTGTGACTCTGTTGAACATCCTCATAACTACTCCCATGACAACAGCTGAAGCTGAGAGATGTTTCTCAACTTTGACACGAGTTAAGACATTCCTGCGAAATTCAATGGGCCAGGAACGTCTGAATGCACTGGCCATGCTTTCCATGGAGAGGGAACTAGTCCTCAGCATGCCTGATTTCAATGAGAAAGTCATTGACCGCTTTGCTGCATTGAAAGAGAGAAGAGAACAGTTTCAGTACAAGTAATGTAGCCTCTCTCTCTCTTTGTCCCTCCCTGTCTGTCTCTTTAACACACACACGCCCAAATCAGTTCACAGTTGATGTTGTTTAAAATAGTTATTTTTCATTTAAAAAAAAAGTAAAACAAATAAAATAATCTGTTCATGTTCATTTTTACAAATCTATACAATTGGCCAGAATATGGTTGTTCATATTTACAAATCTATACAATTGGCCAGAATATGGTTGTTCATTTTTACAAAGCCATACAGATAGCTGTGTTTACCTTTTCTATAAATTATTTTCAAATTCTGTTTTCAGGCAAAATGTATATCACTGTTCATTTTCACAAATCTATACAAGAGGGCAGAATATGGAAGTCTATAAAAATTTCTTATTACCAATAACTTGCATCAATGTTTTCAGTAGCCTCTATCAAAAGCTCCTGCTTGCTTGTTGTGAATTATGCTCAGGTGCACATATTTCCAATTCAACCATGAGGCAAAAAATGTGGTAAAAGCTCTTGTTGATCCTGCAATCTGAACAAATACCAAGATGCTGTATTTTCAGCTGATATTTCATTTGTTTATGGAAATGCATATTGTTTATGCAGTGTTGAGGAATGTGAAAGAACACCCTTGATTATTTTTACTGTGATAACTTATTTTGCTTTTGTGAGCCAACACTTTTGAGATCAGTCAATAAATGCTTCTGGCATTGACTTATATGCTGCCCCTGTCTTCATGTTGTTGCTGGACATATCTTTTTTAAAATGTGTGTAGGTCACCTAAATCATCAGAAAAATTGCCCCCCCTGAGAATTTTTTCAGGAGCCGCCACTGGGTACGGAGGATAAGATTTTTGTTGATGTGTGTAATAAAGAGTTGGCTCCACCTGACTTTGTCACAAAAGAGCCCCTTTTCCATAATACATCCGAGAGCATTCGACTTTTCTCACCCTCTCTCTCTCTCTCTCTCTCACCACTCTGAGTGCAGCTCAGCCCACCTAGAGTGTGTAGCTGAGCGCACACATGAGGCAGGTGTAAATAAGGTATCAAGGCGCCACCTTGTGTTACCTCATAAAGACCTCACTTTACAGACTTCTAGGAGTGCTGTAGTGAGTGTCTCACATAGCAGGCTGCAGTGTCAGCCAGATAATGGCATGATGACGCAACCGCTATTCGGGGACGCCGTTCTGTCTCAGGCTAACGCCTCAGTCAGTGCAGTTCAGACCCGTGCTGCATTCACGGAGGGCCGGAATACTACGGTTACGAGTTTAACCAACGTATCGGCGCCCCCGTTTCTCTCAGAACGCGCTGACAGTTCCTCTCCCTTTCTGGGGAGGCCCGCCTTGGGCCGTTCCACCACTTCAGTGTTGGGGAACAGCGGCGGCGAGGGCCATAGAGGAATACAGGTCCTTCCTACTGAAAGTACCACAGCTTTACGCTCTTCTGCTTTCTCTGCATTGCTGGGAGTGGCGGCGAAGCTGTACTCTCTCCCACTGGCTAGACCAGGTGCTGGAGAAGGGTTATGCCATCCATTTCCATCGGATCCTTGAAGGGTAGCCCTGTTGCTAGCCCTGAGAAGGTTTAGTCCGAATCACACGGTAATGGCGCTGTCAGTCACTCTTGGGTCTCATGTCGTCAGCCCATTTCGTGGTCCCGCTGGGACGCATGCGCAGGATGCAGCGATGGTTCGCCCAACTAAGACTAGACCCAGTGCGTCAACGTCGTTGGTTGGTGGTGGTTCCTCTCTCGCTCAATGCAGATCTGAACTATTGGAGAGACCCGAGCGTTCTCACGCACGGAGTCCCAATAGGCAAAGTGTCCTCCTACATTCCAGTGTTTACAGATGCTTCTCTGACTGGATGGGGAGGGACATGTCAGACCCAAGCGATAGGAGGTGTGTGGCCTCTTTCGAGTCGCCACATCAACCTCTTGGAGTTGGAAACGGTTCGACTGGTTCTGGCCCACTTCGCGTCTAACCTTCGGGGTCGCGATGTGTTGGTCTGGTCAGACAACCAGACCACAGTAGCCTACATAAATCGACAGGGAGGAGTCAGGTCTCCTGCACTCCACCGGTCGGCTGAGGAATTGTGGCTGTGGGCTCACGAGCACCTTCGCTCGTTGAGAGCAGCACACATTCCAGGCTACTTGAACGTGGGAGCAGACCTCATGTCTCGAGGGGGTCCTCGAGACGACGAGTGGCGTCTGCACCTGGACATTGTTCTCCAAATTTGGGAACAGTTCGGGAGAGCCGAGGTGGATCTATTCGCGTTGCCTGCTCTACTAGAGCCGGTGGAGTTGGACGGTTTTGGAGTCACGTGGCCTGCTCTCCCTTGTCCTCTATGGTTCTCTCTAAGAGAGCAGGACGAACCGCCACTGGGGAGGGACGCGTTTGCGCACCGACCGTGGCCGAGAGTTCTCCTGTATGCATTCCCACCCCTCTCCTGTATTCTCCCACTGTTAGCCTGGGTGAGATCATGCGGGCTGTCAATAATATTGGTGGCCCCCGATCGCCCGGCTCCATGGTTTGCGGCGATGAGTCAGATGTTGATTGCGCCACCTTGGCCGATTCCACATCGATGGGACGCGTTGTCTCAGGCGGGGGGCTCGATAGGGCAATTGCCCATATTCGGCCAACCACTGAAGGCTTGGCTCCTGAGAGGGACAGGCTAGAGCGCCGTGGGTTATCTGATTCAGTAATCAGGACCATACAGGGTTCATGTGCCGGTTCCACTTCCAGGGTGTATGCCAGTAAATGGAACGTGTTTTCACAGTGGTGTGTCACAGAGAATGTAGACCCCACGAACTGTCGGGTTGAGAGTGTACTCTCGTTCCTGCAGTTTATGTTTGATAAGCAGCGATCGCCCGCCACCATTTAGGTGTTTTCAGCGGCGATTTCAGCTTGTCACAAGGGGTTTGGCTGAGACACTGTCTTTAGCCACCCTTTAGTGAAACGTTTCCTATTAGGAACGCGGCGGCTTAGGCCGATGCCTAGAGCCACGCTTCCTCAGTGGGATTTGGCTTTGGTACTCGAAGCGCTCTGTGAGTCGCCGTTCGAGCCATTGAATCAAATACCCCTCAAGATGCTGTCATTGAAGACGGCACTGTTGCTCGCTTTGACCACTGCTAAGTGTGTCAGTGATTTGTGCGCTCTGTCGACGAGAGCCGACTGCCTCGCCATTAATGGCGATTTGAGCAGGGCGGTGTTACGTCCTAACCCGGCTTTTATGCCGAAGGTTATTAAGAGCTCATATAGATCACAGATCGTTGAGCTGTGGGCCTTTTCTCCCCCTCCTCATGGGGAGAGGAGAGAGGAGAGGCTCCATTGCCTGTGCCCGGTACGTGCTTTGGCATGTTATGTGGAGCGCACGGCGGCGATTAGGTCATCGCCTCAGTTGTTTGTGTGTCACGGTGCGGCTGCACTGGGTAGACCACTTTCAAAACAGCGTTTGTCTCACTGGCTTTGTGAAGGCATTGAGACGGCGTATGAGGCAGCGGGGCGACCATTGCCTCAGGGTGTAAGAGCTCACTCCACTCGTGGAGTAGCAGCTTCTACGGCTCTTTTCAGAGGCACAGGAGTAGAGGATATTTGTGCAATGGCATCGTGGTCGTCACTGTCTCCTTTTATCAGTTTCTATCTCTTGGATATGTCTTCTAACTCTTTGGCTCAGTCTGTACTCAGCGTGGCTGAGGGGAGGACTTGAGGTAAGAGAGAGGAATGCAGGACCGAGGAGACAGGTCTCTTTCAGGTCTGCTTCTGATAGAAAGACATATTTTAGCATGACTCCTGACTGACATGTTCAGTACAGTAGAAGGCATGTATTGATTTGCCCACCAGTGAATAACTGGGTTGTGGCGGAATGATGAGGGACAATAGTAGTAACCTTGGTTACGGTACTATTAGACCGGTCATGACAATTTTGACGGAATGTGACGTCATTTATCTGCTTGTTCAGATTAGTATGAATCATGTTCTGGGATCTACCCACTAATGGGGTTCCATTGATTGAGTGGGGCGGGCTACCGTGTACACAATGTAGAGTGACACTTTGTGTTATTCCATTAGTGGTCGGTATTGTTGTAACAGGATATTGAGGTACCATCTATCTGCTAGTACAGATTAGTATGGTCCATTTTCTGGTTATCTGCCCACCAGACATTGGTGATGCCATTGGACTAGGTGGGCGGATTTGAACCGAGGACGCAGTATATTGTGATACAGTGTGTTACAGTACTGCGGGACTTGGTCGCAGCCATTGCTAGGCCCGACCTTTTCATTTAGATGGGAAGTGTTGGGCTCGGCAGGGAGTACATTTTGGAGCTTGCGCTCCGCCTTACACCAATAGGAGCAGAGCTCCCCTATGGGGTGGAGCTCCACAATATAGAACAATAGTTACCAGAGTGTAACTCCAGTTCTATGAGTGGAGCAGAGCCCCATCGGACTTAAGGCCCTGCCGACCCTCTAGTCTCGCTGAAGATCATTTCTCGGGAGGCTGATTGAGGGGAAGCGTCCCGTCTTATAGGGACACCTGTACTCCTATTGGCGGGTGTGTGCATAATTTTGTCTCAGGCTGTTCGCTGCTTAGGCAGCGGGGTAAACCAATAGGAGCAGAGCTCCCCTACGCTGAACACAACTCACCACAATGATATTATCGAAATGTATCGCGAGAAATCACGAGAACGTAGCAACAAGACAACAAAAATAAATTTGTAGACAACAAGCCTGCATACAAGATGGCGCTGGTATGCCGGGACAAGAAATCTACTGCTGCCCATTTAAAGGCAGACCTTAATCGGACTGACAACAGCTCTGGTGTCCGACAACTTAAAGAACTGCTTGATTGTGTTCTTGATCCAGAAAAGCCAGCGGCAGACACAGAAGCCCTTGACTGGTGTAAATGTCTAATAGCAGGAGGAGAAGGTTTCGAGGAGTTCTGCAAAACGGTCCGGTCCTATGACAACGCTACTCTATGTGGCTTGGTTTGGACAGCCAATTTTGTGGCATACCGCTGTCGGACCTGTGGCATTTCTCCTTGCATGTCACTTTGTGCAGAGTGTTTTAACAACGGCGATCACACAGGCCATGATTTCAACATGTTCAGGAGCCAGGCTGGTGGGGCCTGTGACTGTGGAGACAGTAATGTCATGCGAGAAACTGGGTAAGTCTTTAGGAGCGTTAGCTGGCTAATAGCTAGCTAACTAACTAGATTGTAAGTGACAATTTCTAATTAATTGACGAAGCTTAATACTTGCCATTATTTGACAGCAACTGACATTATCAAACAAAAACAAGAAACTATGGGGTATGGCTAGCTAGCTAAATTGGCTAACTAACTAGGCTGTCAATGATGATTGGCTAGATTGATGGCTAACAGCTAGCTAGCAAAGTTCTACGTGGTAGTAACGTCACTGGATGCTGCCTTACGCCGGAGTGTCAATTTGTAAAACATGCAACAAAGGTCCCTGCCTTTTTATAATTGTACTGACATGTATGTTGTCAATGAACATGCCATTGTTGTGCTTGATAAACCACTAATCCTACAAGGTTTCTAGGATAATGACACCTTTTCCCTGCAGAATAACTCAATCACTTCCTGTGAAATTTCAGCTCTTCTTTGATCCTTACTCCCCACCATTCCTCCGAGTTATATGTTTACTTTTCTGCTGTAATTTTGTTTGATGAATGACATGGCATAACATTTTGTTCAAGGCAGCCAGATATACTAGTAGCCTATATTAAAATGCACATCATTTTGCACTTTCAAAGGAAGATGAAATATACTGCTAGTGTCCATTAGATAGGTTGTCGAGTAATTATTCCCAAATACTTTAATTTATTTTGGGTCCTTCTGAAATAAAGATATATGGATGTGTGTTGTTCTCTATCAGATTTTGCAGACGGCATCGGTTAAGAACCGGGGAAAATGTCCCCTCAGTCCCCCGAGACTTACTACTGATGTCAGAGATGGTCCTGCCTCGCTTCATCATCTGTATCATACAGTACCTAAGGGATGGATACACTGAACCAGGTGAGAAAAACAGCATATCTCTATGTCTACAGGATACTCTAAAAGCGCCTTTCATAGCTGCTTGCAATGAAACAGCCCTCAGAGATCAAAACAAAACATTTGGAGGAAATCTTGTTATTTTACAACTTTATCTTATGTAGGTCATTCTGCTTGTTTTCATGAGAGCCTATCTGACACACTTCATAACTTTTTATCTTATCTTACTCTCACAGACACATCAACTGAGAGGGACCTACAGAAGGTCTTACAGCAGCTGGAGCCCCAGATCTCCTTCTTAGAAGAACTTACGAAGATGGGCGGAGCAATGAGAACTGTACTAACAAAGATCCTAACGAATCAGCAAATATTCAAGGACCTGAGTATGGGTAAATATGTCTGTTTCCACTCTCTTATTCAGCCTTTGGTTGAATGTTATTCTGACCATTGGGGAGAAAACGATCAAAATGATAGTTAATCAATATTGCAGAACTCTATACTGCAGTTAGGCTACTAATGCTTTAATACTCCATGCATGGCATTGGTGTGATGCTAATTAATGTTTTAATAAATATGTAATGTGTAAATATGCCCTGTAGGTCAAGAGGAAAACGTATATGCAAAAAAGAACTACGAGAAGTACCTGTCAGCACTGAAGAACTCAGGCCTGGTTTCTGTGGAGGAGAAGGCCCAGTCTGGGGCTGCTGAGCCCACTCCTGGGGTTGAGGCAGGAGCAGGGGCTGGCACAGGGGCTCTGGGCTTACTGGGTAAGACCTCATCCCCTCTTTAGGAGTTGGAGCTCAAAATAAGTCAAAAATAGCATGCCATTTTTTATTATGGAAACTTAATGGAAGTCATGTTTCTCAATGACTCATTAAACAATGGAATAATCAGCTAATAGCTGCTATCTGTCTCTGCTCTGTTTTCCTTAGGAGCTGAAGCACCAGCTAGCCCTGATGAGTCCAATAAAGAGGTATGTGAATACTGTATCAGAATAGTTTCTCAGTATTGAAATATAGGTAGTTGTTATATTATTTCCCATTATGTCTTTTTTAAAGGAGGATCAAGATGGGGGGCAATCTGTTGGACAGAGAAAGAGGGTAAAACTTAGTAGCACTGCCAAAGGTAATTCACATAACATGCATAACATTCTATGTAATGATGAATAATGCACAGATATTTTATGTGAAAGTCAGCATTACCATGAGACCAGTCAATTATGTTATTCTGTTCTTAGATCCATCCATTATGGACTCTCTGAAACACAAATGTTTTCTGGAGGAGTTGCTGTTTTGGACAATAAAGTATGAGTTTCCTCAGAAGATGGTTACTTTTCTACTGAACATGCTGCCAGATCAAGACTACAAGGTATGTTTAATTAGATTAAGTGTAGTGCATAGATATTCTAATTCCTAATTTTATGGTGTATTGGCACTGCTGCATTCTTGCCTAGAGAAGCTGTTATGACAGCAAATGCATAACATCACCCGCTTGATTTATCATCCTTCTGTAGATCACCTTCACGAAAACATTTGTTCAACATTATGCATTCATTATGAAGACACTGATGAAAAGCCAGGAGTCAGATACCATGTCCAACCGCATTGTACATATCAGTGTACAGCTGTTCAGCAATGAGGAGCTAGCACGTCACGTCACCGAGGAGTGTCAACTACTAGACATCATGGTTACTGTCCTCCTCTACATGATGGAGAGTTGCCTTATCAAAAGTGAACTTCAAGGTGAGCTATGTTTTGAATGACCAGACTGATGAGTGGATTGTTTCATTAATTAATCTAGTGGGCTTCTCACACTACTAAGCCTCGTGTTCTCTCCCTCTTCTCCATATTTTCAGATGAAGAGAACAGCCGCCATGTTGTGGTAAACTGCAGCGAAGCTCTGCTGAAGAACAACACTTACTGGCCGTTAGTTAGCGATTTTATTAATATTCTCTCACACCAAAGTGTAGCAAAAAAATTCCTGGAGGATCACTCACTGCTCATGCTGTGGATGAGCTTTGTGTCCTTCTTTCAAGGTAATTATTTGTGGATTTAAGAATATGAATAGCAGTGGTGATGTTTCAGTATTTGCCTCAATCATTGTCCCAGGTAGTGTAGCTGGTGTGATTGAAGTGTATTCTTTATCTATGCGAGTCATATACTATCATCTGTCTCTGTTAATATCTGCTTAGTCATATGACGCAATGTTAGCCCTCTGGGATTCCCTTCCATTGGTTAGTCACTGCTTATTTAGTTGGTCACTATTTGCTGTAGCTGTTCAAGATGTCCAGTAAAGCAGATGTTATGTCACATCCAACTTAACTTTTACTGTTAATTCTATTTGCGCCTGACAAAAAGAGAATAATGGTGCATGTGACTCCTTGTCTCTATTAGAATTGTAGTCTGTGCAGCACTCCTGCCATGTGTCCACCAAAACCCTAAAAATAACCCCTAGCCGCAGATACTGTGGGCTGGAGTATCCGCTTACTGAGGCAAGGTGCAGAGAGCAGAGTGCCACTATGTTATTGTGTGCGTGTAGACTGCTCTGCCCTTACGTACATTCTTACAGATTTATCTGGATGTCAACGTAGATGTGTCCCTTAAGCTGCTTTAGTGAATGAAACCACTGTAATAAGGCTTCGTGTTATGTGATGACTAACCGTGAAAGCGTTTGTCTGGTCCCATAGGTATGAACTTGAATAAGCGGGAGTTGAGTGAGCACGTGGAGTTTGAGTCCCAGACGTACTATGCAGCATTTGCAGCAGAGTTGGAGGCCTGCGCACAACCAATGTGGGGTCTCCTCACACACTGCAAAGTCAAAGTGAGTCCAATATCCCTCTTACATTTTTATTTTTTATCAGGGTGCGGATCACGTTATAGCTATTTGACATTCCGGTATTATGCACAGAAACTGTTAGGAAAATGATTACACTATGAATAATTGTTTTTTATTTTCAGGAGACACAGGAATATACCAGAACAGTGGTGCGTTACTGCTTGGAGACCCTGCAGATCTGGCTTGATGCCATTGGCTTTGTGGATGAGGTAACTCAGCAAATATGCACAACCGTTAGGATGCATTTGTAAACCAACATTTTCCTTTAGTGTTTATATCTGCTTTCTGTTTCTCTGCAGCCTGCTCCAAATCAAGTGACGTTTCACCTGCCGCTGCACCGCTTCTATGCCATGTTCCTAAGCAAGGTGTGGCAGATCTACAACCCTTTAAGTTCTGTTCCTGGTGCTTTTAAACCCTCTTTGTAGTGAGTTGACTGTGTCTATTGTCTCACAGGCAGTGAAGTGCCAGGGGCTTCATCTGGACAGTCTCCTCCCAGACCAAGAGATGCTCATGAAGATCATGGTCCATCCACTCCAGATTCAGGTATTGCACCAGTATAGGCCATTACACGTCTTTGCAATGCCTTGACAATGGCTCAAATATCAGAACAGGTTGTGTGGGTGAATAAGGTCTGAAAGGGAAAGGCTGACTCGTACCCGTACAGTTGTTAGTGTCTTATAAATATGAGAAGGAGGAGTCGACTGGCTTTTTAAAGGGTTGCCGTGTGACCGTGTTCTGGAGATTACCTTAATGTTTGTTCCATGTACTGTATACATCAGGGATGGGCAACTTTGATGGGTGTGGGGGGCCACAATCTGAACTCGTCATGAGGGGCCGCAGTGGCTCGCAGGTCTACGTACCCACATCCATACCCACACATGTAGTCAGAGCCGGCCCTAGCCTTTTGGGGGCCCTAAGTGAAATTCTGTTAGGATACCCTCCACCTTGCGGGCAAAACATTTTAGCGTCCCCCCTCTTGACAACGGAGAGAATAAAAAAAATACAAAATAACTTTTGCCATGGTGTGAAGAAAACATGTTGCATTTTTAAAGTAAGTTTGCTGCAATTCTACACATTTTGCCATGGGGCGGATCTAAACATTTGCTGGGCTGTCCACACCATCCTCTGTAACGCAATGCGATCGAGGGCGGTGCAGTTGCCATACAAGCAGTGATGTAGCCAGTCGAGATGCTCTCTATAGTGCTTCTGTATAACATTTTGAGGATTTGAGGGCCCTTTCAAAATCATTTCAACCTTCTCCTTCACGACTGTTTGCATGTGTGTGGACCATTTTAAGTCCTTAGTGATTTTGGACACTGAGGAACTTGAAGCTCTTCGACCCGCTCTACTGGGGAGAGTTTGAGGGAAAGGTTGTTGTCCAGGCACCAGACTGCAAGGTCACTGACCTCCTCCCTGTAGGCTGTCTCATTGTCGCTGGTGATCAGGCCTACCACTGTCGTCAGCTAACTTGATGATGGTGTTGGAGTCATGCGTGGTCATGCAGTCGTGGGTGAACAGGGACTACAGAATGGGACTAAGCACACCCCTGTGGGGCCCCAGTGTTGAGAGTCAGCATGGCGGAGGTAGTGTTGCCTACCCTCACCACCTGGGCTCGGCCAATCAGGAAGTCCAGGATCCAGTTGCAGAGGGAGGTGTTCAGTCCCGAGGGGACTATGTTGTTGAACGCTGAGCTGTAGTCACATTCTCAAAAGGCCGCCAGTTGCCCATCCCTGGTAGACAGTATGTACTTAGCATTTTATGTCCCTCGTGTTTTCTTGTAGGCGAGCCTGTCAGAGATCCACAGTAACATGTGGGTCAGAAATGGTCTCCAGATCAAAGGACAGGCTATGACCTACGTGCAGTCTCACTTCTGCAACTCCATGATCGATCCAGACATCTTTCTGCTCCAGGTAAAGACTACTTACCTACTCCTGGTGATCACAACATTATGGACTGTTATGAATGCCATATACTCCATTGTATAATTGTTCTTCCCAATCTGTCTACAGGTGTGTGCGTCAAGGCTTGATCCCGACTACTTCATCTCTTCAGTGTTCGAGAGGTATAGTCTGACCTGTTGGAAAAGTCCTTGCAATTAGTCATTTTCCGCGGAACTTCATTGACCTTGTTTATCATCACCCCATTGAAAACTCCAGTGTTGAAAGTGAAGATGTAGCGTACAGCAGTAACTAGGGCTGCGGCGGTCATGACATTTTGTCAGCCGGTTATTGTCATGCAAATTACTGCCAGTCTCACTGTAATTTACCGTTAATTAACATAAACATGTTTAGCATCTCCATGCCGCTGATGCATACCTTTGGAACGTCTAATACATCCATTTAAATATACACCATCACAATCAATCCAATATTTATTTTAGGGAGGTCTAAAGAAACATTATGATATTACTAATATGAGATATTTGTTTCGATTTAGAATGGCCCATTTATCAAATGGCAAATGGAGGCCGCTTTCCCGCAGTTTAAATCATGCCGGGTAGGCCTAAATATAGTAGCAGCTGGGATCCTATTTTTAGTGGCAACCATCAAAACTCTTTCACAAGATTGCATATAGAAATGTCTGGGCTTATAAGAACACTTATTTCAGTTCATGCATCAACCACTGTCTGAGGAGCATGCAGCCTCTCGCTGCATTCCGCCTAAACTCTGTATGCCATGGCCTCTCCAACCATGTTCCTGCAGCTACCCAGTGTTTAGACCAATTCAGGAATAAAGACATCTTAGGCTATGTATTGTATAAATGCACAATCATTATTTTAATTCAGGGTTTTTTTCGGGATTGGGCTCATATAAACAGTGCTATGAAAAAGTATTTGCCCCCTTTCTTATTTTCTCTACTTTTGCATATTTGTGATACTGAATGTTATCAGATCTTCAACCAAAACCTAATATTAGATAAAGGGAACATAAGTGAACAAATAACACAACAATTACATATTTCATTTATTTTATAAACAAAGTTATGCAACACCCAATTCCCCTGTGTAAAAAAGTAATTGCCCCCTTACACTCAATAACTGATTGTGCCACCTTTAGCTGCAATGACTAACCAAATGCTTCCTGTAGTTGTTGATCAGTCTCTCACGTCGCTGTGGAGGAATTTTGGCCCACTCTTCCATGCAGAACTGCTTTAACTCAGTGACGTGTGGGTTTTCAAGCATGAACTGCTCGTTTCAAGTCCTGCCACAACATCTCAATTGGGATTAGGTCTGGACTTTGACAAGGCCATTCCAAAACTTCCAATTTGTTGCTTTTTAGCAATTTTCATGTAGACTTGATTGTGTGTTTTGGATTATTGTCTTGCTGCATGACCCAGCTGCGCTTCAGCTTCAGCTCACAGACGGATGGCCTGACATTCTCCTGTAGAATTCTCTGATACAGAGCAGAATTCATGGTTCCTTCTATTAAGGCAAGTCGTCCAGGTCCTGAGGCAGCAAAGCATCCCCAAACCATCACACCACCACCACCATGCTTGACCTTTGGTATGATGTTCTTACTGTGGAATACAGAGTTTGGTTTTCGCCAGGCATTACTGGAACCATGTCGTCCAGAAAGTTCTACTTTTGAATCATCTGTCCATAGAACGTTCTTCCAAGAGTCTTGATGATCATCCAGGTGCTTTTTGGCAAACTTGAGTCAACTTTTTGGACGAGATGGGTCCCATTATGCCTGGCGAAAACCAAACACTGCATTCCACAGTAAGAACATCATACCAAAGGTCAAGCATGGTGGTGTGATGGTTTGGGGATGCTTTGCTGCCTCAGGACCTGGACGACTTGCCTTAATAGAAGGAACCATGAATTCTGCTCTGTATCAGAGAATTCTACAGGAGAATGTCAGGCCATCCGTCTGTGAGCTGAAGCTGAAGCGCAGCTGGGTCATGCAGCAAGACAATAATCCAAAACACACAATCAAGTCTACATGAAAATTGCTAAAAAGCAACAAATTGGAAGTTTTGGAATGGCCTTGTCAAAGTCCAGAACCTAATCCCAATTGAGATGTTGTGGCAGGACTTGAAACGAGCAGTTCATGCTTGAAAACCCACACGTCACTGAGTTAAAGCAGTTCTGCATGGAAGAGTGGGCCAAAATTCCTCCACAGCGACGTGAGAGACTGATCAACAACTACAGGAAGCATTTGGTTAGTCATTGCAGCTAAAGGTGGCACAATCAGTTATTGAGTGTAAGGGGGCAATTACTTTTTTACACAGGGGAATTGGGTGTTGCATAACTTTGTTTATAAAATAAATGAAATATGTAATTGTTGTGTTATTTGTTCACTTATGTTCCCTTTATCTAATATTAGGTTTTGGTTGAAGATCTGATAACATTCAGTATCACAAATATGCAAAAGTAGAGAAAATTAGAAAGGTTGCAAATACTTTTTCATAGCACTGTATATGCATAAGCTCTAATATGCGTATGGGTGTTCTACATGCAATGTCTTAAATGCTGTCAGTTAATCATCACCTTAGAAAGCACTGACCATTTCGTTTTTTTGTCTTTTAAACAACATCATTTTCTTTGTTTGGCTTTGAAACAACACCCCTGTTTCAACCTGTTGTTCAAATTAATTTAGCCTAATGGTGACATTTAAAAGCATGATACTGTTTTGATGGTAAGTGTTTGATGTGATTTTCGATTGCATCGGCATTGATGTTAGAGGGACAATAGAGCACTGAATACCAGGTTGTTAGCGAGTTGGATACTACCAACGCATGTCCAGAGTGCATACGAGGAGATGACCGTGTCACGTGGAATTTGACTGCAGTCATGACTGCTGATGTGGTAGTAATATGGCCACTGCAACAGCCTTAGCAGTAACATGTATTTCAAATACAGATTCAAAGTGGTGGACCTCTTGACCATGGCCTCTGTGCACCAGAATGCAATACTGGATGGTGAGCACGAGAGGCCAATGCTGGAGGGAGCCTTGACGTTTCTCGTCATCTTGTCCAGTCTTCGCATCCACTTGGGTAGGTGCAGATGCATTCAGGGGAGAAGGAAATTGTACATGAACAACAATTGGAATGTTTGTACCATCCTGACTATATTGGCGTTATCCATAGATGATACATTAATGAATATTTCTTCCTCATTGTTAGGCATGGCCGATGATGAGATTCTTAGAGCCGAGATGGTCTCCCAACTGTGCATGAACGACCGCACCCACAGTTCACTGTTGGACCTCGTATCCTCACTGCTTTATCAGCCTCACAATTCACAGTATAATTAATTTAATATCCTAACCCATGGGCAGTATTTTCTCTGATTCTCATTTATGAGTTGGTAGCTGGATATTTGGTCTCCAGATTTTCTAGTGTCTGGTTGTCAGTGGTAACTTTTTCTGAAGACCTTGTTTGTTCCCTTGCTAGAATATGTAATTACTCCTCAAAGGAAATGTGTTGTCCCTGTTCTACAAATTGGAACATGCACCAAAAACACCTTGTTTTCAGCAGACCTTCCCACTGTTGTTACATATGACTCTGATTGTGACTGGTTTAATCAATGTAAAATTGCAACTTTTAACACACAGCCAACAGTCTTGGCATTTTCATTTTTGGGATCACTTTTATTATGTTGCACATTTGCCTAGGTGCATACTTTCCTTAAGTGAATATTCAGATTCCTGAGAATCCCAACCCCAAGAGTGGGATCGTGCCGGGAAGCTGCAGCTTTGAGGAGATGCTGTCTGCCGTGGCTGACTTCAAAGCCCCGGTGTTTGAACCTGGGGGTTCCATGCAGCAGGGCATGTACACGCCTAAGGGTAAGTTGTCCATTTTATCTCCTGGCCTGTGGCGTATTCACTAGGTACAGAAATGAAGTAAATGTAACCAAGAAACTTGTTTTCTCATATTTTCTGTTGTTGTGAAACATGTTTTACTACGGTGCAAATGTTTTGCTACGGTGTGTGACCTAATGCTGTCAAAAAGCTTTGTTGGATTATCACCAAGCATATTGTTTTCCATTCAACATAATCACAGGTGCTTTTTCACCAGACTGCCTTGAGAGGTCACTCATGCACCACAGTTGACTATAGTTCTACCCAAAACAGAAACCTAGGGACTTGCACAGTTCACAAGACTGAATCAAGACTAGGTCCCTCTGGAAGACTTCATTATTGCTCTGCACACGTTTGAAATTGTGATGCCCTTCAGGCAGTTACATCAATACCCTTTGTCTCCCCTGTTACCAAATATAGGGTATTGCCTCAGCTGCAGAGACCAGTGTATTTTGAAGTCAATGGCTCTTATAAAGCATTGTGCCTTTTTATATCAGATCAGGATTTGGCTCATTAGGTGTCCTATCTTAATGTCAGCCCTGTGACTTTGTTGTAGATTGAGCCATTTTGGCTCAATGTCCAGTTTTTAAATGTATATTTGTAATGGAGACCTCACCTCATACAAAATCTGTATTATGTTTTGTTTTATGAGGCCATTCTCTGCTGATATGATTATTTTGTTGGTTGTTGTCTGGGATGGGGGAGGCATAGACATTGAAAAGGTGTTAGCCTGCCCCCAAGTGTCATTGGAGGCATCATATTGTCATTGCAACTCCACATTCACGGTCATTGCACATTCCACTTGGGGGCAGGCTAACACCACTTTCTGATAGCTCAGTAGAAAAAAAATTATGTATTGTATGTCAATGTGACTTTTTAGCAGGTGTCCCTAAAGGATTTCTTTGTTTTCCAGAGGAGGTGTGGGAGAAGGAGTTTGACCCCATCATGGTTGTTCTCAGAACAGTCTACCGTCGTGATGTCCAGTCAGCAATGGACAGATACTCAGCATTGTAAGTTAACGGTCACTAAGCTCATCGTCTCCAGCTCAAAGTGATTTTTTTTAAAGCATGTGAATAGTTAAGGTTTTGAATGATTATTTATGAATACATATGTATTATAACAGTACATTTAGTGTATTTTATATAGTTCTAGTTCGTTCAGTTCTACAGTTAGGATGGTCATGTTTGAGCAGCCATGCCAAACTGAGTGGGTGGATGTCAGGCCCTGCTGAATGTTACAGGGTCGCTGTTCCCACCTTCCCTTGAAGGGAGGGAAGAGAGGGTTTAGGCCTACATAATGAAGAGAGTGATTAGGCCTACATAATGAAGAGGGTTTAGGCCTACGTAATGAAGAGAGTGGTTAGGCCTACGTAATGAAGAGAGTGGTTAGGCCTACGTAATGAAGAGAGTGGTTAGGCCTACGTAATGAAGAGAGTGGTTAGGCCTACGTAATGAAGAGAGTGGTTAGGCCTACGTAATGAAGAGAGTGGTTAGGCCTACGTAATGAAGAGAGTGGTTAGGCCTACGTAATGAAGAGAGTGGTTAGGCCTACGTAATGAAGAGTGTGGTTAGGCCTACGTAATGAAGAGTGGTTAGGCCTACATAATGAAGAGAGTGGTTAGGCCTACATAATGAAGAGAGTGGTTAGGCCTACATAATGAAGAGAGTGGTTAGGCCTACATAATGAAGAGAGTGGTTAGGCCTACATAATGAAGAGAGTGGTTAGGCCTACATAATGAAGAGAGTGGTTAGGCCTACATAATGAAGAGAGTGGTTAGGCCTACATAATGAAGAGAGTGGTTAGGCCTACATAATGAAGAGAGTGGTTAGGCCTACATAATGAAGAGAGTGGTTAGGCCTACATAATGAAGAGAGTGGTTAGGCCTACATAATGAAGAGAGTGGTTAGGCCTACATAATGAAGAGAGTGGTTAGGCCTACATAATGAAGAGAGTGGTTAGGCCTACATAATGAAGAGTGGTTAGGCCTACATAATGAAGAGTGGTTAGGCCTACATAATGAAGAGAGTGGTTAGGCCTACATAATGAAGAGAGTGGTTAGGCCTACATAATGAAGAGAGTGGTTAGGCCTACATAATGAAGAGAGTGGTTAGGCCTACATAATGAAGAGAGTGGTTAGGCCTACATAATGAAGAGAGTGGTTAGGCTTACATAATGAAGAGAGTGGTTAGGCTACATAGGGAAGGGAGGGAAGAGAGGGGGTAGGCCTACATAATGAAGAGCGGGGTTAGGCCAACATAGTGATAGGGTTGGTTCCAATTAGTTCACTGTCGTGTAAAATCAATATTTCAAGGCAAACTGTAATAGAATTTAGGAAATCCATCCTTCCTGTTAGATTTAGGTTGGACGTCTCCGAAGACAAATGTGATGGTTGGGGTGAAGGAGATAGTGTTAGGTTAATTTCCTGAAGATCTCTTTAAGATATGAAGTAACTAAATGTACAGTGTTCTACTGGCAGCATTTCTTAATTTGAAATAGCAGTTTAAGGGCAAGGAAAGCCTACATGGGTAATGGATTGATGTGCTTTTCTTTCTCTATGATTTCTTCAATACCAAATGTAGGCTATATTGAACAAGGCAATTTAGAAATCCAAGCAATTCTATCCTTGTTGAACAAGAAATACGAATGATTTGATTTCTGTTTGGTATTTTTCGATTATCACTTCATCACAAGTCGAAAGAAACCATTCTAGTACTGAGCGGAGTAAACCTGATGTCATGGCGACACGGTAGCATATTGAAGCTGCTATTTCCCCACCTCAGTCTGTGACATCAGGCTTATGTTACTTGTTCACACTGTTTGAATATGATGGATTGCCTGTCAGCCAGGCCACATTTTTATATAACCACAATCCTGTCCGCGCTAATAGTGTGACACTATTCAGCCGATTAGCTGTTCCATTGCATAGACTGAAAGGTTTTGTGCGGTAAATTACTCAAGATTATTTGTCACATTATTACCTATGCATTTGTGATGTTGAATGGATCGCTATTGAATATTTTCAATTGACTGTATTACTGCATGGAATTGAACTGATTTGTTGTTGTACCCAGCTTGAAACAGTCTGGGATGCACACAACAGGGAATCCATGGCCACCGTACAAAGAGCGGACTCCTCTGCACCCATGTTACAAAGGCCTGGACAGACTGTTGCACTGCAAGACTCTGCACATTGTCATCTTCACACTGCTTTACAAGGTGACCCTTCCAACAGCTCTCTTCATTCATATTATTCATTGCTTAATTTGTCATGCAAAGAAATTTCATTGTTTGATATAACGATGGTGAGATTGCCCTGTAATTGAACTCTAATGAAATGTTTTGTTTTAGATCTGGCTGGATCACTCCAACATGTCTGAGCATATTCTGTGCATGGTGCTCTACCTGATTGAGCTGGGCTTGGACAACCAGGTTCAAGAGGACAAGGAGGATGAGGTAAGATGTACACTGGCTTGATCATTATCTGACCTTCAACCTTCAGAAAAAAAGACATTATTGCCAACATGTTGAGAGCTTGGCACTATAAGGTTCTATCTGCATTTTTGTCAAAGTTGAGTTGACAGCCTTGTTCTGTTCAATGTTCTCTACCTATATAGTACTCTAAATACCCCAATTCAGGTTGTTAAATTCAAAAGAATACAATATAAATTGTTGACACCATTTAAACCAATGAGGGTTCGGAACTTTAAAGCCAATTATCTCAATCCTCTTTTTGCAGATAGAACCTTATAGTCCCAAGCTCTCAGTATTAAGGGACCGTCAAGGTGCTCTTCCCCTCCTCTTGTTTATTCCTATGTGTTCTTTACATTAACCTGTCTCATGTACTGTGACTAGGAGCCTTGCATTGAGGAGCACTGCCATGACAGCTGGTTCCCAGGCACCAACCTCCTCTCCAACCTGCACCATGTCATCAACTACGTGAGGGTGAGGGTGCCTGAGACTGCCCCCGAGGTGAAGAGGGAGAGAGATCCCCCTCCCAGCACCAGCGCTGAGGCATCCAACTTCGGCCAGGTCAGAAAAACCTCTGTCTCCACCCTGCCTGCGCACCGGGTGGTACTGCTACTACTTATGTATTCATACTACAGGCCATGTTCAGAGTCTGGGCTCAGAATTGCTTGCCTCAGGTATCATGTTAATTCAATGCGTTTGGTATATTGGTTATTTTTGTGTTATGGAGCCTGTCATATCCTCCTTTTGATGCAGAGAGGTCGCTCTTTGGCGGGTTATGTGTTAGAAGCATTTTACGTATGTTGGTTTGCCGTACTTTTGCTCCACAGAATTCCAGGCGTCTGACAGGGAATTGGAGAGAGGTAGCTGTTTGCATTTGAGTGTTTGTTTGGTCATATTAAGAAGAGGAAGACCTGGTTGATTTCCTCAGGGCCTTGCAGTGTGTTCTGTTCTCACCGTTGTGTGAAACCTCATGACAATGTTATGCTCTCCTCTGTTATATTTGTGTGTCTTATGATTTGGAGCCATATTGAGGTTGCAGTCTGCCTTGGTTTGTTTAGTGTGCTCTGATGGGGTTTCCCTCTTGACTGCTGAAACAACACTGAACAAAAATATAAACGCAACATGTAAAGTGCTGGTCCCATGTTTCATGAGCTGAAATAAAAGATCCCAGAAATGTGAAATCCATAGATTGGGGCCTAATGAATTTATTTCAATTGACTGATTTCCTTATATGAACTGTAACTCAGCAAAATCTTTGAAAATGTTGCGTTTATATTTTTGTTCAGTATAATTAAGTGTATAATGTGAGTCTGGGTAAATGCTCTTTAACTGCATGTCACTTTGATTGATGGCGCTCTGACTGGGCTGTATGATGTATGTTTATTTAACAGTGCTCCGGTCCTTTGTCTGGGTAGGTCATCGCAATCGTTTAAACATTTTTCACGTTTAAAGCAGGGGGGGTTGAATTTTCTCTCAGAATATGAACTAGCACTCTGAGCTTGTCTTGAAGTCAGCTGAATGTTTTGAAGGGGTATTTAATGTGACTTTGATATGTTTGCCGTGCAGTGTTGGGTAAATTACTTTCTAAATGTAATCCGTTACTAGTTACCTGTCCAAAATTGTAATCAGTAACATAACTTTTGCATTACCCAAACTCAGGAACGTAATCTGATTACTTCCCTTAAAGGTCAACTGCCCCTTAGAACCAACTTCTCTGGTTTTAAATGGCCTATGTGGCATCGATATGTCAGAAACATGAATTATATTGTCAAAATTGACTACAAAGTTTAAATAGGATTTTTTTTTTATGTGGGGGTTGGATAAACGCCGAAAATAAGGTATGTGGTAAACACAGACTTAGGAGATCTTATACGTTTTCTTCTGTGAGATAATCTTTGTCAGCTAACGTCATTTTTTGTGAATTGAATAATAAAAAAACACAATCACAAAGGCTTCATAATTCATGAAGGTCATGTTAACTGACTGATATAATCTCATAGAACAAAATGATCTCCTAAACCTGTGTTAACCTCAGACCTTAGTTTCGCCGTTTATTCCAAAACCCTATGCTTTCCCCATTCATTTTTCCCATAGGCGTGGCTGAATGAACCACAGGTAATTTATTTCCGGGTTTTAGGACTACAAGCTTGCGAGCTCTACAGCTGGCAAAACAATCCAAGCAAATTGAACATTTACACATTTACCACACTTTTATGCGCATTTAAAACATAATCCATGAATTTTATATATATAATTATTATTATTTTATCTCCTAGATTTAGGACAGACACTTCAAAACCTTGTTTCTTATTATACATTTTGACTGTCCTTTTTTCCATTTTATGAACGTGTTATTCAATGCATTTCAATGGGCTTTAGTAGTAAAGGCAAAAATCTATATTATATTTAAAGAATATATATATATGTTGGTGTTTTTTTTATTTTTATATATACCTAAAGGGGTCCTAAAATTCCAAATCAAATAGCTAAATGGTCCATAGTATGACCATCTTAAAACAATTCCAAATGTCAGCTTAGCACCCCACCCCTCCCCCACCGTCTTAGACTCTAACGAATTAAACGCGTTTTTGACAGTATGTGTAGCACAATACTACAGAGTTTAGAAGGGAGCAACTCCCTAAAACTTGTATTCCATAGGCTGGGATCCACACTGCAGCTGTTGCAAGAGCGCATTTTTCACTGGTCGCAAAATCAATGATTGATAGGCAGCTTAAACGTCTTCAATTCAATCATTATTGGGTTAAAATACTTGCATACATTTGTCAACAGCCATCCACAACAACCACAATCCGTACGGCGCAAAGAGCAAAATGAGAGCGCAGCAGTGTGATTCACATAACTTTCCTATGTACATGTCAATAAGTGATATCCGTATCACCAGTAGGCTACACCACTGCTGTCGTCCTTACATTTACGTCATTTAGCAGACGCTCTTATCCTTACCTCTAAGTGTTTATTCAACTTGGATGTATAATCTTTGGATGCCGACAGCAATCACACCATTGGACGACCTAGTTTGGACTGTAGCCTACAAAAGCCTATTCCTGCTCTTTTCCCGCGATCCATCAAAATGTATTTGGTGTGTCATCATAGTGGTCGCTGACTTGTGTTTTTTTTTTTCACAAACATCCTTTCTGAATTTAAAAGTAATCTAGTTTTTCAAAAGTATCTGTAATCCGATTTACAGTATTTTTGCTGGTAATGTAACGGCTTACATCATCTGCATGTATTTAGTGAGAGCCATTATTTGAGCTGCAGGTTTGGAAAGTGTGTGTGTGAGCGATCTGATGTGTGTTTCTGCCTCTGCTGTTGTAGAACGTGCGGGAGGCGCAGGTGTTCAGCTTGGTGGCGGAGCGCAGGAGGAAGTTCCAGGAGATCATCAACCGTAGCAGCACCGAGGCCAGCCAGGTGGTGAGGCCCAAGAGCAGCTCCACGCGCTGGGTCCCGCCCGGCACGCCTCCCCAGCTGGTCACAGAGATCCTGGAGATCCGCGAGAGCATGCTCTCCCTGCTCATCAAGCTGCACCAGAAGCTGTCGGCCAAGCAGAACTCTCTGTCGGCCACCTGGCTGGAGGACATGGAAGCCAACCCCAACCACCACGCCCACGGGGACGGCATCACCGCCATCGAGCGCATCCTCACCAAGGCGGCCACTCGCAGCCGCCAGAGCAAGCGCAGCATCCAGGAGATCTGTGGGAAGGTCTCTCCTCCCGTCGCTCCCAAGAAGAACAGCCCCACTGACAAGAAGACCATGGATAAGGACGAGAGGTTTGTTACAAGCTCCCATCCTGTTTGCAAAACCATGATCACCAACTTACCTGTATCACTTGTCACTTTATTTTACGCCACTTAAAATTAATACAATAATCAATGTTAAAAGGTCATTAGCCTTTGAAATGAGACGCTCTTTTGAAGTTGGTCAAAGGGCATCTGCAGAGTATGAATTTGTATTCTGTAAACCCCCCTTCACCCACTGTAGAGTCTGTTTTGAAATTAAGATAAAGCCTGATTTGGCAATTCCGCTCACATTCACCAGCCACATCATCCCTTATTCTGTTCCCACCACTAAAGATGATGGAATGGGTTATAAGCACTCCATGATGACCTATTTTTGGGTTGACTCTACCCGCAGACAAAGGTAGCATCTCTCGCTCGGTGTGGGCTGTTGCCAGGGCGACTGTGGGCCAGCCAATGGCAGAGGAAGCCGAACGGGGTGCTACACATTTCTCAGGCGGGCCGCCTGTGCCCCTGAAGCTGTCAGTGGGAATTACTGAGCTGTGGCACTCCTGTCACCGTTTGTTTATGTCCTCTTATTAGGAGTCTCTATTTACATTCAACCCTGCTCCCTGGAAGTCTGCACAGGAGCTACAGCCAGCCACATCAGGGAAATAATCACCTTGCCAACCCAGCACCCAGTCACATACTGTAGCCTTATTCAAATCAGACTCCTACTTTGTATGTATCGTATCCAATGCTACAAAGTTCATCTCACACTTTATACCAGGGGTATTCAACTCTTACCCTACGAGTTTCGGAGCCTGCTGGTTTTCTTTTCTACCTATTGTCCCAGGTCTAAATCAGTCCCTGATTTTAGAGGGGAAAGATGAAAAAGGCAGAGGAACTGGCTTTCGAGGTCAAGAGTTGAGTTTGAGGGCTTTATAGTATGCTTTTGTGGTAGCGTCTCAGGAAAAACAAGCATCTGTGACGGACAGACAGTAACTGTCTGGAAATGGGAATGCATTGGTGGGTGAGTAGTGGTGATTTAATGGCTAGTCATTGAGAGAAGGGCTTTCAGTGTTTTATGAAACCAAGCGTTTCCACTTACCCATGGAAGCTGTTGCTATGGAGATGGGTTAACCCCTTCAGTGTGTAGAGAATAGGCATTACTCCTGCATCAAAATAATGGAAGTCTGGGCCATACGTCTCGGCACTCTATTTTAAGTACATTTTGATTTGAATAATGCGATAGGATGTTTTTATTTGTGGTGGTGTCAGGTTTGAGACTGTCCACGCTATGCAACACTTTGACAGTTACGTAAAATGATTTGACTGTGACTTTTATCATGACAGTTTTCTATGTAAAGTCTTCTATGATAAGTTTTGTTTTTCCTGGTCTTTCAGGCGTCAGAGGGCTCGAGAGAGACAGCAGAAGCTACTGGCTGAGTTTGCCTCTAAACAGAAGAGTTTCATGGAAACAGCCATGGATGTTGGTAAGGAGTGACCCATTTGGACCAGCAGCATTTCTCATTCTCAAAGCTTATTCATATTGTTACCTCATCTATTAACTATTCTGAATGTTTGGTCAGTTTTTTTCAGGGTTCTAATATACAGGAAAGTTGATTATTCAGAACCTTTCCAAGCATTTAGATGTACTAATGTATTGTAATATTTGTTAGAATGTGCACTATTATATGCTAGCACTTCTTGGATACAGGACTTGGTTCTCTATAACATTCAAGTGGACTCCACTCATGTTGAGGACATATTGTGCACCCGTTCCATTATAGTTCTTGAAGGAAAGTAAAAAATAAAGCTTTGCCTTTTTCAATGTGGCAAGGTGACACTGGCCACAGCCCTCAGGCCTCCCTGGTTTCCCCAGGCCTGTTAGGAGCAATGAGAGGAAAGCACTCCTCTGAGGTTGGAGCCGTGCTGGTTGAGGGCACAGCAGATCAAAGCACTAATAGTGGGATGGACTCCCAGGGACCACCCTGACACAGCGTGGTTAGTGGATGAATAATGGTCTCTGTGATCAGAGGGAGCACTTAGGCAGGGCTACGGACGGACCTCCGGCTGAGCACGACAGGACGCCTTGTGTGCAGGCCTGCATCCCAAATGGCACCCTTTTCCCAATATAGTGCACTACTTTTGACCACAAATGGCACCCTTTTCCCAATATAGTGCACTACTTTTGACCAGAGTCCTATGGGCCCCGGTCAAAAGTAGTGCACTATAAAGTAAATGGGGTGCCATTTGGGAATCAGCTCTGGCCTCCCTCAGGCTAACTGCTGCCTGGCTGACTGGCTACAAGGTTCACATACACAACATCCACCTCACATACCTCTACTGTATTGGCACAACTAGGGGCAGACAGAGAAATACGCATTGATAATTGTGTTTTCTGATTTTGTCAAAAGGTGTAATACAACTAAATGTATTGGCTATAAGGTTTAACATTTTAATGGAGATTTCACTCTTTCTGACCCATATTTATTGAATGGATTAGCTTGTGTTTCCATCTTATCAGTATAAATAATGGTCTTGACTTCTCATGAGCTACATTTGTTTCACAGATTTGAATCAAAGGTCACAGAGAATATAAATATTTGCACTGGAATTTTATCAAGACAAATTGGTCCAATGGTAAGAGCATCTGTTCAAGCATTAATCTCCCGGTGCACTTGGCCACAGTGGGTAGGTATGTTCTTTGTGGAAAACTAAAGCCAAGATAAGACAGAAATATTGGAGTACAATGATGTCTGGTGTTTTATGTGTATATTGACAAAATCCCCCTTTTGAATTCCTGTTTACTGTGTTTGTTCTCACTCCTAGTTGTGTGCCACATGAAGGATTCCCATTTGAATACCCCAAAGCTCATATGTTTCAAAATAGGATCCTATTGTTTCTGAGCATTCATGCGTTTAACTCGGACAACAGATGTTGTGAGCATCTGCTTTTTAAATGGATCTTGTGACATTGCTTATTATGGGCTCTAAATTAGAATGACTTTGTCGAATCTCATTTACATACAAAAATCTATATCATAAATATTTGACTCAAAGGGATTTGTTTATGATGGAGCAGTTGTAGGTTATGCCATTCGAGGGCTAAAAATACCAACGCATCCTTCATAAGATGCCATCCGAAAGCATTCAAATTTTGTGATAGCTGTAGCGACAATCATGCTACAATATTGACTGCAGGATTTTACACGTCTATAGTAGAGAAAAATAGCATAGCAACTTAGCAAGGCAGTAGTCCCCCATAGCAACACCAGTGTCCTTGTCTCCAGCCCTTCTCCAGCTCTGTGTGTGTTCTGTGTATACTGAGGGCTTGAGGCCTGAGCTGTTCCATTGACATCTAATGCAAACTGTTTATTTCCCCTGGAACACATTGACCTCTCCCGAGATCATATTCCACCTGAAGCAATAAAACAATTCCAACACGGGTTGACATTTCTATGCAATATTTACTGTTCAAATTGAACACGGTCTTTAACATTTTAAAAACTAATTTCACAGTAGTCATTCATCTCTAGCGCCACGCCAATCCCTTGGACAGAGGAAGCAGAGAGCTGAAGTGTGGTTATTGGAAGCATTGACGCTAGGCACGGTCTGATGTTTGTATTCCTTTCCAAGTGGAAATGCAACATTAGGTAGAGTGGTAATGTGTGTACTTATGCAGTGGCAAGGCTGTCTGAAAGCCTCCTGTGCTTTTGCAATGTCTATCCACTTTACCCACTCTTTCTCATCCTGTAATTGAGAAAATGCACTTGAAAAATACATGCTATTTCACCAAAGTGGAAATGTTGAGACCCGTGTTTGCGCCACTCTAATAGAACTAGTCATTGATTTGCTCTGAATTAGCAAAGAACAAGGTAATTGAGCATGGTATTATTTCTAGGAAGGAACGTGTGCAGATCTGCCGGTTATCACCTCTAATGGCATTTTTATTAGCTCCCTGTTTTAGCCGGCCCCAAAGACGGCAGAGTTTCACACCACATTACCTCCTAAAGTTTTTGGTTTTTGCACATTGTTTGCCAAGATCTTCCCTGAGCTCCAAGCGCTTATTCTAATATGTTTTGTCTTCTCGCTGTTAGTTTAATGTGAATTGTTCAGAAAATCCGTTAAGAATGCAAAATTGCTATCCAGCTCCAAATATGATATATCTACAGCATTTCTGATGAAGCTTTTGAATGTGGTATTAATAAAGTGTCGTATTAAAGAACCAAGAGTAACACTTTGTGGTTTGTTTGTCTGTCAGAATCCCCGGACGCTGAAGCAGCCATGGACCTGGGTGCCTCTGAGGTGATGGAGTCTGAGGTCCTCTATGACTGTGTGATCTGTGGCCAGAGTGGCCCTTCCACTGAGGACCGGCCCACTGGCCTGGTGGTTCTCCTCCAGGCATCGTCAGGTACTTCTGCACTACATCCCCCCAGGAACCCCCTCATTGTGTCACACACCTGAATTAATGGCTTACACAGTCTGCCTTTGTCTCACCACTGTCCTGATTTGTTGTTCAATTTCAACCACCTACAAATGAAATGGCAATACGGAGTCAAATTAAAGGTAGTGTATTTCATTGATATGAAAATCTACTTCCCATAGAACAGCCCTTGCCTGTTAAAGCTACACAGTTATTCATGGCAGCTTAGCACCAGCATATTGGAAATCACATTTTAATAGGTAGGTTAGCTGTTGTTTTAATTGGCTCATTTATCATTGATGTTGATCGCTGGCTTAGTTTTCATACTGCCTTTCTATGCCGTGCTGCCGGACAGAGGAGGATCATTCAATGTCATGAAAATAGACGGCATGTTTGATTAGTAATTAGTTGTGGTTTGGGAATGCTCCCCGCCTCAAGGTCAAAAGGACACCTTATTTGATCTGCCACCTGCTATTTCATAATACGCCTATCAAAAGACAATTAACTTAGTGTTTACATTATCTGTCAGATCATTATTGTCCTTTCATAGATAGGAAGCAATTTTTTCCCCAGACTGCCACTGATTTACTGAGACGATGTGCGGGAGATTAGCTGTCATTATCGACTGATATATCAGTCACTATCCTCTGTTCCTGATGTGGAAAGGGGAAAACATCTGCGTTTGACTACAGGCATGCCTAAAACATGACGTGTTCTCCAAGCAATCGCTGCTCTTGATTGTTTTATGTAAATGTTATGCAGATCTATAAATAGCAATCTGAGGGCTCATTACTCATGGTAATACATTTATAATAAAGCTCATTGTCACTCACTGCGAGCCCCCGTGCTCTGATTGTTTCAGTGTTGGGACACCGATACAAGAGTGACGAGGCGAAGAAACTGCCTACCACTGACGATGAGCACATCTACCCAGCGGACACGTGCGGGGCGACTCACGACGTCAGACTCGCGCTCATGCAGCGCTTCTTCAAAGACGTAGGTGTCTGACTGTCGCACTCAGTCACTTAAACACATTTTCTCTCTGCCTCGCCCTCTCTCTGCCTCGCCCTCTCTCTGCCTCGCCCTCTCTCTACCTCGCCCTCTCTCTACCTCGCTCTCTCTCTGCCTCGCGCTCTCTCTCTACCTCGCTCTCTCTTTATTTCCTTTTGGTTGTTTTTTCTCTACGTCTTGGATCTAGCTAGTAAAGTCTCACTGTAACACACAGGGAAGCGTTTCAATGTAAGCGCTGCCATTTTTGTGAAGTCTTTCCCTAAGCCTATTTGATGCACAGAGTGGATTCCCATCATGCATGTCGAACCATTTCCTCCTGAGCGGGGTTCAGGTGTTTCAGCAGCCCAGTGTTCCTGCCTGCCAGTCTGTCAGCAGTTCCAGCAGCCAGAAAACGGAGAGAATCAGACATGGAGGATTAAGACCTCCTGACAGAGCTTCTCCTCCCTCACTCCTGCTCTACCTCTCTCTGGGAGCGCTGAGGCAGTTAGTCAGCGTGACGAAGAAACACTGCCATGGTCTTCGGGTTTTAGCTGCACTGCTGTTCTGCCATTTCTTGTCTCCTTCTCCAGAAAAGGCTCCTCCTGCCTTTCTCGCACTTAAAAGTGCTGCTGTAGAAATGTAGTTAAATCAACTTTCTTGTATATATTTCTATCAAAGGAGGCTGCTGAAGGAAGGACGGCTCATAATAATGTCCGGAACAGAGTATATGGAAACCATGTGTTTGATATATTTGATACCATTCAACTCATTCCGCTCCAGCCATTACCACGAGCCTGTCCTCCCCAATTAACGTGCCACTAACCCCCTGTGTTTTCTATTGTACCGTTATGGAACTTTAAAGAGACTAGACTCTTGAGCTGTTGTCTTGCCTGTTTCGCAGAGTTCCTGTCTGCAGTCGGTCTCAATAGGCTGGGATGGAGGTGTGTATGTGCAGACCTGTGGACACACCCTGCACATAGACTGTCACAAGTCCTACATGGAGTCTCTGCGGGTAAGAGTATCTATATGAAAGTATGGATTGACATAAGGGTCATAACATAGGACAGTCCTACCTGCCCTGTTTTTCTGTAATAGTCCAACGTGTCTTTTTTATTTATTTTTACCCAGAATGACCAGGTGCTGCAGGGCTTCTCTGTGGATAAGGGCGAGTTCACCTGCCCGCTGTGCAGACAGTTTGCCAACAGCGTGCTGCCTTGCCGCCCAGGCCGGAGCACCGAGGTGGTCAGCTGGCACATGCCCACCAACAAGAAGACCGCTGTGCTGGTGAAGGAGGTGGAGGACCTGCAGGAGCAGCTGGGGCTTTTCCCAGTAAGCACCACTGTAAGGCAGAGAGATATACACCACTTCACCCAAGTCTGTCCCCCTGACCCTGATCACTCCATCTTCACTCCTCACTTCCTGACAAATGAGACTGACACCAACAGAATTGTAGCTATTTCGGTGTTACTCCAATTTGGCCTCAATTCATTTTTAACCTGTCATCTCCCGCCAAACCTTTGCTGTGGTTTGTTTCATGTACTATCCTAATGATTTGCAAATGCATACATGTAGGTGGCCATTATATCAATATTACCATAGTCAACAACATTTCAAAATGGAGATCCTGCGTAGTCACTTTGTAACCGTTCCCTTCCAGACGGAGTCCAACCTGAGTAAAGAGATGGAGTTGGTCATCAAGGACATCAAGAACACCACCCAGAGGAAGTATATGGACTATGGCAAGAACCCTGGTTCTCCTGACAACGACTTCCTCTTCATGTACTCTGTGGCCAGGTGAGAGACCACAGACTCCTCTGAGATGCTTAAAAATAATGAAACTGAAGAGAAACTCCATTTATCACAGTCATATGGAGGATTTTCCATTTCTAGCTCCATGAGACTAAGTGAAAGTGCAACCTGGTAACATATGGTGTGAGTCGTGCAGGCCTGGGAGATGAGCGATGGCCTGGTCACTGCAGGTCATTTCTGTGAGTGAGACTGTGTTCCCGTGGCTAGTGACCCCTATGCGTGCTCTAGTCAGACAGGGAGGTCCTCCTACTGCTCTCAGTTATGCAGCCCACTGACTCTGGTCTTGTGGCCTCTGGCCAAAACACTGGCTGCCTGGCCTGTCTGATCCGCTCCTTTGTGCTCTTAAAGCCATCTCCCTGCCTTGCGTTACAATGACTGGGCACAGAAAGAGAACTGCAACATTTCCTGAGTTTAGCCTAGTTGTATTTTTGTTTTGTTATTTTCTTCCATTGAGCACACTACTTCGCTTGAGGGCTGCTTGAAAAAGGCTTTTGTACAATATATGTAGTGTACAGTGGAAGCGTATTGAATTTTTGTCATTGTACTTGCACCGGATATATAGATTACGTGGTATTTTTTTGAAAGTTGCTCGGTAGCTGTGAAGTTAGTTTTTTGATTGACTTTATTCATACCTCTGATTGTATGGGGCTGGAGGTGTCGCTGGAAATGCTTCTAAACAGCATTAGCAGCTTTGTCAATTGAGGCTGCAGGAAAATGGTATTGACTCTGGCTGGTTCCACCATCCTGTGCCGAGTCCTTTATTACCTCTGACTGGATGGATTTATCGCTCTGCCTCCCTTTGACTGATTTTGAGCTCTTTTTCGCCTGAGTACTTATTCACAGTTTTGTTGCTTCTTGTGTTGGAGCCCTAATCTTCCTTCTTTGAACGTGCTCCTCTAAATGATGTAAACGGATGTAGCAGGCGCACTGCTTTTATCATCGTCTGAAATTGATAATGCGTTACAGGGACTAGAGAATGGAACCGTCATTTCTATTCTCTCACCAGAGGCAGGGTCATGGATGCCCTTGGCCCCTCCCAGACCTCTCCCCCTCCCATTTTTCTCTCACCCTGTGCCCTGCAGAGAGAAATCCTTGCTCCCTGTGTCTGGGTGCCTGTTGGCTTTCTCAATTTCAGTGAACAGCTCAAATTGCCTGAGGAGTGGAAAATTCCTCTGTCGGAAGGGCGCTCTTATCAGTAGCAGCCAGATGAAGCTCGGCATGGCTGCATTATCTATGTGAAATTGCTTTTTCTCCCAGGAAGCCCGAGGATTTGCCCCCACCAACCAGCCTATGGGAGGAAACGGCCAGTGGCAGGATCAAAACAACCCCTGTTCAGTCTAATTTAACACCTATCTGCTTTTAATATCAATTTATTCTCTAATGGTTTAACTTTTTTTCTTTATTTGATGGCAGAAATTGAAATATTAAGTGAAATGTGTTTGGATATGCATGGGAAATTCACAGCAGAGATTATATAAGGGAAACTGTGGATGGAACAGCTTTTATGCTAATAGCCTAGCTTGTGCAAACCCTGAACCATTTCAGTTATTGATATGAAATAGCTGGTACAAACACAACAGCAAATGTCTGCTACATCTTCTATATCTGATGTTTCTTATAAAACAGGTGAATAGAGGGAAAGCCAGTAGTCAGTAACCTTACCCAAGGCAGATATTGGTGATAATTCAAATCAAAATCAAATCAAATTTTATTGGTCACATGCGCCGAATACAACAGGTGCAGACATTACAGTGAAATGCTTACTTACAGTCCTTAACCAACAGTGCATTTATTTTAAACAAAAAAAGTAAGAATAAAACAACAACAAAAAAAGTGTTGAGAAAAAAACAGCAGAAGTAAAATAAAGTGACAGTAGGGAGGCTATATATACAGTAAAATAAAGTGACAGTAGGGAGGCTATATATACAGGGGGGTACCGTTGCAGAGTCAATGTGCGGGGGCACCGGCTAGTTGAGGTAGTTGAGGTAATATGTACATGTGGGTAGAGTTAAAGTGACTATGCATAAATACTTACTTAACAGAGTAGCAGCAGCGTAAAAAGGATGGGGTGGGGGGGCAGTGCAAATAGTCCGGGTAGCCATGATTAGCTGTTCAGGAGTCTTATGGCTTGGGGGTAGAAGCTGTTGAGAAGTCTTTTGGACCTAGACTTGGCACTCCGGTACCGCTTGCCGTGCGGTAGCAGAGAGAACAGTCTATGACTAGGGTGGCTGGAGTCTTTGACAATTTTGAGGGCCTTCCTCTGACACCGCCTGGTATAGAGGTCCTGGATGGCAGGGAGCTTTGCCCCAGTGATGTACTGGGCCGTACGCACTACCCTCTGTAGTGCCTTGCGGTCAGAGGCCAAGCAGTTGCCATACCAGGCGGTGATGCAACCAGTCAGGATGCTCTCGATGGTGCAGCTGTAGAATTTTTTGAGGATCTGAGGACCCATGCCAAATCTTTTTAGTCTCCTGAGGGGGAATAGGCTTTGTCGTGCCCTCTTCACGACTGTCTTGGTGTGTTTGGACCATGATAGTTCGTTGGTGATGTGGACACCAAGGAACTTGAAGCTCTCAACCTGTTCCACTACAGCCCCGTCGATGAGAATGGGGGCGTGCTCAGTCCTCTTTTTTTTCCTGTAGTCCACAATCATCTCCTTTGTCTTGGTCACGTTGAGGGAGAGGTTGTTGTCCTGGCACCACACGGCCAGATCTCTGACCTCCTCCCTATAGGCTGACTCATCGTTGTCGGTGATCAGGCCTACCACTGTTGTGTCGTCGGCAAACTTAATGATGGTGTTGGAGTCGTGCCTGGCCATGCAGTCATGGGTGAACAGAGAGTACAGGAGGGGACTGAGCACGCACCCCTGAGGGGCCCCCGTGTTGAGGATCAGTGTGGCAGATGTGTTGTTACCTACCCTTACCACCTGGGGGCGGCCCGTCAGGAAGTCCAGGATCCAGTTGCAGAGGGAGGTGTTTAGTCCCAGGATCCTTAGCTTAGTGATGAGCTTAGAGGGCACTATGGTGTTGAATGCTGAGCTGTAGTCAATGAATAGCATTCTCACGTAGGTGTTCCTCTTGTCCAGGTGGGAAAGGGCAGTGTGGAGTGCGATAGAGATTGCATCATCTGTGGATCTGTTGGGGCGCTATGCAAATTGGAGTGGGTCTAGGGTTTCTGGGATTATGCTGTTGATGTGAGCCATGACCAGTCTTTCAAAGCACTTCATGGCTACAGACGTCAGTGCTACGGGTCGGTAGTCATTTAGGCAGGTTATCTTAGAGTTCTTGGGCACGGGGACTATGGTGGTCTGCTTGAAACATGTTGGTATTACAGACTCAGTCAGGGACATGTTGAAAATGTCAGTGAAGACACTTGCCAGTTGGTCAGCACATGCTCGGAGTACACGTCCTGGTAATCCGTCTGGCCCTGCGGCCTTGTGAATGTTGACCTGCTTAAAAGTCTTACTCACATCGGCTACGGAGAGCGTGATCACATAGTCGTCCGGAACAGCTGGTGCTCTCATGCATGCTTCAGTGTTGCTTGCCTCGAAGCGAGCATAGAAGTGGTTTAGCTCGTCTGGTAGGCTTGTGTCACTGGGCAGCTCGCGGCTGTGCTTCCCTTTGTAGTCTGTAATAGTTTTCAAGCCCTGCCACATCCGACGAGCGTCAGAGCCAGTGTAGTATGATTCAATCTTAGACCTGTATTGACTCTTTGCCTGTTTGAGGGTTCGTCGGAGGTCATAGCGGGATTTCTTATAAGCGTCCGGGTTAGAGTCCCGTTCCTTGAAAGCGGCTCGTTGATGCGTTTAATAATTTCACTCGTTGATGCGTTTAGGTTGCTACCAGCCCTACTCTCGTGGGTTGCTACCAGCCCTACTCTCTTGGGTTGCTACCAGCCCTACTCTCTTGGGTTGCTACCAGCCCTACTCTCTTGGGTTGCGGCTAGCCCTACTCTCTTGGGTTGCGGCTAGCCCTACTCTCTTGGGTTGCGGCTAGCCCTACTCTCTTGGGTTGCGGCTAGCCCTACTCTCTTGGGTTGCGGCTAGCCCTACTCTCTTGGGTTGCGGCTAGCCCTACTCTCTTGGGTTGCGGCTAGCCCTACTCTCTTGGGTTGCGGCTAGCCCTACTCTCTTGGGTTGCGGCTAGCCCTACTCTCTTGGGTTGCGGCTAGCCCTACTCTCTTGGGTTGCGGCTAGCCCTACTCTCTTGGGTTGCGGCTAGCCCTACTCTCTTGGGTTGCGGCTAGCCCTACTCTCTTGGGTTGCGGCTGGCCCTACTCTCTTGGGTTGCTACTGCCATAGCAGGTAGATTACATAGTCCCCTGTAGCTCAGTTGGTAGAGCATGGCGCTTGCAACGCCAGGGTTGTGGGTTCGTTTCCCACGGGGGCCAGTATGAAAATGTATGCACTCACTAACTGTAAGTCGCTCTGGATAAGAGCGTCTGCTAAATGACGTAAATGTTAATGAAGGAATGTTAATAGTCCACTGTGTACTGTTTCTTAATGGGGAAAAACTCCTGTCAGATGGCTGTGCAAATGCCAAAAAATATTCATCCTGTCTCACTAAGCCCTAGCAGTTGACCATGTGTGTGTTTAGTAATGGTTGTGTTTCCTCAGGACAAACCTGGAGCTGGAGCTGGTGCACCGTGGAGGGAACCTGTGTTCTGGAGGAGCCAGTGCTGCAGCCAAGCGCTCCTGTCTCAGTGAGTACACTACACCAGTCCCCTCACCTTGCTTCTCATAAGAAGTGTGCTGCCCTCTACTTGACCACTAAGCTATTGTGTACATCTGAAGTTGACCTTGTGTAAAGCCGTTGACCAATGTTTCGTATATTAACATTTTGAAATATTTTTAGATTTAAAGAGTTGAGTATGAAGTATTTTAGTCTTTGTTCTTTTATGATAAGGTCCTTTTGGAATTCAAGCTGATTACGGTGACTTGGGGGTGGTGGGAAGCCTTGTCCCATCGGCCTTTGTGTATAAAGTGTCTGAGTTGAGATTGAAGTCGCTCGTCCATGTAACTGTTGGACCATTTGTAAAGATTGTCGATTAGCAGTGGCAGGGAAGGAGAGATGCTATCCCAGGTGAGCTGTTGCCGACGCGTTCTGCCGTCAGGGTAAATGAAGCGGACAAATGGGTCAAGTGCTGTTTTAGTTGATTGTGTGGCAAGGGTGACCCGCTGAAGACCGAGTGATGTTGCCGTCTTGAGAGGTGACTCAGCCCACTGTGACAACAATGCCAAAGACAAAGCCTCCGACAATGGTTGTCGATTTGGAGGACAACACACACTTATGCTCAAAGAGGTGTAGACGAAGATGCAAGGTTTGATTTTTGGATGGTCGACTCACTTAAGATGCCCAAGATGTTTCTCCTTTATTGTACTTTGTCTGTAATTTGAACTTGACCTTCAACCTTTAATGTGTTAAACATTATGTTCTCCTATCAGAGCTGAGCCTGGGGATGAGAGCAGTCCATTTTCCTGCTCTGTTTAATTAGTCTGTTTAGTGGCGATAAATTTGAGCAGCTCGCGGCACTAGTGAGATGCCTGTCATCCTTGAGTGGGGCAAAAGAGATTTCATACTTGAGGACTGCCATTTTCTGAGCTACATTAACTCGTCTAGCCACGCTGGCGGATAAATCTACTGAGTTGCAGTACATTAGCGTTGCCTCTTCGTATGGAATGGGATATGGAGGTGTATTGGGGACGCTAACTACTAGAACCCAAGGGGGTTTCTAAGCCCATATCCCACAAGGCACTTATATCGTTTAGCTGATGAGGATGTCATAGGCTGGAGAGTGGAGCCGGCAATCTCTCGTGTTAAATCAACTGTGGTGAGTCCACCTTCAAATGGCTCGCCTCTGGTATATCTGCCAGAGAGAACATTTTGAATTAGGCCAGTCTGGTGATGTAGTCTTTACAGTGAAGATGGCCTTCAACGTCCAATACAATACTGTAATGGTAGGTGTCGGCCTATCACGATGAGATGTGTCCAAGAGAATTTCTCATTTGAAAAGTGTTTGTCCACGGGACGGTGGGGGGGGTGTAAAAGTAATCTAATCCCAACATAGGTCACACAGCCATTACAAATCTATATTGGAGGGATGACAAGTGGGGGGGTAAAGATCATGGCAAATAGCATGAGCTTTAATAGAAAGCAGAGCCAGATCAATATCTGAAGGCAAACTGAAGGCATCTCTATTGGTGCTGTCAGACTGTGTGGCTGTGGGGGTCGCAGAGCAGCAGGCTGGGAGATGAGAAGCATGCACATACCAAGCACCAAGCACCAGGCAGGGGCTGACTGATGGAAGAGGTGTTAGCCATGCGAGCAGCAATTGAAGCCTGGTTCCCTGCCAGCTTGAAGGGCATTGGCTGGCGATCCTTCCGCCACAGTGTCACTCTTCACATGTTGTCGTCCTCTAGTGGAGGGACTCTAACCCCAACTGACAGACGGAGGGACTGAAGTGGAGTCAATCACCTCCCTCGACCTCTGGGTCGTATCCTGCTGCTGTCACCATGTATCAGCTGTAGAGGGCAGTGCTGCTCTAGTTTTTGACAGTCAAGTGAGCCAACTCACCCAAAAGTCCATATTGCAGCATTGGAATTCAATGTTTTGCTGCATTACAGCTGTGTCATAACTCACAGAAAACAAAATTATATATATATATTGGGCTACAGATCTGTTGACAAGGTTGGATGTAAGAAACTGTATTAGTATTTGAGACTACTTGGTTGTTCTGGGTGAGAGAAAGGAGCCAACGCGAGAGCAGATCTCTATATTAGGAACATATGATTTACATTTACGTCATTTAGCAGACGCTCTTATCCAGAGCGACTTATAAATTGGGGGTTTATGTTATTGTATGCTTTACAGGTGTAAATTTAAAAGGTGATTTTCAGATTTCAAATACTTGTTTAACTATGGTTCTAATGAGCACAACCTTAGTGGGCCATTGTGAGGCCATTATAAGGAGAAGCAGATTCATTCCTCTTTTGGTGTTAATAATATTAAAGGAGGACACTGTTCCAGGAGGAGATTACATTTTTAGTAATGGTATGTGTGTGTGTGAGAAAAGTGTGGCGCTCTTCATGTTCCACAGTGAACAGGTGTGACTCCTGACCAGAGAGGATAGCTGGGAGCAGAGTAGTGCCGTCTATCCATCTGGCCTGGCCTGCTACCCAGCCAAACCATTACGCTCAGTGCAATCAGTTCAAGTCAACTGCATTTGTCATTTGATACACTCATAGCTTGGTGTGCTAGTGGGCACTGAACTACTGACATGCAGGTGGCCAGTTACAGTAGCAGTCTCATTTCTGTGCCAGTGTTCTGATCTATTTGGCTGACCATTTTTAATCCATTTTGGGTTTTTCTTCTGTCTTTCAGATCAGCTTTTCCATGTGCTTGCCATGCACATGCGTCTGTACAGCATTGATTCTGCATACAACCCCTGGACCAGGTTGACCCAGGTGGCTCAGAGAAGCGACGAGTGAGTGACAGCCATCCTAAAGCTACACTACATAGACATTCAGTAATCTACTCTCACCTCTCCTCACCCTGCAGTTCCACTACACATACTGCTATCTTATCACAAACTCAGCCACGCACCCTGCATCAGTAACCCCCCCCCCGAGTCCTGCAGATCCACCTGACATCCCTACACCCCTCTCCTGAGCCCAGTTTACCCTAACAGCCCCTTCAACACATACGCCACACACACACACACACACACACACACACACACACACACACACACACCCTTCCTGTAATCACAGTGACACTCTCCCCTCACACTAAACACCACCACCCCCACATCCTCCTGGCCCTTGCAGCTTTTCCTCCAGACAAAGAGGAGACAAACACCGAGAAGGCACCATGTGTGGTTGCCATAGATACCAATAATTGCTGCATCTGGCAAATTACCGGGTGCTTGTTAGAGAGCGAAACGACCCTGTCACAATCACTGCACCGAGAAACAACGCACTGCACATCTCAGCCCTCCGCTGCCCAGCATCATCTTTCACAGGATCAGAGAAATGTAACAAAGCATAGTCTCCCCTTTCTTCATGCTCTTGCCACACAGCTTGTTTTTGTTGGTCAGATGTGCTCTGTCTTGAATAGTTTGGCTTCCCAGGTTTTCATTTCTGAGCGCTATCAGCATCCCACTATTAGCACTATTAGGTGACCTAACGACCTCTCTCCCTCCCTGTTAGCAGTGGACGACCGCTTTTACACCTGTTACTATTTAAATGCTCCGAGCCAGGCAGGAGTCTGAGGACCAATTTTGTGTTCAAAATACCTAAGGGATTTGGAAGGCAACTATGTCATTGACACCCTCATACAGTCATGTTGCTCTATTTAAATAGGACAGAGAACGTCGATGCCCTAGTCTGACCTATACACTGTCTGTTTTTCATAACCTTATGTCAATTTATGTGGATGCCTTACATTTTTTTTATAAGTTTTATTTTGGAAAGACTACATTGCTCATATTATTTATTAGTCATCTGGATTTGACTGAAATGTCAAGTAAACATATTTAGTTGTGTGGGCTGTACACCCTTGGCAAGTCTTTTGAATTTGATGGAATGAAAAGCAGATTGCTGCGTCATAAAGGTCTTCTTCTATTGCACGCTACAATTAACAGGCGAGTGCCTTCAAAATGGAATGCATTATTGTGTAAGTGCAGCTCCCTTCATTCGATGTCCCCGGAGGTCTTGAGTGGAGATGGAGGCTCTCTCTATGGGCAGCCAGATGAAAAGAAGCCATTTTAAATGGAGATGGCAATCAACAACAATATGTGGCTCGGGCTGCATTATAGAAGTGGGTCACGGGATATAAGGAAAAATGCTTTGCTTTCTCCCACTGCATTAAAGTGGAGGACTCCTAGAGGGCAATTGGAAGTGTGACGTCATTGCAAGTTTTAAGTGCACAGCAAATTAAGGGCAGCCACGGGAGGTTGGTGGCACCTTATTTGGGGAGGACGGGCTCGTGGTAAAGCCTGGAGCGGCGTAAGTGGAATGGTATCAAATACATCAAACACATGGTTTCCATGTGTTTGATGCCATTTCATTCTGTCCATTCCAGACATTATTATTTATTGATTGATTGATTGATTGATTGATTGATTATTATTAGCCGTCCTCCCCTCAGCAGCCTCCACTGAGGGCAGCGTATATATTCAAGGGAGGACTTTGCTCTTGGCCCTGAGAAGATAAAGGCAATGGGCATCTACAGTGGGCTCCAAAAGTATTGGGACAGGGACACATTTTTCGTTTTGGCTCTGCACTCTAGCACTTTGAAATGATACAATGACTATGAGGTTAAAGTGCAGACTGTCAGCTTTAATTTGAGGGTGTTTATATCCATATCGGGTGAACCGTTTAGAAATTACAGCTTTTTGTTTATATAGTCCCTCCATTTGAGGGGAACGAAAGTATTGGGACAAATTCACTTGTGTATCAAAGTAGTAAAAAGTGAAGGATTTGGTCCCATATTCATAGCACTTAATGACTACATCAAGCATTTTTTTGGGGTGGGGGTTTATGATATTTGTGCGTGTAACTTTCTCACTCATCATTATTCACTCATCATTCAGTATTATCCATAGTCATGGCAACATCCACATGAATGTAGAAGTGTTATTAAAGATGACAGTCTGCACTTCATAGTCTGTCATTCATAGTCATTTATCATTTCAAATCCAAAGTGCTGGAGTACAGAGCCAGAAAAACAGCAAAAAATGTCACTGTCCCAATTACTTTGCAGCTCAATGTATTTTAGCGTGTACATAACCGCTCTAACGTGCCCCTACCAATAGTTATTGAAAATAATCAGGGTGGAAATTGACAGAATTGAATGGGTAAACCCAGCTAGGGGGTCCACTTAAACGATTGCTAAAAATATATTCTGTTGAACTGGATCTGATGTCTCTGCTCTTTCTATTTTGTATTTTTTTAGTCCCACCCTGTCTTGTCCATGTCCTCTTTTGTTTGTCTTTTCCCACTCCTTTCTCTTTTACTTGTTGTTGCTGCTGTAAGAATCTTTTCATATACAGTTATAATACACTTGTTTGTTTGACAGGTGGTGGGGATTAGAAAGGGGTGAAGAGAAACTGTAAAAGTAATTTCAGTGATTGCGTCAGCTATTTAAAAGTTATGTTATGGTAGTTAAAGATGTTTTTAATTGTTATAGGCTAATGGAGAATTCAAGATGAACTGAAGTTAGAGTTCAATATAGTAAACAATCATTTGGATTACTTTTAGTAGGATGGATTAGAACAGCACCAGATACCAGGAGTGGTCTTCCTGAACAAAGCACACAAATAAGCTTAAGGCATGGGGTCTTGCACATGCCGGAGCCTACATGCAGTTACTAAAATAGCTGTGTCTTTTGATTAGAAGCTATTTCTGTTCAGTCACTCAGCATCCCTGTTTCTAGCTGCCTACCTGAGGGACGGACTGTTGAGGTGTATTCCCTTTGGTTGGAGATGTCTTTGAGCCAAGGTTTGAGGTGTGTTCAGAAAGAGCAACACAGCACAATGTTTTGACTGGACATTTTAATAATAACTGTTCAAAGGATCCACCCACGATCGTATTCAAATTCAACCGGAACGTGCGTTCCCCCTTAATTCATTCCGGCCCATTTCCACCCATGGGAAAAATAAGACGTTTATGTTTACCTACCTGGTGTTTCTTGTTTAAATTAATACTTTACTCTTATCTTAATGCGAATGTACTGTATGTTTTTCAGCATGTCTTAAAAAGCGTTACCTTAAGTGTGTTGTTCCCTACAGATGCCAGGATGACGAGAGGCCAGAGGTCCCCATGCTGTTCAGAGACTGCCCATCCCTGCTCATCATCTTTGTGTTGACCATGCCACAGCCACTACGCAAAGGTGCTGTCACTGTCCTAACTATCCGGACATTTTTTTATAAAAAAAAAAAAATTCTCCATCAGACCAGAGGGACGGGGGGGAAGGGGAGTTAACAAGGCTACAGCGGGAGGTTTCTCATTGGCTTGGTCAGAATGACAGACCATTATCAGTCCTAATCATGACTGAATGTAGGGAGGGTTCTTATCTGTTCTTCCGTTCCCTCTATTTTTGGCTGTGAGGAGCAGAGTGACATCGCCCTGTTTATGGAAGCCGTGCACCCTTCACATGCCCTTCATCTCCAGCTGAGTGCTTCATGTTTGATCTCCTCCAGGCTCAGCCCCGTGCCCGAGGGGAGGGCCACCACATTGGAGGCCAAATTGCAGCAATCATAGGCCTTCTTAATGGGTGCCATGCCATACAAAGCTGTGCTGACTGAACACATGGACACTGAGGCAGTATGAGGCCTAAATATCTATCCTAGCATCAGAACAGGGGAGACATGTAGAATACTTTGAAATATAGGCTATACTCAACTCTGTTAACCTCTACGGGATCGGTGTCCCGTATACGGGACTGTTGAGCTAACGTGCGTTAATGTGATTAGCATGACTGTTGTAAGTAACAGCAAACTTTCCAGGACATAGACATGTCTTTATATGGGCAGAAAGCTTAAATTATTGTTAAGCTAACTGCACTGTACAGTAGCTATTACAGTGAAAAAATACCATGCTATTGTTGAGGAGAGTGCACAACAACAAAACACTTATCAAGGCAACTGGTTTGATACATTCATCTCTGAAGGTAAATAATGTAATTACATTCAGTAATCTTGCTCTGATTTGTCATCCTAAGGGTCCCAGAGATAAAATGTAGTATAGTTTCGTTTGATAAAATCCATTTTTATATTCAAATGTAAGAACTCTGTTCTACAGTTTGAACCCCTGCTATCTCTGGCTCCACACCCACCCCGCCCGGCCATCTAGATGTGTGAAAGTTAGTGTATAAGCTAATGATCCATCATGTATGACATTCCTGGGAGTGTATAAACTTACATTTTGTATTACCATATAATTTGTGTATGTTCTCTATAGTTATGTACTTGAAAATGCATCAATTGACCAATTTGGCACATTTGGGCAGACTTGATACAAAATAGTTCAGTATTGCAATGCTTCACTGGATCAATCTGAAACTTTGCACACACACTGCACACTGCGCAAATCTAAATTGCGCCTAAACTGCAATATTCTATTGAGGCCTTTCTCTTGCATTTCGAAGATGATGGACCAAAAATATAAATAGAAAACGCATGTTTTTTTGTTTGTATTATCTTTTACCAGATCTAATTTGTTATATTCTCCTACATTCATTTCACATTTCCACAAACTTTTTCCCTTCAAATGGTATCAAGAATATGCGTATTATAATAATAATAATATGCCATTTAGCAGATGCTTTTATCCAAAGCGGCTTAGTCATGTGTGCATACATTTTTACGTATTCTTACTTCAAGTCCTGAGCTACAGATAGTTAGATTTGTGAATGTCATTTTATGCGAAAATTGAAAAAGGGTCCAATCCCTAAGAGGTTAAACCAATATACAGTACAATACAATTGTACATGGTGAGTGTTTTTAAAGAGCCTGAGGTGGTATTGGTTATTGGTGAGGGGATATAGCTGTGACAGGTTTTGTTTTCTCAAGGGAATGCCATTTCTCAGCTGTAAGAGCTCTTCTCCCTATTGACTGAATAACACCTCCTTACATTGCGCTTCAGAGTCTGCCGGGGAAAACGGCACTCAATGTCTTATGTACTTTGAGATGGACTTTGTATCTTTTTCAATTCCACATTGATTAAGCCAAATAAGCATCATTAAGGCCCTCCTTATGACATGGAGAATTGATTTTTAAAACATCACTATGCGAGATGGGCGTGAATGAAGTCTTTTTTTTTTTTTTTACCGTGGCATGGAGATGGAGGTCAGGACATGTCTGGGTTTTTGTCTCATTTAGAGTGGATAGGAGGGAGAGGTGGGGCGGGGGGTTCTTAACAGCCTGTGTGTCCTTCATAGCAGTAAAGGTGTTGTGTGTTGTTAATGTGCCGACAAGCAACACAATGGCCAGTACAGTGGACCTGTCACCACCACCACTCTCCTGAGGAGGGGAAATAATGGAGCTAATTGTGTTTCTGTCGGTTCAAATCACATCTCCCACCTGGCGGGCCCGGTTCCCCCTGCTTAATTACAAGTGTATTTGATGAGCCTTTATAAACACAGGAGCATTCCTCTGGAGACCAAACCCAACCTATTGACTTGTGTTCTAGCCCAATAAAAAGGTTTAATCTTCTTTGAAGGCAACCGCATTGTCCAGCTCTTACAGATCATTCTAGGCCTCCCTTAAGGCACTCCTTTTACTGTTAAACATAAATGAAACTGCTTTCTATTTAACAAGGTGTTCTAAGTAGTCATTGGGAAGAGATGATGTACTGTGTTTGTATCAAGTATTAATGTACAGTTCCACTTAGTAATTGGTCTATGTAGAGAACACATCTTGGCTCTTGTGATTTCCTATTTTGGCTGATTGCTAGGATGCTCTATTCATGCACATAATTATTACTAAAGAAAAATGCAAATGAAGGGCAGTATTTGCATATTCTCCCAAAATGAATAACTTTGTTGCAATCATATTCCTGTTTTTATGTTAAGCAGATTTTCATCCATGACAGTGTTTCTTCCAATGAGAATGGCAACAACTTAATTATGAATCTGTTATTATTCTCAAAATGAAACAGTCTGACCAAGACTATCTACAGTGAGGGGAAAAAAGTATTTGATCCCCTGCTTATTTTGTAAGTTTGCCCACTGACAAAGACATGATCAGTCTATAATTTTAATGGTAGGTATATTTGAACAGTGAGAGACAGAATAACAACAAAAAAATCCAGAAAAACGCATGTCAAAAATGTTATAAATTGATTTGCATTTTAATGAGGGAAATAAGTATTTGACCCCTCTGCATAACATGACTTAGTACTTGGTGGCAAAACCCTTGTTGGCAATCACAGAGGTCAGACGTTTCTTGTAGTTGGCCACCAGGTTTGCACACATCTCAGGAGGGATTTTGTTCCACTCCTCTTTGCAGATCTTCTCCAAGTCATTAAGGTTTCGAGGCTGACGTTTGGCAACTCGAACCTTCAGCTCCCTCCACAGATTTTATATGGGATTAAAGTCTGGAGACTGGCTAGGCCACTCCAGGACTTTAACGTGCTTCTTCTTGAGCCACTCCTTTGTTGCCTTGGCCGTGTGTTTTGGGTCATTGTCATGCTGGAATACCCATCCACGACCCATTTTCAATGCCCTGGCTGAGGGAAGGAGGTTCTCACCCAAGATTTGACGGTACATGGCCCCGTCCATCGTCCCTTTGATGCGGTGAAGTTGTCCTGTCCCCTTAGCAGAAAAACACCCCCAAAGCATAATGTTTCCACCTCCATGTTTGACGGTGGGGATGGTGTTCTTGGGGTCATAGGCAGCATTCCTCCTCCTCCAAACACGGTGAGTTGAGTTGATGCCAAAGAGCTCGATTTTGGTCTCATCTGACCACAACACTTTCACCCAGTTCTCCTCTGAATCATTCAGATGTTCATTGGCAAACTTCAGACGGGCCTGTATATGTGCTTTTTTGAGCAGGGGGACCTTGCGGGCGCTGCAGGATTTCAGTCCTTCACGGCGTGGTGTGTAACCAATTGTTTTCTTGGTGACTATGGTCCCAGCTGCCTTGAGATCATTGACAAGATCCTACCGTGTATTTCTGGTCTGATTCCTCACCGTTCTCATGATCATTGCAACTCCACGAGGTGAGATCTTGCATGGAGCCCCAGGCCGAGGGAGATTGACAGTTATTTTGTGTTTCTTCCATTTGCGAATAATCACACCAACTGTTGTCACCTTCTCACCAAGCTGCTTGGCGATGGTCTTGTAGCCCATTCCAGCCTTTTGTAGATCTACAATCTTGTCCCCTGACATCCTTGGAGAGCTCTTTGGTCTTGGCCATGGTGGAGAGTTTGGAATCTGATTGTTTGATTGCTTCTCTGGACAGGTGTCTTTTATACAGGTAACAAGCTGAGATTAGGAGCACTCCCTTTAAGAGTGTGCTCCTAATCTCAGCTCGTTACCTGTATAAAAGACACCTGGGAGCCAGAAATCTTTCTGATTGAGAGGGGGTTAAATACTTATTTCCCTCATTTAAAATGCAAATCAATTTATAACATTTTTGACATGCGTTTTTCTAGATTTTTTGCTGTTATTCTGTCTCTCACTGTTCAAATAAACCTACCATTAAAATTATAGACTGCTCATTTCTTTGTCAGTGGGCGAACATACAAAATCAGCAGGGGATCAAATACTTTTTCCCCTCACTGTAGTGTGAGTAGCCCAACACTATTTGTTTGCTCCTCCAATACCAGGGCACCTAACGTGGGTGTGTCTCCTCTCTCTCTGTCCCTGCAGAACACTTCATCTGTCTGGTGAGGATGCTGTACAACCTGCAGTACACCCAGGCTCTGGCTGCTCTCTCAGCCAAGTTCAGCCCCGAGGAGAGGCGGGCCTGGAGCACGTCTGGAGCTCTCAACAAGGTAATGGTGATATCACCCACCCTTCTCACTGTACTGCTGCCTTGTACTCTACCAAGTTACCTTAGGAAACGTCCCTTGATTGAGAAGCCAGTGCACGCGGTGGCTCTGCACTTTCTATTTGTTATTCCCAGGACCTGTTTACAGCCGTGGAAAATGAATGTGTGAATGCAAATAAATATTTTTCTCTGGCCGAGTTAATTTAAGCAGTTTGGACTGTAGATATGTCGATCATCAATATCAAGGAGAGTGATTACCGGAAAGGGCTGGCATTAATTGGCTTTTCATCTTCAGTCTATTAAATCTGTATAAGCGAGTGGTTGGTTGGAATGTAAATGGACAAACCGCAAAATGCCCACCCTTTAGGGTGTTTTCTATTTATTGTGGCGCGGCTGAATATCTTCCCCCACTCCGTCACGAACAATGCAGCACTTACTCGCTCACGAGCTGTCATTTAAGACTGCTCGGAAATCCTCATTGTTAACACAGGCCATATTGGGAGGGATGCCATGTATTTAAATTGCAGTTGATAAAAAGATGCCAAAGTCTCAACCGAGATCCCGAGGCCAGAGGAAGGAAATCCAAAGACTCCAAATTCCTCCAGCTATAAATCTAGGACGGAGAACGCCAGGCTAGATAAGACTTGCTGCTATTTTATATTCTCCCATCGTCAACTTGATAAATGCTAGCAGCTTTACGCCATATAAAATATTAGTCAAACCAGTTGAATTTTATCAGAAAACACATTCAGTAATGTCTTGGCGCTTATCAACGGTCAAATATTTTATTGCCTGAAAATGTATCCTCTACTTATTCTGCATACGTTATTATATTATACAGTGCTGCACATTTAGAGGGAGGGGGAAAGATGGACACTGCAGCACATCTCAAATACTTCAGTTGTTGACTGCTTGAATATCATATGAAGCTTTTCCAGGGAACAAGCTGAATTGTTTCAAAGTGGTGTTATTCTATAGTACTGTGTACTCTGTCACCTCTCCACTACTTTTTGACTTTTCTCCCACAGAATGCTTTCAATGCCGAGAAGTCCTTTGACGCTCTTCTCAGCCATGTCATCAGTGAGCTGTCCAAGGTGAAGACTGTGTATGATGTGAACGCTGAAGAGACGTCTATGGTAAGCCATATAGAGTTTGTGGGAAAAATATAATATACCGTTTCATGTTTCAAAACAAAGCTGCCAAACTCTGTGCTTGGCTAGCCCCATTTCTCTTGGTAATACCCCCCTGGTTTTCTCCTCTTTTCTCTTACATGATGAATTGGCCATTACCCAGAACAACAATGCTTTGATATCTGTACTCTCTGAAGGAGATGTATATCACCCCATTATCAGCCAGCTGTTGAGAGGTTATTGATGAGGCATTACTCCTGTGCTTCCTTCCCCAGCAGAGCTCCTGTGTGTGGTCCCCACAGTCCATAGAGTACAGCCTCCAGCGGTTCTGCCTGCCCTACCTCCGCCTCTCCTGTCTCCTGCAGCACCACCTCTATGGGGACAACCTGTCAGGCTGCCCGGTACGGTTACTGTTACTGTTCCACACCTCTTTGTCTGCCTGCCTGCACCCTAGCTGCGCCAACCCCATGGCTTTAACTCATCATATGTTCTATTTCAGGATGAAGAGGAGTTCTCAGGCCTCGCCGGCTGTCTAGGGCTCCTGGCCCCGACCCCTCAACCATCCAACCCCATCTACAGTGCCTCATGTCTTGACTGGACGGTCAACGCTTTCGACCTGATGACTCAATGGTGCTCTGAGGTCACGGGGCTCTCTGACACTCAGGCAGAGAAAGCAATAGTAGGTTTGAGGCTGAGCACTTAACCACCAATCGGTGTGCTCCATTATAACGTCTCCAAAGCACCAATGGTGGTGTCATTGTTTTTCACTATAGTGTTTTAAAAAAGAAAATAGTATTGACACCATGTGTTAGCCATGGCATTTCAGGCCCTTTATTTTAGCCAGTGCTGCATATAGCCCCTCTATATTCAGTGCTGAATATAGCCCCTGCGAGAGTAATGTTTTTCACACCCTGCCTTTGTCATTCAGCATTGACCTTTGCTGCCTTACATCACAAGATGAAACCCCACATCGCTTCACACTGCCATTCTGGATTGTTTCCACATACCTTTCAACTGTGGACATTATTATTTGTCACACCCTGGAGCTGAAGGGCATACAGAAAATGTGGCATATAGGAACTCTTGACAAGTTATTCAGTGGAAGGCTTAAAACGTACTTATTTCCTAAATCCCTATTGAAACAAGTGGAGAGACAAAATGCCCCAACTGAAATTAATGTACAGTAACCTAAGTGTTTCTTGGGGTGATGCTTAAAGGAGCAGGATAAAATTGCTATGTCATATTTTCTTCAATGTCTAAAGGCTGCTGAGGCGACCTGATGAGTCTGCTGATTTAAAATACTATTGACAGGTTAGAGAGAGCAGAAGAGCACATGGTTAAATGAAAGGGACTTCAGAGTCAGCTCTTGAGGGATTGGCTTTCTTCTTGAGTGATGGGCAGCTGAAGTGTAGGCCTACCATGGACAAGGCACAATAGTGAGCGAACGAGAGCCCCAGCTCCTATGGCATCCAAGTTATTACAATGGATTGCCTAGGTCACAATGTTGGCATTCATAATTTGAATGTTGTGACTGACATGGTTTATTTTTTTCTCCATCCAGACCTTGCTTGTCCAGGATCCACAGTGGGCGTCCCCCCACCTCCTCCACTTACCTGACAACTACAACATAATCTTCCAGTACTACCACAAGAAGGCCTGCACTGCCTGCAAAAAGGTGCCAAAGGACCCAGCGCTCTGCCTTGTCTGTGGTGCCTTCGTCTGCCTCAAAGGGCTGTGCTGCAAGCAGCAGGGGATCTGTGAATGTGTTTTGGTGAGTGGCCCTGCTTTTTCGAAGGCCATATTACAGACTATATCTGAAGAAACAGCATGATTTTAAACAGTCTTTAAAAATCTGTCTTACTCATTGGGTGGCCGAAGTGCATAATTTTTAGGTCATTGATGAATATTATTGCTTGCTTGGCTGGTGCTGCTGTGTGCAGATGACTGTGATTCGGTGAAGATGTTGTTTGTGTCTGTCTTTAGCACTCTCAACACTGTGGCGCAGCAACGGGCATCTTCCTATTAATCAACGCCTCTGTCATCATAATCATCCGAGGGCATCGCTTTTGCCTGTGGGGCTCTGTTTACCTGGATGCCCATGGAGAGGAGGACCGCGATCTACGGTACGAATACACTCCGTAGACATTTTTACATTTTAGTCATTTAGCAGACGCTCTTATCCAGAGCGACTTACAGTTAGTGAGTGCATACATTTTCATACTGGCCCCCTGTGGGAAACAAACCCACAACCCTGGCGTTGCAAGCGCCATGCTCTACCAACTGAGCTACAGGGGACCATTGCGTAACACTTCAGTTTCATATCTCACACAATCTTCTTGTCAGATTCTCACTAGAATGGTTGATGTGGTGGGGACTATGCTGAAAATTGTAAGAAAATAAAGACTTCATTTTAAATCACTTTTTTTTTTTTGCAGTCGTGGCAAGCCCCTGTTTCTATGTGTGGAGAGGTATAGAGTGCTGGAGCAACAGTGGGTTTGGCACACCTTCGATCACATCAACAAGCGCTGGGGACCTCACTACAACGGGCTATAAGGTCACCTGAACCCACACCCTGGTGGAAAATAATCTATTTGGTTTATGTGTCTGCCTCTATTAAACATATAGGAATCTTATCATGTGGTATTAACAAATATGCAGTGAGGGTGTTACTGCCACAGCCTTGGTTTATGTGGAGTTTGGTGTACAATCATGCCCTAAAGACTAACAGTGTGTGTGTTTTATTTAAGTTATTTACTGTGTGGATTTCAACAAGGAAACCAAATTTGATAAGCTTAAAGTGAAAGCACAATTTTTCTCAGTAACACATTGGTTTGAAAGCACAATTTTGCCCAGTAACACATTGGTTTGAAAGCACAATTTTGCCCAGTAACACATTGGTTTGGAAGCGGTTTTGAAGCCAGAAATATTGGTTTTTCAGCAAAAAATACTCAGATTCTGGTGAATATTTGTACACTCTGATTGGCTTACAGTATGAGTTCCAACTACTGGATATTTGGAAGATATAGAATGACAAATTTGCCCCTGGTAAGGTTAATGATTATCATCTTTGTCACCATGTACAAGTTGATACATATCCCTCATTTTTAGACTTCATACTGCTGGCATGAGTTTAAAGCTCTTGATAAGTATAGCGATGTTATTGCAAATTGTGTGTTTGGGACATTCTGGTAGGTGACAAGTCCACTCATCAACAAAGAGTTTATTGCAGTTAAGTAAAGGCTCTTTTCTTTTAGGGTCTAGTTGCAGTTCATCCTCAGGTATGATTACTTTTTTTGCTGTAGTTTAAAATACAACATTTTTAATATTTTAAATAAATGTTGCTGCTCATTGTTCAAATAAGTAATTTTACCTTTGTAAAGATTATTTTTGTTTTATTTTTCTAAGAAATGAAGGCTTTATGTTTATGGTAGATGGCTGGCAACAGGTTGTTGATTCCAGCTTACTGCAAGGTTGAGGGAGACACACGGTCATCATCTCTATTGGGCTTTGCAGTCCTGCCTTTCACTATGCCTCCGGCCCGGGGTCCCTGAGGAAACTCAATGCCCACTCACCAGTCTGACCACAGTAGAGTACACAGAAAAGACTTGTGGAGTATATCTGTCCAATGTAATTGGCATGCTTTTCCCAAGATCTCTATTGCTCAGAATGTCAAGTGCAATGGGATTTTGCTATAGTTAAATTGAAATATTTTAATTTGGTGACTCAAAATGCATAGAAGTTATTGTACTGATATGGCATTCTGTAAGGGAATGGGAATCGTTTAATCCTTTGTGCTGGTGAAGAATTTTGCAGTTTTAGAGTAGAGTTGAATCATTTTTTGTTAGTACTTCGGAAATAATGTTTTGGCCTCATGATTTTCCCATTTCCTTTTAAGTTTCTCTGTAAAGTTATAGTACATTTTATGGGAAATGTATACGGGCTCATAATGCAAGATCCCATCTTTAAATAACCATAGGTAAAAACAAGTAATTGGGAAATTGTTGAAGATAACATTTTGAAGAGACCAAAAGCGATCATTGTGAAACTCCATAAGATGTAATTTAGTTGGTTTTGCGAAGTGTAATACCGTTAACCTTATAACAAATTTGTCATTCATGTAATCCACACTTGTGGTCCAATTATATCATTTTCTATACCTTCAAATAACCTATGTTTATTTGTATGCTTTTGGTTGTCAAAAGTTATAATTACAGTATATTTATAAGGAAGACTATTTCCCTATGCCTACATTTCTCCAAGTTTAAATCAATATCTTTGGTCATGGATGCATTCCAATGTTTGACATCAGACTTCAATACCCATAATACACAATGTGTGCATGGCATTGTTTCGGTCACACTTTTTGAGTTTGGGGTCTTAAATGCTTAGTTTCAATTACCATGTCACCAACTGGATGAGTAGATGGCCTAATTATCCAGTTGTGCCTGCAAGATTAATGTTACCTTTTAGTGAAAAACAACACATTGAAATCCCTGGGTGATTTATTCTGGTGAAAAGATTTTGTGAATTGCTGGTCCACATCGTGCTAGAAGGAGGAATCTTTTAGGGAATATTATTTTCAAACCACGCATGCTGCTTATCTGTTTACTCTGAGATTCCCTTCCCTTCCCTCTTTTTCTCCAGTCCCTACTTTGTAGCCTACATGACCGCAACAGAATATCCAATGAGTGATGGGTGTACATTCTAATTGAAAGCTCTTTGTGTTCTCCTGTATGAATGAAAATAAGAAAGAATACAGTACATTACTGTAGGTGCTGATTCAGACTTTCTGAGTTGGATCAGAAAGTGTGACTTGGACATTTATTGCAAAATGTAACATATGTTAATAAAATATAAACACTGACTCGTTTATCTTCATTGTCCATGCAGATTTCCATATGGAACAAATATATCCTATTTTATTTTTATTCTCAGGTTTGTGTCCTTGTTCCATTCAGTTGATTAACGTAATTGGCCGGTAGCAAAGCCCCTTGTGCTTCCTTTGTCTACTCAGGCCATTAACTATGATTTCTCAGGACCTCAAGTCAAAATTCACGTTTAGATCCATGGTAAGCCTTAAAGACGCACTATGCAGAAATCGCTCTGACATTTCCTGTTTGCTAAAATTCAAATAGTTCGCCTAATTTGAGTTTGAGACAAAACAAACAAGTATAGTGTAGAGAATCACTGTACCATCAAAACAGCTGTGAAATATATTTTCCATAACCAAAAATATTGTATTTTCAGCTGTTTGACGCTGGTTTACAAAACCGAAAGTAAGCAAAAAACGAAATGTAAGAACGGTAAGCATAGAAAATGGTGCACATAGAACAGATCTACAGCTTCTTAGACTTGCTTTCAATGAGTATGACAGATCTAGAACTACCAATTCTATGTGAATTTGGTCGGGTTTCCCAAAAAGTTACACATTGCCTCTTAGCACTAACATGTAGATCCTGCTCTTACAGTCAATCATGCAGTCAGGCTGGGAGAAGAAACTGAACTGTCCATAATGGGAAAGAATGATGTGCTTACAATGTTTCCATGTACATTATCACATAGGCCTATTACATCACGAGAAACCCCAAAACATACAGTAATCCAAAAACACATTACGTAATTGATTCAGATTGATCTACTTGACTTTTGTCTCAGGGCATTGTTGCTGAAATGTGCAGATAGAACAGATAATTGTTCTGGGACTGGGAGCACTATGGAGGATTTACTCATTGGCTGCTTCGACTGAATATATGAGCCAAATGTACAATCTGAAATCTATAAAAAATATGTTTTACAGATTTTGCATTTGACAGAAAGGACTATTTAAAATGTAGCCTATACTTTCAGTCTCCATGGCCTGTGGAAAACATGTATTTGTAGTTAGAAATAAAGGATGCTGTGCAATTTGGTTTTATATAAAACCACACATCTGTGAGAATTAAAGAGATACATTCACTGTTTAAACGAGAAAACAACTAGGCAGAGGGCTTTTCACAATGCATCATTGCAAGCCAATGAGGGCATCACATGCCAACTATGAATGACAGCAACAGATTTGTGCACTGGAGGAAAATTGGGTTGAAGTGTCAAAGACAAAAGGCCTCAGCGTAATGACCAATACTGTACAAAGCCTCTATGTCATGGCATCGTCTCTCATTAGTGGAATTTGTCAGACATGCAGGTGATGCCAGCAGGGAATCCTAAGAGTTTCAACATTTATGAAATAGTTAGCTAAGCCAAGGCCTTTTTCTAAAATGGAGCTGTTCCCGCACTCGCTGGTCACAAGAGCACTGAAATACCCGTCACTTATAATTCACATTTGAGGAACTTGTTGGTTCCGTGCTTTGGTAAGATCTTATTTTAACAATTGTTATAATTTGTAAAACATTTTATATGTTCTATATTACATTAGCCTAAGTAAGAAATATACAGAGTGGAGCAGTAGCCTGCAGAGCAAGTAGGTTAGGGTATGTTATTTCCTCTCAATTGCTTATCAAGTTCCTGTTAATAATTAAACCCTTGACGGGTGACTGTGGCTAGTGAGAAAACCGAGAAAATCAGTTCGGATATGTCGCTATGGAAGGTAAGGTACAGAGATAGTGTATTAATTGGATGATGGCATGTCTACATTATGCTAAAAACTTTTCATAGTTAGTGTGGTTACAAACGTCGGAATGTCGTTCATTGTCTCCGCATTCCGGAGATGGGGATGCAGACATGAGTCATCACAAAGTGTTGAGATGCCTGTGACCTGGCATTGTCATGTGTCGCAAATTATCAAATTGAAAGGAAAATGTGTTAGTTGTTTAATATGCCTTCGTCAAGATGTTTTATAAGTTCTCATTTGTTTAAGAGTCTTTTCTATCATTTAAATCATTTTCAGGTTTCGGGTTCACAAATGGAAATACAGACGCAGCAAACACAGGGTAAGGCTTTAATAAAAAATATATTCAAAATACACTACCGGTCAAAAGTTTTAGAACACCTACTCATTCAAGGGTTTTCATTACTTTTTTACTGTTTTCAACATTGTAGAATAATAGTGAAGACATCAAAACTATGAAATAACACATGGAATCATGTACAGTTGAAGTCGGAAGTTTACATACACTTAGGTTGGAGTCATTAAAACTGGTTTTTCAACCACACAAATTTCTTGTTAACAAACTATCGTTTTGGCAAGTCGGTTAGGACATCTACTTTGTGCATGACACAAGTAATTTTTCCAACAATTGTTTACAGAAAGATTATTTCACTTATAATTCACTGTATCACAATTCCAGTGGGTCAGAAGTTTACATACATTAAGTTGACTGTGCCTTTAAACAGCTTGGAAAATTCCAGAAAATGATGTCATGGCTTTAGAAGCTTCTGATAGGCTAATTGACATCATTTGAGTCAATTGGAGGTATACCTGTGGATGTATTTCAAGGCCTACCTTCAAACTCAGTGCCTCTTTGCTTGACATCATGGGAAAATCAAAAGAAATCAGCCAAGACCTCAGAAAAACAATTGTAGACCTCCACAAGTCTGGTTCATCCTTGGGAGCAATTTCCAAATGCCTGAAGGTACCACGTTCATCTGTTCAAACAATAGTACGCAAGTATAAACACCATGGGACCACGCAGCCGTCATACCGCTCAGGAAGAAGACGCGTTCTGTCTCCTAGAGATGAATGTACTTTGGTGCAAAAAGTGCAAATCAATCCCAGAACAACAGCAAAGGACCTTGTGAAGATGCTGGAGGAAACGGGTACAAAAGTGTATATATATCCACAGTAAAACGAGTCCTATATCGACATAACCTGAAAGGTGGCTCAGCAAGGAAGAAGCCACTGCTCCAAAACCGGCATAAAAAAGCCAGACTACGGTTTCCAACTGCACATGGGGATAAAGATCGTACTTTTTGGAGAAATGACCTATGGTCTGATGAAACTAAAATAGAACTGTTTGGCCATAATGACCATCGTTTTGTTTGGAGGAAAAAGGGGTCGGCTTGCAAGCAGAAGAACACCATCCCAATCGTGAAGCACGGGGGTGCTTTGCTGCAGAAGGGACTGGTGCACTTCACAAAATAGATGGCATCATGAGGAAGGAAAATTATGTGGATATATTGAAGCAACATCTCAAGACATCAGTCAGGAAGTTAAAGCTTGGTCGCAAATGGGTCTTCAAAATGGACCAAGCATACTTCCAAAGTTGTGGCAAAATGGCTTAAGGACAACAAAGTCAAGGTATTGGAGTGGCCATCACAAAGCCCTGACCTCAATCCTATAGAAAATATGTGGGCAGAACTGAAAAAGCGTGTGCGAGCAAGGAAGCCTACAAACCTGAATCAGTTACACCAGCTCTGTCAGGAGGAATGGGCCAAAATTCACCCAACTTATTGTGAGAAGCTTTTGGAAGGCTACACGAAACATTTGACCCAAGTTAAACAATTTAAAGGCAATGCTACCAAATACTAATTGAGTGTATGTAAACTTTTGACCCACTGGGAATGTGATGAAATAAATAAAAGCTTAAATAAATCATTCTCTCTACTACTATTCTGACATTTCACATTCTTAAAATAAAGTGGTGATCCTAACTGACCTAAGACAGGGAATTTATACTAGGATTGAATGTCAGGAATTGTGAAAAACTGAGTTTAAATGTATTTGGCTAAGGTGTATGTAAACTTCCGACTTCAACTGTAGTAACCAAAAAAGTGTTAAACAAATCAGAATATATTTGAGATTCTTCAAATAGCCACCCTTTGCCTTGATGACAGCTTTGCACACTCTTGGCATTCTCTCAACCAGCGTCACCTGGAACGCTTTTCCAACAGTCTTGAAGGAGTTCCCACATAAGCTGAGCACTGCTTTTCCTTCACTCTGCGGTCCGACTCATCCCAAACCATCTCAATTTGGTTGAGGTTGGGGGATTGTGGAGGCCAGGTCATCTGATGCAGCACTCCATCACTCTCCTTCTTGGTAAAATAGCCCTTACACAGCATGGAGGTGTGTTGGCTCAAGGTCCTGTTGAAAAACAGTCCCACTAAGCCCAAACCAGACGGGATGGCGTATCGCTGCGGAATGCTGTGGTAGCCATGCTGGTTAAGTGTGCCTTCTAAATAAATCACAGACAGTGTCACCAGCAAAGCACCCCCACACCATAACACCTCCTCCTCCGTGTTTTACGGTGGGAAATACACATGCTGAGATCATCCGTTCACCCACACCGCATCTCACAAAGACACGGAACCAAAAATCTCCAATTTGGACTCCAGACCAAAGGACAAATTTACACTGGTCTAATGTCCATTGCTCGTGTTTCTTGGCCCAAGCAAGTCTCTTCTTCTTATTGGTGTCCTTTAGTAGTGGTTTCTTTGCAGCAATTCGACCATTAAGGCCTGATTCACACAGTCCCCTCTGAACAGTTGATGTTGAGATGTGTCTGTGACTAGAACTCTGAAGCATTTATTTGGGCTGTAATTTCTGAGGCTGGTAACTCTAATGAACTTATCGTCTGCAGCAGAGGTAACTCTGGGTCTTCCATTCCTGTGGCGGTCCTCATGAGAGCCAGTTTCATCATAGCGCTTGATGGTTTTTGCGACTGCACTTGAAGAAATGTTAAAAGTTCTTGAAATGTTCCATATTAACTGACCTTCATGTCTTAAAGTAATGATGGACTGTCGTTTCTCTTTGCTTATTTGAGCTGTTCTTGCCATAATATCGACTTGGTCTTTTACCAAAGAGGGCTATCTTCTGTATAACCCCCTACCTTGTCACAACACAACTGATTGGCTCAAACGCATTACAAAGGAAATAAATTCCACAAATTAACTTTTAAGAAGGCACACCTGTTAATTGAAATGCATTCCAGGTGACTACCTAATGAAGCTGTTTGAGAGAATGCCAAGAGTGTGTGAAGCTGTCATCAAGGCAAAGGGTGGCTATTTGAAGTATCTCAAATATAAAATATATTTGTATTTGTTTAACACTTTTTTGGTTACTACATGGTTCCATATGTGTTATTTCGTAGTTTTGATGTCTTCACTATTATTCTACAGTGTAGAAAATAGTAAAAATAAAGAAAAACCCTTGAATGAGTAGGTATTCTAAAACTTTTGACCGTTAGTGTACATGACTGCAATATTTGAAAATTAAATGTAAATAGTCTGAAAGGAAATCAAGTTGTTATTTTTTTCCTTAAGCAGCAGTACCAATAACAAACGTGCCTACAGTACCTTGCAAATAATAAGTTAAGCTACTGTAGGCTGACATAAAGCTTACATGGAGGCTTTAAAGGCCCAGTGCAGTCAAAAACGTGTTTTTCCTGTGTTTTATATACACTGAGTGTTAAAAACATTAGGAACACCTGCTATTTGCATTACATAGACTGATCAGGTGAATCCAGGTGAAATCTATGATCCCTTATTGATGTCACCTGTTAAATCCACTTCAACCAGCGTAGATGAAGGGGAGGAGACAGGTTAAAGAAGGATTTTTAAGCCTTAGACAATTAAGACATTGATTGTGTATGTGTGCCATTCAGAGGGTGAATGAGCAAGACAAAATGTTTAAGTGCTTTTGAACGAGCTATGGTAGTACGTGCCAGGCGCACCGGTTTGTGTCAAGAACTGCGACGCTGCTGTGTTTTTCACGCTCAACCGTTTCCCACGTGTATCATCAATGGTGCACCATCCAAAGGGCATCCAACCAACTTGACACAACTGTGGGAAGCATTGGTGTCAACATGGGCCAGCATCTCTGGGGAATGCTTTCGACACCTTGTAGAGTCCATGCCCTGACGAATTGAGGCTGTTCGGAGGGCATAAGGTGGTGTAACTCAATAGTAGGAAGGTCTTCCTAAGGTTTTGTACACTCAGTGTATATTTCCACACTATGAGGTTGTAATAATACTGTGAAAATGATAATGCCCTTTTAGTGTAAGAGCTGTTCGAAAAGAGCGCCTGAAACTTCAGCCTGTTTAGGTGGGATGGAGTTTTGGCCTGTCTGGTGACATCACCAGGCGGTAAATTAGTTAAAAGACCAATAAGAAAGAGAGTTCCAAACCTCTCTGCCAATAACATCTACATTTCGGTTTTCCCCTCCCCACTCAGACCACTCCCAGCCAGTCCTAGCACAATTCTTGCTTGAGAAATTGCTCTTTGCTAAGAAGCTATTGTTGTGATTTTTTAAAACAAGTGTTTACAATTATATTCACAGTAAGGTACTTTATTGTTACCCAGAAATGATTTGATATTGAGATTAAAAACAGCTGCATTGGACCTTTAAGAAAATACAGTGGGGAAAAAAAGTATTTAGTCAGCCACCAATTGTGCAAGTTCTCCCACTTAAAAAGATGAGAGAGGCCTGTAATTTTCATCATAGGTACACGTCAACTATGACAGACAAAATCCAGAAAATCACATTGTAGGATTTTTTATGAATTTATTTGCAAATTATGGTGGAAAATAAGTATTTGGTCAATAACAAAAGTTTCTCAATACTTTGTTATATACCCTTTGTTGGCAATGACACAGGTCAAACGTTTTCTGTAAGTCTTCACAAGGTTTTCACACACTGTTGCTGGTATTTTAGCCCATTCCTCCATGCAGATCTCCTCTAGAGCAGTGATGTTTTGGGGCTGTCGCTGGGCAACACGGACTTTCAACTCCCTCCAAAGATTTTCTATGGGGTTGAGATCTGGAGACTGGCTAGGCCACTCCAGGACCTTGAAATGCTTCTTACGAAGCCACTCCTTCGTTGCCCGGGCGGTGTGTTTGGGATCATTGTCATGCTGAAAGACCCATCCACGTTTCATCTTCAATGCCCTTGCTGATGGAAGGAGGTTTTCACTCAAAATCTCACGATACATGGCCCCATTCATTCTTTCCTTTACACGGATCAGTCGTCCTGGTCCCTTTGCAGAAAACAGCCCCAAATTCACTCAAAATCTCACGATACATGGCCCCATTCATTCTTTCCTTTACACGGCTCAGTCGTCCTGGTCCCTTTGCAGAAAACAGCCCCAAAGCATGATGTTTCCACCCCCATGCTTCACAGTAGGTATGGTGTTCTTTGGATGCAACTCAGCATTCTTTGTCCTCCAAACACAACGAGTTGAGTTTTTACCAAAAAGTTCTATTTTGGTTTCATCTGACCATATGACATTCTCCCAATCCTCTTCTGGATCATCCAAATGCACTCTAGCAAACTTCAGACGGGCCTGGACATGTACTGGCTTAAGCAGGGGGACACGTCTGTCAATGCAGGATTTGAGTCCCTGGTGGCGTAGTGTGTTACTGATGGTAGGCTTTGTTACTTTGGTCCCAGCTCTCTGCAGGTCATTCACTAGGTCCCCCCGTGTGGTTCTGGGATTTTTGCTCACCGTTCTTGTGATCATTTTGACCCCACGGGGTGAGATCTTGCGTGGAGCCCCAGATCGAGGGAGATTATCAGTGGTCTTGTATGTCTTCCATTTCCTAATAATTGCTCCCACAGTTGATTTCTTCAAACCAAGCTGCTTACCTATTGCAGATTCAGTCTTCCCAGCCTGGTGCAGGTCTACAATTTTGTTTCTGGTGTCCTTTGACAGCTCTTTGGTCTTGGCCATAGTGGAGTTTGGAGTGTGACTGTTTGAGGTTGTGGACAGGTGTCTTTTATACTGATAACAAGTTCAAACAGGTGCCATTAATACATTAATAAACAGGTGACCAAATACTTATTTTCCACCATCATTTGCAAATAAATTCATAAAAAATCCTACAATGTGATTTTCTGGATTTTTTTCTCTCAATTTGTCTGTCATAGTTGACGTGTACCTATGATGAAACTTACAGGCCTCTCTCATCTTTTTAAGTGGGAGAATTTGCACAATTGGTCGCTGACTAAATACTTTTTTTCCCCACTGTACTAGATTAAACTCATGGCCAAACATGAATGGACCTCATCACCCAACACCAAGCCACTTGCATTCACACAGGCCTCCTGTATAGACTCTGCTACTGCCTTTTACAAACTCATGTTGCATATAAACCTAAATGATCAAATACAGCACACATGGCATCCATGTACAGTATTGACGATAGGGTGTGTTGTTTTTACTCAATGCTCAGGAGACATGGAAACACTGACGAAAATCACCTCAAGGCAAAAGAGTTTTTCCACCTACACGGCAGGATATGGTGAGAGACCAGATCAGATACTCAGTTCTTCACACGTTGGCTTTCGCCACTACATATCATACAGTTAGCCTTAGCCTCCTACTGTACAACCATCCTGAAGTCTCGCAAGTTTACATTCTGTTTCGCTACACGAAACGAGAGTGCAGCGGTCAGGATAGTCATGGACCAGGCTATCATACAGTATCCTGTAGTATGATATTAGTGTTACATCAGTACGTAGTGTGCCTATGCCAGAAGTAGCCTTACCTGTATACAATGAGGTTTGAATAAAGGGATGCAACACATTTCATCTCCACCACTGTAATCTCTCCATGACTGTGGTCACTCGTCAGACAGGGTTATTGCAAGGACATGACGATTCAAGTTTGACACATTGATGGAGGTTTACAGTACTGTAAAGCCCCTTCATATCCCCTTAACAGGGATTAAAGTTGGGAAGAACTGAGTATTTTTGCTACAGACCAAAATTACCAGTCAGGTTGGGAGAGAGAGTGTGAGGGTGGGATAGGGAGTGTGAGGGTGGGTTAGGGAGAGAGAGTGTGAGGGTGGGATAGGGAGAGAGAGTGTGAGGGTGGGATAGGGAGAGAGAGTGTGAGGGTGGGATAGGGAGAGAGAGTGTGTGAGTTAGATTATCCTCTTACACTGCGCTCTGGTTGCAGTCCAGAGTGGAAGGTCATCTGTATTACAGTAACTGGTCACATGACCTGTAACTGCCACCATGTCCACACACACATACACACCACCTGTTTGGTTGTGCCTATGAAGAATCATAGCGATTTGGTGAACCATGCAAAATATACCTATACCGTATCAGTAGCTGGGGAAATACATTGAATGTTGTATTGTCACATCTACTGGCTCCAATATTGAGTGCATTGTTGTAAACTCCTGGCAAATGCTTTTGGCTTTATCCTTCAATGATGCTGAGTGCACATAACAATGTAATACATTTATAATACATGTTTTATAAACATGATTATGTTGGCTGGGGTATCCAACTGCATTGTTTGCATGTATTAAGAGCATTGCATTCTTTACGACATCTCTTTTTTCCCCACATGTTGTTGACACAGTGTCGTAGACAATGAGTAACCAGAGCCTTGCCATCAGGCAGCTCTGGTGTCCTGTTCTGCAAGAGCGCTCTTTCATTGTCTCCCAGACATTGGTTTATCTCGCATCCATTTGGGAGAATGGTTGTAGGAATGGTTTCTCTCTCATTGCTGTGGTGATAAGATACACAGTATTTTGCTGTTAATACACAATAGTCTCAGGTGTAGGGAATATGTCAATCTCTCGAATTTGGGCTTATATGAAAACAGGTTACATTTTGTGTTGATGTATGAATTGTTTGCATGGGGTAGATTCAACAACGTCAGTTCAATTTAAAATCTGATCTATTCATGATATACTGACAGTTATCTGTATGAAATGGAAGCTGTTGTGGAAGCGAGGCAGCGGTTATCTTTAGTGTTCAGTCTGTGTGATCGTCTTTTATCTCTGTGTTCCCCATGGGCTTTGTACTCATAGCAACATGACTGCTGGTGTTCGTTGCTCATGTGAAATAAGTATTGTGTTTGCTGCTAACCATTCAGCAAATGAGTACATTGCATTGCAACACACTGCAATGTAGCTTGTGCAATTTAAGTACCACCAAGACATTACACAATTGCACATTAAATATAGGAACAAACTGCAAAAATTTCTGAAGCTGGAGACACTTATCTCCCTCACTAACTTTAAGCATCAGTTGTCAGAGCAGCTTACTGATCACTGCACCTGTACACAGCCCATCTGTAATTAGCCCACCCAACTACCTCATCCCCATATTGTTATTTACATTGTTATTTATTTTGCTCATTTGCACCCCAGTATCTCTATTTGCACATCATCTTCTGCACATCTATCACTCCAGTGTTAATACTAAATTGTAATTATTTTGCACTATGGCTTATTTATTGCCTTACCTCCATAACTTACTACATTTGCACACACTGTATATAGATTTTCTATTGTGTTATTGACTGTACGTTTTGTTTTTGTTTATTCCATATGTAACTCTATGTTGTTGTTGTTTTTATCGCACTGCTTTGCTTTATCTTGGCCAGGTCGCAGTTGTAAATGAGAACTTGTTCTCAACTGGCTTACCTGGTTAAATAAAGGTTAAATAGAAAAATAAAATAGTATTTTAGACATTTAGAATTTCAATGAAGATCAAGAGTTGTCTGAATCCAAAGTCAAGTATTTTATCAAGAGTGTCAGTGAGGTAGGGTTTATTTACTGATTGGAGACGTGTGGGTCACGTGACCTTGTAACTATCCAGAACTTCCTGGTTACCTGTGTGCAACCTGAGAGGCTTCATATCTACCTCATTTATGACTGGATACATCTGGCACCTGAATATTTAAAACTAGATCACATTGCTGATTACTACTGGATGAATTATTGATCATGGCTGATTAGCATGATTTGGTCAGGGACATGTTGCTAGGGTAGACACAGAGACACACTTTTAGCAGAACGTGATAGGGAATCAACTGTCACAAACAAGGTATGCATGAATTTTTATTTTAGGATAGGCTATTTAGGCTTTTTTTTCAGATATTTGATAATATTTTGGAGAGTTCAGTTTGAGATTCAGAGTGTTATACCATACTGTATGTTATGTAATGTTTGAGGATAAAGGAGATATGGGATTTCTGATTAATGATGGATGATGTTATATTGACATGTTCTCTTTAGTGTTTGTCTTAGCATTGTTGTTATGTTACCAGTGCTTATTGCCAGTGTGATGATTGAAATTCAAAAGGAGACATTAGAGAGGTGTAAATGATGTGTAACATTGAATTTCATTTCATTGATATGTGTGTCTTTAGTGATCTGAAGTTATATCTAAAGACTGATCTAACTTCATACTGTTTTCCTTTTAACAACTTATTTTCAAAAATATATATTTTAGCCACCAATGTAGTATTTTCATGAGAACAACACCAGCTGGACTGGCAATATGTTACTAATGCAGATCGGAGGCTTGAGCTTAGTTTTGAAGTACCAGGAGAAAGTTGATATACTAGAGTGGGTGTCTGATGCTGCCAGCCACTTAGGCCACACAGCTGCTCTCTAGCAATATGAGCCTACTGTTGTTACAAAGCCTGGCATAGATGCCTGGGCAACAAGGGAACAACAATGTATTCAATGCACTGAGACTCAAAGATGCTTAGAAACAAAAATGTTTCCATTCGTTGAGAGTAATCAATGGCTCAAAAATAGCTTTTTGACCTTGTTGATGCAAAAGACATGTGTGATTTACTGTATTTTAATGGGACTGAGCAGGCAGATTGATTTCCGGGTGAACAATGATGATAACGTTGGTTTTTACAGAAGTCGGACAGGGAGGAAAATGATTGGGCGGTTTGCCTAATGTTACAAATGCAGACTTTCAAAGAAGGCTATTCTCTCCCGCTTGTCCACGCTATGTTTGGTTTCTTTGAGGAAGGACACATTGAAGGACTTCAGTCAGCACTTTGCTCTGTGTGTTTATAAATCTCCTCAAATTACTGTTATATCCATCTAGTGTCAAGCCATCACTCACCCTGCTCCTACGCCAATTCATAAATCTATCCACGCTGGTGCAGTGACAGAGAGCCCTGGTGGTCCAAATATCGTTTATGTTTTTCACGTCAACCGGTACTCAAAATAAATGCTCCCCCATCTCCCTCAGGGTCAGTCAACCTCTGTGATACATTGCACTTATGTGACAAACTGAAGCGATGGGAGAATTGAACCCCTCTCACTGAGAATATCAATCATTCAGGGAATATGGAATACATACATATGTTAATATGTTTTCCTGATCCATCACATCGTACTACTACTCACTCAGGTGTATGTTTTGGCACCTCATGCTTTGCACCATTGACCCATCATACCTGTCATGTTGGTTATGTCCTCACTGTATACACCTCAGAATGATGTATTACAGGCCTAACCTCTCGGCTTTGAAAATAGTGACTTACAGTGCATTCGGAAAGTATTCAGACCTCTTCACTTTTTCCTTATTTTGTTACGTTACAGCCTTATTCTTAAATTGATTAAATTGTTTTTTCCCTCATCAATCTACACACAATACCCCATAATGACAAAGCAAAAACAGGTTTGTATACATTTTTGCAAAAGAAACAGCAACTGAAATATCACAATTACATAAGTATCTGCAGATCCTCTCAAGCTTTATCAGGTTAGATGGGGAGCGTCGCCGCACAGCTATGTTCAGGTCTCTCCAGAGATGTTCGATCGGGTTCAAGTCCGGGCTCTGGCTGGGCCACTCAAGGACATTCAGAGACCTGTCCCGAAGCCACTCCTGCGTTGTCTTGGCTGTGTGCTTAGGGTCTTTGTCCTGTTGGAAGGGAACCCAGTCTGAGGTCCTGAGCTCTCTGGAGCAGGTTCTCTTCATCAAGGATCTCTCTGTACTTTTCTCCGTTAATCTTTCCTTCGATCCTGACTCGTCTCCCAGTCCCTGCCGCTGAAGAACATCCCCACAGCATGATGCTGCCACCACCATGCTTCATCGTAGGGATGGTTTTGGCCAGGTGATGAGCGGTGCCTGGTTTCCTCCAGACGTGACTTTTGGCATTCAGGCCAAAGAGTTCAATCTTGGTTTCATCAGACCAGAGAATCTTGTTTCTCATGGTCTGAGAGTCCTTTAGGTGCCTTTTGGCAAACTCCAAGCGGGCTGTCATGTGCCTTTTACTGAAGAGTGGCTTCCGTCTGGCCACTCTACCATAAAGGCCTGATTGGTGGAGTGCTGTAGAGATGATTGTCCTTCTGGAAGGTTCGCCCATCTCCACAGAGGAACTCTGTCAGAGTGACCATCAGGTTCTTGGTCACCTCCCTGACCAAGGCCCTTCTCCCCCAATTGCTCAGTTTGGCCGGGCAGCCAGCTCTAGGAAGTGTCTGGTGGTTCCAAACTTATTCAATTTAAGAATGATGGCCACTGTGTTCTTGGGGACCTTCAATGCTGCAGAAATTTTTTGGTACCCTTCCCCAGATCTGTGCCTCGACACAATCCTGTCTCGGAGCTCTACGGACAATTATTTCGACCTCTTGGCTTGGTTTTTGCTCTGACATGCACTGTCAACTGTGAGACCTTATATAGACAGAAGTGTGCCTTCCAAATCATGTCCAATCAATAAAATGTACCACAGGCGGACTCCAATCAAGTTGTAGAAACATCTCAAGGATGATCAATGGAAACAGGATGCACCTGAGCTCAATTTCGAGTCTCATAGCAAAGGGTCCAAATATTTATGTAAATAAGGTATTTCTGTTATTCATTTGTAATACATTTGAAAAAATGTCTTAAAACCTGTTTTCGCTTTGTCATTATGGGGTATTGTGAAGGGGTCTGAATACTTTCCGAATGCACTCTATCCTTAATTTATGACACTATGGGGCGGTTTCCCGGACACAGTTAAGGATTAGGCTTAATCTGTGTCCAGGAAACCGCCCCTCATTATGCAGTTACTTAGTATGACTGAAACTTGACCTTTCAGGGATAAAGACACCAAAGTCAGATTGAAAATTATATTTAATTGTTTTAGAAACCTCTTTCAGTTTGATATGTGTGGAGCCTGGGGGCGGGGTTGGTTCTGTGGTAGACAAATACACCAGTCAAGTTAATCTCAGGCCAATCCAATTGATTCTGAAGAGATTTAAGTGTTCTTAGTGGAGTGTTCCTGGACATAGACAGGGTCCCTGTGGTGCGCACTAATTCAGTGTCCCAGTGCAATGCTACTTGTTACATGTCCTCTCGGGGATAAGCAAGCTTCATCTGTGTAGGTCTTGTTTTACTATGAAACACCTTAGTCGGTTGTGTGCACTGCCCAAGGCTTAATGAGTCAGCAGAAAATAACAGTCCCGATGTAAGTACCGTCGTATGGTTTGAATTTTGCTTTCTCTTCGACAGTTTTAAATCTGTTAAGTGCCTCCCATGGCCAAATAGATGTGTCATTGAGCTCAATCAGTGGTGAAGTAATTTACTGTATAACATAGCAAGCTGTTAGGATCTTTACTGTTGATATATTGCTAGTGAGAAAGTGTGTTTTGGTGGAGCATGACATGCAGATCAGTGTGGTTAAAGCCATATGCGTGATGTTTTGAAGCTAAACTTAAAGCTATGGTGACACGTTGCCTGCCATCTTTCCTTGATTAGCAAAGCTTCCCCTAGAGAGGAGAAAGTGTTGGCAGGGATATATATTTAGTTCCAATGTGTTTACATGAATGAAGCATTTCTCTTGGATCTCTATTATTCAATGTAGGAGATCGCTGTATGGACTATACCCTTACAAGGCCAGTATGATTGGTCTGGAGAGCCTGGCGGATCCATCGAGTGACTGGGATATTGCAGAGACCATTGGTAAAGGAACCTATGGAAAAGTCTACAGAGTGAACAACAGGAAGGATGGGAGTCAAGCAGCAGTCAAAGTCCTGGACCCAATCAATGTAAGTAATTGCAAAAGAGCAACAATCAATTCATATGCCATCTTGTGCATGGAGCATAATTGCTATGGATCTAGCAAGTTTAGGTGCTCTCCCTCCTAGAAATGTCAACCCTGACCTGTGACAACGCTAAACCAAACAAATTAATAAAGGAAATCATCTCTGTTTTTCTTTACTATTGTTTGGCTTGTCTCAGTTTACTAGGCATACAAACAGAGCAAGTTTATTTGCTTATTTCCCTGTACCTGCCTACTCCTCCTCCTGTACCTATCCCTGTGTTTACTGTTCTCTAGTAGATTCCCCACCTACAGTGGCGTGTCCATGGGGTGGCCCAGGTTGGCCACACCAGTGGCCCCCTCAGAAATTCTGAGCTCTGATAGGTCGTCTGTGAATATATTGACCGACAGCAAGACTCCTCAATCGAGCGAAACAGCGCCCCTGTCTTAGTATGTGTAGCCCATGTATCAGACAGAATGAGATACACGGTCTACAGATACTAAGACAGAGGGGTGATGTTTGCTTCACTCCAATGCTTTCTCTGGTGAAATAGATTCAGCCTCTTGCGAATTATGCCACTTGCGAATGAGCCTCTTGTGAAAATTATGAAACATGGATAGACACGAATGAGAAACAGTTTTCTACGTTTGTTTCTCTTTTTATTGTAAAACATTTTGGGGAAGCCTGGCACCCATGAATACGCGCCACTTTGTCATTACACTTATGGTGTTTGTAATAGATGTCCCTTTCCATTCAAATGGCGGGTGCACAGTGCACTGTTCAGATGCTGGCCTTATTTTGGAGTAGACAAAAGTGCGCAAGTAACCTACTTAACTACTTTTTGAAGTGATTTGTTTGACAATCAGATAAAAACATAATGTCTGATTGTGTTCATGACAAATTAAAAAGTAATACATTTTTACAGTTAAATTAAATGTCTTTACTAAAAAGGCCATAAAACATTTTCATAGGAGGTCCCTTAAAAAGAATGGAGACCCCCCCGAATATCACGGTATAATTCTCTCTCTGGATGGCTCTTTCAAGTGAATTTACTGCTGTATGCTAATACCCTTATATAAAATCCTGACCTTCCATGCAAACACTGTAACAATACTTTTGGAATTGATTTATATAAGGGCTGAAGCATTTCATGCGTTGAACCATTATAATTATATTGAAAAATCCACCTTGCGATTGATTAAGGTTCAAAATGTTATGCCCCCCCTAAACTGGGTCTGTGGCCTACCTTGGCCAACCCATTCAACATTTTCTGGACATGCCACTGCCCACCTGTTTCCATTTTCATCTATTTTCACTCCATTTCTACACCCACTTTCCACAGTCATCCTAACCAGTCACTGTATCTCCCTTCCCAATTATGCATGTGTCATTACCTTAGTGATGTGCAGCAAGCTGCTAGACCTGTCTGTGGTGCTGATGCCTGGGACCATGGGCCCTGCAGTGGCGCCATGTTGTGTGTTTGTGAGATTCAGAGCTGAGTGCTTGCTTATGATTGTGTCAGTGCTCCAATCCCTCTTATGGCTCTCTTGCTAGCCCCCTGCTGCAGCTCCCTGCCTGCCCGGGTATGAAGATGTAGCTGCTTCCCTGCTCATCCCTCTCCTTGATTAGACCACTGACAGTATATTTCACACAGCCAGGAAGAGGAGTACTGCCTCTGTGATGCTTTTTCTTCACTTCCACTGAGATTTAAACTGATGTAGAAGACACTCCATTGGTACATCTGACCAGTAACTAGTTTCCCCAGTGTTTAATGGTTCCGGGCTGTGATTGAAGGTGTTTTAGTTTCCTTATAATCTAATTTCAACATCCTTTTTTTTTATGTCAGAAGTTTCAGGACAGTTTGTTGTGTGTCTTCTTATGAATGATGTGTTGTTCCACAGTCAAAATGGGGTGTGACTGATGTTAATGTGTTCTCCTTGTCAAAGGATGTTGATGAGGAGATTGAGGCTGAGTACAACATCCTGAGGACCTTGTCCAACCACCCCAACGTGGTCAAGTTCTACGGCATGTTCTACAAGTCAGACGACCTCTCAGGCGGACAGCTATGGTTGGTTCTAGAGGTGAGATCCCCTGGGTTATTCTGTCTTGCTTATAAAGTAAGACTTTGCCCAGCTTTACAGTCCAGTCATATACTGTATATCTATAACATCTGTACATCTTCAGCACTGCATATATGTAGTTAATCATTAAAGTGCACATACTGTATGACTTTGTCACGGGAGGCAATATAGCCCAGTGGTGTTTGCTATTCAAACATTACAGTCTGGTTGTGCTCAATATAAGTAGCTGCACTTTATCTCCTGTGTTACATCTCCTCCACTATGATCACCATAGTCTTACAATATCTGCAGCCCATCTTTGTTGTTGACTGTTTGAGAAGTAGAAGGATCACAAACAGTAGATTTACTTTAAATCATGGGAGGGAAATCCATGGCAGAGCTGAGAGGAGGTCACCCTCCTACACTGGGGAAAATCGCATGTTTAAAAGCTCTGGAAGAAGGATTCGTGACGCCAGTCTAGTTGTATGTGTGGGAGGGATGGCTCTTGTGTGATGAATCATAATCTAGAGTGGTGAGTGATGGAGGAGCCGCTGTTCTCTCTCTCACTCTGTCTCTCTCTCTCTCTCTCTCTCTCTCTCTCTCTCTCTCTGTCTCTCTCGCTCTCTCTCTCTCTCTCTCTCTCTATCTCTCTCTCTCTCTCTCTCTCTCTCTCTCTTTCTCTCTCTCTCACACACACACACACAGCTGTGCAACGGGGGCTCAGTCACCGATCTCATCAAAGGCCTGCTCATGCGGGGCCAGCGACTGCTGGAACCCGTTATCGCATACATCTTATGCGGCGCCCTCTTGGTAAGATGGCCAACTGCAAAACACCTAATGACAGAAGGGGCTGGCATCCACACACAGTGGGCAGGGGATTGACTCAGGTGGTGGCGGGGTGTGGGAGTAAAAGATGTCCATCCCTTTAAACAGCAGGGAGAGCTCTTTGATATGCATGGCAGTAGACAGCTTTATTTGAAATTGTACTAATCACAAACCGTTAATAATGGGGTTACTGACACTTATTAAGCCCCCCTTTGTTTCCCTCCTCCCGCCTGCCAGGGTCTCCAGCATTTACACAACAACCGGATTATCCATCGTGACGTCAAAGGAAACAACATCCTTTTGACCACCGAGGGAGGGGTCAAACTCGTTGACTTTGGTAATGGCTTGTGTTATCCTGTTGTGGGGGCACTTTGGCCAATTGATGGCTTGTAGAAAGAGATACATGCATATTACAGGGAGACTCTGGGAAGTTGTTTGTGGGCTCTGTTTCTTCTGTCTCGGTCTTCATTTAACAGATGATTTATCATAGTTGAAAGTTAATCTATGTATTTTTGTCCACAAAAATTGATAAAGGGTATATGATGAATACAAGCATATGGGCATCAATGCTTCGATGCAGTCCACATATTTCTTCCCCCCTACCCTATGTAACATCTTTGTATTTCATGGACCATAGCTTAACCTAAGGCTATTATTGCTAATTTAAATTGCATTATTTTATCCTTTGCATATGAAAAGAAAACTGCTCTGGCAAATGACTCTGAGTTGCCCCGGGCATGTTTATGTCCTTGTGTGTTTGGAATGAAGTGGACTCCTGCTGATAAAAATCTGTCCCACTTAATTTGAAATTATTATTGCCAATTTATGTTGGTATGGCAGGTTGCCACACCAAATGATATGCCATATTGCTATTGATTGATTCACACACACTTTCCCTCTGTAATTCACATTCATGTAATATGCACACAGATGCACGACAGCATATTAAACAACTGTGAATATGTAATTATAACAGGCTATAATGTGGTATAAAACAAACAATCTTATTTTGGACCAAAGACTGATGCACTGAGAATGAGGTGATTTATTAATTAGCCTAAATTCTATCCAGGTGTCTCTGCTCAGCTGACGAGTGCACGTTTGAGAAGAAACACATCCGTTGGCACTCCCTTTTGGATGGCACCTGAGGTTAGCCTTTTTTTTTACATGCCCCACTAAACCCCTTTGCTTGCAATTGCATGAGAACCCTAAGCGCCAAAATATCCTACATGATGACACCATTGAGTTGCATTAGATGTGCTATGTGGACTGTAGAGAGAGATAGACGAGTGAGTATGTACTCTGCTGAGGCTGTTCAAAATGTAAAACCCCCTTGTCATTGTGCATTCCCCTCCACGCTCCCTGCTCTTGAGGTTGCCCCAAGGTTAATAGCTGGGAGTCTGCTGCCCCAGCTTACTGTTTGGCAGAAATGAGGCATGATGATTGGGCTGGTAGGAGGGGTCCTCAGGGGCAATTAGAATAAAGGAGGCTGTTCATTTTGGTCTCAGTAATGATTTTTGATGGTGAGAGAAGGGAGCTCCAATACCAGTTGCAACTTCCCTTATCTGATGAATGAATTTAACTGCTGGAATCAGATAAGGTTTGGACAACAATGGAGAAGACGATCAAATCATTTTATAATTGCCTGTGTTTAAAATACACATTGTAATGTTGATTTGAAAAGGTCCACAAAAACAGTCAGTACCTCACTGTTGCGAAGGCATTATCATCATATCATCCTGGACAGTAAGAAACATGGCAGCAACTTGCATGAGAAGTGTCTACCTGCTTGTGTCATGCTTATCCTGCCTGTGTCGTCCCAGGTCATCGCCTGTGAGCAGCAGTATGACTCCACGTATGACGCCCGCTGTGACGTGTGGTCACTGGGCATCACAGCCATAGAGCTGGCTGATGGAGACCCCCCGTTGTCTGAGATGCACCCCGTCAAAGCCCTTTTCAAGATCCCACGGTAAGGCACTAGAGGGCTCCCTCAGCACACAGCAGGCTGGGGCAGACCAGACACACAGCAGCAGCTGCACTTTCATAAAAAGCTTTTGATTTTGGCTGGAGGACAATGGTAAACTGAATTTAGGAGTGAATCATCACAGGGCCCTTTCTCTGAAAAATTATGAAATGCCAAATATGGCAAGAAATTGTAAAGATTCTTAATGTCATTTTGTGTGGTCATGAAATGCAGTATAGACCTGGTATAAATGCATTAAATCAGGAAAATAATTAGCGTGCTACAATGCGTGTTTCCAAGCTACAAGGCTAAATGAATAGAAAATTGCAAAATGATAAACGGATCAGAACTGATCAAGAGTTAATGGAACGATATTTGGCCTTACCCTTAAATCTGTTATTTAATCTAAAAACTCTCCTCTGATGTAGACACAATTTCTGATTCATGATTATTTGAAAGGTTTGATGGTACAAGTGGCTGACCTTTTACTGTTGGCACAATCGCACAATTATCTCTCAGTTTGGTGAGGATGTGCCCTTCTGATTGCAATTTGCATTGGTGATTAGCTCCATTCACATTGAGATGAGGCTGTCACCAGCCACCCATCACAGTGTTATCTCCACCCCACCAAACCTGATGAGAAACAAGCATGCATCGTGTCGCAGTACTAGTTATGGGAGCTACAGCAGAGGTTTATCACACCAAACTCAAGTGAACGTAAAACAGGTCACAGCAATTACAGGCTCAGAGGAAGCTGTCCTGGTCAAACAAACGCTCCCAAATCACAAGCCTGGAATAACACTCTGCTGGGTCTGGAAGGAGGCATGCATTCAGTCATCTGATTTGATAGGATGGAACCTTTTCAGTGGGATGTACACATGGTCAGCTCCTAAATTCTGTATAGTGCTGAATTGGTGATTGGCCTGTTTTGGTGGAAGGATGAAAACAACAGACAACACCTAAAATAGATGCAGCTATTGATACAGTACCAGAGCAGGTTTTGCTTTCTGTGTCAAGGATTTTAATTGCCCTTAGATAACATTTACTAGAGGTCATGATAAACAATGGAAGGGCATGTGCATTTCTCTTCTTTTATCATTCATCCATTTTTCTTAATCACCTTTTAATGAAATAATTTGACTTCATGAGAGATTTGGAATATGAATAGAGTTAGACACGTGCAGCAATCTACCATTGTTAAAACTGGGGTTTCGTTTAAAAATCAAAATAGATATTTCGCCTTGGTCCATAAATCATGGAATTGGGACCTTTGGCTGGGCGGCTCCAGGATAAATCACAGTACGGGCACACTGAACCGTGAAATGATTCTGTTAACATGTCATCTGTCTCCAATATATTTTCCCATCAATACAACAAGGCAGTCAAACGTATAAGAGGAGGTTGCCTGACAGTGTCTGTCTGTTGTATGTGCATTCTATTTGAAACAGAGGACATGTGTTACAAAATTGTGTATCTGTGTGTTGATGCACTTTTATTCTGCAATTTGAGCACAGAAATGATAGTGATACAAGATGTATTTCTTTAATGATTGTAATGAGGTAGATGTAATGATTGTAATGAGTGTATTTAATGATTGTAGTGAGATAGATGTAATGATTGTAATGAGGTAGATTTAATAATTGTAATGAGTGTATTTAATGATTGTAGTGAGATAGATGTAATGATTGTAATGAGGTAGATTTAATGATTGTAATGAGTGTATTTAATGATTGTAGTGAGATAGATGTAATGATTGTAATGAGGTAGATTTAATGATTGTAAAGAGGTAGATTTAATGATTGTAATTAGGTAGATTTAATGATTGTAATGAGGTAGATGTAATTATTGTTTCCTGCGAGTGTTCCACACATGCTTTAGTAGCTCTTTAAATTGCCATAATCAGTGGCTTCTCCTGATAAAGTATTGTCCTTGGGAATAATAGGTTTTATAAAAAATGTCACAGACACTAAAACATGCTATATTTCTTTATGACATAAGATTGTATGTCTTTGCACACATTCCTGTATTTCCATCTCACAGTTCACTCAATGGCACAGTATATTTATTAATCTGTTGTGTAAATCCCAAGATTATTCCTATGAGTTTTTTTTTATTTTTATTTCACCTTTATTTAACCAGGTAAGCCAGTTGAGAACAAGTTCTCATTTACAACTGCGACCTGGCCAAGATAAAGCAAAGTAGTGCAATAAAAACAACAGAGTTACATATGGGGTAAAAAAAACATAAAGTCAGAAAATACAACAGAAAATATATATACAGTGTGTGCAAATGTAGCAAGTTATGGAGGTAAGGCAATAAATAGGCTATAGTGCAGAATAATTACAATAGTATTAACACTGGAATGCTAGATGTGCAAGAGATTATGTGCAAATAGAGATACTGGGGTGCAAAAGAGCAAAATAAATAATATAGGGATGAGGTAGTTGGGTGGGCTAATTTCGGATGGGCTGTGTACAGGTGCAGTGATCGGTAAGGTGCTCTGACAACTGATGCTTAAAGTTATTAAGGGAGATAAGAGTCTCCAGCTTCAGAGATTTTTGCAATTCGTTCCAGTCATTGGCAGCAGAGAACTGGAAGGAATGGCGGCCAAAGGAGGTGTTGGCTTTGGGAATGACCAGTGAGATATACCTGCTGGAGCGTAGACTACGGGTGGGTGCTGCTATGGTGACCAATGAGCTAAGATAAGGCGGGGATTTGCCTAGCAGTGATTTATAGATGGCCTGGAGCCAGTGGGTTTGACGACGAACATGTAGTGAGGACCAGCCAACAAGAGCGTACAGGTCACAGTGGTGGGTAGTGTATGGGGCTTTGGAGACAAAACGGATGGCACTGTGATAGACTACATCCAATTTGCTGAGTAGAGTGTTGGAGGCTATTTTGTAAATTACATCGCCGAAGTCAAGGATCGGTAGGATAGTCAGTTTTACGAGGGGATGTTTGGCAGCATGAGTGAAGGAGGCTTTATTGCGAAATAGGAAGCCGATTCTAGATTTAACTTTGGATTGGAGATTCTTTATGTGAGTCTGGAAGTTGAGTTTACAGTCTAACCAGACACCTAGGTATTTGTAGTTGTCCACATACTCTAGGTCAGACCCGTCGAGAGTGGTGATTCTAGTCGGGTGGGCGGGTGCCAGCAGCGTTCGATTGAAAAGCATGCATTTAGTTTTACTAGTGTTTAAGAGCAGTTGGAGGCTACTGAAGGATTGTTGTATGGCATTGAAGCTCGTTTGGAGGTTTGTTAACACAGTGTCCAATGAAGGGCCAGATGTATACAAAATGGTGTCGTCTGCGTAGAGGTGGATCAGAGAGTCACCAGCAGCAAGAGCGACATCATTGATATACACGGAGAAAAGTGTCGGCCCAAGAATTGAACCCTGTGGCACCCCCATAGAGACTGCCATAGGTCCAGACAACAGGCCCTCCGATTTGACACACTGAACTCTATCTGAGAAGTAGTTGGTGAACCAGGCGAGGCAGTCATTTGAGTAAGACATTACCATTCCAAACATGGTCTATATTGGGTATAAACACAATGGATGTGTTTATGAAATATGGCAATAACTGCATATTCAGTGTCACCATCTAAATCTAGTTGATGCATCTCTCTGGCTTCACCTATATCCTTCTGTGATGAAGATAGCAGTATGTGAACCCTGGGTTGAGATCTGAGAGGGTTCTGGTTGTTTTGGCTGGCTCAGGACTATGCCCCTCGCTGTACTGCAGTATCTCCTCCATGTCATACAACAGATGGAGTGGCCTTAGGGTGTGGACTCACTGTGTAGATAAAACAACAGCACCATTAACGTAGCCAGGCCTCTGGGGCCATTGACACTGGGGCTGAACACAGGCAGGACTACTGCAGGCCATGTGATAGAGCTTTAGATTTGCGATGGGAACTTGCACAGAAGGTATCCCTTTCACAGCTACCAGTTTGAAGTGGTGAGAGGAGTTCAGATCGCTGTCAGGGAAGCTGCTCTGCTCCTCCACTCCATTCATACCTGCTGCTTGCTCTTTTCCACAGATAGCATCAGATACAAAGAATTGTATTGATTCCAACACCATTGTAAATCACTTTTAACAGTAAACTAATGCCGGCCCGGGAGCTAATCAGTTGCAGATAGACCTCCAAGAGCCAATCACAGATTCTGCACTACGGGAAACAGATTATATGCCCTACATCATATCATGATGAGAAGATTGGATGTGATTTTGCCTGCTTTATAGGATGTCATATATGTGGGGCCCATGGTTATCATGAATGTGGGTAATGGAGCATGTAAAAGGGTGAAGCTGTAAAACGGTTAACTGCAGAATTAATTACGGAAACTTGAGACGATGCTCTCAGATATTCAATATGTGGAAAGGTTAATTGCTTGAGCCAATATTCTCCATGCTGTATTTGCCAAACCCTGAGTAAAGTCCTGTGTAAAGTCATAGGGAGATGTGTGGTGTAAAAAGCCTGTGAAGGTTAAAGGTAAATTATGTGTTTATTCGCACAGATCCCAGTGGATATTAGCAATATACAGTGAGCTCCAAAAGTATTGGGACAGTGACAAATGTTTTGTTGTTTTGGCTCTGTACTCCAGCACTTTGGATTTGAAATGATTCAATGACTGTGAGGTTAAAGTGCAGACTGTCAGCTTTAATTTGAAGGTATTTCCATCCATATCACATTAACCGTTTAGAGATTACAGCACTTACAGCACACAACAAAAAATGTGTCACTGTCCCAATACTTTTGGAGCTCACTGTATATAACTGGGCTTGTACCTGTCTGGAAAGAGATGTGAAGTGAGGGAGATAATGGGAGTAGATGATGGGTTGTCAGAGCCAACAAAGGCTAATGAAATCATAGGGCAAGTGAGCGGAATCCCAACCAGTGTTCAGGCGAGAAGCAATACACCAGCCAAAAGCCACAGGTAATGTAAAGGCTGCAGAGCAGAACAGTCAAGAATGAAAGACAAGAATGTTTTCTTTTAACAATACTGTTCATCCATTTTGGAACGTATTTGATAAGGGTCCGATTTTGAAATTGACACCTGACCATCAGCAGCACAGTATGCAAGCCTTGGTTCAATGTTAAATGTAAACATAAGTCTTAGCAGAATGTAAACTGTGATTCTTGTATTGTGAACTTGACATTCAGCCCTGGTGATTTTTATGCACATGAAAGGTTGGAGTTGGGGTTAAGATTTATGCTTACTCTTCTATAAACTGTGAGACTTTTAGATTGAGATACGTTCATTTCAAAGTTAACTCACACAGCTTTTGGCACATACTTTTCACAACAATTGTTCGGCATTTTGTATGTGGAAGATTACTATTGACTACATGTCAACTGGTCAATCCATCATAGTCTGTAAAGCCTTGTTCACATTGGCAGTTTGAAGTGACTTAAATCCTATTTTTTTGCATATCCGATTAGAATCTGTTCATTTTCCTGCAGTCTGACTGCTGTGGCTAGCCAAAATAGACCTGTTTTGAAAGTTGGAACATCTTATCCTTTGAGACTTTAAAAGTGTTCTTACACTATGACTTTAGAATAATGCTGGATCTTGTACTGTACACGACCCATGTTTGTATCTCTCTGTGGGACTTTTTACCACAAACGATCAGTGGTCGTTTTTCAAATGGCTTGTAATGATTTAGAGTCACGCTATGGCTTATAAACGAATGTAGTTACTTCGCCACAATAATTTTTCAACATTGTGTGGACATTTGTTTTGAAAACTCATCACTGGTTGTTCGGAGAAATGTAGTAGTAATAGAACACAGGCTGGAAAGGTTTCTGATCTAATTATGCTATTTTTTTTCAAATCGTATTTGATTGTTTGTGACTATCCAACAGATATCTTAGAGAAAATGTATTGTACTGATCACGCTACTTCCCTCGTTCAATATCCTATAGCTTTTAACATAATCTAATACACATCTGCCGTTTCGACCTCTGAGGTGATAGGATATTGGTTGTGTTTAGAATGGCTCTGTCTATCTGTTATGCAGTTATTCCATGGAGGCACACTCTGATGCACCCTTACTGTCCCTGCTACAGTATCATGTGTTGGTGGCGAGCCTGAAGAAGACAGTAGAGAATAATGTGCAGCACTTTTCCGTGTTCATTCATGTGTGCTCAACAGAACTGCTGGTGCTCTCTGATGATAGATGAGCTGGAGTTTGAGCGGTTGGCCCACAGAAGAAGTCTTTCCTGTGTTTCCCGTAGTGCTGCTATTTAGGCCATCAGGATCACTTTGTTTTCATGCTGTTGCCCCCTCAAAGTTCAAAGACTAGCAGATAGTGTCTTTATATATGATACCCTGTGCATTCCCAGGGTTCCCTAACTCGTGGCCCGCAGGTGGTTTTATTTGGCCCACAATTTATTATTATTATTATTTATTTTTGGGGGGGCATTTTCATTGTTGGACATAAAAAACTGTAAAAACACCAGGAAATCAGCTCCAAGTTATTTACATTTTGGAAATCTGTTCCCAATTATTCCCACGCATAATAGAGAGACGTGATTGTATACAAATATAAGCAAGGTTTGAAATGATTATGTTTTAGTCAAATATTATATCTGTTTGGGCTTCTTGCGATACATTTGTAGTCTACAAATTATTTGTTATTATGTTCCGGCCCACTGACCATCTGCTCAAGAAAAAATCAGCCTGTGGCTGAATCTAGTTGATTATCCCTGCTATGCTCTAGAACTATATCTACTGTATGACATTGGCTGTCAGGATTCATGTAAATTATCTGACAGTTTTTTTATGTCTATTAGGAAAATGGTAAGAATTATGAGCTCTGCATACAAAGTATCATATTCATGTAGGACACAAGCATGCTTTTTTGTCTTTCTCCTGAGCTTAGTAGCAGACTTAGGGCTTCAAAAGTAGAGCTGAGAACCACTGATTCTGCCTCAATCCACTTTGACACACGTTTGACAGCACAAGTAGTGCCTGGACCTAGATTTAAATAAGCCAATTGTGTTTACAATATGAGTTAGTGCTCCCACATATACTGGAAGGAAAAATGCCTGATTTTGTAAGCACAATGAGGGTACTTGACAGTGTTATCACCAATGTGCTGGTGTATTGACTTTGTAATATATAAGCAGTGCAGTGGTACAACATCAAGGCAAGAGCATTGCTGCGGGCTCATATTATATTTTGCATTGAAGCAGTCCATTACAAGGCTTTGATCTGCACTTCAGAAAGGACTGTCTGTCTGACTCTGAGTCTCTATCAAAGACGTGTGTGACTTAGTGCGCAAAATAATGACACATTCCCTCAGAAAAATAAAGACGTTTAAAAGGCTCTCATATATGTGTATTTTTGACATTTTTAGTCATTTAGCAGACGCTCTTATCCAGAGCGACTTACAGTTAGTGAGTGCATACATATATTTTGTTTTTAAAAAATCATACTGGCCCCCCGTGGGAAATGAACCCACAACCCTGGCGTTGCAAACGCCATGCTCTACCAACTGAGCTACGCGGGACTATCACAAAGCTTTGTTATTGATAATGTTTTCTTATCAAAGAAATTAGAACCATTTGTTCTTGGTTGTTTTTTCATGCCTCAGATGTACAAAGCTGTCTCCATTTTAGAAATTAGTTGATGAAAGTTGAAAATTATGTTTGAAAGCTTAAGTGTATATAAGCACCCTATCCAAAATTACAGTATGAGCAAAATCATAACTTTAATCACTATCTTCCCCATTACATTACATTATTTCTTTATTTTCTTTGATTAGCATGTTTTGAACTAGTGGAATGGTAACGCCCTGTTGTTGAGCCTTGGTTGTCACGAATTCAGCCGAGGCTGCCGCTCCTCCTTGCTCAAGCAGGTTTCACCGTTCGTCGTCACCGGCTTACTAGCCACTACCGCTCCATTTATCATCACTCCATTTGTCTTGTCTTGTCAATCACACACACCTGGTACTCATTCCCTTATTAGTCTGTGTATAAGTGTTCCCTCTGCCCCCTTGTCCTTTGTGAGTGATTGTTCGTTGTGAGAGTGAGTAGCTCGGTTGAGCTACTCTTTACTTGTATGCAGCCAAGGTTGATTTTCCCTTGTGCTAGTTTCGTTCTGTCGCTATATGCGCTGCATTATTGTACACTGAATAAACTCTTGATTTCGGTGTTTTACCTCCTGCGCCTGACTCCGTCATTCACACCTCATCACATTGGTACTGCCCTGGCTCCATCCCGATATTATCAACTGAACTAGTCTTGAGGTGCTTGCCTCATTATAGATGGTCTCTTTAAATGCTGCTGACAGAGGTATTACTGGCTCCCGTAACTTTGGCTCCCGCTGGCAGATGCTTCCTGTCAGACAGTTGAGGAGCTGTTTTCATTTGTCATTGACTATTCTCAGCACTCAGATTATACCCAACCATTCTGACGCTCCAGTCTCATGAGAACTATCGTGTTTAGGCCAACAACAACACCATCAATAACTTAAACGTTTCAGTTCAATATACATTTTTCAATGATGATTTTTGTGTTGTGTGTTTCGTTTCAGAAACCCTTCCCCTACATTACGCAATCCAGAGGAGTGGTGCAGAAGCTTCAGTCACTTCATTGCCCAGTGAGTATCCTGCTCTTTCTATGACAATGAAGTTGCTTCCTGCTGAAATGAATGTGTTTCTCTACACTTACTTACACAGTAATGAGGATGTTGGGTCTATTCCATTGGGAGAATTTAGCTATACATGTTTATTTGTGTTTATTTAGTCTTTGAAGTAATTGCAACCAACTGGCGCCAATGCAGTTGGTTAATGGTGATGACAACAAAATATATTAATTCTTACTTTTTAAACAACACAAGCCTTTTACAATATTTGAATGGGTTTCAATGGTGAGACCTCAATGTTTTCCCATTTGGCCAAAGGGGCAGAATGCACTGGTTACGCATTTGGTTCTGGGCATCCTTTGATCACTGGAAATGGAAAGGACTAGAAATGGATCTTTTTTAAGCTAGATTGTCTCAACCCTTTTTTTCTTCCTCGCATTTCCTCGATTTTAATTTGCGTAAATCTGTCACAGAGGAAAAAACTCATTCTGCTGAATTATCAGTTATATCTTTAGGACGAGATAAATAATCAGTCCCTCCAGTGTGGAAAACAAATAATGTCAACATTGGCCAATAATAGTCTCGCTGAATATACAACCTTAATATCTTGCATGCAGTGCAAGTTGGGGCAGAGAGCGAGGCAATCTATTTCTTCAGGTGTTATTTGTGGGAGGTGATTGTCTTCCCTCTGTGTTGATATTATTAGTGGTGGAATAGATTGAAAGGCAGTGGTTATTAATTCATTATTAATAATGAAAACATCAAACAGTACAGCTGTGAATCCATTAGGGGTAGTAGACTCATCAGTCAGAGATGGATTAGAAGCTGTAGCTGAGTCCAATCTATAGTTGTATTACCTGTGCACTACTGCCTTATTATATTGTTAAAGCTTTGCTTGGAATGAAGCCCCTGTCATAAGGCCTATCATACAGGCCTTTTTGTTTCATAATGCACGTAGGAAAACCCTGCTTTAATGATGTTATACCTTAGTGTGCCTTGTTATTTAATAATTTGATGAAGCTGGAGAGCTGAGATGGTTCAAGGCCCACATGCACAGTAACAAATAGTTGGTGATGTTGTGTTATAGGTACCCTAAAGAAGCTGATTTTGATGGCATTTACAGTGCCTTCAGAAAGTATTCATACCACTTGACTTATTCCACATTTTGTTGTGTCACAGCCTGAATTCAAAATTGATAAAATATATTTTTTTATCACCCATCTACACACAATACCCCATAATGACAAAGTGAAAACATGTTTTTTGAAATGTTTGCAAATGTATTGAAAATGAAATAGAGATATCGAATTTACATAAGTATTCACACCCCTGAGTCAATACTTTGTTGAAGCACCTTTGGCAGTGATTACAGCTGTGAGTCTTTCTGGGTAAGTCTCTTAAGAGCTTTCCACACCTGCATTGTGCAACATTTTCCCATTATTCTTTTCAAAATTCTTCAAGCTCTGTCAAATTGGTTGTTGATCATTGCTGGACAACATTTTTCAGGTCTTGCCATAGATGTTCAAGTAGATTTAAGTCAAAACTGTAACTCGGCCACTCAGGAACATTCACTGTCTTCTTGGTAAGCAACTCCAGTGTAGATTTGGCCTTTTGTTTTAGGTTATTGTCCTGCTGAAAGGTGAATTAATCTCCCAGTGTCTAGTGGAAGCCAGCTGAATCAGGTTTTCCTCTAGGATTTTGCTTGTGCTTAGCTCAATTCCATTTTCTGTTTATCCTGAAAAAACTCCCCAGTCCTTAATGATTACAAGCATACCCAGAACATGATGCAGCAACCATTATGCTTGAAAATTTGGAGAGTGGTACTTAGTAATGTGTTGTATTGGATTTGCCCCAAACATAACACTTTGTATTCAGGACAAAAAGTTAATTGCTTTGCCAAATTTTTTACAGTATTTCTTTAGTGCCTTGTTGCAAACAGGATGCATATTTTTGAATCTTTTTTTTCTGTACAGGCTTCCTTCTTTTCACTCTGTCAATTAGGTTAGTATTGTAACTACAATGTTGTTGATCCATCCTCTGTTTTCTCCTGTCACAGCCATTAAACTCTGTTTTAAAGTCACCATTGGCCTCCTTGAGCATTGGTGAAATCCCTGAGCGGTTTCCTTCTTCTCCAAAAACTGAGTGTAATTAATAACTTCACCATGCTCAAAGGGACTTGTTTATTTTTACACCTCTATAGGTGCCCTTCTTTGCGAGGCATTGGAAAACCTCCCTGGTCTTTGTGGTTGAATCTGTGTTTGAAATTCACTGCTCGACTGAGGGACCTTGCAGATAATTGTATGTGTGGGGTACAGAGATGAGGTAGTCATTCAAAAATCAGATCAAACACTATTATTGCACACAGAGTGAGTCCATGCAAATTGTTATGTGACTTGTCAAGCACATTTTTACTCCTGAACTTATTTAGGCTTGCCATAGCAAAGGGGTTGAATACTTATTGACTCAAGACATTTTAAGCTTTTCATTTTTAATTCATTTGTACTTTTGACGTTAATTTGACAAAATATGGATCCCTTCTAGCCATGACCCAGAGAGGCTTGAAGCACTGGGCATCTTGTTATGACATGCATTATCTGAATTAGCTAGGTCCACAGAATTATACCTAGGAGGAGCGGCTTCTATTGAGGAACTTTAAATGTCCTTTGAGCTAGCTAACGAACAAGCTTGTGTGTGCAGAGCGGCACCAGAATTGAAGACACCTCTTACCTTTTTGTAGTTAATAAATCCAATGTGAAACTTGATAACTTGGCCTATATTATCTTTAACTAGCATTGAAAAAGTTCATATTTCTTCTCTAGCTAATAAAAAATCTCTCTCCCTATCTTCTGAATTACGCCTGTAACAGCAGTACAGTAGACTATGCTTCGGAGGGGGGAGGGGAAGGTAGCCTAAACACACACTGGCAAAGATTTTCAGCTTGCAGGCAGACACTGGAATAAGTTTCTGATTGACAGAGTGAGGGCTTTGTTGCGTTTCTTTGTCGGACTAGAAAAAAATGGCTGGAATGTAAAAGAACGTTATTAACCGGTTCCCATGCTTTTAAAATAACATTTCTGTTCCAGAACAGTATGGATCACTTTTGATCCCATTTCCGTTTCTGTTTCTTAGAAACATTACGTCGGTTTTCGGTTCTGTTCCCTGGACAGGTTCCAACCCCTGAACACAACAAAATGTGGGAAAAGTCAAGGGGTGTGAATACTTTTTGTTTATTGTAAGGATCCTCATTGTTTTCATTTTTATGTTCTTTATTGAGAACGCTGACGTCTTTATTGCTTCTCTTAAAAAACTCAGTTATTTTACATTTTAGTCATTTTAGCAGACGCTCTTATCCAGAGCGACTTACAGGAGCAATTAGGGTTAAGTGCCTTGCTCAAGGGCACAACGACAGATTTTTCACCTAGTCGGCTCGGGGATTAGAACCAGCGACCTTTCGGTTACTGGCACAACGCTCTTAACCACTAAGCTACCTGCCGCCCCCATTATTCTCTCTCATTCTTCGCGAACACAGCTCATACAACCATTACTTGATTTGTTCCTTATAGCAGGGTTCCCCAACTGATGGTGATTTTATTTGTCCTCCCCAAGTTTTCTGAGCAACAAAAAAAAGGGGGGTGGGGGACATAAAATATTGTAAAAACAACACCAAATCAGCTCCAAGTGATGTACATTTTGGAAATCTGTTCCAGATTGTAAGCAAGGTTTGAAATTACTATGTTTTAGTCAAATGTTATATCTGTTTGGGCTTCTTGCCATCAATTTGCGGTCTACAAATTATTCGTAATGATGTTCCAGCCCCATGACCATCCGCTCAAGAAAACATCGGCCCGCGGCTGTATATAGTTGATGATCCCTGTCTTATAGTAATGCATCCACTTCTATCCATATTCAGATGCAATGCATTTTATTGGGTGTTTTTTTAATCGTTCTCTCTCAGTAGTATGAGGTAATGGATTGTATTATATCAGATCAGAAATAATCTCCTCAAACAAAGCCCACCAGGCTACAATGTGTGGAGCGTGGACAATGTTATCAGGCCTGGCAGGCTGTTTGTGAGGACTCTCCAGCCAGACCAGTGTGTGTGCGGGTGGGTGGGTAACTACTGTCGTTGCTCTTGATAGTAAATGCATCATCAGTGTCTGTCCCTGTGCAGCCTAAAGAGCTGCCTTTTATAACAAAGTGGCCTGATGTTTAGCATCCTGGCTGCACAGCTCAGCTAATGGCTACAACCTCTGCTTAATGTCCTGACACAAATTAATTCGATGAATTAATTTCCAGAGCAGAAAAACTGATAGAAAGTGCAAGCAGAATTTCAGCCCAGATTAGGTAGCAGGAGTCAGATTGGTGTTATTCTCATATCTCTCGCCTGCCTGCCTGCATTGTTGTGTTGCAGTACACCAAAACATATTCAGGCATTTAAGTGTTTAGATTAAGTACAGAATGATGGATATTCTGAATGGAAGGGATAGATACAGTATGATGACTATTGGTAACGTCTTTTCAGAATAAAACAGGGGATTTTGTTTAAAAAAACGTACATTTCAAATGGAGTGCTAGGCAGCTGGTTTAAATACCCTCACCATTTGAAACGGTATCACACCATGTCCATGGACTACATATTTTACATATTATTTTACAAATTATATAAAGTTATTTGAACAACAATGTATTGCCTCTGGATTGAAAATATTTCATATTGATTATATCATAATGTAAAGGCAGTAGAATAGTGACATCCCAGCTAACCACAATTGGTTCTGTGAAAGGTCCCAGAACATTTGTTAGGTTGCGGCAAATGTTATTTTCATAGCACAAAAACTGTCCAGTTGTGCTTATGATTATAAAATGTTTGTATAAAACATTCGCCTGATGTTGCAAGAACGTTCCCAGAATGTTGCTCTCACATTTTGTTGCGGCAGTATGTTCTAAAAACATGACTGGTAATTTGGTGTTATTACATTACCTGGAAACCTAATGAGAACATTTGGGAAATGTTCTGTGGTAGTTATTACAGATGTTGTACACAACATTTTAGTGAATGTTAAGAGAACATTCCAAGGATATTTTTATTTAAAAAAAAATCAGAATTATTTTTGGGGATGTTATTATCCTAATGTTAGATAAAACCCTAACTAGAACTTAATGGGAATCGTAGCTAATGTTCTGGGAATGTTTCTCGGTTTGCTGGGATATGACCACTATGACAAAAGGTGGGCTCTGAGTAAACACTGCACATAGCAGATAGGGGCCATCCAGAAACAGACCTGTTTGCACTAGGGGCCATGGTGATGACCAGACCACGTGGTGCTCACAGAGGGGACACAGTGTTCAGTCACTCAGACACAGAAGCACTGATGAGAAGCTCCATAGAAGCACCCTACTGAACACCTACATCTCCGTGTCAGAGATAATCCAGAAAAATCTGCTTTGTAAGATGTTTAGGTCATTGTGCTCAGTGTCTCTTTAGTTTTTGTTATTATGTTAAAGTCTGTTGACTCAAATATAAAGATGCACCAGCTGAATTAGTGATCAGAGGGTTTAAACCCAGAAAAAGGTTGGACCTGGGTTCTTTTTTTTTCTTCTTCTTTATGATGTATTATGATGTTGTAATTGCGTTCTCTCGCTACACAGGTGTCTGATAAAGGATTTTGAGACTCGTCCGTCTGTGACCCACCTCTTGGAACACCCCTTCATTAAGCAGGCCCATGGCAAAGAAATGGCTCTCGGTCAACAGCTGTCCACACTCATCTGCGAGCAACAAGACCTGGGCTGCAAACTCAAGACCAAGTAAGTGTGTCGTCAACTCAGAGAAATGCTAACATTTTCAGTTGAAGAATTCTGAAAACAATCCCCACTGCAGAACTCATTGATGTATCTCTCTGAGATTACATCTGTTAAACCTATCAATCCAATGATGTTATGTATCTGTTATTTCTGATTAATTCATCTGCATTGGAGAGACAATGCTATGGCGCAAGACAGAGTGAACTGGATGAAATGCTGAGACGAAATGTGTTTTCTCACCAGTGGGTGGCAGGGTTTCATTTCCTTCAATTGTTGTGTCCCTCCAAACTAGTGTAACAGATACACTACATGACCAAAAGTATGTGGACACCTGCATTGAACATCTCATTCCAAAATCATGGGCATTAATATGCAGTTGGTCCCCCCTTTGCCTTTTGGGAAGGCTTTCCACTAGATGTTGGAACATTGCTGCGGGGACTTGGTTCCATTCAGCCACAAGAGCATCAGTGAGGTCGGGCACTGATGTTGGGCGGTTGGACCTGGCTGCAGTCGGTGTTCCAATTCATCCCAAAGGTGTTCGATGGGATTGAGGTCAGGACTCTGTGCAGGCCAGTCAAGTTCTTCCACACCAATCTCGACAAACCAGTTCTGTATGGACCTCGCTTTGTGCACATGGTCATTGTCATGCTGAAACAGGAAAGGGCCTTTCCCAAACTGTTGCCACAAAGTTGGAAGCACAGAATCTTCTAGAATGTCAGTGTATACTGTAGCATTAAGATTTCCCTTCACTGGAAGTAAGGGGCCTAACCCGAACCATGAAAAACAGCCTCAGACCATTATTCCTCATCCACCAAACTTTACAGTTACCACTATGCATTGGGGCAGGTAGCGTTCTCCTGGCATCCGCTGACCCAGATTTGTCCGTCGGACTGCCAGATGATGAAGCGTGATTCATCACTCCAGAGAACGCATTTTCACTGCTCCAGAGTCCAATGGCGGCAAGCTTTACACCACTCTAGCCGACACTTAGCATTGCGCATGGTGATCTTAGGCTTGTCTGCGGCTGCTCGGCCATGGAAACCCATTTCATGAAGCTCCCGACGAACAGTTCTTGTGCTGACTTTGCTTCCAGAGGCAGTTTGTAACTTGGTAGCAAGTGTTGTAACCGAGGACAGACGATTTTTACGCACTGTGCGCTTCAGCACTCGGCGGTCCTGTCTGTGAACTTGTGTGGCCTACCACTTCGCGGCTGAGCCGTTGTTGTTCCTAGACGTTTCCAATTCACATTAGCAGCACTTACAGTTGACCGGGGCAGCTCTAACAGGGCAGAAATTTGATAAATTGGAAAGGTGGCATCCTATGACGGTTCCACATTGAAAGTCACTGAACTCTTCAGTAAGGCCATTCTACTGCCAGTGTTTGTCTATGGAGATTGCATGGCGGTGTGCTCGATTTTATACACCCGTCAGCAACGGGTGTGGCTGAAATAGCCGAATCCACTAATTTGAAGGGGTGTCCACATACTTTTATATATATAGTGTATGATGTGTAGTCAAAGTAAATTAAAATGATGTGAATTAAAAATAAGTTAGGGGAGTGGGCCTAATTTAATAGGAGTGATTGTGCTGACTCAAAGTTAGATTAATAAAAGCTTTTTATCCCAATGGATCTTTTAACAGTGTGACAACGAGGAGCATTTAGTACAGAGCAGTCCTCCACCAATATGATTAAACCAATGAGGGAATAAAACACTTTAGTCTCAGATTGATTAACTTGTGGAAAAAGCTAACTGTTCATTCTTGCAGGTCGCATTTTCACTCAATTAGGAATTTTGAATGATTTATATCTGGCATGTCGTGAGCTTTTATTAAAAAACAGTTGTTTGTGATTGCGAAACGATTCTGTTTACCTTGTTATTTCCCCAATGATCTGTTTGTGGAATACTTTTCCTTGTCCCTAAAGAAAATAGTACACATGCCATTGAATGAGATAGTCTTGATGCCATGCCAGGTGTGTGTGTGTTTGTGACATTATGTTTCCCTGTGGAACTTCTGTAGGATTTCTACTCAGAATATTTGTATTTGTATTTATTATGGATCCCCATTAGTTCCTGCCAAGGCAGCAGCTACTCTTCCTGGGGTCCAGCAAAGTTAAGGCAGTTATACAATTTTTAAAACATTACAATACATTCATAACAGATCTCACAACACACTGTGTGCCCTCAGACCCCTAATCCACTACCACATATCTACAACACAAAATCCATGTGTACGTGTGTGTATAGTGCGTATGTTATCATGTGTGTGTATGCATGTGTCTGTGCCTATGTTGTGATATGAAATCTTCCGAAAAGGGAAATCATTGTTCACTCGTAGGATAGATTTACTATCATGTTATTCATTTTATGACACAAAAAAAAAAAAAAAATAATATTAAATTAAAATTTTTATATACACTGAGTGTACAAAACATTAGGAACACCTTTCTAATATTGAATTTCACACCCTTTTGGTCCTCGGAATAGCCTCAATTCATCGGGGCATGGACTCTACAAGGTGTCGAAAGCGTTCCACAGGGATGCTTGCCCATGTTGACTCCAATGCTTCCCAAAGTTGTTTCAAGTTGGCTGGATGTCCTTTGGTTGGTGGACCATTCTTGATACACACGGGAAACTGTTGCGTGTGAAAAACCCAGCAGCATTGCAGTTCTTGACACACTCAAAACGGTGCGCCTGGCACCTACTACCATACCACGTTCAAAGGCACTTACATATTTTGTCTTGCCCATTCACCCTCTGAATGGCACACATACACAATCCATGTCTCAATTGTCTCAAGGCTTTAAAATCCTTCTTTAACCTGTCTCCTCCCCCTCATCTACACTGATTGAAGTGGATTTAACAGGTGACATCAATAAGGGATTGTAGCTTTCACCTGGATTCACCTGGTCAGTCTATGTCATGGAAAGAGCAGGTGTCCTTAATGTTTTGTACACTCAGTGTATCTACTATTTATTATCATAGAATAGATACACTGTGTGACTGAGATATTGGTCCATTTCATTGTTCATGTTAGGTTTAGTATCTGAACTTGACTGGAATTTCTGGGTGAAATATTTTTGTGGTGATAACTGTTATTTTAGAGTTTGTTGTTTTTCACAAAAGGGCTTTTTAATCTAGTCGCTTACATGTGTGTTTGTAGACACACACACACACACACACACACACACACACACACACACACACACACACACACACACACACACACACACACACACACACACACACACACACACACACACACACACATCACCACAATAGGCCCTTGGGGGTTTGCATAATCCCAATGCACCAGCTGCCTCAGTGCTGACCTCTGACCAGTAGGCCCCATTGTAGAGTGAAAGGTCAAACGGAGATGAAGTGCAATCACAGCCTGTGATAATGGTGGAGATCTCCCTGGGGAACACCCTTATGGGCCACCAGCAACCCATCTAAATGAATGGATTTTATATCCAGAGTATTATTAGTAATGTATCTGTATTCTTCTGTTACTGTAATGCTTTCTAAGACATTATTATGTCCTTTACTCCAACAGGCATGAAAGAATCAATACTCGTAAAACACTCATAATAGAGAGAAGTCCTGATGATGATCTGGTGAACCTGGAGTTTCTAGATGAGGTAAGATTTCATTCTTTGACTTCATTGTTGTTGGACTAGAGGATGGTATGTGAATAATGTAGGTATTGTACACGGTACACACTGTATGTGTTCTCCTTCTTCTTCTCCACAGGAGACCATCATCAAACACCTCTCGAAGAGATATGATGAGCTGCAGATATACACATACGTTGGAGACATCCTCATCGCTCTCAATCCTTTTCAAACTCTAAGCATCTACTCGCCACAGGTTTGTTTGCTACGGCAGTGCCATTGTGTGCCGTAATTCCTGTTCAAACCTCTGTAAAGACAGAACGGTATTGATATTCTAATGTGGGGTGTCTGTCCACAGTTCTCTAAGCTGTACCATGGGGTGAAGCGAGCAGACAATCCTCCACATATCTTTGCTGCTGCTGATGCAGCATACCAGGGCATGGTGACCTTCTGCAAAGACCAGGTACTTGAGGGGGGGATACACTTTGTGTGGGGAAGTCATATTTAGTGATATGCCGTTTCATATGGATAATGTTATATTTGGCATAAAATAAATACAAATCTTTGTTTAGAGATCTAGTGATGTGCTTGTCTGAGACATCCTGATGACAAAGTTGTTGTTGATGTGTCCCTGTGTTTCAGTGCATCATCATCAGTGGAGAGAGTGGAGCTGGAAAGACAGAGAGTGCCCATCTGATTGTCCAGCATCTCACCTTCCTGGGAAAGGTACTGCGTATGTGCTAAAACATCAGTGGAATTCATTATTGAATGGGCAGACTGGACACTGATAGATTCAGTCCTACACATTTAGTTTGTGTTGTCTCTGGAGGGAGTTATGCAAAAACTATTGCTTGACTGTGATCCCAGGCAAACAATCGGACGCTGCGGGAGAAGATCCTCCAGGTGAACCCCCTGGTGGAGGCATTTGGCAACGCGTGCACGGCCATTAACGACAACTCCAGTCGCTTTGGGAAGTACCTGGAGATGAAGTTTACCCCCACCGGGGCCGTCATGGGGGCCAAGATCTCAGAGTACCTGCTGGAGAAGTCCAGGGTCATCAAACAGGCCACGTAAGAATGGAAAGATGGGCTTGGGATATTATTAATCACAACTGTTATCCTCATTTGAAGTTCACTGGCTAGATGGTTAACCGTTTCTTTTTATGCTCTTAGGGGAGAGAAAAACTTCCACATATTCTACTACATCTATGCCGGTCTGTATCACCAAGAGAAGCTGAAAAAGTACAGATTACCTGACAAGAAACCCCCCAGGTTAGCATTTCATCACTTTACTTGGCTTTGATGACTTGGCACCTCAATATGGCCTGAATATAGTGAGTTATTTCTTATCACTTGACTAATGCAGAAACTGGCACTGAAAACTGTATCTGTCTAGATATATTCAAAATCAACATGGCAAAGTGATGCAGGACATTGTCTCCAGTAAACTGTACAAGGAGCAGTTTGATGCCATTCAGGACTGTTTCCGCATCATTGGCTTCACTGACGAGGTAGGTGCAGTTGCTCTGTTCATTTAAAAGTAAATGTGTGAACATATTTTCTCCTAAAACAAATAAGACAAAGAGAACATATGTCTAAATATCCATAGCATTTCTTCACTCACTGTACACTGATTTATGTGCTTACTTTTTTAACAGGAGGTCAATTCTGTGTACAGAATTCTCTGCGCCATTTTGAATACAGGAAATATTGAATTCACTGCCATTACTTCCCAACACCAGACTGATAAAAGTGAAGTGCCTAATGTTGAGGCCTTAGAAAATGGTAAGACAACTGTACTTCAGTATTATTAGCAAAAGCTATTTTGTTATTGCTCAGGTTAAGAATTGATAGTAACATTCCCACCTATTGGTGAATTTACACAGTATGGCTGAATGGTTGTTTCCTTGCTGCTCTGTGTGACTCTGACATGCACCTGCCCTGTCCCTCAGCTGCAGCCTTGCTCTGCATCGGTCCTGAGGAGCTCACAGAGGCCCTGACGTCCCACTGTGTGGTGACCCGTGGAGAGACCATCATCCGCACCAATACTGTAGACAAAGCCACCGATGTCCGGGACGCCATGTCCAAGGCTCTGTACGGACGCCTCTTCAGTTGGATAGTCAACCGCATCAATGCCCTCCTGCAGCCTGATATGAATATCTGGTAAGTGTAAGGTCTCTCTGTCCTTGGTTATTGCACTGTGCTTCACACTACTGTGTGTGTGTGGATGCTGCTGCATATTATTAAGCTGTAGTGACCTTTACGTCTGAGTAGAGAACCAAACACATGGAGTAGAATATCAATGGACAGCACAAGACAAGAAAGGGAGCTAAATAAGTAGAATAAATGTTTTATACAGAGTTACGTGCTGAGGAAATATTATTCAGATGATTAAAAAGACTTCAGAGAGACTGTAAAGGGTTGTTCATTGATCCAAAATAATTCCCTCATAAATGTGAGCATGGACTGTCAGGCAATCATCTGCTGTCTCTGAGCTGTAGAAGGCCCACAGTGTCCGTTTCCACTTCAATCATCTGTACACTCTGTTATTGCCATTAATAACCTGTTAACCAAGACAAAAGGTGACCTCTAATATCTTGGTAATGAAAGGGATTATGGGAAATGGTGACTCTCGATCTTAGCAATACCGGAGTAAAATCACTCTGTGCATATGTGTTGTAAGGTCTGTATTTAGAGTAGACCTAAATACAGTATTGTTTAGATCACAGTTAAATACAGACTTTAATTTAGTATCAATCTGTTTGTACAACCCTTGCAAGCAATTAACATTTTATAATCAATTGATTGTAGTCAAGGATTTAAAAGTTGATGATTATGATTTCCCCATAACAGTACAATTGGCCATTCAGATCAACATATTCTGTATTTGGGTTGAACTTGGTTCATCATTAAAGTTTCATAAGTCAATGTGGTTCACACAGTTCCACACAAGAATAATTGTGTTTGTCTGTCCTGTTATTCCCCTTTGAAGTGTGGCAGAAAGTGGCATGAATGTGGGGATCCTGGACATCTTTGGATTCGAGAACTTCAAAAAGAACTCATTTGAGCAACTCTGTATCAACATTGCAAATGAACAGATTCAGTTTTACTTCAACCAACACATTTTTGCCCTGGAACAGGTGAGCCTGCAGATAGGGTGGCTCATGTTTTAGAGAATCTAGATGTTTCTCCAACTCCAGTAAGTTCATTAACCGTGACAAATGAAGGTATACTTTTTATTGTGTGTAGTACATATTGACAATTTTTGTTGAGCATCATTTTGTATATTTAAAATCCCGATATAGTATGCCGGCTTGTTCATCAATCACAGAGGAAGTGTCTCTTAATGAAACGTTGTAATTCAGTGTTATCTTCTTCAAAGCTTTTATATGGTGTTAACATGAATGTTTTGCTCCCTTACATACTAGAGATTATAACTTTTTGGGCAACCTGACCAAATTCACATAGAAATGTGGTTATAGATCTGTCATTCTCATTGAAAGCAAGTCTAAGAAGTAGCAGGCAGATCTGCCTTATGTGCGCTATTTCTATGCTTCCTGTTCTTACATTTCTTTTCTGTGTCTTTTTCTTTTGGTTTTATACACCAGCTTCAAACAGCTGAAAATACAATATTTTTGCTTTTGGAAAATATATTTAATAGCGGCTTAGATGGTACAATGATTCTCTCTCTACACTATACTTGCTTGTTTTGTCACATAAACTCAAATTAGGCGAGCTATTAGAATTTTAACAACCATGAAATGGCGGAGCGATTTCTGCATAGTGCATCTTTAATTGATTTAATGAAGCTTTTTACCCTGGAGTGTGGGAGCTTTTCGTTTTCACTGACAACACTGTATAGACATTAATCAAGAGCACTTTTTGCTGTTATGTCCTTTTGTCTTAATGTTTGCTCTCTAGCAATTCCTCTCAAGGGAATTAGAGAGAGCTGGTATTTATGATGTGATCACTTTATTCAGTCTAATGAATAGAGAAGAACTTAACTATATTGGGGTTGTGTTCTGAAACGGTCCTGTATATTTACTGTATGTGTCTTTTAGGAAGAATTTGTATACCAAGGCTTAACTAGGCATACTTAATTCCTGGTTCTTAACTTGGCAACTTTCCTGCATGATTTATTACGTAGAAGTATTAGTTGCTTTCGATGTAGGGCTAGTGCTTAGTGGAAAAGGGATTTTTATAATGTGAAAATGGCTTCAATCCAGTGGTACACAGAAGCTGATTATTCTAAGTTAATGATTTAAACATGAGGACGGTTTAGATCCATTGGTACCACTTTATTAGTAAAATATATATTTAAAATAACTTTTTGATCTAAATTAAGCATATGCAATAATGTGATCTGATTCTGGGTTATTTGCAAATGGAACTAAATTATGAATTAGTACGTGGCTCTATTTGTTATTTCAGAACAGTTCTGTATAATTTCAGCGACTGACTTTATTATAAAGTTCAGCCATAGAAAAAGAACTGGAGTGTCTCTCTGCAGCACAGTGGTGCTGTTGCTTAAGAACTGTATATATTTTTTAACATGCACAAATCCTATTTAGCCTAGATTGTTTCATTGGGTTATTTAGTGAAATCATTAACTGTGCAATGTTCTAAGTTCTGTGTGTTTTAATTAGATGGAGTACCAGAGCGAGGGGGTGGATGCCAGCCTGGTGGAGTATGAGGACAACCGTCCTATCTTGGACATGTTCCTGCAGAAGCCCATGGGCCTGCTCTCTCTGCTGGATGAGGAGAGCCGCTTCCCTCAGGCCACCGACCAGACCCTAGTGGGTAAGACAAATTGAATCAATTTTTATTTGTCACAATACAATGGCATCAGGATAGATAATAATGAGAGTAAAATTAAGAACGTAGCAGCAGCATATGATGAGTGTAAATGTGTGTGTGTGTGTGTGTTTTGTTGGTATGCGTGTGTGTGTTATGTGTGTGCGTATGTAGTGTATGTGAATGTGTGTAGGTTTTGTGTGAGTGTCAAGGTAGCGTGAGTGTGTTTACAGGGTGTATATATAGTATTGTGAGACTATACAGTGCATTTGGAAAGTATTCAGACCCCTTGACTTTTTCCACATTTTGTTACTTTACAGCCTTATTCTAAAATTGAGTACTTTGTTGAAGCACTTTTTTTGTATTTTTTTTTTGTACATTTTAATCATTTAGCAGACGCTCTTATCCAGAGCGACTTACAGTTAGTGCATACATAATTTTAATTTTATTTTTTTCATGGCCCCCCCGTGGGAATCGAACCCACAACCCTGCCGTTGCAAACTCCATGCTCTACCAACTGAGCTACATCCCTGCCGGCCATTCCCTCCCCTACCCAGGACGACGCTGGGCCAATTGTGCACCGCCCCATGGGTCTCCCGGTCGCGGCCGGATACGACAGAGCCTGGATTCGAACCAGGATCTCTAGTGGCACAGCTAGCACTGCGATGCAGTGCCTTAGACCACTGCGCCACCCGGGACACAGCACCTTTGGCAGCGATTACAGCCTCAAGTCTTCTTGGGTATGACGCTACAAGCTTGGCACACCTGTATTTGGGGAGTTTCTCACATTGTTCTCTGCAGATCCTCTCAAGCTCTGTCAGGTTGGATGGGAGCATCTATGCACAGCTATTTTCAGGTCTCTCCAGAGATGTTCAATAGGGTTCAAGTCCAGGCTCTGGCTGGGCCACTCAAGGACATTCAGAGACTTGTCCCGAAGCCACTCCTGCGTTGTCTTGGCTGTGTTCTTAGGGTCGTTGTCCTGTTTGAAGGTGAACCTTCGCCCCAGTCTGTGGTCCTGAGTGCTCTGGAGCAGGTTTTCATCAAGTATCTATACTTTGCTCTGTTCATCTTTCCCTCAATCCTGACTAGCCTCTCAGTCCCTGCACCTGAAAAACATCCCCACAGCATCATGCTGCCACCACCATGCTTCACCATAGGGATGGTGCCAGGTTTCCTCCAGTCGTGACACTTGGCATTCAGGCCAAAGAGTTCAATCTTGGTTTAATCAGACCAGATAATTTTGTTTCTCATGGTCTTTAGTCTTTAGGTGCCTTTTGGCAAACTCCAAGTGGGCTGTCATGTGCCTTTTACTGAGGAGTGGCTTCCGTCTGGCCACTCTACCATAAAGGCCTGATTGGTGGAGTGCTGCAGAGATGGTTGTCCTTCTGGAAGGTTCTCCCATCTCCACAGAGGACCTTTGGAGCTCTGTCAGAGTGGCCATCGGGTTCTTGGTCACCTCCCTGACCAAGGCCCTTCTCCCTTGATTGCTCAGTTTGGCCGGGTGGCCAGCTCTAGGAAGAGTCTTGGTGGTTCCAATCTTCTTCCATTTAAGAATGATGGAGGCCATTGTGTTCATGGGTACCGTCAATGCTGCAGAAATGTTTTGGTACCCTTCCCCAGATCTGTGCCTTACACAATCCTGTCTTGGAGCGCTACGGACAATTCCTTCGACCTCAAGGCTTGGTTCTTGCTCTGACATGCACTGTCAACTGTGGAACCTTATATAGACAGGTGTGTGCCTTTCCAATTCATGTCCAATCAATTGAATTTACCACAGGTGGATGCCCATCAAGTTGTAGAAACATCTCAAGGATGATCAATGGAATCAGGATGCACCTGAGCTCAATTTCAAGTCTCATAGCAAAGGGTCTGAATACTTATGTAAATAAGGTATTTCTGTTTTTTATTTGTAATAAATTCCCAAAAAGTTTTTGCTTTTTCATTTTGGGGTATTGTGTGTAGACTGATGTGGAAAAAAAATTATTTAATCAATTTAGAGTAAGGATATAACGTAACGAAATGTGAAATAAGTCAAGGGTTCTGAATACTTTCCGAATGCACTGTACAATACACAAGGCCTCAGAAGCAGATCAAGTCAAGTCCATGTGTACTAAAACAACCAAAGCCTTGTAAAGAAGCCTTGCATAGAAGGCTGTGAAAAGATCTATGTTTGATCAAGCAGTTGATTTTTTGTTTTTGTTACCCACAAAATATGTTTTCTCTTCAGATAAATTTGAGGACAATCTGCGTTACAAGTACTTCTGGAGACCAAAACGTGTTGAGCTCTGCTTTGGAATTCAGCATTATGCTGGAAAGGTATGGATCAGTATGTTTCATTGCTGTTTGCCGACTGATACAGTTGGATAGGTTGTCTTTTGTCAGGTGTGGTTTGAGTTGATTATCCCTGTGCTGTCATGCAGGTCTTGTACAATGTGAACGGGTTTCTTGAGAAGAACCGAGACACTCTCCCTGCAGACATTGTTGTGGTTCTGAGAACATCAGAGAACAAACTTCTGCAGCAGCTGTTTTCAAGTCCATTGACAAAAACAGGTAGGTCTCAAGACATGCAATAAAAGTGTTGTAGAATTCATTATCATCAGCAGTTTATCTTTTGGAGTGTTAATACACTACTGCCCCATATTCCACACAGGAACTTGGAAACGTCCCTTTTTGTTCAAACAACGAAATAATCTTCATTCTGTTTACACTGTGGTATAAATTTATTGGGGAGCCGATGGTGGTGTTGTGTGAGTGTGTGTTTGTTCCTAGTGTTCATGTCTCCATAAACATTCAGGTAAGTTTTTTTTTTAAAGACTCCAGACGCGACAGCGTCCTGGTCCTCCACTCAAATCCCCTCTCTCTCTGCGATCCGATACTGTGTGTGAATAAATCTCCAGTCTCCATTATCTCCTGAGAGGCTCAGCTCTCCATGGAGGGCTCTGTTTTTATTTTCACTAAGCTGTCCCTTTTGGTTTCCTGCTGCTTGCTGCTATCTCCAGATTGTGCAGCAGCGGGATATTTTTGTGATAAGGTTTCCAAATACCCAGGGGATGAAGAAACGGTATTTAGAGATCATAAAAGCAACTCTTCTTCCCAGTCTTTTCTGTGCAGTTAAATGAAGGTGGTAATATCTTCGTCATTAGCCGTGACTGGGGCCCGTGGTCACTTGGCTGAGCCGGAATGCTAATGGATGTGTTCAATTACCAGATGCCGCACTTCATACTTTTCTTCAGTTAAGCCATATTATGACTGCTTTCAGTTATAGTCGAATTAAGAGCAGCTCCAATTTACGATGTGTACCTTGGTTTAGCCTCCATTAGAAATCCATGTGCTATGTCTCTAGGCTTTAATAATGGGAGGTAGTGCAAGAGCCCACGGCCATCCTCCTCTTTACTTGATTGCAGAAAAATACACTAGCATGAAAAAGTTAATTCAGTATAATGAAAATGGGTGGAGAATTCACTGCACTTTGGTACTCCAAAGTACTGAGTGACAGCAGAGATGTGGGCCACCATTCATGGCAATTAGGCCTAAAAGCCTCTCTAGTTTGGTTCAGCTCATCCAAAGGCTTTCTTGTCTACAGCACAACACATATTTGCAGAAATGTCATTGGGTCAAGTGCACAATAGGTAATAGGTATCCAGTTGAGCTTTTCATGATTGACTGCAGTAAAAGTGTTATATTGCTGTGTAGTTGTAATTTAGCGACTGTTGTTGTTGTCTCTTTTTGTGTCTAGTGCGTCAGTTATGGAATATTACTCTGTAACTCATCTCTTTTGAGAATGTCCACAGGGTGCCCTCACTCAATCTTCACCATCCCTCTGATAAAGAGGTCCCGTCTTCTTGACACTTCATGAAAGTAGAGATGATCACGTATGATAACAGCTATGAGACAATCTACTTCTTCTGCTTATCAAGTGGGAAAAGCTTGAGTTCCCTTTTAAGTGAAAAATAGCAGAGGAAGATGATAATTCGATTCTTCAGGGTAAAATCTGGGGGAATTTAATTTGCATTTTAGTTCATATTATAGAGTCAGTGTTATCTGTAAAATTACTGCTATCTGTGGGATCAGATGAAAATCTATTTAACCCGGGTGGTTTAGTTTTATGCTGTAGAGTTGTGAATTCTGTACCAATCGGATGGCTCTTCTTGTGACCACTAGGTGTCAGCCTTGTTGATCCTCATGTTAACTTTTGATATTAAAGGACATTGATGGGTCCGGAACGAGGCACCACACATACAGGCATAGAGATTAATTGACTATATTTTATGTCTTATCAAATGTGAATATCAAATTATAATTCAGAGGCAAGATAACCAAAGCATGTGACCCTTACTGTTAGAGTTATCAAATGATGTCTCAGATACAAAATGATTGAAGATACTGTGAACACTTTACTGCCTGGAACATTTCAGTGTTGTCAGTAAATATTACTAATTGGGAATGGACTGGTCTAGAAATGTTGAAATAAATTGAATTGTTGCATATTGATAAGTAAGATGTGATTACACGCAGAGTGTCTTGAGAGTCTTGCTGAACCATGAAAGCCCCAGAAAGTGAAAGCTTTCCTTGCCAGAATAGTTGGACCACTTGACCCTAGAAGAATCTCATCAGGCAGGGTCCTTGAGGCTTGGTCATGTGGTGGTGTTTTGTCAGAGGAAATGGGATGTATTTGCATGGACAAATTCCTCCAAGCCAGAGTCTTTCCCAGATCCCTCAGATCAGAGTGCTTGAATTGGCTGAGCTGTGTATGGTCCGGTGGGGCCTGGGAGGCCTGCGGTCAGAGGATTTGTATGTATCCTTAGGGTTAGTGCCAGCAGAGCACAGTGCACACAAGTATGACAGCCCTCACTCTGCCAGAGCAGACTGCAGGGCATAGTGGTCTAATTCTATTTCTATGGTGCATGGCTCCTCATATTCATCTACAGTATACTGTAGGTACTGTACCTCCTCAGAAGTCAGTATATTTCTGCTTTCTCACACCATATTAAAATGCATTATGTATTTCTCAGGGCTTTTAGTATGTACATACATAAACCATGTTGTATGTACAGTAATAACCCAGTATTATAAACATGACTGGTGTCAGGATCATCTGTGTGCGTTTTGAATTATTAGGTAGGTATCCTCGGCTTATTGGTTAAAATATGTCAAGTAAAGTGGTTGTGTAACGCACATATAATTTATAATTGTCTAACTTGCATATTTTTATTGGATGGGAGACTAGTCTCTAGTGTATAGATGGGCAGGGATACTAAAACACTATTAACATAATGTATATTTATCTATATTTCTGTGATGTTAGCCATGTATCATTGTAGTCAACTCTTTTTAGTGGCAACCTTAGTTTACTGCAGAGAAAATGCCAATACTGTATGTAGGCCTATGTACCTTTCATTGTATATACACAAGCTTACATTTCAAACGTCCTAGAAGAAAGTGATCATAGAGACTGATTTTAATTAATTGCAAATTATTTGTATTAATGTACCAGGCAAGTCTGTATGTTCCAAGTTTGTGCATACTGTGCATCAAAAGTAATGTAATGGCTTGAGTTTACTGCACTTAATTCCACTGTGATGTTTGAAATGTATGAAATGAAAGCTACATATTGGTTCAACATTTTCACAACTCCAAGACAGTACAATGTTCCTCTCTTCATGTTGAGTTTCTCTTGTGAAGAACTGACATGTTCCTTCAGCCATGCAGCATGATGACACATTGTGCTCTTTGTTCTCTGCTAGTAGTCTGGCTTTCATCTCACTGGGTTACATTCATAGAGATCCTATAGGTCGTTATCAATAAAATTTCAATACGGTGCAGTGTTTAATTTGCCTGCTGGGGGGAAAGGAGATCTCAAGCTCCGCTAAAACCATTGACAACTACGCCGTTTTCAATGGATTGTTAAATAAATTGTATAACTATTTAGTTTTAATATCATCACCTCTTGAAGAGCATAGTCAGAACTACACATTTCCGATTATTCCACATTTATCTCTATCATCAGAGTCCGTGGCGGTCAGTACCATTTAAGATTAGGGAGGACAATTATTTTTTAAATAACCATGGCCTTATTTCCATTTCAGCATATTGGATGACTGTCATTCATATTCCATTCGCCCAGCTCAATGTAACATCGATAGGTTTAGGCTACTACATGATACTCAAATTTTCCCTATACCCATCATGAGGTTGTTACAACCTAGCCTACAAATGACTGTTTATCACTAAGGTGCACAGCTCGAGAGACAAATTGGAGTAATCAAGGTGACAGACAGTGACACATTCAATACAGCCTTGCACACTCTTGCCTGCATCTAGCTGATCTAGGGTGAAATCATTAGTCCAATCAGTTGGAAACAAGAGTTTCTTCTATTGGACAAATTCAGGTAGATTTATCCCAGTTTCGTTCCGTTTGCTTCCGTTTAAGAAAAGTTTTTCAACAGAATCAGCGGAATGAATATACCCCTGATCCCCCGCACACACAGTTCACTTTCATAGTAGCCACATACAAACAGCATCATCACTTTGCTCGTTGTATAATTCCTTCCAGCATCTACGCGCTCTCCTCCTCTCAACTTTTCCCTTCGCTTGTGGACTTCAGTGCACAACACAACAGCTGTCTGTGACCAGGTGAAAAAATATTTCCAAACCTTCATACCATAACCTCTAACTGCTACACACAGCCTAAATCGTTGTCACAATATTAGCTAACATCATAGTCAACATAGCTACTAGATCTAATGCGTTAGTAAACCCGCTACAATCACGCAGTACAGTGTACAGCAAGCAGTTTAGCAGTTACTCCGGTGGGCCCCGGTTCCAGTAAATTAATTAAACCGAAAGCTTACCTTGACTTGGAAGAGTTCCAGTGTTGGATTGCCTTAGCCAGCTAGTTAACATAAATAGCGTTCCTCTCTGTTTGAGCCAGGTGTTTGAGTAAGCTAAATTAGCTAGCTGAATTAGCTAGCTAAGTAAGTGAAAGTGAAAAAATTACAATTAAATATAGCTCTCGCTCTCTCTAGCTAGCTGAAGCATATGCTTTCAGAACTAGATTCATTCCCTTTGATTGGGTGGACAACATGTCAGTTCATGCTGCAAGAGCTCTGATAGGTTGGAGGACGTCCTCCGGAAGTCGTCATAATTACTGTGTAAGTCTATGGAAGGGTGTGAGAACCATGAGCCTCCTAGGTTTTGTATTGAAGTCAATGTACCCAGAGGAGGACGGAAAATAGCTGTCCTCCGTCTACACCATGGTGCTACCCCAAAGAGTGATGTTGAGGCTAATGTGGACCTTCATTGCAAAACAGTGTGTTTTAATCAGTTATTTGGTGACGTGAATATATTAGTGAGTAGGATGCAGTAGCGGTGCGTGGGTAAAATCACTGGGGAAGCCAAGAACCCCCCCCCCCCCCTAAATTCAACCACACCTTTGTTTTATCACAAAACCGGATAGCAACCTCTGTCCAATGATGTCCACAAAGCATATTGCATGTACAGTAACAGACAGTTACATGACCTACAGCATGGTCATGCAAGATAATGTTTCCGACATTTTCGGACCAGTAAACAACTATTGATTTAGAACCACAGAGACTTACCGCAAGTCGCAAAGAAAACAGGAGGTGCCTCCACTATTCCTGCACCATTTCAACTTCAACATTTCAACATCATCAAATCACCTATGCTTAGTCTAATACAGTGACAACTAAAAGATACCAAAAACAATTTTGTCCAATCAACGTGAGCTAAATATGATGTGGCTGTCCATGGTTCTGATTTCTGTGTGTGCGTTCGTGCAAGTAGAAAAACATGTTGACTCACCCTACTTGTAGAGAAACGCCATCCTCCTCTCTTTCATGTTGACGAAACGGTCTATCACTAGGCTATCTGGCTATGAGACTCGAAATTGAGCTCAGGCGCATCCTGTTTCCATTGATCATCCTTGAGATGTTTCTACAACTTGATTGGAGTCCACCTGTGGTAAATTCAATTGGTTGGACAATGATTTGGAAAGGCACACACCTGTCTATATAAGGTCCCACAGTTGACAGTGCATGTCAGAGCAAAAACCAAGCCATGAGGTCGAAGGAATTGTCCGTAGAGCTCCGAGACAGGATTGTGTATCTATACTGTATCTTGAAAACTTGATTTCTGACATGCAAAACATTTTGGGACTATATCAACAATGGACTAATGAAATAAAAACCAAAAGATCGTTTTGAGGTGGACTTTTCCTTTAAGTAATACTTTTGTATATTTTCTCTAATCCCAGTGAATGTTTTTAGTCAGCAGTCAGATTCTGATGCCCCTTTACTTCAATACCAGGGAGCAGCAGCACAAGTCACATGGTGGAACATTCTTTGATAATGTAACACTGTGTTGTTTCACTAAAAGCCAATTACACCATGCTTTTGATGATTGATCTGCTCTGACAGTAGTGGATGGCATTGAAATCAACTGCCTCTGGACTAGTCTCTGGGCGTAAAGGGTGCTGGTTATGGGGGGGGGGGGTTATGGCTGCCATAATCTCATTTGCTTGTTTGCTGAGTTGAGTTTCCAGATCACATTTATTCAAAAAAGAGAGCGGGAGAGATATCCACCGAACTTCTGCAAACTCAGCTCTACGAGGCTGCTCTCTTACAACTTTGATTGTCCCCTGTGTCGACAGCTCAATCCACAGCTTCTGAACTACAAGGCGCGCACTGGCACTCATAAAAGAATGTAGGGAGGTGTCATATTGAATGTGGGATTGCTTTTTAATCCCGGGCACATTGACTATTCTTGTCAATAGAAACCCAATACAACTGCCAGCTTGAGCTTTTTTTCTATAGGATTCTTGCTGGGCTTAATTTTCAAAGTGTACGCACAGATGCCAGGGAAGGCTTTTTCTCTTTTCTCCCTCTCCTTCTCTCCCTCTGTGTATCTGTGGCGGCAGCCCATGCCAAGAGCAACACGCGTGAAGCAGAAACGATCAGTGTGATCCTCCACCACCGCCTGCTCCCTAAGACTTGATGACCTGATGGGAGATGGACCCCCTTACCTCTTCCTCTCCTCTCACAACACCCCTACCACCCCTTGGCGAATACATACCGTTTTGTACAGTTGTGATGATGACTCCGAACTTTGAGAATAGACACGGTGGGTTTTTAGTAAGAGGATGTTATCTGGTTTTAAAAAGGAAGGTGCAGGCAGAAAGGTGCAGGCTTAGTCAGAGAGGTGAATTACCTGAGCGATTGACAAAATGTTTTGCTGATGGCCCATGCACATTAAAAGGCATAAGCCTACATACTAGACGTAAAAACACATTCCATTGCCTTTAAAGTGCAGCGGTGACTTCTTCACACTCCGTATGTGCCCAGTATGAATGCTATACTAGAATTTCCAACGGACAGAAACCCACTGTTTCTCAAACTGCCATTGACTTCATTACAGTCTTATGATTTAAGGATGTTTTTTATGCTGGACATCTCAGGTGTTAGCATGTTTCAAGAAAGGAAATCTTTGAGCGGAACGACAGTTAACCCAAATCAAATCACATTTTATTTGTCACATGCGCCGAATACAACAGGTGAACAACAGTGAAATGCTTACTTACAAGCCCTTAACCAACAATGAATGCAGTTTTAAGAAAGAATACCAAAAAAAATCACAAAGAAATACAATATAAAATAATTTGAAATAAAAGTAACAAATAATTAAAGAGCAGCAGGGGGTACCGGTACCGAGTCAATGTGCAGGGGCACCGGTTAGTTGAGGTAATTGAGGTAATACAGTGGGGGAAAAAAGTATTTAGTCAGCCACCAATTGTGCAAGTTCTCCCACTTAAAAAGATGAGAGAGGCCTGTAATTTTCATCATAGGTACACGTCAACTATGACAGACAAATTGAGATTTTTCTTTCCAGAAAATCACATTGTAGGATTTTTTATGAATTTATTTGCAAATTATGGTGGAAAATAAGTATTTGGTCACCTACAAACAAGCAAGATTTCTGGCTCTCACAGACCTGTAACTTCTTCTTTAAGAGGCTCCTCTGTCCTCCACTCGTTACCTGTATTAATGGCACCTGTTTGAAATTGTTATCAGTATAAAAGACACCTGTCCACAACCTCAAACAGTCACACTCCAAACTCCACTATGGCCAAGACCAAAGAGCTGTCAAAGGACACAAGAAACAAAATTGTAGACCTGCACCAGGCTGGGAAGACTGAATCTGCAATAGGTAAGCAGCTTGGTTTGAAGAAATCAACTGTGGGAGCAATTATTAGGAAATGGAAGACATACAAGACCACTGATAATCTCCCTCGATCTGGGGCTCCACGCATGATCTCACCCCGTGGGGTCAAAATGATCACAAGAATCCCAGAAGCACACGGGGGGACCTAGTGAATGACCTGCAGAGAGCTGGGACCAAAGTAACAAAGCCTACCATCAGTAACACACTACGCCGCCAGGGACTCAAATCCTGCAGTGCCAGACGTGTCCCCCTGCTTAAGCCAGTACATGTCCAGGCCCGTCTGAAGTTTGCTAGAGTGCATTTGGATGATCCGGAAGAGGATTGGGAGAATGTCATATGGTCAGATGAAACCAAAATAGAACTTTTTGGTAAAAACTCAACTTGTCGTGTTTGGAGGACAAAGAATGCTGAGTTGCATCCAAAGAACACCATACCTACTGTGAAGCATGGGGGTGGAAACATCATGCTTTGGGGCTGTTTTTCTGCAAAGGGACCAGGACGACTGATCCGTGTAAAGGAAAGAATGAATGGGGCCATGTATCGTGAGATTTTGAGTGAAAACCTCCTTCCATCAGCAAGGACAATAAAGATGAAACGTGGCTGGATTTTTCAGCATGACAATGATCCCAAACACACCGCCCGGGCAACGAAGGAGTGGCTTCGTAAGAAGCATTTCAAGGTCCTGGAGTGGCCTAGCCAGTCTCCAGATCTCAACCCCATAGAAAATCTTTGGTGGGAGTTGAAAGTCTGTGTTGCCCAGCGACAGCTCCAAAACATCACTGCTCTAGAGGAGATCTGCATGGAGGAATGGGCCAAAATACCAGCAACAGTGTGTGAAAACCTTGTGAAGACTTACAGAAAACGTTTGACCTGTGTCATTGCCAACAAAGGGTATATAACAAAGTATTGAGAAACTTTTGTTATTGACCAAATACTTATTTTCCACCATAATTTTCAAATAAATTCATTAAAAATCCTACAATGTGATTTTCTGGATTTTTTTTTCTAATTTTGTCTGTCATAGTTGACGTGTACCTATGATGAAAATTACAGGCCTCTCTCATCTTTTTAAGTGGGAGAACTTGCACAATTGGTGGCTGACTAAATACTTTTTTCCCCCACTGTATGTACATGTAGGTAGAGTTATTAAAGTGACTATGCATAGATAATAAACAGAGAGTAGCAGCAGCATAAAATAGGGGGGTGGGGCAATGCAAATAGTCTGCGTAGCCATTTGATTAGATGTTCAGGAGTCTTATGGCTTGGGGGTAGAAGCTGTTTAGAAGCCTCTTGGACCTAGACTTGGTGCTCCGGTACCACGTGCCGTGCGGTAGCAGAGAGAACAGTCTATGACTAGGGTGGCTGGAGTCTTTGACAATTTGTAGGGCCTTCCTCTGACACCACCTGGTATAGAGGTCCTGAATGGCAGGAAGCTTGGCCCCAGTGATGTACTGGGCCATACGCACTACCCTCTGTAGTGCCTTGCGGTCGGAGGCAGAGCAGTTGCCATACCAGGCAGTGATGCAACCAGTCAGGATGCTCTCGATGGTGCAGCTGTAGAACATTTTGAGGATCTGAGGACCCATGCCAAATCTTTTCAGTTTCCTTAGGGGGAATAGGTTTTGTTGTGCCCTCTTCACGACTGTCTTGGTGTGCTTTGACCATGTTAGTTTGTTGGTGATGTGGACACCAAGGAACTTGAAGCTCTCAACCTGCTCCACTACAGCCCCATCGATGAGAATGGGGGCGTGCTCGGTCCTCTTATTTTTCCTGTAGTCCACAATCATCTCCTTTGTCTTGATCACGTTGAGGGAGAGGTTGTTGTCCTGGCACCACACGGCCAGGTCTCTGACCTCCTCCCTATAGGCTGTCTCGTCGTTGTCGGTGATCAGGCCTACCACTGTTGTGTCATCGGCAAACTTAATGATGGTGTTGGAGTCGTGCCTGGCCATGCAGTCATGAGTGAACAGGGAGTACAGGAGGGGACTGAGCACGCACCCCTGAGGGGCCCCCGTGTTGAGAATCAGCGTGGCGGATGTGTTGTTACCTACCCTTACCACCTGGGAGTGGCCCGTCAGGAAGTCCAGGATCCAGTTGCAGAGGGAGGTGTTTAGTCCCAGGGTCCTTAGCTTAGTGATGAGCTTTGAGGGCACTATGGTGTTGAACGCTGAGCTGTAGTCAATGAATAGCATTCTCACATACAGTTGAAGTCGGAAGTTTACATACACTTAGGTTGGAGTCATTAAAACTCGTTTTTCAATCACTCCACACATTTCTTGTTAACAAACTATAGTTTTGGCAAGTCGGTTAGGACACCTACTTTGTGCATGACACAAGTAATTTTTCCAACAATTGTTTACTGACAGATTATTTCACTTATAATTCACTGTATCACAATTCCAGTGGGTCAGAAGTTTACATACATTAAGTTGACTGTGCCTTTAAACAGCTTGGAAAATTCCAGAAAATGATGTCATGGCTTTAGAAGCTTCTGATAGGCTAATTGACATCATTTGAGTCAATTGGAGGTATACCTGTGGATGTATTTCAAGGCCTACCTTCAAACTCAGTTCCTCTTTGCTTGACATCATGGGAAAATCAAAAGAAATCAGCCAAGAAAAAAACATTGTAGACCTCCACAAATCTGGTTCATTCTTGGGAGCAATTTCCAAACGCCTGAAGCTACCATGTTCATCTGTACAAACAATAGTACGCAAGTATAAACACCATGGGACCACGCAGCCGTCATACCGCTCAGGAAGGAGACGCGTTCTGTCTCCTTGAGATGAACGATTGTGTCTCCTGAGTGGCGCAGTGGTCTAAGGCACTGCATCGCAGTGCTAACTGTGCTACTAGAGATCCTGGTTCGAATCCAGGCTCTGTCGCAGCCGGCCGCGACCGGGAGACTCATGGGTGGCGCACAATTGGCCCAGCGTCGTCCAGGGTAGGGGAGGGAATGGCCGGCAGGGACGTAGCTCAGTTGATAGAGCATGGCGTTTGCAACGCCAGGGTTGTGGGTTCGATTCCCACGGGGGGCCAGTATAAAAAAAAAAAAATGTATTCACTAACTGTAAGTCGCTCTGGATAAGAGCGTCTGCTAAATGACGTAAATGTAAATGTAAATGTAAACGTACTTTGGTGCGAAAAGTGCAAATCAATCCCAGAACAACAGCAAAGGACCTTGTGAAGATGCTGGAGGAAACAGGTACAAAATGATCTATATCCACAGTAAAACAAGTCCTATATTGACATAACCTGAAAGGCCACTCAGCATGGAAGAAGCCACTGCTCCAAAACCACCATAAAAAAGCCAGACTACGGTTTGCAACTGCACATGGGGACAAAGATCGTACTTTTTGGAGAAATGTTCTCTGGTCTGATGAAACAAAAATAGAGCTGTTTGGCCATAATGATCAACGTTATGTTTGGAGGAAAAAGGGGGATGCTTGCAAGCCGAAGAACACCATCCCAACCGTGAAGCACAGGGGTGGCAGCATCATGCTGTGGGGGTGCTTTGCTGCAGGAGGGACTGGTGCACTTCACAAAATAGATGGCATCATGAGGAAGGAAATGTATGTGGATATATTGAAGCAACATCTCAAGACATCAGTCAGGAAGTTAAAGCTTGGTCGCAAATGGGTCTTCCAAATGGACAGTTACCCCAAGCGAACTTCCAAAGTTGTGGCAAAATGGCTTAAGGACAACAAAGTCAAGGTATTGGAGTGGCCATCACAAAGCCCTGACCTCAATCGTATAGAAAATATGTGGGCAGAACTGAAAAAGTGTGTGCGAGCAAGGAGGCCTACAAACCTGACTCAGTTATTCCAGCTCTGTCAGGAGGAATGGGCCAAAATTCACCGAAATTATTGTGGGAAGCTTGTGGAAGGCTACCCGAAACGTTTGACCCAAGTTAAACAATTTAAAGGCAATGCTACCAAATACGAATTGTGTGTATGTAAACTTCTGACCCACTGGGAATGTGATGAAAGAAATAAAAGCTGAAATAAATCATTCTCTCTACTATTATTCTGACATTTCACATTCTTAAAATAAAGTGGTGATCCTAACTGACCTAAAACAGAGAATTTTTACTAGGATTAAATGTCAGGAATTGTGAAAAACTGAGTTTAAATGTATTTGGCTAAGGTGTATGTAAACTTCCGACTTCAACTGTAGGTGTTCCTTTTGTCCAGGTGTGAAAGGGCAGTGTGGAGGGCAATACAGATTGCATCATCTGTGGATCTGTTGTGGCGGTATGCATATTAGAGTGGGTTTAGGGTTTCTGGGATAATGGTGTTGATGTGAGCAATGACCAGCCTTTCAAAGCACTTCATGGCTACAGATGTGAGTGCTACGGGTCGGTATTCATTTAGGCAGGTTACCTTAGTGTTCTTGGGCACAGGGACGATGGTGGTCTGCTTAAAACATGTTGGTATTACAGACTCAGACAGGGAAAGGTTGAAAATGTCAGTGAAGACAGTTGCCAGTTGGTCAGCGCATGCTTGGAGTACACGTCCTAGTAATCCGTCTGGCCCTGCGGCCTTGTGAATGTTGACCTGTTTAAAGGTCTTACTCACATCGGCTACGGAGAGCGTGATCACACAGTCGTCCGAAACAGCTGATGCTCTCATGCATGTTTCAGTTTCACTTGCCTCGAAGCTAGCATATAAGTAATTTAGCTCGTCTGGTAGGCTCGTGTCACTGGGCAGCTCGCGGCTGTGCTTCCCTTTGTAGTCTGTAATAGTTTACAAGCCCTGCCACATCCGCCGAGTGTCGGAGCCGGTGTAGTACGATTCGATCTTAGTCCTGTATTGACACTTTGCATGTTTGATGGTTCATCGGAGGGCATAGCGGGATTTCTGATAAGCTTCCGGGTTAGAGTCCTGCTCCTTGAAAGAGGCAGCTCTACCCTTTAGCTTAGTGCGGATGTTGCCTGTAATCCATGGCTTCTGGTTGGGGTATGTACAGTGGGGAAAAAAAGTATTTAGTCAGCCACCAATTGTGCAAGTTCTCCCACTTAAAAAGATGAGAGAGGCCTGTAATTTTCATCATAGGTACACGTCAATTATGACAGACAAAATGAGAATTTTTTTCCCAGAAAATCACATTGTAGTGAATTTATTTGCAAATTATGGTGGAAAATAAGTATTTGGTCAATAACAAAAGTTTCTCAATACTTTGTTATATACCCTTTGTTGGCAATGACACAGGTCAAACGTTTTCTGTAAGTCTTCACAAGGATTTCACACACTGTTGCTGGTATTTTGGCCCATTCCTCCATGCAGATCTCCTCTAGAGCAGTGATGTTTTGGGGCTGTCGCTGTTCAACACGGACTTTCAACTCCCTCCAAATATTTTCTATGGGTTTGAGATCTGGAGACTGGCTAGGCCACTCCAGGACTTTGAAATGCTTCTTAAGAAGCCACTCCTTCGTTGCCTGGGCGGTGTGTTTGGGATCATTGTCATGCTGAAAGACCCAGCCACGTTTCATCTTCAATGCCCTTGCTGATGGAAGGAGGTTTTCACTCAAAATCTCACGATACATGGCCCCATTCATTCTCTCCTTTACACGGATCAGTCGTCCTGGTCCCTTTGCAGAAAACAGCCCCAAAGCATGATGTTTCCACCCCCATGCTTCACAGTAGGTATGGTGATCTTTGGATGCAACTCAGCATTCTTTGTCCTCCAAACACGACGAGTTGAGTTTTTACCAAAAAGTTCTATTTTGGTTTCATCTGACCATATGATATTCTCCCAATCTTCTTCTGGATCATCCAAATGCACTCTAGCAAACTTCAGATGGGCCTGGACATGTACTGGCTTAAGCAGGGGGACACGTCTGGCACTGCAGGATTTTAGTCCCTGGCGGCGTAGTGTGTTACTGATGGTAGGCTTTGTTACTTTGGTCCCAGCTCTCTGCAGGTCATTCACTAGGTCCCCCTGTGTGGTTCTGGGATTTTTGCTCACCGTTCTTGTGATCATTTTGACCCCACGGGGTGAGATCTTGCGTGAAGCCCCAGATCGAGGGAGATTATCAGTGGTCTTGTATGTCTTCCATTTCCAAATAATTGCTCCCACAGTTGATTTCTTCAAACCAAGCTGCTTACCTATTGCAGATTCAGTCTTCCCAGCCTGGTGCAGGTCTACAATTTTGTTTCTGGTGTCCTTTGACAGCTCTTTGGTCTTGGCCATAATGGAGTTTGGAGTGTGACTGTTTGAGGTTGTGGACAGGTGTCTTTTATACTGATAACAAGTTCAAACAGGTGCCATTAATACAGGTAACGAGTGGAGGACAGAGGAGCCTCTTAAAGAAGAAGTTACAGGTCTGTGAGAGCCAGAAATCTTGCTTGTTTGTAGGTGACCAAATACTTATTTTCCACCATAATTTGCAAATAAATTCATAAAAAATCCTACAATGTGATTTTCTGGAGAAAAAAAATCTCAATTTGTCTGTCATAGTTGACGTGTACCTATGATGAAAATTACAGGCCTCTCTCATCTTTTTAAGTGGGAGAACTTGCACAATTGGTGGCTGACTAAATACTTTTTTCCCCCACTGTAGTGTGGTCTACAGCTTATCATGAGATACTCTAATCAGGCGAGCAAAACCTCGAGACTTCCTTAGATATTGTGCACCAGCTGTTGTTTACAAATATACATAGACCGCCACCCCTTGTCTTACCAGAGGTTGCTGTTCTATCCTGCCAATACAGTGTATAACCCGCCATCTTTATGTTATTCATGTCTTCGTTCAGCCACGACTCTGTGAAACATAAGATATTACAGTTTTTAATGTCCCGTTGGTAGGATATTCGTGCCTGTAGTTCGTCCACTTTATTATCAAGCGATTGTAAATTGGCCAATAGTATCGATGGCAAATGCAGATTAGCCACTCATCGCCGGCTCCTTACCAGGCACCCCGATCTCCTTCCGCGATATCTCCTTTTCTTTCTACTGCGAATGACGGGGATGAGGGCCCTTTCGTGTGTCTGGAGCAAATCCCTCTCGTCCGACTCATTAAAGAAAAATTATTTGTCCAGTTCAAGGTGAGTAATCGCTGTTCTGATGTCCAGAAGCTATTTTCGGTCATAATAGACGGTAGCAGCAACATTATGTACAAAATTAGTTACCAACAATGCGAAAAAACACACAAAATAGCACTGTTGGTTAAGAGTCCATAAAAAGGCAGCCATCCCCTCCGGCGCCATCTTCAGTTCTCCCATGCACTAATCATGTAGTCATAAGGGGATAGGGATTCACAAGGAGAATGAATGAATAAGAGCTGCCTAGGAATATATGTAGAAAGCAGTAGAAGAGTGTCCGTTTCGAGGCTTAGGTACAACTGTCATAGCTTCCCTCATCATAACACAGCCCCTTCATCTCCCCTTGATGGTGTCATGCAAGTGAGAGGCGTGAAAGCACCGTGACACTCCACGGGCCCGTTCGACACTCAGCCACTAATTCATCATGACAAATGTGCTCAGATGATCTGGCCCAGCAGCACTAATGGGGAGAGGAGAGAGGGCTCTTCATTTGCACAAGACCGACTCCAATTAATCCATCCAGCTTTACTTTGGGCTAATTGCAGCGTGTCCCTGCACAGGGCTACCTGACACCATTTGTCTGTGGGCACCATTCTGAGAGATCCGTCTTTGTGTGTTTTGGCTGAGGCCTGTAAGATGTTTATGTTGCGTCAGACATAAAATGATGATATCTGACATTCCTTTTCTTAGCCCTGTTTTAGGTTGTTTACAGTGACAAGTACATGATTTTATAATTTCTGCAATACTGTGCAATTTTTTTGTTTTTTTTGTTTGATTAAAATGTAGACTTAAAGGTGCACTATGCAGAAATCGCTCCGCCATTTCCTGGTTGCTAAAATTCTAATAGTTCGCCTAATTTCAGTTTTGGTGACAAAACAAGCAGACATTGTGTAGAGAATCTAAACCGCTGTAAATATATTTTCCATAACCAAAAATATTGTATTTTCAGCTGTTTGAAGCTGGTGTACAAAACCAAAAGTAAAAGATGCAAAAACTAAACTTAATAGCGCAGATAGAACATATCTACCACTTGTTAGACTTGCTTTCAATGAGAATGAAAGCTCTATAACTCACCTTTCTATGTGAATTTGGTCGGGTCGCCCAAAATGTTACATACAGTGCATTCGGAAAGTATTCAGACCCCTTGACTTTTTCCACATTTTGTTACGTTACAGCCTTATTCAAAAATTGATTAAATTATGTATTTTTCTCATCAATCTACACACAATACCCCATAATGACAAAGTGAAAACAGGTTTTTAGACATTTTAGCAAATGTATTAAAAATAAAAAACTGAAATACCTCATTTACATAAGTGTTCAGACCCTTTGCTATGAGACTCGAAATTGAGCTCAGGTGCATCCTGTTTCCATTGATCATCCTTGAAATGTTTCTACAACTTGATTGGAGTCCACCTGTGGTAAGTTCAATTGATTGGACATGATTTGGAAAGGCACACACCTGTCTATATAAGGTCCCACTGTTGACAGTGCATGTCAGAGCAAAAACCAAGCCATGAGGTCGAAGGAATTGTCCGTAGCGATCTGAGACAGGATTGTGTCGAGGCACAGATCTGGGGAAGGGTACGGAAAAATGTCTGCAGCATTGAAGGTCCCCAAGAACACAGTGGCCTCCATCATTCTTAAATGGAAGAAGATTGGAACTACCAAGACTCTTCCTAGAGCTGGCCACCCGGCCAAACTGAGCAATCGGGGGAGAAGGGCCTTGGTCAGGGAGGTGACCAAGAACCCGATGGTCACTCTGACAGAGCTCCAGAGTTCCTCTGTGGGGATGGGAGAACCTTCCAGAAGGACAACCATCTCTGCAGCACTCCACCAATCAGGCTCCAGAGCACTCAGGACCTCAGACTGGGGTGAAGGTTCACCTTCCAACAGGACAGCAACCCTAAGCACACAGCCAAGACAAAGCAGGAGTGGCTTCGGGACAAGTCTCTGAATATCCTTGAGTGGCCCAGCCAGAGGCCGGACTTGATCCCGATCGAACATCTCTGGAGAGACCTGAAAATAGCTGTGCACCGACGCTCCCTATCCAACCTGACAGAGCTTGAGAGGATCTGCAGAGAAGACTTAAGGCTGTAATCACTGCCAAAGGTGCTTCAACAAAGTACTGAGTAAAGGGTCTGAATACTTATGTGAATGTGAAATTTCAGTTTTGTATTTTTAATAAATTTGCAAAAATTTCTACAAACTTGTTTTTGCTTTGTCATTATGGGGTATTGTGTGTAGATTAATGAGGGGGATAAAACAATTTATTCAATTTTAGAATAAGGCTGTAAAGTAACAAAATGTGAAAAAAGTCAAGGGGTCTGAATACTTTCAGAATGCACCTTTTTGTAGCATTAAGCAATAAGGTAGAGGTAGACCTAAAGGGATAGTTCGGAATTTTGGCATTGAGGCCCTTTATCTACTTCCCTAGCTAGCATGCTGTACCTGAATACTTCTAGTCTTTGTGCTAAGCTAGTTAGCATTGGCTCACGAAACTACCTCTAACTTCCTTCATACTGGACACAGATACATAAAAATGGTATCCACTTTGGGGAAGTAGATGAAAGGCTTCATTGCCAAAATCCCAAACTATCCCTTTGAGCAATAAGGCCCGAGGGGTTGTGGTATATTGGCCAATATACCACCACTAAGGGCTGTTCTTAGACACGACGTGAAGCAAAGTGCCTGAATACAGCCCTTAGCCGTGGTATATTAGCTATATACCACAAACGCCAGAGGTACCTTATTGCTATTATAAACTAGTTACCAACATAAATAGAACATTAAACCAGCATTTTTGTATAATACCCATAGTATATTGTCTGATATACTCAGGGCTGAAATGCTGTTTCAGCCAATCAGCATCCAGGACCCAAACTACCCTGTTTATAATTTGCATTAGACAAGGGAAAGTTCCTAAACACCATATGGTGAATTTTGTTGCTGGATCGTACAGACATGTGAACAATAAAGTGTGTGACTGTCAGATCCTAAACACAATGTCATTGTTATTACCGTATAATAAATTACCATATATGCTTTTTCACATCATATGCTGTGGGCTGTCCTGACTACATCTGTGTGAGTGTGATGTGACAACACATTCCTTTGGCCTGAAACAAAGCCTTTGGCGAGAGCAGGACATTCCTGTTCTAAAGTTAGACGTGATCTGACTTTTAATTAATCCATCGCAAATTGATTTCTATCTCTCCAGAGATGCAAAACTTAATGAGTCATACTGTAGAATATAAACTGATTGTTCGTCCTTTGGAACAAGAGAATTGTGATCTAACGCCATAGTTGTTTTAGGTTGATCATTCTCTGTCATTAGTCCTTGAGAATTGGCCTAAATTGTTGTAATTATAGTGAAAGGAATGACCTCATCTTTGTCTATTGAAGTACGGGTATATATGAAATCCAGGACGATTGTTTGTCTGTCAATTCAGCTTTAGCTTCAATGAAAACAAAGGTTTTCTCCGGAGTGTACACTGCAGCCTGGTTAATACTGCCTCCTGTTTCTGGAGCCGTATTTTTCTAAGGTGTGTGGCACATCTGTGCAGCTATTGTTTATTCATGGAGTAAACCCTTTGAAATGTGTTAAGATACTTCCCACTCATTATAAAAATCCTGCCACCCATGGATTAGGACTTTGATGTCACCAATCCTGCTTCAAAGGCTTCTTTCACTGCTATTAATCACAGTTTAGCCTCTGAAGATATAGCCAGAGAAAACATTTGGACATCTTGTGCAGAAACTTTGAAATGTTTCAGACTGTCTTGCATATGCTCGGTTCATATCCTCTCGTGTGTGCGGGAGTGACTGTAGCACTGCAGTGCAGATAGCTGTACTGCTGATTCCATAAAATCCAGCTCAGACTGGTGAGGTCCTAAACTGCCCTTTCTGTCTACCTAAAGGGTTACCCAACACACTGGTCCATAATGGAACTGGCCTGCTCTCAAGAGACATGCTTGTTGAAAGCAGGAGTTAACTTGATTTGCGGGGCATGGACTCTACAAGGTGTCGAAAGCGTTCCACAGGGATGCCGGCCCATGTTGACTCCAATGCTTCCCACAGTTGTGTAAGTTGGCTGGATGTCCTTTGGGTGGTGTAACATTCTTGATACACACGGGAAACTGTTGAGTGTGAAAAACCCAGTTCTTGACAGAAACTGGTGCGCCTGGCACCTACTACTATACCCTGTTCAAATGCACTTACATATTTTGTCTTGCCCATTCACCCTCTGAATGGCACAATCCATGTATCAATTGTCTCAAGGCTTAAAAATCATTCTTCAACCTGTCTCCTCCCATTCATCTACACTGATTTGAAGTGTAATTAACAAATTACATCAATAAAGGATCATAGTTTTCACCTGGATTCACCTGGTCAGCCTATGTCATGGAAAGAGCAGGTGTTCATAAAGTATGTGGCATTGTATTGACGTGTTGCTTTGCTGTGTTGGTTTGAACAGGTAATCTGGCCACTTCCAGGGCGAGAGTCACTGCTGCCTCAAGGTCACTGCCACCCCAGCTCAGCTCAGGACGCAACAAGGTGGGCACTATCTCCCTTAAAGGGATACTTCAGGATTTTATCTACTTCCCCAGAGTCAGATGAACTTGTGGATACCATTTTTTGTCTTTGTGTGCAGTTTGAAAGAAGTTGCTAGCGTAATTGCTAACTAGTTAGCATTGGCTCACGAAACTACCTCTAACTTCCTTCATACTGGAAAGAGAGACCTAAAAATGCTATCCATTAGTTCATCTGACTCTGGGAAGTATCCCGAAGTATCCCTTAAACCCTTTTAATGGCTATTATTTAATCCAAGTTGAGACCATATCACTCTTTGGACTCTATTTTTGGCTGGCGTTAAAGCAGCGCTAGTGTTAAACGCAGATTAGTTTGCAATTTCGTCATGTAAAAACTGGCACACTGGCATTTTTCAGCTCTAATGCCAGATTCTGCAATTTACCCATCTTACATCAGCTCGCTTGCGCTCAGATGGGAGGGGTGGAAATATTTGAGGTGTGTCCTTAAAAACATGATCCAAAGTGCTTATCTAGCCGTGACACACAAAGCTCATATGCGCATGGAACAAGATGTGCTTTTGGTGCATGCATACTTCGTATTTAGAAACATAAAACAGTAATGTTTTTTCCCCATTTCGTTTTATTTGATTAAAAACCAATCATAGCCTCCCCTCCTCTCAATGAAGGCGGTTTTCTTTTTGTCCTGCCCAATCTAATCAAGTAGGCTAGTCAAGACCGTTGATAAAGTGTTTGGGTCCGGAGACCGCTTGGAGATAAATCTTAATCACCAAAGCTTTATTAAAATATAATGTTTGAGAGGAACAAAACAGTGAGCTGTCATTCCCTTTTTATCTATGTGTTGTAGGCAGGCCTACAATATCTTAGCCATGATTTAGACGTGTGTAAAACCCCCTCCATGATGTAGGCTACATGTGTCCATGCCCATCATGAAACGAGAGATGAGAACCTAGGTGAATACCAGTGAACCTCTTATTTAGAAGTTATTTTCCTGTAACAATTGTTTGTTTTTCGTAGAATTTTATTAAAAATAAACATATTAGAATGATTCACTGTACTGGTTTTATGGTGAGAACGTCCATTGCGCGCATGCAATGCAACTTCTGGAGAAGTGTAAATGCGATTTGTAAGATGGTTTGAATATGTATATAAAACATTATACACGACATGACCAAAAGTATGTGGACACCTGCTCGTCGAACATCGCATTCCAAAATCATGGCCATTAATATGGAGTTTGTCCCCCATTTGCTGCTATAACAGCCTCCACTCTTCTGGGAAGGCTTTCCACTAGATGTTGGAACATTGCTGTGGGGACTTGCTTCCATTCAGCCACAAGAGCATTAGTGAGGTTGGGCACTGATGTTGGGCGATTAGGCCTGGCTCGCAGTCGTCATTCCAATTCATCCCAAAGGTGTTCGATGGGGTTGAGGTCAGGGCTCTGTGCAGGCCAGTCAAGTTCTTCCACACCGATCTCGACAAACCAATTCTGTATGGACCTCACTTTGTGCATGGGGGCATTGTCATGCTTAAACAGGAAAGGGCCTTCCCCAATCAGTTGCCACAAAGTTGGAAGCACAGAATCGTCTAGAATGTCATTGTATGCTGTAGCGTTAAGATTTCCCTTCACTGAAACTAAGGAGCCTAGCCCGAACCCTGAAAAACAGCCCCAGACAATTATTCCTCCTCCACCAAACTTTACAGTTGGCACTATACATTGGGGCAGGTACCGTTCTCCTGGCATCCACCAAACCCAGATTAATCCATCTAACTGCCAGATGGTGAAGCGTGATTCATCACTCCAGAGAACGCGTTTTCACTGCTCTAGAGTCCAATGGCGGCGAGCTTTACACCACTCCAGCCGACACTTGGCATTGCGCTTGAGGATTTTAGGCTTTTAGGCGGCTGCTCGGCCATGGAAACTCCATTTCATGAAGCTCGTGACGAACAGTTCTTGTGCTGATGTTGCTTCCAGAGGCAGTTTGGAACTTGGTAGTGAGAGTTGCAACCGAGGACAGACGATTAATACGCGCTACGCGCTTCAGCACTCGACGGTCCCATTCTGTGAGCTTGTGTGGCCTACCACTTTGTGGCTGAGCCATTGTTGCTCCTAGACGTTTCCACTTCACAATAACAGCATTTACAGTTGATCGGGCAAGCTCTAGCAGGGCAGAAATTTGATGAACTGAATTGTTGGAAAGGTGGCATCCTATGACGGTGCCACATTGAAAGACACTGAGCTCTTCAGTAAGGCCATTCTACTGCCAGTGTTTGTCGATGGAGTTTGCATGGATGTGTGCTCGATTTAATACACCTGTCAGCAACGGGTGTGGCTGAAATAGCCGAATCCACTAATTTGAAGGGATGTCCACATACTTTTATAAATATAGTGTATATAGGAGCAGTATAACGGTGAGTGGACATTCTCCCTTTCTCTTTATATTGGATCTTTGTCCAGCTATTATGAAAAGTTTAGATGTGCGTAAAACCCTCCATAGTCTGCATTGGTTTAGTATTATATGGCCATGGGACGCAATTATGGTGCCTGTAAGTGTGTTTAGATATAGCCTATTTAAAACAAGTTGTTGTTTTGTTTTGTTAAGAATTTGATTCGAATTATTCGCTCTCTTTTAAGGCCTTATCAATAATTAATGTAATCTTACTTATTGAAAACATTTGGCATGTCCATACTTAGCCATAATGTAATTTACAGTAGGACTAGCCTCTATATCAGTGCGGATGCTATGTATATATTTCCACATTGAAGCCATGCAATTACTTAGAACAATGTGGAATGCAAACAGGTTCAAGTTAACATATTTTGCAAAGATCGGATAGGTCTACATTTTGTTATTTTGTTTCTGTAAGCTGTTTAACAAACTTTAACGGACAAACATTGGAATTGGAGTTGATTCCAAGGCAATACATAAAAGACCGTAAATAAACAACTTGACGCAACCACATATTTAGCTATGGTGCACGTTCTGATTGTCCAGTTAAGAGCCAAGCCTCGACACACCCACAACTTGTTTATTCATCAAAACACAGCCCTTTTTCGCCAACGCCAGCAACTGTGCCGATAATTGTAATTGTGAAAATAGCTAAAATATTTCTGACACCCTCCACGAACCTATAGCGCTACCGCCCAGCGCTTAGATTGACCATTTCGTTAGGTTTGTGTCACACTCTGGCTCCGGGACTTGTATTTGAGCCAGGGTGTATTCGTTTTGTTGGGGTTTGTTTTGGTTAGGTTGGGAATAGGGTATGTTCATTTGGGTGTGTGTGGTTTTGGTTAGTTCTTGTGTAGTCATGTGACTCCCAATCGGAGGTAACGAGTGTCAGCTGTCGGCTCGTTATCTCTGATTGGGAGCCATATTTATCTGTATGTTTTCCTTTGGGTGTGGTGGGTTTTTGTTCCGTTTCGGTCAGTGTACCGTGGACTTCATGAGTCGTCTTTTGTTTTGTATTACGTGCTTTACTCAATTAAAGTCATGTTTCTTGCACACGCTGCGCCTTGGTCTCCTTCGCTCTTAGACGACCGTGACAGTTTGTTAACATAGAGCTCTGTACAGTGCATTTGGAAAGTATTCAGACCCCTTGACTTTTTTAACATTTTGTTACGTTACAGCCTTATTATTTTTTCCTCATCAATCTACACACAATACCCCATAATGACAAAGCGAAAACAGGTTTTTAGACATTTTAGCAAATTTATAAAAACAAAACAAAGAAAATGCCTTATTTACATAAGTGTTCAGACCCTTTGCTATGAGACTAGAAATTGAGCTCAGGTGCATCCTGTTTCCATTGATCATCCTTGAGATGTTTCTACAACTTGATTGGAGTCCACCTGTGGTACATTCAATTGATTGGACATGATTTGGAAAGACACACACCTTTCTATATAAGGTCCCACAGTTGACAGTGCATGTCAGAGCAAAAACCATGCCATGAGGTCGAAGGAATTGTCCGTAGCGCTCCGAGACAGGATTGTATCAAGGCACAGATCTGGGGAAGGGGAACAAAAAATGTCTGCAGCATTGAAGGTCCCCATGAACACAGAGTCCTCCATCATTCTTAAATGGAAGAAGTTTGGAACCACCAAGACTCTTCCTAGAGCTGGCCACCCGGCCAAACTGAGCAATTGGGGGAGAAGGGCCTTGGTCAGGAAGGTGACCAAGAGCCCGATGGTCACTCTGATAGAGCTCCAGAGTTCCTCTGTGGAGATGGGAGAACCTTCCAGAAGGACAACCATCTCTGCAGCACTCCACCAATCAGGCCTTAATGGTAGAGTGGCCAGATGGAAGCCGCTCCTCAGTAAAAGGCACATGACATCCCGCTTGGTGTTTGCCAAAAGGCACCTAAAGGACTCTCAGACCATGAGAAACAAGATTCTCTGGTCTGATGAAACCAAGATTGAACTCTGTGGCTTGAATGCCAAGCGTCATGTCTGGAGGAATCCTGGCACAATCCCTACGGTGAAGCATGGGGGTGGCAGCATCATGCTGTGGGATGTTTTTAAACGGCAGGGACTGGGAGACTAATCAGGATCGAGGGAAAGATTAATGGATCAAAGTACAGCGAGATCCTTGATGGAAACCTGCTCCAGAGCGCTCAGGATCTCAGACTGGGGCAAAGGTTCACCTTCCAACAGGACAACAACCCTAAGCACACAGCCAAGACAACGCAGGAGTGGCTTCGGGACAAGTCTCTGAATGTCCTTGAGTGGCCCAGCCAGAGCCCGGACTTAAACCCGATCGAACATCTCTGGAGAGACCTGAAAATAGCTGTGCAGCGACGCTCCCCATCCAACCTGACAGAGCTTGAGAGGATCTGCAGAGAAAAATGGGAGAAACTCCCCAAATACAGGTGTGCCAAGCTTGTAGCGTCATACCCAAGAAGACTCGAGGCTGTAATTGCTGCCAAAGGTGCTTCAACAAAGTACTGAGTAAAGGGTCTGATTACTTATGTAAATATTATATTTCAGTTTTTTATTTTTAATACATTTGCAAAAAATTCTAAAAACCTGTTTTTGCTTTGTCAATATAGGAAAGTGTGTGTAGATTGATGAGGGGGAAAAAACTATTCAATCCATTTTAGATTAAGGCTGTCACGTAACAAAATGTGGAAAAAGTCAAGGGGTCTGAATACTTTCCGAATGCACATGAGTTCACAGGGATTACATCCTCACCATCTGCTGTCTATCTCCATGCTGTCTAGTAGTATTGTTCAGATTCAGGCAGTTGTGACTGACATTGTATTTACTTGCGCTGTTAGTCCATTGTAGCAGCTTGCGAGATCATTGAAAATGATTTGAATCGTTTGAACATTGAGAACGATTTGAGTCCAAGTGCACCATGCTCTACCCTTAACTGGGATCCCCCTAACACTATAAAGATGCATCGTAAAAAGGGGGCTTATCTCAGTGTTTCACCCCATCAACAGCTGTTAGGAAGGAGGCTTTAAATGATGACTGCTGGTACAACTTCCTCATACAATTCCTTTTGTAAAGAACAACATGTGAAAAAGGCCTCTAGCCACCATGAGGCCACAGTTAGGCCATAAACAATTACATCCTGCTGCAGCCCTCTGAAAGGGTTATCTGGTTTTATATCTGCCCTATTAACTAGTGTAGTGAACCTAATATATAATATTAATAATAATAATAATATATTCCTTTTATCCAAAGTTCTTAGTGATGTGTGCAGACAAACCTGACTTTTGCACTCCTCCCACTGTTGCTCTTAGTGTACCATAAAAGTAATTATAAGAATAATACTCTGTTGCTCAATTAAACTCTCACTGTCTGAACTAACCTATTTTAAAGGGAAGCATGCAGTCAAATCATGATGTCCTGTTAAGATTTTGTCAATTGTCAAATATTGTATATTGAGCAAATACTCACGTTATGATCTTTGGTGTTATACCCCTTAAAGGTGATTTCAGATTCTTTACTTCTTGTCTATCCTCTTGTCTTTTCCTTTCTTTCCATGTTTCTCAACAACAACTTCCTGTATTCAGTCTCCCAAATACCTATTGAAGGTAAGAACAGCCTATGGTTGTTTATTTACCTTCTACCTTATCTTGCATGACTTTCTTATTTTTCTCAGGAACATTTCTAACAAAATGTTTACTGTTTCCAATGGTTGGCTACTGGTGTCATGTGGAGGGTTCTCTTTCTCTGTGGTTTGACATCGTGCCATTTTCATGCTCTCTTTTGTAAAGCATCAAACCACCTTATGAGCTACACTACTATACTTACTCTGTGAAAAGAGAGTACATGGTAACGATGAGTCAATCTCTGAAATATGATTGATGTAAAATGCATGTTCTTTTTTGCCCAATCAAAGTCGGTGGAAAGTTCGAAACAGTTAACAGATGAGAAGCTGGTAAAAGTTATCATGGAAACAAATGATTGAACTAGTGCAGACGTATGGGCAGCTCTTGCTAAAATACTTGAACAGAAGTAGTTGAACAGAAAGGGGATGATTGCTGGTACTTCTATCTGACAACATAGGCACTGTCAAGACATCCAATTACTACATGAAGTTGTTCAGAAAATGTTTGACATACCTTTCACCCCTGTGCTAAGATGAAATAAAGTATTAAGATATGCACTTTGCTGTGTAGACTTACTATAAATTATTGATTGCGTCATAAATTTTTATGAAGCCATGAAGTGTGAGGGCCATTAGAATGCTTATATTGTGTCCTCGTTAATCCGTTGTTAGAAGGACTATCTTGTTTGGGATGGCAAGCCTCATTATACAAAGCAGCGCTAGCTGCAATTCTCCCATGCCCCTCAGCTGTACACATCCATTCTCTACACTGTTGGCTTTAAGTGTTTATGGTGCTGCTACCCTTCCCGGACAATACAGTACAAGAAACAATGTACTGTATTCTTGTCAATCCCATTGTGAGGAAGGAATTAATGGGACAGCTTGTGTTTAGGTGGACACCATGGAGATGATGCGACACCCTGAGGAAACCACCAACATGAGGAGACAGACAGTGGCCTCCTACTTCCGGGTATGTATCACCATCACCACACCCAACCGTTCTGTTTCGGCAATGTTTTTCATTGACCTTTAATACAGTACAAAAATTGAAAAGGGTTTACATTTCTGGGTCGATTTATATCCACCAGTTAATAAGCGTGTCAGTAAAAATATTGTTTTGCTGACACAATAACAAAACAGCTTCAGCACAGAATCTTTGAATTCCACGATGACAATAGGAAAGAATGCATAATGCAAATAATAATCCCTGTTATCTTGTTTGCTCCGCCCCCGTCGCCTTGCTTTGTCTCCTCACTGCGTTGGCAGTACTCCCTGATGGATCTGCTGTCTAAGATGGTGGTGGGTCAACCCCACTTTGTGCGCTGCATAAAGCCCAATGATGACAGACAGGCGCTGCGCTTCTTTAAGGAGAGGGTGATGGTGCAGCTGCGCTACACTGGGATCCTGGAGACAGTGAACATCCGCCGCCAGGGCTACTCCCACCGCATCCTGTTTGAAGAGTTTGTTAACAGGTAACAACTGCAGTGAGCCGGGCGCCGCGGCGCTAGCTGTGCACGCTGAGTGCTGACACAACCCCAGAGGTAGAGCAGAACAAGTGCACTGTGTATGCTACATCACACAAAACACGGATTCCTTAATTAGATGGGAGTCAAAACTTGAGCAGAGCAATAGGCTCACTAATTGGCAGTCATTAGTGATAGCATAAGACTACATCCTGTACAACTCTCTTAACTGGGTGGGTTCAACTCTCTTAACTGGGTGGGTTCAACTCTCTTAACTGGGTGGGTTCAACTCTCTTAACTGGGTGGGTTCAACTCTCTTAACTGGGTGGGTTCAACTCTCTTAACTGGGTGGGTTCAATTCTCTTAACTGGGTGGGTTCAACTCTCTTAACTGGGTGGGTTCAATTCTCTTAACTGGGTGGGTTCAACTCTCTTAACTGGGTGGGTTCACTTCACGGGACTGGGAAATAAGGGCAGAATTCAAACAGAGAGGAACTCTGAGGCTGACGATAGACATTTTAATGAATCTTTCTTTACTATTCATGAAGGGTTTGTTTTCATGCTCAGTGTCCTGGACACAGTCCATATCTGACATAGGGCCCCATTATTCCCCGGGTGGTTATCATTAATAAAGAAATTGGGTTAGATACAGGATATCAGATAAGGTTTTTATTTGTTTTTCAAATGTCTGGCAGCATCTGCCAGTGTGAGCATAATAAGATTTCCGTCTATTGAAGCAGCCTAATAAGATACCAAAACAGGGATTTAAACCTTGCTCAACCTGTCAAGAATAAAATACCTACTCAGACTAGGTCCTTGGGAAAACGTAGGAAACCTACATTTGATCAATTATCCTTTGAAAAATATTCCAGGCACCTCCAATGGGACGCTTTAATATGATATAAAATGTAATTAGCTTGGGCTTGTGGCCTGTGTAAAAAGCAGTGGGATGGCTGGTTAGTTTCGCTGCTCTCAGGGAGCTTTTAAAAGATTGTGTGTTTAATTTAGCCGAATTTCAAGCAGAAAACCTTGAATGACCACATGTCGTTCTTCTGCCTGTTCCAATTCTCTGACAGTGTTGGTGAGGCTATTTTATTTGAGGGTTCACATAGTTTGGTGTTAAAAGTGACAATGGGCTGTTAACCCTCAAATATAATGAATATGTGTGGGTGTGGGTGGGTGTGTGTGATGAGGGGGGGGGGGGGGGGGGCTAGGGGGCTAGATTCTCATTTAGCAGTGTTAAAAGCTACTGTCCTATTGTGTTACTAGAGTGATTTCACCTATCTATTGTTTGGAGTATAGGAGACCATATCCTAGCATGTCCCTGGCTTTCAACCTTGCCATTGAATCTATCCCATCCCATCCAAGCCAGGCAGAAATAATACTGACAGACTCAATAGTAAACTGCACCTTTAGTGGAAAACTGATTTAAATTTGTGCTCTCATATCAAAGGCTCGTCTGATGTTGCCAAGGAGTGTGCTTTGTATTTAGCATCAAAGAAAGAACAGGTATCAACAGGAATTAGAATGAAAGGCTGTAGAATGTGGTGGGGGGGTTCAAAGACGTTTACATTCATTGTTGTTTTTCTTTTCTTTGACCAACACCAGAACACAAGGAATGAACCAGCAGTTTGGGAGCATTGATGTCCCTGAACAAACAGTTATATCAGCTCTGTCCTATGCGGGTGTTTTATAAACTGTGACAGGCGGGACAGTCAAGGGCTTTAGACAATGAAGTAGAGACATGCACTGGAGCTGATTAACACAGATAGGCTTTATGGGTGTCATCTGTGTAGTGATTGAAATAAGAGAGCATAGTCCATTCAAAAAAGCTCAGACAATAGGCCTCTGTTAGCGACTCATGCTTCAGTGAGCCTCGTTTTCTTTGTGCACTGATCCACGAATGGCGATTGAATTCATTTACAATGAAATATATGTATTTTAAAGTTGTATGAAAGACACGTTTCTGAACTGTCTGAAAACACTGAATCATGGCAAAAAACATGATTACCTATGATAAAGGTCAGATATCTTTCCCTCTCCCCTCTTTTATTTTAGGTATTACTACCTAGCTTTCCGGGCTCACCAGATGCCTGACACCAGCAAAGAGAATGCCGTTGCCATACTAGAGCGGGCCAAACTAGAGAACTGGGTCTTAGGGAAGACAAAGGTAATTTGATGATGATTAGCCAGAGAAATGATAGTGATTCTCGTTTCGAAACCTATGGATGGCATCGCAACTTTGTCCATAGATTGAGTTGCTTCGATGTGAAGCTCCCTGGGTGTACTGTATGTCAGGTGTTCCTGAAGTACTACCATGTGGAGCAGCTGAACCTGCTGCTGAGAGAGCTGATAGCACGGGTGGTGGTGATGCAGGCCTACACCAAGGGCTGGCTGGGGGCGAGGCGCTACCGCAGAGAGAAGGAGAAGAGGAACCATGGGGCCATCATCATCCAGTCAGGTAGCCATCCACCTGGCCTAATCTGGAGGACTATACTTCATAAAATAGATTAGTTTGATAAACACAGTGTGACCCATATAGGCCAAAAGAGCAATGCTTCAGAGCAGACAATAAGACCTCTTGAGAGTTCAAAGGGATCTAGCTCATTGCCACCTGGTTGTGCTGTGTTTTGAAGTGGGATCTCATGTTGTATGTGCCTTCTATATTGTTTCACTGAGGTTGATCAGTAGCTTCTTTCTCTCTAGCCTGGAGGGGCCACAATACCCGACAGAATTTCAAGCGAACCAGAAAGGAGAGGGAAGAAGCGGCCATTTGCATACAATCAGGTAAAGCATTGCAGATGTTGTTGTATTGTTCTCAGAAGTACTTGAATCCAGATAATGTGTTTTGGAGTTTTTCTTTATATATTTTTTAAGAGAAAGTGAATAAAGGTCTAAAAACCTTATGGTTTGATGAAATACCTTTTTGATCTCAGTAAGCATCCCATGAAACCGTAATAATTAATTAATAATGTATAAGGGAAGGCTTTTGAAAGTTTGGGCAGCATTTGGTCCCCATGTTTCAGAAGAACAGTGCATATTGAGATCCTTTTTTCCTTTCATCTCTTTCCCAGTCAAGGCAAGAGAGGGGGTTATCCCTTCTGTTTCCTCACTACTTCCTCTCTCAAATTCCCAGTCTATTACACTGCTCTCACATACCAGAAACAAGATGCCTTTTTATACTGTCAACCTTTTCATCTGAAATGTAAATTAATTCGTACTCAGTGTGCCTTGACGAAGATCAAAGTGGGCATATTAACCTTTGCAGGCCTCCCCCACTCCTTTGAGCCTCTCACTGGAGGACAAGGGACGGTGCCAAGAGGGGCAGGGGAGAGGAGCGGTAGAGGAGGGGTAGAGGAGGGCTGGGGGAGGAGACTTGGCATTGTTTTATATGGCTCTCCTAAGGGCTGCCCTCATCTGGCACATTGAGCATATCAGTCGCCTGCACACCTTGTGTAAATGTCCTCCATTAAAACCCTTGTAAATAACGCTGTGGAATAGGTAAACAGGTTTTTTGGTGTGAGAAAAGCCCTGCTGTCGGCCCTTGCTCTTTATCTCTTTGTAGAACTCCACATTGATGTGTTTGTGTGCGGGCGGGCGGGCTGAGGAGAAGGCCAACCTGACATAAGTGGGGCCTCAGCCCCCCCCCCCCCCACGGAACACTCCAACACACTCACATTGTGTGTTCACTGCAGCTTATAGCCTTTGAGGTGGGCCGCATTTGCATTTTTTAAATAAACAGATGCCTTTCAAATGTATGAGCCTGGTGGCTCCTCAGATCTCAGCAGGGCCTGGGGGGCATGCTAACCATCGATCAGATTAGACCATGGAAAATAGAGCTGCTCAACAATGTACTCCAACATTCTTTTTCACTGTGTGTAATTTTACAACTAAAACACAAAGCCCTTTGACTGAATAGCGTGGCATGCTCTGTTTAGTGCCATCCATTAGGGTTCCCTTTTTTCATCACATATTGTTTTGAAAATGAATCCCTCCTTTTTGGATTGATGGAAAACGGATGCAACTTTTCTACCACTAACTGGTATAATTGTTTACACTTGGGTAACATGTTTGTTTACTCAAATATAAGTTAGAAGGCTTTGTTGTGTCCTTTTTCTTTGTCTCATCTAGTTTAAGTTGCGCAATTAAGCATAGCTTAATACTCAGAGAGGGAAATTGAGAAATGAATTTAAATCCCAGATAAATTGTGTCGGAATGCATTGATGGTAGTCATATTACTGTATCCACAGCATACAGGGGCCACCGAGTGCGTAAAGACTGTGGAATCCAGAGGCACATATCTCACCCAGGGGCAGGAGGCCACACTGACAGGAACAAGTATTTTGGGTCAGTTTCTTCATCACTTTACCAGTGTTATATTTGATCTAAAACAGTTAGCTATGTTTGTGTCAGTGTGTGTTTGTCTTGATGTATCCATTAGGCCCTAATGATTAGGATGCCCCAAAGTTTGGCCACACAGACAGTAGGGTCCAGCAATAGGGATGATCTGTGTTTTTGTATGTATGTTTGTGCTTTACTGTAGTTTTTTAGTGTTAAGTGTCTCTGAAGGCCATTAGATCTGAGCCTGGTGTGCACCCCTGCAAGCTCTTTCTCAAGTTGTTACAGAAGGACCTCCGGTAGAGACCACAGTCATGGGGCAAAGGGCTTTGCATACCAGTCACTCAACTTGAGCTCTACTAGGCAGACCTCTTTCCTCCCCTCTTTAATGTACTGTTGTTTCAACCACTAGAGGAAGCTCCTCCTATTGCACCACCTCTCCTTTTTATAAATGTAATAAATATCTTTCTGCCAAGATAGCGCACTTGTCTGACTGCAAACGGGGCTGGGCTCTGAACTGGTCTCCAGATGTAAGAGCTGAACGCGGTTTGTGTTTACTCAGCGTATGGCAGGCCAGTCATTAAGGAAGTATGTGTGAAGCAGGAGAGCAGCAGCTGAACTGCAGTACACATGGTGTCTGGCCAGTGCTGCTCACAAGTCCAACCAAGCTGACTGTCACACACTCTCCTTCAACACTTGTGCTTTCATTCAAGACCACTATTGATTCTCTCTTGCCTTAGTATTTAGAATAGTATTGGTTTATTCCATAATCTTCAAATGTTAAGGAACTGACAGCTTTTTACCCCAATTTTTTTTAAAGAAAGTAAATACATAAGCAATACTTGGGTTTGGAAGTATATTGCCAACTGATGCACAGATCCCCCATTTTGTTGGAGAAGCTGAAATCTTTATTCATTTTATTGACTTTGTCGGTCAAGGGCGGCAATGCATCTCTCCAGACTCGAAGACTAGATTTCCACATCTGAAAATGTTATGCTTGTTGTATACCCGGGCTGAGAAGTCTTTCTTCTGGGAATTTTTTCACCATGTTTACAATCATATTCCTTGGTGAGAACTTCAAACCTCAACTTAACAATTCTGTTTAATCAGTGTTGGAATCGCTCTATATAGATTTATTTTGATGTGATCTGGTCCATTTTCCCCTTTTAAGATATGTGTGCTCTTACCTACACATTGTAACTTTCCCCTTTTATATCACTCAGTGCCTTGCACACTGTCTGTCTAGGTTTGTGTCCATCTCCAAAGGTTTCTATTGCATCATACTGCCCAACCTGAATAATATTCCCCATCTTTGTTCTACTGCTCTACTGTGTGTTCAATAGTGTGTCTATATATCATATGAAAGAGAGACAAGATGAAGGATGGTTAATCTTACATAATAGTTTGTATGTCATTATCTATGTTGTACCACATGAAATCTATTGTGATAGGTGGTTTAGGATCAGTCCTCTAAACTCTCTTTTTCACCTTTGTAGGTATGATGGTAGACACACTTTGAATGATCACAGAGAGAAGGTAAGTTTATATCAGAGAAATGAATATTTTTAGCATAATACTGTACTTCTACAAAGCCCCTTGAACATCGATTATTCATTAGAGTTTTTGGGGTCCTTGAGACAAAAGACTTCTCTTGCTCCAAACTCCATCTCAGAGGAGAGAGAGGGTGGTACAGGAATGGGAGAATCAAAAGGCTGGAAATTCAGGGCTGAGAATAAATGCTTGCTGTTCCCGGAGGTGATTTGTCTTTGCGCTTCTCTTTCTACAGATGTTAGACCCCTTTTTGGTAAAGACCTGAGGTTCTTTGGTAGCACTTTGATATCCTGCTCGAATTCAATATGTGAAATAGAAGAGCCACTCCGTGACTAGGAGCACATCACAGTCTTTGAAGTCTGATCCAATTTTTGCTGCTCACCATTTGATGTTGAAAGGATGAAATGAGGAAAACTTACAGTTTTTGCCAGTAACTCTGCTGAGCATATGTAAGATTTAAAAAGCAAAATCCTTTGTAGGATGTACTTAGAAATGTTAAGCAGATTAATACTTTCCTAGAGCTCTTTTATTCAAAGATAAAAAATTAAATATGAGAGGTCTGTGTGTGTTGTTATTTTCAACCTCACAATTAAGTCAGTGTACTGCTATTTGCAGGGAGGTAGGGGTAATAGAGGGTCCTATGCAATTGCATTAGCATGTGATTAACATTGCAAAACACATTCATGGGTTGTGTCTGCCAAAACAGTAAATAAAAAATAAATGAATTTGAATCCAGTATGACTAAGAAACAATAATAAATAGGCAGCCTTTTACTTGTGTCTGTCTCTCAGTCTGTCTGTGTATGTTTCCATTGACAGTACTCTTCTGGCTGTGTTTATGCCTCTTCTTTAAAGGTTGCCCCCGACCGCCATGATAGACAAGTGAGAAATGACAGCAGAGACAAAGGCAGAGAAGACACAGTAATGAAGGCTTGCAGGGAGACAGGCAGCCTGCGAGACACACAGTGTAAACAAGGTAAGCCTGAGCACAGAGCTGGCGGGTGCAGGTAATTACACAAGGAAACAGGAGACATCCAGCTTTAATTGATAAAGTGCAATTTTTAATACAGGACCCCTTTCATCCCTACCAATCCTTCCTGCCTTTTTTTGTTGACAACAAAGGGAGGAAGTATTATGAGTGATCATTTATATGGTATTTTAATAACCTGGGTCAGCTCATCATAAACAACTTCTCATCGCAGGGGTTTTAGAAGTGGCACTATAGCACTTCAAAGCCTCATTCTCCCATGCAGAGCCCTTTCGCTAAAGATCCCATCAATGGCTCTAATAGACCCACATAGTAACGGTGACAAGAAAATACACAAACCCTGATTTGTTGAACATATGTTTGGTTTGCTTTTTGCCCAAGGCGCTGAATTCCATTAATTCATGCTGCCTGGGAGGCTGAGTGGGTGGTTGAGCAGGGCGCTGCTGATTACGGCCGTAACCCAGCCCACTGCTAGCCTGCCTGGGTAATGGGGGCCCGGCCCTTCATTAATGTTATTACGAGACTGAGGTAAGAGACGGAGGTGGGATACCGTTTAGCTGCGCGGCCGGGAGATTACGCGGATTAGACATGATAATATAACACAGACAGGGCTCTCCAGCGGGCGAGGGATTAGTGTCAGCACGCCACAGCAGGTCTGGGTTAGATAGCAGCTAATTCGGTAATGCTTGATACAGGTGACCCCCGCTCTGAAGCATCACTGCCGCTGACAAGGGTCTGCTTTTAAGAATTCATGATGTATGAATATGAAGGGAAATGCTGGAAGGAATAGCAGTTTGAGTTTAATTTCATTCATTGAAATATGCATTTAAAGTGTTTCTCCTACTGTAGTTCCCTGGTTTATACTAGCAAAAATAATTAAGCAGTTATGCCATTATAAATTGGGGAAAAATTCATTATAACTAGCTAGGTCCATTAATGAGGTTTGAAATTCCCTTCTCCTGAGAGCAGGGTAGATGGTTTTGGGGCAAAATGCTAAATGCTGTGATAAAAACATTTTCATTTTCCATAAGCCATGGGCTTTCATAATGCTTCACTTGTGTTGTGTGCAGAGAACACATAGACTTTCAGGTATTCATCATCTCTTTCCTCCCCATTTATGTTCTGAGGTCTGCTTATGGCTACAGTTGCTTTCAGGAAACCATATTTGAATACGTTGAGGGAGGCCACGGTGGCCAGGCACCCAGGGCACACTTTGATCCCTGCAGATCTAAGGCCTTTTTTTTATCCTGAGGTTGAGCGAGTCATGGAAGCCTGGCCCTACCAGATGTTTGGAGACCAGGCTTCTTCCTGTGTCTCATCCTGCCGACGCCCCTGGTGATTGCTTATATTCTGGGGCTGAGGTGAACCTGGAGTGTTTCAGGACACCAACAGAGAAAGTTGAAAATGTGCCCAGGAAATTCAAATCCGCTTTGCGTTTGACCAAAAGCGCTGTGGCACGACCCGGAACCTCTCTCTGCGTTTGATGGACGCTAAGTCCCTTCTAAGTAATTTGACTGAGCCCAGCTGTGCTGTGTGGTCCAGGACAGCCCCATTTGTGAAAGTAAGACAGGAGGAGATTACCCTTAGTTTCAAAGATGTCTGTTTCAGTGTATGTTTAACACAGGGCTAAGGGACTATTCTCCAGCTTTAGCCAGATACCTGCAGTGCTGTCTTTTGTGGAAGGAAGAAGGAAAGAGAGAATTAAAGCACTCCACAGACACAGCCCTTCTTTACATCCCACTGGGCACAAACTGGTTGAATCAACGTTGTTTCAATGTAATTTGTCAACATATTGTAACATGGAATCTATGTGGAAAATGCGTTGGATTGCAGAAAGTCATCAACATTGTTTTCAACCACAGAATTATGTAATTATGGTAACAATTTTTCAACATAGACAAAACTTGTATAAAATATGTTGAATTTGTACCTTTAAAACAACATCAGATCTTCAACGTTATATCCACTATCAGAAAAAATAACAATAGGCTGGGCAGCACATCCTACTGGAGAATTGATTTATCTACAGCAGGGATGGGGTGGGGGCCACTAAAAATCTGAACTCATCATGAGGGGCCTCAGTGGCTTGCGGGTCTACGTATCCACATCCGTACCCACACATGCAGTCAGAACCCGCCCTAGCCTTTTGGGTGAAATTATGTTGGGGGAACCCCCCCCCCCACCACCACCACCTTTTAGCAGCCCCCCTCTTGTATGAGGAGAGTTTCCTGCAATTCTACGCATTTTACCATGTGGTGTAGAGAATATCTTTTAATTTTATAACTAATTTCATGCAATTCTACTCATTTTGCCATGACACAGAGAGAAAATTGTGCAGTTTTACAGCTAATTTCCTGCAATTCTGCAGATGTTGCCATAGGTTGGAAAGAAATGTTTGCAGTTTTTATTATATTATCTGAGTGACAGTGACTGACAAAATCATTGGGGCCGGTAATTTGACCATGATTACTACAAGTTTAGATAGCTGGCTAGACTAACTTACCAATCTAAAAATCAGTAGCTGTCAGTAGCTAGGTTTCCATCCAATTGGCGACAGATTTTTAGCTTGTCCGGGAGCAAGACGTCGGTGTCCGCAACTTGGCTTCTTTTCCCTTTATAATCCGTGATTGTCTGGAGTCCCTGCCACATACGTCTCGTGTCTGAGCCGTTGAATTGCGACTCCACTTTGTCTCTGTACTGATGTTTTGCCTGTTTGATTGTCTACGAAGGGCATAACTGGACTGTTTGTACTCCGTATCCCCAGTCACCTTGCCGTGGTTAAATGCGGTGATTTGCACTTTCAGTTTTGCGCGAATGCTGCCATCTATCCACGATTTTTGGTTTGTAATCATCACAGTGGGAACAACATACGCTATACACTTCCTGATGAACTCAGTCACCGTGTCAGTGTATATGTCAATGTTATTCTCAGAGGCAACCCGGAACATATCCCAGTCCATGTGATCAAAACAATCTTGAAGCATGGATTCGGATTGGTCAGACCGGCGTTGAACAGTCCTTACCACGGGTACTTCCTATTTGAGTTTCTGCCTAAAGGAAGGGAGGAGCAGGATGGAGGTGTGATCTGATTTGCTGAAGGGAGGGTGGGGGAGGGCCTTGTAGCCATCCCGGAAGGGAGAGTAGCAATGGCGAGAGTTTTTGATGTGTGAGTGGCGCAGGCAATATGTTGATAAAACTTCAGTAGAGTTTTACTAATATTTGCTTTATTAAAGTCCCCAGCTACAATAAATGTGGCCTCAGGATATGCGGTTTCCAGTTTGCACAAAGTCCAGTGTAGTTCCTTGAGAGCCGTCGTGGGAATATACATGGCTGTGACGATGACCGAAGATAATTAATGCGGTCGGCATTTGATTGTGAGATATTCTCGGTCGGGTAAACAGAAGGACTTGAGTTCCTGTACGTTACCACAATCACACCATGAGCAGTTAATCATAAAACATACACCTCCACCTTTCTTTTCCCCTGAAAGTTCTTTATTCCTGTCTGTGCGATGTACTGAGAACCCAGCTGGCTGTATGGACGGGGACAGTATATCCGGAGAGAGCCATGATTCCGTGAAACAGAGTATGTTACAGTCTCTGATGTCTCTCTGGAAGGAGATCTTCTCCTTTGTTGTCCAGGGACTGAACATTAGCCACCCTGTGAAGTTCATCAGAAATTATTTAATCTGTAGCCTAATAAACTGCATGGTTTCCTGGGACGTAGTGGGAGGATCACACACCATATCATCACGTGACTCCAAGTTTTCTTCGTTATGATGGTTATTATATCAATATTTGTGCATAAAGGCGTTTCCACCGCCATTTCTCTCATTATTAATTTGATCTACACAAAGAAATTGCACCTTGTGTATTCTACTATTCTAACTCTCAACATTAAGTGGAGACCCCAACTGAGTTACTCCCCCCAGCCCCCCCCCCCCCCCCCCCCCATTGTCAACCTAACACAATTCGATATTACTTTTGTAATAAGGCTATCTTACAAACTAATTTAACAGTTTTTATTCAACCTTAAAATGAAGAACTCATCCATGACCACATTTTGAGGTTACTGTAACTATAAAAGGATTAATATGTAATCATAGAAAGTGTGCATGTTCAGGATAGCGTGCAAAGGTCGCAGGTCTGTGGAGATCTTCACAATATAAATATCTGTACAGAACCTCAAACAGTACTTTTAATGTAATCTCAACTACAATACAGGCCATTTGGTTTTGCTATTAGATGAAACACAGTGATAACACATTAAGTTGTTGTATAAATACAAAATATCTGACATTGTATTCACATTTGAACTTTGTTGTGCTTTTAAATGGTTGAAAGTGCAGTGATAACACATTGGGAATTCAACAAACTTCTGACTGTCTGTTTGAGTGGGTGAATAAACGTTGAAATCTCATTGATCAACGACTCAACCAAATATTACCCACATTTCCATGTTGAAATGGTGTGGTTTGCCCAGTGGGATGTCTTAAGTGTCATCCTTTGATTTGCAGCATTTTGTCACCGAGATAGTTCAGCGAGGTGCATCCACCAAACAGTCATGTAAACAGAACACTTACAGTACGTAACTTCTCTCCCTGTCTCACCAGCCTGAATATTAATACAATATGAATAATAATTCAAAAAGAGTCAAGCGAGCAAAGCGGTGATATGATCAGAGTGCTGTTTACGCTCCTCAGTGTGGTAAACAGGATGGTGCCGAGGATCATTCAGAGGCTGACTTTATGGTTTATGAAAGCTGAGCTACTTATGTTAACAGGCTTTTTGAAGATTAAAGTGCTGGTAAACATACATGTCAGAAGTGAGACAGTGATAAAGAGGAGTCACAACACAGAGACCAATTACTGCTGCGTCTAGAAAGACACTTAACCTGGTCTTTTGAAGAGTAGGGAAGAAAAAGGAAAGAAAAGAGGAAGGTTCAGTGACTTCGAGGTTTCCTAATACTTATTGGTTATAGTGCTGTACCTCGACTCTACAGATGTAGGATATTAATTTGAGCCAGTTTGCGACAGCAGGAAAATAATCCTGCAGCAACAGAACATTTTAATTATTATGTGGATTATAATTAATAGGGGGTTGATACATTTTTTGTTAGGGCAAATCAAGTCTGACATTTTAAATTGGAAATTACAAACTTTCGAAGCCTTTTTAATCCTTGAATACACTACAAATTTGTATTTCCTGCAGTGCAGGAAAAATCTCAGCAACAAAATAATGAAGATCCTACATCTGTATAGGGTGTACTAGTCTAGTCATTGTGCCTTGATTTGGTTGGCACCCTGAGCTGTGCTGCAGCTGTGAGTGGTCAATGGAAACGCGGCATTAGGACATGGAATTACCCAGTTGCAAAACCCACGTTCACCGATCCATCCCACTTTCCTACCATCCAACTTGCTCATTACCAACAACTCTGACACCACTTACCACATGTCCTCCCACTAGCTGCGCAACCACGACGCCCTACTCCCCCAGCCCAGCCCCTACCGTCACCACCACCACCATATCAACATACATCTGCAAGACAAATGATCCACCCTCTCCATGTTCCTCAGACAAATACTCTCCCTCCCTCTCTCACTGTCTCTCAGCCTTTTGATTTATCTGTCTGTCTCCACCCATCATAGAGGCTGAAACGGGTGCCTAACACATTCCTTCAGTTTTAGGCAAATTACAGTCGCAGAGGTAGCCGAAATTTGGAGTGGATAGGAAGACTCAACTTGACGGAAGGAAGGAGGCCTCCTGTCTGCCACTACCTACCATAATCCTCTTAATGTCAGTGAGAGTAGTTAACAGGATGTACTTCCAAACTACTCATCATCACAATTTCTACAGAATAATCTCTTCAAACGTACCTGTAGTATATGAAGGTATAAGATTATATTGTAACTTTTATTTTAGTATCATACAAGTGGCTTGGGTTATTTTGAATGTTTTTTTATGCTTAGAACTTTTAAAGGCTCAGTGCAGTCAAAAATGTATTTTATATATATTTCCACACTATGAGGTTGGAATAATAGTGTATAATAATACTAATGCCCTTTTAGTGTAAAAGCTGTTTGAAAAGACCACCTGAAATGTCAGCCTGTTTTGGTGGGATGGAGTTTTGGCGTGCCTGGTGACATCATCAAATCAAATCAAATCAAATTATATTTGTCACATGCTCCGAATACAATAGGTGTAGACCTTACAGTGAAATGCTTACTTACAAGCCCTTAACCAACAATGCAGTTTTAAGAAAGAATACCAACAAAACAAAAATCACAAAAAAAAATACTATATAAAATAACCTTTATTTTATCGTGATCCTTGTTTCACCATCTCTGCCTACTGCATACTGTCTATCCTGCACCGCACCTGGGTCACACCTCACACCAAAATTCTTGCTTGAGGAATTGCTCTTTGCTAAGAAGTTATTTTTGTTTATTTTTTACAATTTTGAATTGAAAACAATCACAGTAAGGTACTTAATTGTTACAGAGAAATTATTTGATATTGAGATACCTTAAAGATATCCAGTTTTCTGGAGTTGTTGTCCTTAAGTTGTTGATCTTTAGAAGTGGTTATAAGAATGTCTATTACCCATCACAGTACATTTCAGTTGCTTGTTTCACTTTGTGGGGTGGTTTCTCATTGACTGTCCGACTTCCCCTGTGCAACATACTAACATGTACTCACTGCTCAATCTGGAGGTCGTGACAAATGATTGACTTCCAAAAAACTCTGTGGGATTTTCCCAGCACATGAAGATTTCTTCAGGAGTCAAGCCCCAAATCTGCCGTCAGTGGAAAATAATGATTTCAGTGTGAAAAATTGAAAATTGGTTGTAAGTAATAACATCCTCTGCCTGCATTAGTGAAAAACAGATGCAGGAAATGCCCTTTGGACCATTATCTAGAAAACCTTGTGATTTTCCTAGTGTGCCTTATAATTCAAAGCACATGGGTTACCATTTAAGTGCGATGTCCCAAATTAAGACATTGGTAATAAATCACAGTAGTCCTGAAAAGCTCTGGAACTCCTATTGAAGTTTGACTAGAGCTACAGTGCTATGAAAAAGTATTTGCCCCCTTTCTAATTTTCTCTACCTTTGCATATTTGTGGTTCTGAATGTTATCAGATCTTCAACCAAAACCTAATATTAGATAAAGGGAACATTAAGGTAAGTCGTCCAGGTCCTGAGGCAGCAAAGCATCCCCAAACCATCACACCACCACCACCATGCTTGACCTTTGGTATGATGTTCTTACTGTGGAATGCAGAGTTTGGTTTTCGCCAGGCATTACTGGAACCATGTCGTCCAAAAAGTTATACTTTTGAATCATCTGTCCATAGAACGTTCTTCCAAGAGTCTTGATGATCATCCAGGTGCTTTTTGGCAAACTTGAGTCAACCTTTTGGACGAGATGGGTCCCATTATGCCTGGCGAAAACCAAACACTGCATTCCACAGTAAGAACATCATACCAAAGCTCAAGCATGGTGGTGGTGGTGTGATGGTTTGGGGATGCTTTGCTGCCTCAGGACCTGGACGACTTGCCTTAATAGAAGGAACCATGAACACTGCTCTGTATCAGATAATTCTACAGGAGAATGTCAGACCATCCGTATGTGAGCTGAAGCTGCAGCACAACTGGGTGATGCAGCAAGACAATGATCCAAAACACACAATCAAGTCTACATGAAAATAGCTAAAAAGCAACAAATTGGAAGTTTTGGAATGGCCTAGTCAAAGTCCAGACCTAATCCCCATTGAGATGTTGTGGCAGGACTTGAAACGAGCAGTTCATGCTTGAAAATCCACACGTCACTGAGTTTCTGCATGGAAGAGTGGGCCAAAATTCCTCCACAGCGACGTGAGAGACTGATCAACAACTACAGGAAGCATTTGGTTGGAGTCATTGCAGCTAAAGGTGGCACAACCAGTTATTGAGTGTAAGGGGGCAATTACTTTTTCACACAGGGGAATTGGGTGTTGCATAACTTTGTTTATAAAATAAATGAAATAAATATGTAATTGTTGTGTTATTTGTTCACTTATGTTCCCTTTATCTAATATTAGGTTTTGGTTGAAGATCTGATAACATTCAGTATCACAAATATGCAAAAGTAGAGAAAATTAGAAAGGGGGCAAATACTTTTTCATAGCACTGTAGCTATCTATTCAGGGGTTTCTGTTAGCAATAAACAATGTGTGTGTGTGTGTGTGTGTGTGTGTGCGTGCATGTGAGGGTTTGTGAGGGAAAGAGAGGGGTCTGGGCTGCACATGTCTCATTTAGACATCAAAGGACTCCACTGATGATTTTTCATTATAATCCATGCCTTTTGGTGCTTCGGCTCCCTCCATCTGAATAAACAAAACCCAAGTGGTTAACTGTGGTCTGGGAGAAGTCAGGTGATCCCAGCACGTGATTCAGGAAGTAAATTGATACATATCTTTAATTTATCTGGCTAAAATCTCATTTAGCAGCTCTTTTATGTTGTTTCTGAGGAGCATTCTGATTTTCAAGGGATTTAAAACTGGTATTTAGAGATGTATTACGAATCATCTGAACCTCTTTGAAAATGAAAGAAAGTACCGTATTTTCCGCACTATAAGGCGCACCGGAGTATAAGCCGCAGCAGCTAAATTGAATGATGTGTACATATATAAGCCGCACTGGACTATAAGCCACAGGTGTTTTAATGTTTAATTACCATATGTAAGGGTTCGTGCACAGAGGGGATTGTCGGGAAAAAGATGGCTGCTTGAGGAAGCTCCCATTTATTAACATTTCAACAAACAAGTTGCATATTTGCATAACGTATTCAAGTGTTACCATTTAGTGCAATAGTAGCTACAGAACATATACTGTGCTGTGTAAAGTGTACTGTATCACATAGCGTTTCAGACACACAAACTTTTCAACTTTCAAACTTAAACGGTGCGCTCCCAGCGCACATACCGGCAGTGATCTACAGCAGTGGTTTTCAACCAGTGGTCCTTGAGGGAGTGCTAGGGGTTCCCCAGCAAAATTAGTTAATAGCGTCACAATCATTTAACCACTTAACTTTGGTTACTTTTGAAAAACCTTGAAAAAGTGTGCACATCTTTGAATATTTATCTACATTATAGCCTACAGTAGTACCATAACAAAAAACAAAGCTTACAGTGCTTGACGAGGCAATATCAATGGCTAAATTAAATGTATTTATTTTAAAGTGCAAAATAAAGTGCCTGTAACACGACAGTAAGCGCGTAAGCCTAAAGTTGCAGCAACACGGCTGCTTAAAATATACGGTAATCAGCCTACCAGAAAAGTCATTAATCCTCGTCTTCATCTTTTAGGCTAAGGTGCAGTACACGGCTGTAACCAGAAAAGTCAAGTCATTAATCCTCATCTCCGTCTTCTTCCTGCGTACTAAAACCACCAAAGTCCTCATCTTCAGTGTCGGAAACGAACAGGCTCAGGGTGGCTTCGTCAGCCACTCTCCTCTCTCCTTCGTTGTCGCTCTCAAAACCAACGAACTCCTCTTTGTCACTGTCGGAATCGAACAGCCTCTGAAGGGCCTCAGCTGTGGCGGCGTCCTCCTCTTCATCACGCAGCAGTCCAGCCTTTCGGAACCCGTTAATGATCGTGGATGTTTTGACACTCCTCCATGCTATCAGGATCCACTCGCAAAATTGAGCGAAAGTTGCTTTTCGCATGCGACCAGTTTTGGTGAATGATTTATCGCCGCTAGTCATCCACGCCTCCCACTGAACGCGTAGTGCCACTTTGAACGCACGATTGACACTGATGTCGAGTGGCTGCAGATGCTTCGTTGTGCCCCCAGGAATCACAGCTGGAATCGAGTTTGTGCTCTTGATGGCTGCTTTCACATAATCCGTTATATGGGCCCTCATGCTGTCCAAAACGAGCAAAGCTTTTTTTTGGCGAAAGAATCCTCCAGGGCGCTTGACGTAGCACTCATTCAGCCACTCATTCATTACGCTTTCTATCATCCACCCTTTCTTGTTGACTTTAAAGGAGATGCCGTTCAGGATCTTTTCTTTTGGTATTGTAATCCTCTTAAAAATCACCATTGGCGGAAGCTTTAATCCAGATGCTGTGCAGCCAAGAACACAAGTGAAATTCGTTCTCTCGTGGCCAGTGGTTCTCAACGTGATGGACGATTCACCTTTCTTGTTAACAGTCCTAGTGAGAGGCAGGTCAAACGTCAAAGGCACTTCATCCATATTTATGATCTGGTCCGGTCCGATGGAATATTCCTCTATCTTTCTTTGTGTGAATTCGCCGAAGTTTGTTATTTTTTCCTGATAGTCGGGAGGGAGTTGCTGACACACAGTCGTCCGCGCCCTGATGGACAGTCCCTTTCGTCTCATAAATCTGAAACACCAGGATGGTCCACCTCTAAAATTTTCATTTTTCATTTCGGTGGCGACTGTTTCAGCTTTCAGTCGGATCTGCACGGTGGAAACACCTCGGCCGTCTGCTCTCTGTGTGTTCACCCAATCTTCAAGAAAGTCTTCAAGTTCGGGCCATCTGCTTTTATTACCTCTGAAAGCTTTTTTTGACTTTTTGCATTGAGACAGTTCTTCCCGCTGGCGTCTCCAACGTCTCACCATTGACTCATTGATGCCAAGGCTACGTGCAGCAGCTCTATTTCCTTCTTTTACAGCCAGATTGACTGCCTTTAACTTAAAAGCTGCATCATATGCATTTCTACGTTTGTTTTCCATAATGAGGGTTTGTGCATGAAAACTTCCTTTGCACAAACTGTCTCGCTCTCGTAATGTCTGTCAGTCTTGCTCTCGTTCTGTCTCTCGTTCTGTCTCTCGTACCACTCTCGGTTCCACTTTTACTTTTGCGCGCTACCTGTCTCACTCTTTTCCGGCCTCCAGCTTTTCCTGCTGGAGCCCGCCGCTTAAAGGTGGGGGGCGCGGACCGGTCATAGAGCCCATAGAGTTAAAGTTGGTGGACTGTAACCTGTAAAATCCATAGATTTAGGAGGTCTTCTAGTGGCCGTTAGCTGTAAAAATCCATAGATTAGCCGCACCGTTATATAAGCCGCAGGGTCGAAAAATGGGAAAAAAGGTGCGGCTTATAGTCCGAAAATTACGGTACCTATCTAAATAAAAAAATCTCAGCCTTTTTATCTGGAGATGCAAGCATTTACAATATGTAAGTCTGCTGCAAAGAACAGCAAACTCTGCAGGGATTTTTTATTCTGTATTCTCTGTTGATCATTATTCCTCCCCACCCCAAATGCTGCCCACCATCATTTAGTAAGCCTAGTGTGAGCCACTATCTGACCTCTTCCCAGGCCTACAGTGGGGAAAAAAAGTATTTAGTCAGCCACCAATTGTGCATGTTCTCCCACTTAAAAAGATGAGAGAGGCCTGTAATTTTCATCATAGGTACACGTCAACTATGACAGACAAATTGAGGAAAAAAAATTCCAAAAAATCACATTGTAGGATTTTTTATGAATTTATTAGCAAATTATGGTGGAAAATAAGTATTTGGTCACCTACAAACAAGCAAGATTTCTGGCTCTCACAGACCTGTAACTTCTTCTTTAAGAGGCTCCTCTGTCCTCCACTCGTTACCTGTATTAATGGCACCTGTTTGAACTTGTTATCAGTATAAAAGACACCTGTCCACAACCTCAAACAGTCACACTCCAAACTCCACTATGGCCAAGACCAAAGAGCTGTCAAAGGACACCAGAAACAAAATTGTAGACCTGCACCAGGCTGGGAAGACTGAATCTGCAATAGGTAAGCAGCTTGGTTTGAAGAAATCAACTGTGGGAGCAATTATTAGGAAATGGAAGACATACAAGACCACTGATAATCTCCCTCGATCTGGGGCTCCACGCAAGATCTCACCCCGTGGGGTCAAAATGATCACAAGAACGGTGAGCAAAAATCCCAGAACCACACGGGGGGACCTAGTGAATGACCTGCAGAGAGCTGGGACCAAAGTAACAAAGCCTACCATCAGTAACACACTACGCCGCCAGGGACTCAAATCCTGCAGTGCCAGACGTGTCCCCCTGCTTAAGCCAGTACATGTCCAAGCCCGTCTGAAGTTTGCTAGAGTGCATTTGGATGATCCAGAAGAGGATTGGGAGAATGTCATATGGTCAGATGAAACCAAAATAGAACTTTTTGGTAAAAACTCAACTCGTTGTGTTTGGAGGACAAAGAATGCTGAGTTGCATCCAAAGAACACCATACCTACTGTGAAGCATGGGGGTGGAAACATCATGCTTTGGGGCTGTTTTCTGCAAAGGGACCAGGACGACTGATCCGTGTAAAGGAAAGAATGAATGGGGCCATGTATTGTGAGATTTTGAGTGAAAACCTCCTTCCATCAGCAAGGGCATTGAAGATGAAACGTGGCTGGGTCTTTCAGCATGACAATGATCCCAAACACACCGCCCGGGCAACGAAGGAGTGGCTTCGTAAGAAGCATTTCAAGGTCCTGGAGTGGCCTAGCCAGTCTCCAGATCTCAACCACATAGAAAATCTTTGGAGGGAGTTGAAAGTCTGTATTGCCCAGCGACAGCCCCAAAACATCACTGCTCTAGAGGAGATCTGCATGGAGGAATGGGCCAAAATACCAGCAACAGTGTGTGAAAACCTTGTGAAGACTTACAGAAAACGTTTGACCTGTGTCATTGCCAACAAAGGGTATATAACAAAGTATTGAGAAACTTTTGTTATTGACCAAATACTTATTTTCCACCATAATTTGAAAATAAATTCATAAAAAATCCTACAATGTGATTTTCTGGATTTTTTTTCTTCTCAATTTGTCTGTCATAGTTGACGTGTAGCTATGATGAAAATTACAGGCCTCTCTCATCTTTTTAAGTGGGAGAACTTGCACAATTGGTGGCTGACTAAATACTTTTTTTCCCCACTGTACCTGAGTCCAAAATGCTCTCGTGCCAGAAGCCCGTTTGGCAGTCTCAGTGCCTGTAAGATATCTGCAGGAACAGCATTCCTCTGGGGCTGGCCTGGATCAAATGGCAGTGATTTCCCAAACAGAGGCGGAGATGGGGAGCCTGACCCTTCCTCTGATCTGCTACATGCTTTAATCGCTGCGGGTCATGCTGGATAAATGGGGATGTTGGCACTGGGAGTTGTGTTTCTGACTCCTGGACTGCACAGACACACAGGGATCCAGCTGTATATCAGAGCAGCCAAGTTCCAATCATTCCCTCAGGAAGGAGGGTCTAAAGTGAGTAGAGAAAACATCTCACCTCAGACCCCAAACATAAATCTCCTCCATTCAGTCGTGTAGTGCTGTTATGAATCGTTGCTTTGCCATGAACATCTGATGTCCTTAGTTTATTTGTTTTAAAGGAAAAGGCAATGCCTGACTGAACAGAACTTGTCAAATAACAAGACTGCATGTCAGCTAACTAGCTGTCTAGAGCATAACTACTCTTTGTTTTTTAATTTTCTTAACAACATATTTTGTTCCAGTGATAATGATAAACAGTTCATGCTGCTATGTAGTTACATTATTCTGCAGTATGATTACATTATCAAACTTTGTTCAAGGCCGTCAGGATTCATTATTCTTGATTGAGTGCTTTGATGCGGTTTCAGGGGAATTCGAAATTTGCTTATCAAACGCATTTCAGACATCATTAAAATAACATATTTTTTTGTAAAACCTAAGGTGCAAAATACACAAAACCACAATCCCCACACCGATAGTACCATGCTCCAACCAGCTGAGCTAATGGTTGTTTAGATACATTTCAGAATGGTGTTTGCACAGGAGGTTGACTAGTACGCCTACTACACATTCAGAATCAAACCATGAAGGGACCATTGACCTAAGGGCATTTTGTTGATTCCCAGCTGCCAATTGCTAATCTAAATATATTAGACACCTCAAATTAGAATTATACGACAAACAGTATATGTCAAAAGTAGCATAGGGTTCTCTTTCAATTATTAATTTCGGTATCTCAAATGTGGGGGTTCACTAGGACCACCTTCTCTCTTGGAAGTACCTATCAAAAGCATCTGTTGGAGACAGTGAGACCCTCACTTCCATAAAAGGAGCACTCTCCCATTCTTTGGTTATTCTCGCTTCTCTTCCTCATATCGGCTGGATACCTGTTTTCCTGCTTATCTGCTCACAAGTAAACCGTGAAGGATATCGCTGCCGAGTGTAGGTCTTCAGACCTTGTCGAGAGGTTGAGTACTAACCGGAAGGTTTTTATTTTCGAGTAGAAATTCCTTTAAAAATGTTCAGTCTCCGTTGGTAGTTGGCATCATTGCTAGCTATTGAGACTGGTTTAGCCCACACTGCAAGGTTTAGGCTAACTTGGATAGTATCTAGTGTTAATGGCGTACCAAGCTATCTAGTTAGGAGCCTTGCAGCTAACAGCTAGCAATATTGAGCAACGTATAACGCTATAGCCGCGAGGCTAGTGGGGCGTTAGCTAGCTAGCAGCTATCTCGTGGTGAAGGTGTGCCATGGCTAGCTCAGTGCTGGCTGAACAAAAACGCATGACCGAGCTAGCCTTCGGCCGTGAAAGCTGAGAGGGTCGTTCTAGTTAACACAACCTTTACTTTTTCCACATTTTGTTGTGTTACTGTCATGGTTTCACCTGTCACCAGAGGGTGACAGGGACTGTCCTAGAGACTATTATGACACTCAGGTGTTTTCTATTTTCTAATTATGAGTTCCCCTTTAAGAGAGGTGTGTTTTCTGGCCGCTCGAGAACTGGGAGAGGACCTCGAGTCACTGATAACACTGGCAATCAGGTTGACAACCGCATCCGAGAACGTGTGAGACAGCGCTTTTTTGACACCACCCCGGTATCCCGGTTTCTTGAGCACCCCAAGCCCCCCGAGCACAGCATTGAGGAACCCATGCAGCTGGGACGCACACGTCTGAGCCTACAGGAACGTGACAAGCGCATGTGTGAAGGCTGCTGCCTATGTTGCGGAGGTCTCGGCCATCTCCGTGCTACATGTCCAGAGTTGACGGGAAACGCAAGCGCTCGCGAGGTCAAGGGGAGACCCTGACGAGCTGTGCAGTTACTCCCCAGCCACCCAGTCACAGTCTGTCACTACCTGCAACCCTGGGACAACTGTCAGCACCACATTCAAGCCTTCTTGGACTCTGGGGCGCGGATACATTTCATGGACCAACACTTCACCAGTAAACTACAAATCCCCTGCATGAAATGTCCCATCCCTCTGCAGATTCAAGCTTTCGATGGGCGTCCCATCGGCTCCGGCCAGGTGGAGTATCATACCAAGCCCATTCTACTGCAGGTTGGGGGGAACCATTCTGAAACTCTTAGCTTTCTTTTGATCACTGCTCCCGAGAATCCTCTAATCCTAGGGTACCCCTGTACTTCGACTTTCGGGAGATTTTCAGTAAGAGGCAAGCCGCCATCCTTCCCCCTCATCGTCCTTAAGACTGTGCCATAGAACTTCTACCCGGCTCCACACCTCCTCGGGGCCGGCTATACTTCCTCTCGGCCCCTGAAGCAGCTGTCATGGACAATTACATCTGGGAGTCGCTGGAGGCAGGGTTCATTTGCCCTTCTACATCTCCAGCTGGTGCAGGCTTCTTCTTCGTGGGTAAGAAGGATGGGGGTCTGCGTCCCTGCATTGATTACAGAGGGCTGAACAGGATTGCGATTAAGAATCGTTACACTCTACCCCTGATGTCCGCCACCTTGGAGTTGGCTCAAGGGGCCCAATTCTTCACCAAGCTGGACCTCCGCAACGCTTACAATCTGGTGAGAATCAGGGAGGGTGATGAATGGAAGATTGCCTTTTACACCCCTAGTGGCCACTATGAGTATTTAGTCATGCTCTTTGGATGATCTAACTCACCGGCAGTCTTCCAAGCATTAGTCAATGACACGCTTAGGGATATGTTGAATCGGTTCATCTTTGTTTACCTCGACGACATCCTGTTCTTTTCCAAGACCCTCCCGGAACACATCCTGCATGTCCGCCAAGTCCTGAGGCATCTCCTGCAGAGCCAACTATATGTCAAGATTGAGAAATGTGAGTTCCACATATCCCAAGTTTCTTTCCTGGGTCACATTATCTCTACCGCCGGCATCCAAATGGACCCCATTAAGGTTAAGACAGTCACCGACTGGCCCCGTCCCGCCTCACTCAAACAAGTCCAGTGGTTCCTCGGGTTTGCCAATTTTTACAGCCGTTTTATATGCAATTTTGCCTCTCACGGTTCTAACCCGCAGGTCCCTGACCACCGTTTTTGCTGGACCCCTGAGGCTGACAGGGCATTCATGGAGCTCAAGGGACGTTTCACCTCCGGGCCCATCCTCGTTCATCCTGATCCTACTCGTCCCTTCGTGGTAGAGGTGGACGCCTCGGACACCGGAGCAGGGGCGGTCCTTTCATAGCGGAATGAGGAGGACAAGAAACTGCACCCATGCGCCTTCCTCTCCAAGCGGTTCTCGCCAGCGGAACACAACTACAATGTAGGCAACCGGGAGCTCTTGGCAGTAAAGTGGGCTCTTGATGGGTGGAGACACTGGTTGGAGGGGGCACCTCATCCTTTCATGATTTGGTCTCCATTCAAGAAGCCAAGCAGTTGAACGCTCGCCAGGCTAGGTGGGCTCTGCTTTTTAACAGGTTCAACTTGACACTAGCCTATCGCCTAGGATCCAAGAATCAGAAGGCAGACGCCCTGTCCCTTCAGCACGATGTCTCTAACGAGGAGAGGGACCACGGTCCGACAAGCCCAGAACCGAGAACATGACCCCGGTGGGGGTCCCGCTAACAGGCTTTATGTTCCACGATCAGTCCGGTCCCAAATACTACAATGGGGACACACCTCTAAATTGTCTGGGCACCCAGGGGTTAATCGGACACATTACATTTTTACATTTTAGTCATTTAGCAGACGCTCTTATCCAGAGCGACATACAGTTAGTGAGTGCATTCATTATTTATTTTATTTTATTTTTTCATACTGGCCCCCCGTGGGAATCGAACCCACAACCCTGGCATTGCAAACGCCATGCTCTACCAACTGAGCTACATCCCTGCCGGCCATTCCCTCCCCTACCCTGGACGACGCTGGGCCAATTGTGCGCCGTCGCATGGGGATGGACACCTCTGCCCATCCCCAGCCGGCCCTGGTCCCACCTGTCTGTAGACTTTATCACAGGGTTACCTCCTTCCCAAGGGCTGACCACTATCCTGGTGGTCGTCTATCGGTTCTCCAAAGCAGCCCATTTCATCGCTTTGCTCAAGTTGCCCTCAGCGAGGGAGACGGCTAATCTCTTGATTACCTATGTCTTTCGACTACACAGACTTCCCCAGGACATTGTCTCGGATCGTGTGACCCAGTTCGTGGCGCGGTATTGGAAAGCCTTCTGCTCCCTGTTGAGGACGTCGGTGAGTCTCTCCTCGGGGTTCCACCCACAGTCGAATGGGCAGACTGAGCGCGTCAACCAGGAGCTGGAGAAGTTCCTCCGGTGTTTTGTCTCTTCTCAGGCCTTCAACTGGAGCAAGTTCCTCGTCTGGGCGGAGTATGCTCACAACACACTGCCCAACTCCGTGGTGCTCCCTGACTCCGCGGCTGGAACCGCTTCTAGAAGGGGGGTATACTGTCATGGTTCCACCTGTCACCAGAGGGCGTCCTAGAGACTATTATGACGTTCAGGTGTTTTCTGTTTTCTAATTATGAGTTCCCCTTTAAGAGAGGTGTGTTTTCTGTTTCCGTTGCAGTAGCTTGATTCGTATGTCATGTGTGTTTGCCTCCTGAGTAAGTTTTCTAGTCCTAGTGTTTGTTGTTTTCTCAGCGTTACTGTAATCCTACTGCTACCTATTCTAAGTAAAGTATTTATGTTTACTTTTACCACTGATTCCTCATCTATTCTCTGCTCCTGGGACCAACCTCATCATGTCACAGTTACAGCCTAAATTTAAAATGGATTAAATTGAGTTTTATTCTCACTGGCCTACACAGAATACCCCATAATATAAAAGTGGAAATATGTTTTTTGAAATGTTTACAAATTAATAAAAAAGGAAAGCTGAAATGTCTTGAGTCAATAAGTATTCAACCCCTTTGTCATGGGTTTGTTATGGCAGGCCTAAATAAGTTCAGCAGTAAATATGTGGTTAACAAGTCACATAATAAGTTGCATGGACTCACTCTGTGTGCAATAATAATGTTTAACATGATTGTTGGAATGACTACCTCTTCTCTGTACCCCACACATACAATTATCTGCAAGGTCCCTCAGTCGAGCAGTGAATTTCAAACACAGATTCAACCACAAAGACCAGGGAGGTTTTCCAATGCCTCGCAAAGAACCGCACCTATTGGTAGATGGGTAAAAAATTATATAAAAGCAGACACTTAATATCCCTTTGAGCGTGGTGAAGTTATTACTTACACTTTGGATGGTGTATCAATACACCCAGTCACTACAAAGATACAGGTGTCCCTCCAATTCAGTTGTCGGAGAGGAAGGAAACCGCTCAGGGATTTCACCATGAGGCCAATGGTGACTTTAAAACAGTTACAGAGTTTAATGGTTGTGATAGGAGAAAACTGAGTATGGATCAACAACATTGTATTTACTCCACAATACTAACCTAATTGACAGAGTGAAAAGAAGGAAGCCTGTACAGAATAGACTCATTTGTAATTACTGCCAAGGTGATTCTAACATGTTTTGACTCAATACTTATGTAAATTAGAATTTCTGTATTTCTTTTTCAATAAATTAGCAAACATTTCTAAAAACATGTTTTCACTTTGTCATTATGGGGTATTGTGTGTAGATTAGTGAGGGGGAAAAACTGTTTTTATCAATTTTGAATTCAGGCTGTAACACAACAGAATGTGGAATAAGTCAAGGAGTAGGAATACCTTCTGAAGGCACTGTAGGTTAAACTAGATGAGAGAACGGCGTTAGCAATGCTATTGTGTTGCTGGTAGGGTATGCTAGTGAGGTTAGCTTGCTTAGAGGCAAGGCTCCTAACTAGCTAGCTTGGTACGCCACTTACACAAGATACTATTTGCTAGCCACAAGCCGCAGGGCTTCTAACTTGCTAGCCTACGCCGTCTACATGTTGTTCTTGCAACAGGCGTTGCTCGGTCCCCCTAACAAGTCTTGTCCCTCGCAATGGCCACTGCTATCCCATCCCGGGACAAGCCTAGCACTCGAACCCCCATGTTCTTGTGCTTGCGGCTCCATGATTGCTGGGAAAGATCCCCACCCTCTCTGCATCAATTGCTTGGCTAAGGGACATGCCCATAAGGCTCTCGAGGACTCTGAGTCCTCTGATCATTGCAGACTGCTATCCCTCCTAGGTCGGCCAACCTAGGGCGCAGCCCTGGCAGCTGAGGATAGTGTCCAGGGCCTACCCTCTCTCTTCACGTTTAATGGTTTCTACTCCTTCCCCTCTCTGAGTTTCGCAGCAGTGAGAAGGCAGGGCTGCGTTAAGACAAAACCCTATTCTCTGTGCAGCAGCTCACTTTCGTGACCGTACTCACATGAGAAAATGGAGGAGACACACTTTTTGTGTCCTGGTAATCCGTCTGGCCCTGCGGCCTTGTGAATGTTGACCTGCTTAAAAGTCTTACTCACATCGGCAACGGAGAGCGTGATCACATAGTTATCCGGAACAGCTGGTGCTCTCATGCATGCTTCAGTGTTGCTTGCCTCGAAGCGAGCATAGAAGTGGTTTAGCTCGTCTGGTAGGCTTGTGTCACTGGGAAGCTCGCGGCTGTGCTACCCTTTGTAGTCTGTAATAGTTTGCAAGCCCTGCCACATCTGACGAGCGTCAGAGCTGGTGTAGTACGATTCAATCTTAGTCCTGTATTGACTCTTTGCCTGTTTGATGGTTCGTCGGAGGGCATAGCGGGATTTCTTATAAGCGTCCGGGTTAGAGTCCCGCTCCTTGAAAGCGGCAGCTCTACCCTTTAGCTCAGTGCGGATGTTGCCTGTAATCCATGGCTTCTGGTTGGGATATGTACGTACGGTCACTGTGGGGACTACGTCATCGATGCACTTATTGATGAAGCCAGTGACTGATGTGGTGTACTTTTTAATGCTATCTGAAGAATCCTGGAACATGTTCCAGTCTGTGCTAGCAAAACAGTCCTGTAGCTTAGCATCTGCGTCATTTGACCACTTTTTTATTAACCGAGTCACTGGTGCTTCCTGCTTTAGTTTTTGCTTATAAGCAGGAATCAGGAGGATAGAGTTATGGTCAGATTTGCCAAATGGAGTGCGAGGGAGAGCTTTGTATGTGTCTCTATGTGTGGAGTAAAGGTGGTCTAGAGTTTTTTATTTTTTTACATGCTGGTAGAAATTAGGTAGAATGGATTTAAGTTTCCCTGCATTAAAGTCCCCGGCCACTAGGAGTGCTGCCTCTGGATGAGCGTTTTCCTGTTTAGTTATGGCCTTATACAGCTCATTGAGTGCAATGTTAATGCCAGCATTGGTTTGTGGTGGTAAATAGACAGCTATGAAAAATATAGATGAAAACTCTCTTGGTAAATAGTGTGGTCTACAGCTTATCATGAGATACTCTACCTCAGGCGAGCAAAACCTCGAGACTTCCTTAGTATTTGATTTTGTGCACCAGCTGTTGTTTACAAATATACACAGACCGCCACCCCTTGTCTTACCGGAGTCAGCCGTTCTATCCTGCCGATGTAGCGTATAGCCCGCTAGCTGTATGTTGTCCATGTCGTCGTTTAGCCACGACTCTGTGAAACATAAGATATTACAGTTTTTAATGTCCCGTTGGTAGGATAAGCATAATCGTAGGTCATCTAATTTATTTTCCAATGATTGAAGATTGGCTAATAGGATTGATGGAAGAGGCAGTTTACTCGCTCGCTGTCGGATCCTTACGAGGCACCCCGACCTACGTCCACGATATCTCCGTCTCTTTCTCCTGCGAATGACGGGGATTTGGGCCTTGTCGGGTGTCTGTAGGATATCCTTCGCGGCCGCCTCGTTGAATAAAAAATCTTCGTCCAATACGAGGTGAGTAATCGCTGTCCTGATATCCAGAAGCTCTTTTTGGTTATAAGAGATGATGGCAGAAACATTATGTACAGAATAAATTACAAATAACGCGAAAAAACACACATAATAGTACAATTGGTTAGAGGGCTGTAAAACGGCAGCCATCTTCTCCGGTGCCATACTAAATTGAACATCCCTGGTCATCTCTACTGCCTCTGATCTGGCGGACTCAATAAACACAAATGCTTCATATGTAAATAATGTCTGAGTGTTGGAGTGTGCCCCTGGCTATCTGTAAAAAAATAATAATAACAATTGTGCGGTCTGGTTTGCTTAATATAAGGAATTTGAAATGATTTATACTTTTACTTTTACTTTTGATACTTAAGTATATTTTAGCAATTACATTTACTTTTGATACTTACAGTATATTTAAAGCCAAATACTTTTAGACTTTTACTCAAGTAGTATCACTTTTACTTGAGTCATTTTCTATTAAGGTATCTTTACTTTTACTCAAGTAAATTGGGTACTTTTTCCACCACTGATTTTGAGGGGTGGAAAATACGACTTGGCTCTGTTATGGAGGACAATCTCCATTGAGCTAGAGATCAGTAAGTGTAGTAATTCCTTACTTTACTGTCTGGATGAAAAGGAAAACTCCAGAGTCCACAAAGCTTCGGCATTCCTCGTCCTGTTTTTTTTACTGTGATGCAACCGCTTGCTCTGCCTCCCCATCTTAGGGGAGCGAGTGGCTGAGGAACATCTCTTGACCACCCATGGAGCAGGACCAAGACATACCAGTTATGTAGCTGTCCTACTGCCCAGTATAAGGAATACTGCGCTGCAAGTGTTTCCTTCTTCCTCTGGCTATATTACCTATATTACGTCTTACGTCATGGCACTGGCTGCTCTGTTCTGAGAGAGCCCGCTTCCCACATCTATCCAGACTGACTTACTGCAGCCTGGTAGAAGTGGCGACCCTATATGTCCCGGGGAGACAAAACACAGTGACCACGCCGTTTGGGGTGGAAGAGCTGACACAACGAGAAGAAGTGAGGGATGCCGTATGCTTTCCCTGCTCATCTTCGAGCACCTCGATGACCAGTGATTTTCCGGTCCGCAGGCGCAACCCTGCTTACGACCAGTCCCGACAGCTATCGTCATGCAGGGCTTATACCCTAGTGCAGTGGTTCCCAAACCCATAGGGAGGCCGCAAGGGGTTGGCCATTTATTAATTCATTTTTTAGGAACTCAGTCCGGCTTTAAACGTACTCTTGAAAGTTGTAATGGTAGAATGCATTCCTCTTGTCATGTTAGTCATTGCATATCTTAGAGAGCTATTTATAGCTTGTCAGAAATGTCCAGATCAGCTAGCCCATGTCAGCTAACGTTTTGAATTCAGTTTTTTATCCCATATAATTTTTTGTCACTCATATCACAAGAATACACATTAGACATGGCAAAATGTATAGAATTGCAAGAACATTTGCTTTAAAACTGCAACATTTTCTTTGCACCCCATGACAAAATGTGTAGAATTGCAGGAAATAAGCTTTAAACCTGCAAAATTCTCTCCACCATCAAAAGGGGTGTGAACAGTTTGTGTCATAAACTGTGGGTGTGCCCATAGAAATAGATGTGGCGCGTGCGTGCGCACGCAGGTGGGGCGCGGGATGTTCCCCAATGCAGGAAGTGGGGCCCTGAGTGAAATAGTTTGGGAACCCCCGCCCTAGTGAAACGAAGCAATTCTCTATCCTCACCCGGATGCTTTAGCCTTCGGGGCATAGCCAGTGAGAGAGAAAGAAAAAAGGAAAGAGACAGGCCCACGACTCTTGGAAAAGAATGCCAGTCCATTATGCATGCTCTATGTTTTAGTTGGTGTGTTTTTGTCATGGAGAAGTTATGTGACTAGACAGATTGTTCCTCCCTACACTTTTCCATGGTCCTATGCTCTTTGCAGGACTTTTTTCCCATTGTCACACCTTGGAGGCTATGGCTTTTCACCTATCGCCTTTCCTAGAAGGGCGTCTTCATCGTTGTCCAGTACGTGCGGTTCGCATCTACTTGGATTGTAGGAGTGTTTGGGCAAGGGTGTCATGCTCTTCGCTCATTGGGCCCTTCTCTTTCGAGGATATCCTGCCGGATCATGGGGACCATAATATTGATTTATAATGGCGAGGGTGATAGCCTTCGAAGGGGTCTGGAAGTGCCCGCTACTACAGAGGTGTTTACCTCCGTTTTCTGGGGCTTTTCTCATTAAACTGAGATTGTATGAATCTTGTATTGGGCTTCCCCTCACTTTGCTATGAGGTTTTTCCCCGTTGGGTTGTCTCTGCACCTTTTCGGTGCGTACTCCCTTAGTTTCGGCACCTCTGAGAGATGCTGATGTTGGGACTACTCTGGCTTCGGAGAGCATGTTTTGTGATACGGGAGTTGGCCATATCCCCACATGTGAGATATTGAAACGAATAATTGAAAGAGAACTTAAGGTTACTTGCTAAACCCCAGGTCTATGATATTATGAGTGAGATATCTCACCGCATTCCCCTGCTCGCAAGAGCGTGAGGAAGAGAAGCATGCTTGAGAATAACCAGAGGGCGGGAGAGTGGCTCCTTTTATGGAAGTGAGGGTCTCCCCTCATTCTCCACTCTACCTGTCTGTCTCCAACAGACACTTTTGATAGGTACCTCCGAGAGAGCAGGTGGTCCTAGCGAAACTCCACATGTGAGATATCTCACTCATAATATCAGAGAACCGGGGTTACGCAAGGAACGTAAAGTTTTGTTTTCAATGAAGAATGTTGGTTCTATCCACCCTATTTACATATCTTTAAACAACAACATTGGAGAGAAATTGTGCCCTGACTCTTTAGGACAAGAAATCATTCTGACTGCTCTCTGATAAATAAAAGATCTAGAAGTGCAGACATATAGAAATGACAGCATCTCGATAGGCATTTTCAAGGTTGTGTGAATTTAGTAAATCTAGTTTGAATAACATCAAGAAAGCAGAAGGAGCGGAGGAAAAAACTATTGAGCTTTGATGTATAGGATTGAGATGTGATGAGGTCTGTTCAAAGTGAGTACAAAGTAGTGTTAAGCTGCAAAAAGTAAATGCAGCTTTAGTCAAGGTTGGGAAGCTGAAGTAACAGGAGATGATGAAGGAATGTCCCGTCTCACCCAAAACTAAGGGTAGAAGATGAAACGCTGTCTGGCATTAAAAATAGATGCTTCGTTGTAAAGGTGTCTAAGTTTTAAAACACATTTTTTAAACTTATAAATCTTGGACGTAGAGTTGTAGAAAATAGCTACTGTGATCTAAATTGTGTTATGTTTTTTTGTACAATGGCGCTGGAGGGGATGGCTGCAGTTTTATGGACTCTTAACCAACCGTGCTATTTTGTTTGTTTTTTTGCATTGTTTGTAACTTATTTTGTACATAATGTTGCTGCTACCGTCTCTTATGACCGAAAAGAGCTTCTGGACATCAGAACAGCGATTACTCACCTTGAACTGGACAAATACTTTTTCTTTAATGAGACGGACGAGAGGGATTTGCTCCAGACACCTGACAGGGCCCTCATCCCCGTCATTCACAGTAGAAAGAAAAGGAGATATCGTGGAAGGAGATTGGGGTGCCTGGTAAGGAGCCGGCGACGAGTGGCTAATCTGCCTTTTGCCTTCGATACTATTGGGCAACATACCATCGCTTGATAATAAAGTGGACGAACTAGAAGCACATATATCCTACCAACGGGACATTAAAAACTGTAATATCTTATGTTTCACAGAGTTGTGGCTGAACGAAGACATGAATAACATACAGCTGGCGTGTTATACACTGTATCGGCAGGATAGAACAGCATCCTCCGGTAAGACAAGGGGTGGCGGTCTATGTATATTTGTAAACAACAGCTGGTGCACGATATCTAAGGAAGTCTCAAGGTTTTGCTCGCCTGAGGTAGAGTATCTCATGATAAGCTGTAGACCACACTATCTACCAAGAGAGTTTTCATCTATATTCTTCATAGCTGTCTATTTACCACCACAAACCGATGCTGGCACTAAGACCGCACTCAATGAACTGTATAAGCCCATAAGCAAACAGGAAAATGCTCATCCAGAGGTGGCGCTCCTAGTGGCCGGGGACTTTAATGCAGGGAAACTTAAATCCATTTTACCTCATTTCTACCAGCATGTTAAATGTGCAACCAGAGGGAAAAAAAACTCTAGACCACATTTACTCCACACACAGAGACGCGTACAAAGCTCTCCCTCGCCCTCCATTTGGAAATCTGACCATAATTCTATCCTCCTGATTCCTGCTTACAAGCAAAAACTAAAGCAGGAAGCACCAGTGACTTGGTCAATAAAAAAGTGGTCAGATGAAGCAGATGCTAAGCTACAGGACTGTTTTGCTAGCACAGACTGGAATATGTTCCGGGATTCTTCCGATGGCATTGAGGAGTACACCACATCAGTCACTGGCTTCATCAATAAGTGCATCGATGATGTCGTTCCAAAAGTGACTGTACGTACATACCCCAACCAGAAGCCATAGATTACAGGCAACAGCCGCACTGAGCTAAAGGGTAGAGCTGCCACTTTCAAGCAGCGGGACTCTAACCCGGAAGCTTATAAGAAATCCTGCTATGCCCTCCAACGAACCATCAAACAGGCAAAGCGTCAATACAGGACTAAGATCCAATCATACTACACCGGCTCTGACGCTCGTCGGATGTGGCAGAGCTTGCAAACTATTACAGATTACAAAGGGAAGCACAGCCGCGAGCTGCCCAGTGACACAAGCCTACCAGACGAGCTAAATTACTTCTATGCTCGCTTCGAGGCAAGTAAAACTGAAACATGCATGAGAGCATCAGCTGTTCCGGACGACTGTGTGATCACGCTCTCCGTTGCCGATGTGAGTAAGACCTTTAAACAGGTCAACATTCACAAGGCCAGGACGTGTACTCCGAGCATGCGCTGACCAACTGGCAAGTGTCTTCACTGACATTTTCAACCTCTCCCTGTCTGAGTCTGTAATACCAACATGTTTCAAGCAGACCACCATAGTCCCTGTGCCCAAGAACACTAAGGTAACCTGCCTAAATGACTACCGACCCGTAGCACTCACATCTGTAGCCATGAAGTGCTTTGAAAGGCTGATCATGGCTCACATCAACACCATTATCCCAGAAACTCCAGACCCATTCCAATTTGCATACCACCCCAACAGATCCACAGATGATGCAATCTCTATTGCGCTCCGCACTGCCCTTTCACACCTGGACAAAAGGAACACCTATGTGAGAATGCTATTCATTGACTACAGCTCAGCGTTCAACATCATACTGCCCTCAAAGCTCATCACTAAGCTAAGGACTCTGTTACTAAACACCTCCCTCTGCAACTGGATCCTGGACTTCCTGACGGGCCGACCCCAGGTGGTAAGGGTAGGTAACAACACATCCGCCACGCTGATCCTCAACACGGGGGACCCTCAGGGGTGCGTGCTCAGTCCCGTCCTGTACTCCCTGTTCCCTCATGACTGCATGGCCAGGCATGACTCCAACACCATCATTAAGTTTGCCGATGACACAACAGTGGTAGGCCTGATCACCGACAACGACAAGACAGCCTATAGGGAGGAGGTCAGAGACCTGGCCATGTGGTGCCAGGACAACAACCTCTCCCTCAACATGATCAAGACAAAGGAGATGATTGTGGACTACAGGAAAAATAAGAGGACCGAGCACGCCCCCATTCTCATCGATGGGGCTGTAGTGGAGCAGGTTGAGAGCTTCAAGTTCCTTGGTGTCCACATCACCAACAAACTAACATGGTCAAAGCACACCAAGACAGTCATGAAGAGGGCATGACAAAACCTATTCCACCTAAGGAGACTGAAAAGATTTGACATGGGACCTCAGATCCTCAAAAGGTTCTACAGCTGCACCATCGAGAGCATCCTGACTGGTTGCATCACTGCCTGGTATGGCAACTGGTCGTACGGCCCAGTACATCACTGGGGCCAAGCTTCCTGCCATCCAGGACCTCTATACAAGGCGGTGTCAGAGGAAGGCCCTAAAAATGGTCAAAGACTCCAGCCACCCTAGTCATGGACTACCTCACGGCAAGCGGTACCGGAGCACCAAGTCTAGGTCCAAGAGGCTTCTAAACAGCTTCTACCCCCAAGGCATAAGACTCCTGATGGCTACCCAGACTATTTGCATTGCCCCCCCAATTACCTCGACTAACCGGTGCCCCCGCACATTGACTCGGTACGGTACCCCCTGGATATAGCCTCGCTATTGTTATTTTACTGCAGCTCTTTAATTATTTGTTACTTTTATTTCTTATAAATTTTTTATTTGATGTTTTTTTTGTTTAGTTTTTTGGTATTCTTTCTTAAAATTGCATTGTTGGTTAAGGGCTTGTAAGTAAGCATTTCACTGTAAGGTCTACACCTGTTGTATTCGGCGCATGTGACAAATACAATTTGATTTGATGTTTGATTAATCAGGTGATCGTGTAAGCTGGGTCATTATCTATTGCAAAAGCCTACCATGTTATATCACCATCTAGGTTATTATGAATTATAAATAGTTACAATCATGTGGCTTAGAACATGAAAAGAAAACAACATCAAATTGGCAATGCTATAATCTTCTGCTCCAAGAAGTGGATCTGAGTTTGAGTCATTGATCTGCTGATGCCATATTGGCATAGTTAGCTCTGAGAGCTTGGTTTTCCTCTTGAGTCCCATAGAGGGGAATAAACCCCATTGACATGACTGTGGGAATATTTGCTTTTCACCCTGTCTTTTACAGCTTTTATGGTTTTTATGCCTTTATGATTTGTTGTGGAGTTTATTACCTCATTGTATTTTGTTCCAGTGAATGCATCTCAGTGTGTAGTGATTATCCATTGGGGCTGTTACCACACTTTGTATCAGTGTGAGAGTGTTGTTGCTATGCTGTGTCTCAGTGATTTGTCTCTGTTGCAGGTCCAGTGCTCAAGCTGCAGCAGCGAACCCCTCGCAGGAGGGGCCAGCAGCCCAAACTGCTGAACAGCCCTGAAGACAGTCTCTATTACAACCAGCTAAATGTGAGTTCAAAGTGGCGATAAAGCCCTTTGTCTGACTTTGGTTCCAGATGATAATACAATTAAATCTACCTGTGCCAGACCCTCGAGCCCCACCCCCACGCTTCTCTGCCTCTTGTCTTGAACATGTGCTTATGTTCTTTATCTGTTGCTTTCATGTCAGGATGTCTGCCTTCACGGTGAATAATTGATGTGGTTTATCAAAGCTGAGCAAGATGCATGCTTCATCGGGCTCACTTGAGCCCTTTGATCCCAAAATATTATGCTTCTGATATTATCAGCATCTGCTCGCATTCAACACAAAATCACTTTGAATTAAAAATGAATGACTCTCTGCTCATCTTTTTGACTGTGCTCTTGGCCCTTTCCACAGAGAACTCTGGATTACCAGGGGAGCAAGAGGAAGCCGAGAAAACTTGGGTAAATAACTGCTTTCCTACTTACAGCAACTCTAAACAGAGCAGGCCCTTTGTGGAATAGGAGAATCCAGAAATGGATTTTGTTTTCCTATCATGTAAATGGAGTGCTGAAAATAACAGAGCTTTTTTACAAGCTCCTTTGTGTCATTCGAGAGGGCTACATATTAAGGCTTTGTCAGCATGCTAATTTTAATTGTTAACGGTCTGACTTGTATTTGTAAATGAAAGCCTGGTTTATAGTCTACCAGGTCAATAAAAGAGGCTAAACTCCTCACTGCCTTATCATTATTAGATATCATTGCTCTTATTAAATGGATTAAACTGAGTACATTTTCTTTTCTAAATGAAATGTTATGCTTTTTCTGGTCAGAGGCATTTTAAAAGAGCAGTCTATTTTCCCTCATACCCTCCTCGTCTTGAACATCACAGCCAAATCAAAGTACTGGACGGAGAGGACGAGTACTACAAATTACTGTCGACGGTGGAATCAATCCCTGAGGAAGACTACTCGACCGGGCTCCCTCCCACCCTGTCAAGAGGGCCACTCGTCAGTCAGAGCTGAGCTTTACAACCCCTGTCAACCGGTACGAGTCAAAGAGCACTAGCCAGACACACACTGAAATCACATTTACTCCATATGCACTATGTATAACAAGGGCCAGTGATGTACAACAAGAGATCAGAGTAAATGTCTATTAGTTTAAAATAATGACTAATGATGCTCCCCTTGTATGTGTGTATTTGAATTAACACAAACTCCACAGTTAAGATTGTTGAATATAGTTCTGGTACCATGTTCGACATTAGCTGTTCCTTGTACATTGCCACTTCCCCCACACACCTCTCAATTTAGGCAGATAGGCTCCAGTAATGTAGGGATTAGTTATGGTGTTGTTCATTCCTCTTCAGGCTTGTTTTTTCTATCTGGTTCACACAAGAGACTTCTTAGAATAAATATTTGTCTTTCAAAATTCTGACAAATGGTACAGATGTTGCATCAATAAATTAAAAGTCAATGACAATGCACATTTGTGGAATGAAAATGACACTCTGCTGTTTAGTGGCAGAGAAAAATATACATTAAATCATATTTTTTTCTATAAAGTTTCATTGTCACTGAACATTTAACAATAGACCCAGACTCCCTGAACAGCAAGCTTGAGCCAAAGTAGAGCACAGATGGAAATCTGGCATGGAAATTGTGGTCCTCTGTAGCTCAATTGGTAGAGCATGGCGCTTGTAACGCCAGGGTAGTGGGTTCGATCCCCGGGACCACCCATACGTAAAAATGTATGTGCACATGACTGTAAGTTGCTTTGGATAAAAGCGTCTGCTAAATGGCATATTTGAATATTATTATTATTATTATTATTATTATGGAACCAGACTCTGAGAACAAGACAGGTGCCCTTCATCCTCAGTCAGTGCAGTGTTCATAAAGTAGTAATAATGTCATGGTCATTGAATCAATTCTCTGTTCACTGTGGTATAATAAAGTAAGTGTTACAATTCAAGTCTCCTCGCTGAAAAGCTGTATTGAGAGCATAGAGATATCACGTGAATAGTCAATGTTATTGTTTGACCATTTTGCAGTGAATTCTTTAATAATGGTTGCAATATACGATTATCATTATACCAAGGAGTGAGTGGTATATAGTTAGATGCTGTGTACTAGAATCTCTAAAACATTTCCTGTCTAAAAGCAGACACAGAGCTAGTCGTAACTATGAATTTCACCCAAAGTATAGGAATTTCCTTTTAAGATGTGTCGGAAATGCAGGGCTGGCAAGTTGATCTGTAGTGCTTTTTTCTCCATTTGCATATCATTTACTGCATCGCCTTTTGTTGACACCCCAGGGCCCAAGCTGAGATTTTGATCTTAATAGGAAGAGTAGGGTGGTATGACTGAAGATCCCTTGTACTCAGCGGGGAAATCATTAGAGCTCTGCTTAGATAGCAGGACCAGCCACAGTCAGTCCAGGGTTTACTCTGATTCCTTTGGGTTTTCAGAAGCTTTAGGTGGTCATCAGAGACGAAGACTACATACCGTAAGGGTCAGGACTAAATCGAGTTGCATTCAGGTTTTGTGGGATTACTAGACGTTAAACAGTTAGCTTACATGTTGTGTCTTTCTTTCACATTGTGAGACATACTATAGTAATATGTACTAATAATGTTATTCATACCTGCGTAAATAGTGAATTGAAAGATTATTGGTGATTAATAAGTCAGAATCCAGTCTTGTTTAGGGGCAGCTACAGAAAATAGTATATTCTTGTCTGACCAAATTTCAAGGACCAATAAGATCTGCTTAGTTCCTCTAATGTCAAAGCTAAAAACATACTTTTTGATTCAATTTGTAAACCTCTTCTACCAGAGAAGTTATAAATGAGATGCCCTTTGAGATCGACACTTTGGCTGAAGTAAGTCAAACTAAGGGAATGTACAAGAGTGTACTAAGTCTGAGACTCAATCTCTGATGTAATTTGACCACAAACAGTGACATTAAAATAAATAGTTGATATTAGTTATTTAACCTAAACAAAATATTTAAATTTAAGACACATAGGTACATTGTCTTACAGTATTTTACATTTCAACACTGCGCTGAGAGTATTTCAAATGGAAATTGCAAGAAGAATACCCCAAGAATCATTGGCCTCAGTATAATGTGATGTTGGCGATTGTGCAGTTAGTTCAAAAGCACTTCACCTCCAGTTGTGCAGCGGCGGATCCAGCAGTAATTAGAATACTGGTTGTGCATTACCTCCTTACTGGGGATATTTTGTTCCTCTGAAGACCGGCTGAAATAGGTCACCACAGCACCCAGTAGTGCATCTTAAAAGTACACTGAATCAATTAAGTGTGATCATGCTCCCTTGATTATTTTGGCCCTGTTTTACCATGGAGAGGAATTTCAAATAGGCTTACTAGTTTTAATAACAAGGTTGGACTGTGGTAACATATGGTGCTGGAAGTGGGTGTTTCTTTCCCTCTTTCTCTCTGCCAAATTAAGTCCCTGGCTGATTGCCTGCCTGAGCATATGAGAGGAGGTGAGCTGTGGATGTAACAACCTTGGGTACTTGATTATGTGTCATATGGTAAACGATGTTACACCGTTTGTTCTTAGCTTAGAATATGCCTGCCATGGCATGGATGGGCAAAGTAGCCGTGGTGGTGTTGGATGGACAGGTGGACACCAACCAGACAGAGCAGGTCTCAGTGTATGTGTGTGTGTCATTTAAAGGATTGAGGTCTGCCACCTGTTTTGTTTAATACCTCTTCATAAACCCCAGCTCCCTTTAGTTTTCCCCTCATTAAATCTGTCTGCATCTGGTGCAACAGAGGATTCCTTTAATGTGGTTAACATTACCACTGATGTTATTCTTGCCATTTTAACTATTTGCTCCAAACACTGTGGGTTTTTTAAACCTACAGCCAGCCTATAAACATTCAAATCAACCAAGTCTCATACTACCACCACCTATCTGATATCTCGAGCTACAGCCTTTACAAATTATGAAAAGCTTTTATTTTCCACAGCAGGCACATTTACCTTTTCACCTAATAGTGATGTCTTACTAATAGTGATGTCAAACTTCAAAGAGCGAACACGGTTAGGCCAACATTGTCCTGTTTCTATATCCTTTGAGTTCAAAGGGAGAGTTTTTGAATATCAATGTTTCTTCAGCAGTCTTTGCAGACCCACTCTGTTTTAATGAAGTTGATGTGCTTTTGATATACAGCTGTTTAGCTTTGCATTAAAGAATTTCAGCAGGGACCCAAGTAGACATATGGTAATAATTTGAATATGATCATGCATTTATATATTAAGCAAAGGCTTATGGCAGGGCTTTTAATTTGTCCTTTTTGTGTGTTTTTTAGTGATATAGTTTTCTTCTACTTTGGTGGGGTGGGGGTGCATTGAGGGCTGAACAGGTGCGTTAAAGTCTTCACAATCCTCACTCTAGGATGCTCTTAGCAAGCTAATGATTGAAGAAATGGGCAGGCATGCACGTCAAACAGATGTCAGATGTGTTGAGGGTTCTGTGCAAAAGAACATTCCCTAAAGAGTGCATTAATAAAGAAACTGGTTGAGCCGGGAAGAGAGAGGAGACCGAGTAAAGAGCGTTAGAGGGAAGAGGAGATAAAAGAGTCTGTTGAGTAAGCACATCAAAGGCCTCTTAATGACAAGGGATGCCATTAGGGTTACAGTGGCTTTTGTTTCAGCTTCCTCACACCTGCAATTTGTTGAGGGCATTCTATGCACAGTTGAGATGCTCACATTTGCATGAATAGAAAATATATGCATGATGGGATAGAGAGGACCTTTCCTGGAAAGTTTTTCCCTGTAATTTGGGTAGCTAATGACCGGTTCTCCTCAGAATACTTTTATTTGAGAAACGTGCATTCAGCACTCTGGTTACTTACCCATGCAATAACATAGTAGCCCTTTACATTCGTACCCGTATATGGTTTGAAAATGGCAGATTTGGACACTGATAAGCGCCTAAATTGGAATGCAGTGGCTATACAGTAACACGCTATAAATGACGTCAGAGCTCAGGGTCTCCGCTTCACAGCTCTGTATGGGTTTTGACTGACAACGGTTCTGAACTTGAGCGCCATCCCTCCCGCTAATTGGGCAACTTTTGCAAATGTTTTGTTGTCTGAGTGGGGGAAATGCTGTACATTTTGAGGACTCTGTGTATTTTTAAAAATGAGACGTTGAGGATTATACTGCTTTGATGTCATAGAAGCAATACAAACACACGTGAGTCCAAACGTGCACTTCACATTTCCATATCATAAAACTAATGTAATATACAGTGTCAACGTTTATGATCATTATGTTTGATGTACAGTTACAAGATGACATGGCATTATACCCTGGGTTGTCCTGAACAGAATGAGCCTATGTTTGTTGTATTGTGTCATGACTCCATTCTATGTGCACCAAAATCTGCGTCTCTGAATTGCCTTGTGAAAGCCTAACACTGTAAAATCGTATTTTATAATTTAGCTAGTCATGTTGTCAATAGAACAAGCTTTCAAATTATGCCCACCTGACCAAGATTGCGGTTTATAATGGACCGTTTCTGGATTGCATAAACAACAACAGTAATTGTGTAAAGGCAGGGATGCAGGGCTGTTCAAAACAAAACAACCACAAGTGTGCTTTCTCTAGTTCCTCAACAGCACAGCTAGGAGAACCCCCCAAAAAACACCTTATAGTTGAAGACTCTTCTTTGAGTCATAAATGTGTATTGCAATTACTTAGGAAATGTGCACACTTTGGAGAGGTGTGTGGCCACTTGGAAACCCCAGTTAGTCCTCTCACTCAAACCCTTGTCATTTTTCTGTCTTATGTTGCACCTACCCCACATTTTCCAAGACTATTCTTATCATGTTACTGAAAGTATCTAGATTTTCAGTTTTCGTTACGAACAAATGCGGCGAAAAGTACAGTAAATGTAAAATGCACATAAAATCAACAGTGTAATGTTTGGAATCAATCTTGTGTCAGGTGAGCTGTTGTGTCCTCACCTTTAGTCTAATAATTTTCCCATAATTTCCAGACTTGTCCCTTTTAATTGCAACCATGGTTATGCATATGATTTTTTATATTTCTTCTGTAAGAAACATTTACATTTAGCCCTACCCATATAGGCCAATTCCCACGAGTGTAAGGGGTTTTAAGCTAGCAATGGAGTATACAAAACAGTGTAAGGAAGCAACATTCATCCTGTATCCTACAAAATGTGTTTACCTAAAAAGTTTTTGTGTTGGAATGGGGCTTGACAAATCAGAGCATGAAATTCTGATTAGCCTCTCTCAGTTTGTGGACTGAACGGGGCACTAGCAGAGTTGGCATGGCCAAAGGTGTAACCTGTTTTGTTTTGCCTCGGCACTGCTCGCCCAGATGGTGGGACCAGCTGCCATAGAATAAACGCTTGGCGGGTAACAGTGTGAGAATCACTGCGGCCTTGTTGTAGTTTTGGAGGCAAAATGGGGAAATCTGTCTCTCTGCCACCGCCAAGAGGAATAGGATCATATCACCTGGTGCTTCAAATAACCTCATTTTACTGTAGAGCACATTCCCATCAGATGCATCCATGACATGACTGGTTGAAATATAGGCTTTTATAAGAATACATGTCCACTTCTTATGACACAAGATACAGTATAACACATATATGTAAGTAAGAACATTACACAATGTTTCTACATTGTGAAGTTATACAAGCTAGTCTTTCTACATGTTCTATTGGCTTGACCACATGTCAATCTGCTCATATCTGAGTAGTGAGAACTTTCACATGCAGTAAGTTAGTCTGCAAGATGTGCTCTTGTCCCTGGCTGGCATATCCCACAGCCTAATTGCCTCCTGATATTATATCTCTGTTTCTCATCTTTCCTGGCAGATCAGGCTTTGACCCTGAGAATTATTGTGGGAGGATTACCACACACAGGGTGGGCTGTGTAGGTGAAATGACCTGTCCCTCCTTCCTTGACCTCGGGCCAGCCTGCACATTGCCATTGCTTTGCTTTTGAAAATGCAGAGATCCTCTGCTTCATAGGTTGGGGGAGAAACAAGAGTTGTATTGCATTGCAGGGAAAATCTTGAATATTAGTGAGGCCAAAGTTGGAGCTCTTCTATGTTGGGGGCTGTGAACAATGGCGGCTTTCTGTCAGAGAGCAACTTCAAAGGTCTGCTGAGTGACTGCTCTGAGTTATACTTTGTTGTAGATCACTGAGGAAATTCACAGATGTTTTCTCATACGAGACACCATTATAGCAGCTCAAGTATCCAGTAGCCTGGAGCGCCTCTCTCTAGCTCTCCCTCTCAGCCCCCCTCTCTCTCCCTCTCTCATGTCTCTTGTGTGAGACAGATGTGGAACCTGTTTTCTCTCCAACTGTCCAGAGAATATAAATAGTTAAAAAGGGGTTCATGTTGTGGCATTACCCCCCAACTCCATCAAAGCTGCCGTTCTCACTGTCAATGTATTCAATGTTATAAGACCGGATGCAACTACACTTTCACTTACTCCACATATATGCAATTTTGGGGGAATACTTGTTACTGAAATGTGAAACATGCCATATGAATACAAGTGAATAGGCAAAAACTTTTTCTATAGATGGAATGAGCCATTGTGCCTGGAAATGAAACATGTTATCCTCTGCTGAAAATGCATTTCGGTGTTCAGTGTTTAATTTCAGTTTCTTAATTCTCTGGACTTGAAGTCAACTATGTTAAAGTAATACAAAAGAAATGTATGACATATTGAAAACTGACTTGGTCTCTCTTTATTTTACAGATTGCCTTCTTTGACCCTGACCTCAATGAAAAAGAACTGTATATTTTTGTCAGACTCAAATTGTACTGTATATTGTATTGACCATGGATTATTTATTTTCCTGTAAATGGATGTGAAAGCTGTTATTTTATTAAAGTGATTGTGTGTTTACATCTCTGCATTTTGATTATCAATATGAATTTCCCAAACAAAGTGATTGTGAAGGCCATAATCAATAGTCTTCATTGATGTCTTATCCAAAAACATTAAATTGATATAAAAGTGTAAATAGCATGGCTTATCATACAACTTATGCTAAATCATGTACCTTAAGTCACCTTTAGTGGAATGGCTTGAATTGCTGTTATTTATATGTAAATATTCCACTCTATACAGTATAATGTCAAATAGCCGTTTATTGTAAACTTGTCATTCACCCCCATGTGGAATCAGTTGTAGCCAGTAGTACATGCAGGTTGGCATTTTTTGGTGCACTCGCTGCATACTGATTTTACATGTACATGTTCTCACTATCTTTCTTTGTATCAACATTGTTTTGTACCATTCTAATAAAGTGATTAAAACAAATTAAAGATACTCACAACAGTACTCAAAGCTTTGCCTTTTGTTTGAACTGCCAGTAGGCCTACCACACAGGCATCTAACCAGGTCACATGTACAGTACAATATGTATTCAGAGTTATAGCCAATGTATATGCCAGAAATGTATGTTTTTAGACTGTATAGAATATCAAACTACATGAATATGTGAATTTGAGTCACTTATTGTTGGTTGTAAATGCAGTACACTAATCGAATTCATATAAAAACGATAATGCACTTCCTCTTCCTCTTCCTCAAGCCATGTTCTAACTTTATATTAGCAGACACAAGTCCTATGGCAGTCTCTCTTGTAGTTCATATAGTTTAGTGAATTAGTGGTGAGATTATTCTTGGAAAATAAAGATTGCTGTGCACTATATTATGCAGCAATAATGTGCATAAGAAATTAGATCCTTATTGATATGTTGTGTATCTTGGTCTTCATTGACCATATTTGTAAATACGATTCATTTAGGCATCAGGCCTCAACTAATTTCAGATATTCAGTGTAGCTGCCCCACTCTTGCAAGCCTATGGCTTTGCAGAGAAACGGGGTTTCTGCGTGGCCCAGCAGGACTCCCCCTTTCCCCCATGACTGTGTATAGAGCTGTGGGAGAGGGCCGGGAACATTAATCCCTTCAAAGGAACAGATCTAATTCTAAATCAGCCGCTCCAAAGTATTTGAGAGGACAGTGATTGTTTCTGCAGGGAAGCCTGATAATGATCACTGCGTTGATATAGAAGAAAAACTTCCATTGCTTTACAGTTGAAGTTGACTAGACAACAGTTTTACAAAAGTTTTGAAATTATTTTCAGTGAGGTATTGTGTTGTTACTTAATGAGATGGTTTAATTATTTCTAATTAATTCTTATTATAAAATATATTCCTTTATAACAACAAAAACATTAGTTTGTTTTTTTGTTTTATTTAGTCTGTTTCCTAACACCTGTCATTCTGAAGGCATTGAGGTTGTTGTTGCAACCTGGTCTCAGAGCATTTCGTATTATTCTGTACGTAAATCCGGTACACCTCATCACTGACAACTTTAGCATTTTAGCTAATTAGCAACTTTTCAACTACTTACTACTTTTTAACTACTTTGCAACTACTTACCATGTTAGCTAACTCTTCACCTAACCCTAACCCTTTTAGCTAACCCTAACCTTAACCCTTTAACCTAACTCCTAAACTTAACCCTAACCCCTAAATCCTAGCCTAGCTAACATATCGTATCATATCATACATTTTCGCAAATTCGTAATATATCATATATTTTGCAAATTCGTAACATATAACACGTTTCGCAAATTCGTAACATATAACACATTTTACTAATTCGTAACAAACTATACGAAATGTAACATCATATTACACTGAAAAAATATATAAACGCAGCATGCAACAATTTCTAAGATTTTACTGAGTTACAGTTCATATAAGGAAATCAGTCAATTGAAATAAATTAATTAGCCCCTAATCTATGGATTTCACATGACTGGCAATACAGATATGCATCTGTAGGTCACAGATAACTTTTTTTTAAAGGTTGGATCAGAAAACCAGTCAGTATCTGGTGTGACCACCATTTGCCTCATGCAGCGCGACACATCTCCTTCGCATAGAGTTGATCAGGCTGTTGATTGTTGCATGTGGAATGTTGTCCTACTCCTCTTCAATGGCTGTGCAAAGTTGCTGGATATTAGCAGGAACTGGAACACGTTGTCGTACACGTCGATCCAGAGCATCCCAATCATGCTCAATGGGTGACATGTCTGGTGAGTATGCAGGCCATGGAAGAACTGGGACATTTTCAAATTCCAGGAATTTGTACATACTGAAACATGAGGTGATGGTGGCGGATGAATGGCACGACAATGGGCCTCAGGATCTCATCACGGTATCTCTGTGCATTCAAATTGCCATCGATAAAATGCAATTGTGTTTGTTGTCCGTAGCTTATGCCTGCCCATACCATAACCCCATCACCACCATGGGGTACTCTGTTCACAACGTTGACATCGTCTGTCCGGTACAGTTGTAACCGGGATTCGTCTGTGAAGAGCACACTTCTCCAGTGTGCCAGTGGCCATCGTAAATGTAACGTAAATGAAGGTGAGCATTTGCCTACTGAAGTCGGTTACGATGCCAAACTGCAGTCAGGACAAGACCCTGGTGAGGACGACGAGCACGCAAATGAGCTTCCCTGATACAGTTTCTGACAGTTTGTGCAGAAATTATTTGGTTGTGCAAACCCACAGTTTCATCAGCTGTCCGGGTGGCTGGTCTGATGATCCCGCAGGTGAAGAAGCCGGATGTGGAAGTCCTGAGCTGGCGTGGTTACACGTGGTCTGCGGTTGTGAGGCCAGTTGGACGTACTGCCAAATTCTCTAAAACGATGTTGGAGGTGGCTTATGGTAGAGAAAGTAACATTAAATTATCTGGCAACAGCTCTGGTGGACATTCCTGCAGTCAGCATGTCAATTGCACGCTCCCTCAAAACTTGAGACATCTGTGGCATTGTGTTGTGTGACAAAACTGCACATTTTAGAGTGCCGTTTTATTGTCCCCAGCACAATGTGCACCTGTGTAATGATTATGCTGTTTAATCAGCTTCTTGATATGCCACACATGTCAAGTGGATGGATTATCTTGGCCTAGGAGAAATGCTTACTAACAGGGATGTATACAAATTTGTGCACAAAATTTGAGAGGAATAAGCTTTCAGCTCATTAAATATGGGACCAACACTTTATATTTTTGTTCAGTGTCTAGGATTTACGTACAGAATAATACATAATGATCTGAGACCAGGTTGGTCCTTGGCCATCAAAGCCCAACAAGCTCAAGGCAGAGATGCGGCAGGGGGTTTCAAAATTGTTTCCTCTTTCTTGCGGATGGGAACTCCTCCTTCCTTCCCAGGCCTCTCGCACTGGCACAACTTTTTAGGAAACACACAATAGAGACATCACCCTCTCTATCTGCCACTTTTGACATCTGGATCAATTGAGGGCTATCTAAATAGGTTATGGTTAATCATGCAGCAATACTCTGGTAGTTACATAAATAAAGTGCTACAACAGTTGCAGTTAGTTACTGCAAGTAGCCTATGGGTTGTAGTTCCCGAGTGGCGCAGCGGTCTAAGGCACTGCATCTCAGCGCAGGAGGCGTCACTACAGCTTCGAATCCAGGCTGTATCACAATCCGACCGTGATTAGGAGTCCCATAGGGCGGGGCATAATTGGGTCAGCGTCGTCCGGGTAGGCCGTCATTGTAAATAAGAATTGTTCTTAACTGACTTGCCTAGTTAAATAAAGGTAAAAAAAAAAGTTGTTAGGCTATCGCTTTCAACTTATCCGATAGCCAATTTTGCCACTACTGCGTAAAAGTCACTTTACGCACTAGAACGTAAATGACACCACTATGGGCTTTTGGGGTTAACTATCAAAGAATGAAAGAAGTGAATTGATGATATTGACATTGACATGCCTGTAAGCAGGCCAGGGTATAAACTGTAATCTTGTTCCAAGCCATGTTTTACAGTGGTCTGCCAGTTGATATTTGCTGGTTAATAAACTATCAGGAGCATTTTAGTTCCATGGAAACACGTTATCAACGTCATAATTGTTTGTTATAATAAAAAAGTATTTTATTTATATTTTGAAAAATGTTAAATGTATCCCAAACGACATTAACTTTATGTTGAGACTTGATTTGCTCTCATTAGTTACACCTCTTGAAGTTATCAAACAGCTATGCGCCAGGAGATCTCAAGAGATAACAATGTTACATTGTCACATAGGGTTGTGCTACAAATCCTTAATTACAAAAAGAGGATCAGATGACTACAGCATCCAATACGGGGGTCTCCAGGCGGCATGGGGGTCTTTGATCAAGAAAATCCAATTATTTGTGTATATACATTTCCCACATAGTGATTACTTCATTAATTGTCCCGCCTTTATCTCCTCCCTCCCCATCCCCCCTAATAATCAGCTCTTTTATCCAGACCAACAAACACACCATAGGAGCTTTGTGGATTCAAAGGATTTGCTTTCCCCTCTCATAGAGCCGCTATTCTTTGATGATTGGGCAGCGGCAAACTTCAAAGTAATAAATCTTATTTCTGACTGGCTGGCGGCCCACCAAAGTCCTTATCAAATTCTAAGAAGTGATCCCTCACTCTCCAGATAGTCCAAGGATATCTCGAGGAGAGGAAGTATTGAGAGTGAAGACTTTACCACGTCAAGACATTTTTCTACGGTATTACATTTATCTCAATTAGTTTTATTATTGTGATCTGTTTTTAACACGAAGAAAGAGGACGTTTACCATGGCAGCAGTGGCTCTACTGCGGAATGAAACACTCCAGGCTTTTCTTCAGGTTTGTTTAAAACTTTTGGCTTTCGTGGTTTTATTTGTCCTTCTCAAAATATGACTGTATGTATACGGTAGTTAAAAAAATTGTTTAGACCGCGTGTATTGTGAGTTATTACGCGTGTGCGTATAATGCGCATTTTAACCTGGTTCATCTATAAAAACATGCTGTATAATAACTGAAATATGGCTGTTTGATTTACTGAATAATAACGGCTTGAATGATTATGTTACAACTCTTTTTGTAGTGTAGTCATCTTGCTGGAGTGAGAGTGTATTAAAACTAATATTAGGCAAATCAATGTCGTTTTAATTGCCGGAGTGTCCATTTTCCCACCCAATACAGTTACAACTCTTGTTTAGAGCAAAGTCAACACATAATTAATCATTATTTGTTTTACTTATATGCAGGACCGCACTCCTAACTCTTCTCCAGAAAACTGTAAACACTCTCCACTGGCGCTCTTAGCTGCCACTTGCAACCGGATCGGACACCACCACGGATCAAGTCCGGCAGATTTCCTCCAGGTTCCTTATGACACTACTTTAGGCTCGCCGTCGCGAATTTTTCATCCTTGGAGTAACGAGGGGAATCCTCAAAGCACTCTCTCTAGCAATTCTACTTTTGGACTATCATCTAAAGCCCAGCTCCACATCCAAAGCTCATTTACTTCCCACCACGAGCTCCCTCTCACCCCTCCAGCGGATCCCTCATATCCCTATGACTTTTCTCCAGTGAATATGTTACCGTGCTCCATGCAGTCGTTACAGTCCTCCTGCCCACCCACCTACGTCCCTGCTGTATCTTATGCAGCGCCAACTGCCATGCCAGGTTTCGTTACGGGACACTCTGGCCTTGTGCACCAGCAACAGAGGCAGTTGTCCCCTAGCCCAGGGGAGGATATTCCGTGGTGGAGTCTCCAACAGGGAAATCACGTCAGTCATCACCACTCAATCACCACTCAATCCCTTGGCCACCACCGTTTCCAACTGCAGAGGGGCTTGGTGATGGGGCATACAGACTTTGCGCAGTATCAGACTCAAATCGCTGCCCTCCTTCACACCAAGTCCCCCCTCGCAACAGCCCGAAGATGTCGGAGATGTAGGTGTCCAAACTGTCAGTCCTCCACCTCAAACGATGAGCCCGGCAAGAAAAAGCAACACATCTGTCACATACCAGGGTGCGGGAAGGTTTATGGCAAAACTTCCCATCTCAAAGCGCACCTGAGGTGGCACTCGGGAGAGCGTCCATTTGTATGTAACTGGCTTTTCTGTGGCAAGAGTTTCACCAGGTCTGATGAGCTGCAGAGACACCTGAGGACTCATACTGGAGAGAAGCGCTTTGTTTGTCCTGACTGTTGCAAGAGGTTCATGAGGAGTGACCATTTGGCTAAACATGTCAAAACTCACCAGAACAAAAAAACCAAGTGTCATGAGAAGACATTTGATCATCAAGTGAAAAGGGAAGATATCAGGAACATGTAGTAGCCTACATTAGAGTCAATTTGATATCATCATCAAGATAGTGCAATATAAGTCCTTTACTTAGTTGAAGTACAAAGTGACATATTATTTTTGATTACTTAGTTTTTTCTTACATACTGAAAAACTATTTCTCTATCATTTCAGTTTAGGATTTTTTGTTGTTGTATATATGACACCTGTCTCAAAGTTATCTTGGGATCCTGGAAAACATACTTTAATACCCCATGGGCTAGTGTTCATTGTCTATATACCATATCAAGAAAGACAAGTTTCAGCTTGTGTTTGGATCATTGTCTTCGGTGGAAGATTTAACTTTCTTGTAAATAATATTTAATAGCTTTTGTTGAATGAAAGTGTTCGTTTTCACTCCATGTGGGTGTTTTAGCATGCTCTTGAAAAGATATGCTATTGTTGATATGACCCAAATACTGTGTGAGAATAAAAAATATACAAATGTCCCATGTCAGAATTAGTCTCATTTAATTTTTCATAACATATTATCTGAAAGAAATATATATATATATATATATATATATATATATATATATATATATATATATATATATATATATATATCCTACAACTTCTCAACTGTTTCAATATGCTTTGTGTTGTAGTCATGACAGACAAAGATATTTATAGTTAACCAAACTTTATATTGCTACACATGCTATGCAGTTACCTGTGTAAGGACTTGCGCTTTGATCCACATCAGTTTACCATAGTCCGGACCATTCACCCATTGCTGCTGCTTAGACTGAGAATGTATTAATAATACAAAAAAAGTTGTATGCCATAACTGTAACTGAGAAGTTGGCCAAACCAATGATAAAATAGTGAATATGGAATTGTAGCATAGACATCCACTAGCATAATTTGAAGGAATATAAAATTATCAATTTCAAGTAACATATAAAACCACGCTAATGAAATGTAGAAGATTCATTTAGGCAAATATGGTTTTCAAACTCAAGAAAAAATGAAGTTGACCTGCCTAAGGATGTTATCCTGACCTTGATCAGTGATGTTGGCACACAGAGCTTGTAAAACCAAAGGTTCTCTTAAGTTATTATTTGTGATAATGAAACCGGTCATAGACAACACGTACAGTAATGTGCCTCAGCCTACATGGTCATGTCAGCACCTATCAGGTAGAATCACATTATCTTTGCAGATAAGGTGTCCAACTACAACTAAAATGAAAAGTTAGTGTATGTATGTTTAATTGTTATGATATAATAAACATCATTGTATTCAACAACATTGATGGCTTTCAGCACATATGAGCTATTTTAAACAGCCAGCTAACTTCTTCTTGTGACTGTTATGTCAAGAAAAAAATGCTTCAAAATGTCACCTAAAGCTTTACATTTCCTGTGACCCTCCAGATGAACAGAATAATTATTGCCCAAGACCAGTGCTTTTCCTGAGACCCAGTAGGAATTGACTTTGATCCAACAGTTGTTCCCGATCCAGTATATGAGAAACACTGTGTGAAATAACCATACAATACAATATACAATGAATACATTTGTCTGTGGAGTAAATGGAGTCAGTATATTGTCCGTATATTCTTGGGCTACAATAGAGATGATATTGAAATGGAGTACCATTTTACAGCCTTTGAGGATTTTTATACTTAAATGGAAGTGTTATGAGCACCATATTGTTCTTGAGGCTTTTTTTCTGCTGTAGATTTCTTTAGAGAAATACATCTAGTTTACTTGGAAGTCTCACATATATTTAAGTTCAAAATTGAAACTAAAGTAATGCATTGATTATACTTTAGGTACTGTATCACTAAACAATCAAAAATATTGTCCCAAAAAATCAGGAGCCATTTCAGGGCTCCTCTGAGTACAGTGAAGCACAGCTCCAAGCCATAAACCTTGAAATATCAGAAAAAACTCTCAGAGCCATGTTGGACCTCTGTCATATGAACTCCGGGCTAGAACTGAGGCCCTACTGAAACCAATGCAGTGACCAAGTTTTGGGATCAGTTAAAACAGCCAGCCTTTTCCCTGCAGCTACAGAGCATGTTTGAAATAATATGCAGTCTAAATAAGTTTATATTTATATCATGCTGTAAACATTGAAATGTTGGACACATGAATGCAAATGGGTATTCTTGCGCCACAAGCATGTTGAGGTTTTTCAACTTGGCCTATGCCTGAGACCCAGTAACCCAGAGTTTGATTGAATAGGGCCCTTAGAACTCAGTACTTGAGAAAATTCATATCTAAACACTTAATGAGATTGAGTGCTTCATCCAGTTTTCCCACAGGACTTCTCCACATTCCACGGACGAACAATAGTCATCTACAGTACATTCATCACACAAAAGAGGGGAGGGAAGAGGAGGGGGTATTGTGAACCAAATACATCAGGGGAGATCATTGAAAGGAGTCTTCACCATTTGAACTTTTAAGTCTTGATCCAAATTTCATTATCCTATTATGAAGCAATGACTTCTAGGGATGCGTTGAAAACATCCATGGAGTCTCCTAATAGCAGACAAAGGCTTTGTTAGCCACTGATTGGCTTTAAATGTCCAAGATAGCCATAATTATAATAACTGTGGAATTATATAGATTGTTGGGGTATAAATGCATGCACTGTAAAAAAATAAAGATATATTTGTTGGGGCATGCATGCATGCACTGTAAAAAATAAAGATCTAGTTGTTTCAACTAAATATTATTACGTAACTGGTTTTAGGCTGGGGTTTTAGGTTGGGTTTCTGTTTAAGCACTTTGTGACATCTGCTGATGTAAAAAGGGCTTTATACATTGATTTGATTTGATTTGATTTGACATCCTTTTTTTGTTTACTCAACTTTTTGGTCAAAGTGTTACCTGAACTTAACATTTTTAGTTGGCCCAAACTTAGCTCCAACATGAGAAAACGCAGGCAACTTAAAATTATGTGTTTGCTCAAATTGTCTCATATGTTTATTCAACTAGAAATTATTATTTGGCTAAATTAACTAAAAAACAAAAGGTTGTGGTACTAGTTACGCACACACAGTGCTTTTAACATACATTATTTTTAACTTACATATTTGACACACGTTGACATACATGATTACATTGTGCTTGTTTATTTACACAGTAATTCATATTCAACATGTCCTCACCTGGGATTTGAACTCACAACCTCTTGGTTCACAGCATTCCAATCTTCCTGATAAACTAGGTTTCTGGGTGTTTTTTTTACAGTGTGGCTGTAAATACAAAGCCTACTCACTCCAGTAATTTCAGTTGTATTGTTAGAATATACTATTGATATACAGTGGGGAGAACAAGTATTTGATACACTGCCGATTTTGCAGGTTTTCCTACTTACAAAGCATGTAGAGGTCTGTAATTTTTATCATAGGTACACTTCAACTGTGAGAGACGGAATCTAAAATAAAAATCCAGAAAATCACATTGTATTATTTTTAAGTAACTATTTAATTTGATTGCATGACATAAGTATTTTATCACCTACCAACCAGTAAGAATTCCGGCTCTCACAGACCTGTTAGTTTTTCTTTAAGAAGCCCTCCTCTTCTCCACTCATTACCTGTATTAACTGCACCTGTTTGAACTCGTTACCTGTATAAAAGACACCTGTCCACACACTCAATCAAACAGACTCCAACCTCTCCACAATGGCCAAGACCAGAGAGCTGTGTAAGGACATCAGGGATAAAATTGTAGACCTGCACAAGGCTGGGATGGGCTACAGGACAATAGGCAAGCAGCTTGGTGAGAAGGCAACAACTGTTGGCGCAAATATTAGAAAATGGAAGAAGTTCAAGATGACGGTCAATCACCCTCAGTGTGTGGCTCCATGCAAGATCTCACCTCGTGGGGCATCAATGATCATGAGGAAGGTGAGGGATCAACCCAGAACTACACGGCAGGACCTGGTCAATGACCTGAAGAGAGCTGGGACCACAGTCTCAAAGAAAACCATTAGTAACACACTACGCCGCCATGGATTAAAATCCTGCAGCGCACGCAAGGTCCCCCTGCTCAAGCTAGCGCATGTCCAGGCCCGTCTGAAGTTTGCCAATGACCATCTGGATGATCCAGAGGAGGAATGGGAGAAGGTCATGTGGTCTGATGAGACAAAAATAGAGCTTTTTGGTCTAAACTCCACTCGCCGTGTTTGGAGGAAGAAGAAGGATGAGTACAACCCCAAGAACACCATCCCAACCGTGAAGCATGGAGGTGGAAACATCATTCTTTGGGGATGCTTTTCTGCAAAGGGGACAGGACGACTGCACCGTATTGAGGGGAGGATGGATGGGGCCATGGATTGTGAGATCTTGGCCATCAACGTCCTTCCCTCAGTAAGAGCATTGAAGATGGGTCGTGGCTGGGTCTTCTAGCATGACAACGACCCGAAACACACAGCCAGGGCAACTAAGGAATGGCTCTGTAAGAAGCATCTCAAGGTCCTGGAATGGCCTAGCCAGTCTCCAGACCTGAACCCAATAGAAAATCTTTGGAGGGAGCTGAAAGTCCATATTGCCCGGCGACAGCCCCGAAACCTGAAGGATCTGGAGAAGGTCTGTATGGAGGAGTGGGCCAAAATCCCTGCTGCAGTGTGTGCAAACCTGGTCAAGACCTACAGGAAACGTATGATCTCTGTAATTGCAAACAAAGGTTTCTGTACCAAATATTCAGTTCTGCTTTTCTGATGTATCAAATACTTATGTCATGCAATAAAAAGCAAATTAATTACTTAAAAATCATACAATGTGATTTTCTGGATATTTGTTTTAGATTCCGTCTCTCACAGTTGAAGTGTACCTATGATAAAAATTACAGACCTCTACATGCTTTGTAAGTAGGAAAACCTGCAAAATCGGCAGTGTATCAAATACTTGTTCTCCCCACTGTAGATCTGTCTGGTTGTCCATAGAGTTATTAACGTCCAATACTTGCCTTGATGACAGCTTTGCACACTCTTGGCATTCTCTCAACCAGCTTCATGAGGAATGCTTTTCCAACAGTCTTGAAGGAGTTCCCAGATATGCTGGGCACTTGTTGGCTGCTTTTCCTTCACTCTGCGGTCCAACTCATCCCAAACCATCTCAGTTGGGTTGAAGTCGGGTGATTGTGGAGGCCAGGTCAACTGATGCAGCACTCCATCACTCTTCTTCTTGGTCTAATAGCCCTTACTTTGCCTGGAGGTGTGTTTTGGGTAATTGTCCTGTTGAAAAACAAATTATAGTCCCACTAAGCGTAAACCAGATGGGATGGCGTTTTGCTTCAGAATGCTGTGGTAGCCATGATGGTTAAGTGTGCCTTGAATTCTAAATAAATCACTGACAGTGTCACCAGCAAAGCACCCCCACACCATCACACCTCCTCCTCCATGCTTCACGTTGGGAACCACACATGCAGAGATCATCCGCTCACCTACTCTGCGTCTCACAAAGACAAAGGTTGGAACCAAATATCTCAAATTTGGAATCATCAGACCAAAGGACAGATTTCCACCAGTCTAAAGTCCATTGCTCGTGTTTCTTGGCCCAAGCAAGTCTCTTCTTCTTATTGGTGTCCTTTAGTAGTGGTTTATTTGCAGCAATCCGACCATGAAGGCCTGATTCACGCAGTCTCCTCTGAACAGTTGATGTTGAAATGTGTCTGTTACTTGAACTCTAAACAGCATTTATTTGGGCTGCACTCTGAGGTGCAGTTAACTCTAATGAACTTATCCTCTGCAACAGAGGTAACTCTCGGTCTTCTTTTCCTGTGGTGGTCCTCATGAGAGCCAGTTTCATCATAGCGCTTGATGGTTTTCTGTATACCACCCCTACCTTGTCACAACACAACTGATTGTGCAAATGCATTAAGAAGGAAATAAATTCCACAAATTAACTTTTAACAAGGAACACCTGTTAATTGAAATGCATTCCAGGTGACTACCTCATGAAGCTGGTTGAGAGAATGTCAAGAGTGTGCAAAGCTGTCATCAAGGCAAAGGGTGGCTACTTTGAAGAATCTCAAACATACTATATTTATTGATTTGTTTAACACTTGGTTACTACATGATTCCATGTGTTATTTCATAGTTTTGATGTCTTCACTATTATTCTACAATGTAGAAAATAGTTTTAAAAAATAAAGAAAAACCCTGTAATGTGTCCCTGATTAGAGGGTAACAATGAAAATATGCAGTGGAACTGGCTTCGAGGTCTAGAATTGAGTTTGAGGGCCCTATTGGTTTGGTAAAGAGGCTGGTTAGCTTGTTTTATTAAGGGGTCTTGGGGATCTGACCATGGGCATCATACGGCTGGAGGTGGAATGGATCAGTTGTGCCAGACCCCTGGTGATAGGATGGGAAGTTGGAAGTACTGGTGAAGTCTCCAAAACCCCCCAACGTTTTTTTAGTTCTTCACCCTGTGTAACTATGCATGTGTCTGATATCCCAGTAGTAGTAGTAGCTTTGGCCTTGGTGGGATAGCTCAGAGTATTGGGGAGACTGATCTCTCCTCATGATGGTGATGCAGTACACCTCCTGATGGCCTGTAGAACAGAGATGATGTAAGGTGGGGTGCAGGAACCAGGAAGGCATGAGTGACAGGTAGATGTCAATGTATATATGATGTGTGTATATATACAGTGATTGGTTAGGGGGAGGAGTTAAGTGTGGTACTTGCTTCTGAACTTAAGCTATATTGAACTCATGACTGATTAATTATGACAGCAGCAGAATCCGAAAAAGGAACATCAAATCCTAATGGGCAATTCTGAGTCTGTCGGGAGCAATTGTTTTGTAGAGAAGAGGTTGCCACCCTTTTGTGGACAAGTTTTGTAGCACTGGGACCCATCATGAGTGAAAGCTGAGCCAAGGCTGAGGTTGAAATAAGTGAAAATACACGACACTTAACTTCCAACTATTTTAACAAGTGGCTATGAACATGTACACATGACCTCTTGGCTCGTTTTCAGGAACCACCACCACACCACAGCAATTAGACTGTATTACTGTGTAATGTATTGAAATTGATTTAAACATATAAGGGGTAATTTTCAGGGTTACACCTTGACCACCTGGATCTCTGTCACAACCCACCAGAGGGACCAACTGTAAAGCCATGGAGCATTGGAAACATAAATCCTACTTTCTCCCTTATCTCTAATTAGCACATTATTGAACAAGTTATCTTGATAACTGTTGACTTATTATTGATTAGGTTGTGCTTGCAAAGATGAAATGTAGTTCTTATTAAGGTGTAATGTAGCAATGTCTTATACTGTAAAACACCAACCATAGTAAAGCCACGAGATTATACTTGATTCCACTAACTTAATCATCTCAGCACTCTTTGCCTCCAAAACATCTAGCCTACCCATTTACCAATATTAAAAATGCTGAAAATCTTCAATAAGCTATAGTATCCCCAAGTTCAATACTGCATATCGGATATCAACTCTGCAGGTGGATACGTGAATTACTAATAGGCCATGTGCAATACACTGATACAATAGAATGGTGCATTAGACCAATCCATTTACTAAACAACATTTCGGTGACAACGTCTTCGGTCGTTTACTCCATGGATGTGGTACGCTTTTGTTCTAACACATGGATGTCACCATAATGCCTTATTTATTCCCCCAAGGATCTTTTTTCAGTCTTTACTCCATTATCCAATTGCTTTTAACTCAATAAAGTAATAAAGGTTTATTTTTCATTGTTTGATCATAATTCCTCAGATTTTAACTAGCGATTTTGAGTCATTTACATTTTTATAAGAAAATTAAAGGATTGTGTTTTTGCATATTTTAATTGGCTTTTAAGGAAAGAGGGTGCAGGGTATTTAACCGTGCAAAATTCTTAAATTGGATTCTAACTTTGACTTATTCTAGTATGATAGAAACATTTTTTATGATAGAGAGAGAATTTCATGCCATTTTGATGAAAAGGCATCTCCTGAAAAAAGTCAGCACGTGACATTGTCTCACATCAAAACATATCAATTTCATGGTACATACAGTGCCTTCAGAAAGTATTCATACCCCTTGACTTATTCCACATTTTGTTGTTGAAGCCTGAATTCAAAATGGATTACATCGATTTTTTTCTCACCCATATACACACAATACCCCATTATGACAAAGTGAAAACACGTAGAAATTTTTCCTAATTTATTGAAAAATAAATAGAGAAATATCTAATATACGTAAGTATTCACACCCCTGAGTCAATACGTGTTAGAATCACCTTTGGCAGCGATTACAGCTGTCTTTCTGGGTAAGTCTCTAAGAGCTTTGCGTACCTGGATTGTACAATATTTGCACACTATTCTTTTTAGATTTCTTCAAACTCTGTCAAGTTGGTTGTTGATCATTGCTAGACAGCCATTTTCAAGTCTTGCCATAGATTTTCAAGCCGATTTAAGTCAAAACTGTAACTAGACCACACAGGAACATTCAATGTCATCTTGGTAAGCAACTCCAGGGTACATTTAGCCTCAGTGTCTGATGGAAAGCAGACTGAACCAGGTTTTCCTCTAGGATTTTGCCTGTGCGTAGCTCTATTCTGTTTCTTTTTATTAAAAAAAAACTCCCTAGTCCTTGGCAATGAAAAACATGCCCATTACATGATGCAGCCACCGAAATATACAGTTTTCTTTAGTGCCTTATTGCAAACAGGATACATGTTTTGGAATATTTTTATTCTGTACAGACTTCTTTTCACTCTGTTATTTAGGTTAGTATTGTGGAGTAACTAAAATGTTGTTGATCCATCCTCAGTTTTCTCTTATCACAGCCGTTAAACTCTGTAACTGTTTTAAAGTCACCATTGGCCTCATGGTAAAATCCCTGAGCGGTTTCCTTCCTCTCCAGCAACTGAGTTAGGAAGGATGCCTGTATCTTTGTAGTGACTGGGCGTATTGATACACCATCCAAAGTGTAATTAATAACTTCACCATGCTCAAAGGGATATTCAATGCTTTATTTTTATTTTTTTACCCATCTACCAAAAGGTGCACTTATTTGCGAGGCATTGGTAAACCTCCCTGGTCTTTGTGGTTGAATCTGTGTTTGAAATTCACTGCTAGACTGGAGGACCTTACAGATAATTATTGTATGTGTGGAGTACAGAGATGAAGTAGTCATTCAAAAATCATGTTAAACACTATTATAAGTCCATGCAACTGTCACGGATTCTGCCGAGGCTGCTCCTCCTCCTAGTTCGGGCAGGCTTCGGCGTTTGTCGTCCCCGGAGTACTAGCTGCCACCGTTTAATGTTTCTATGTGTGATTGCTTTTGTCTGTCTGTCACACCTGTGTCCGTTTGTGTCTGATTACGTGTTCTATAAGTTGCCTGTGTTGTATTGGTTAGGTTGTGTGTTGTTTTTCGCCTGTCCGTAGTGCTGCGTGTTTTGTATCTGTTTCGTTGTTTATTGTTTTACGCATAGTTTGCGTATAGCTCGCCTCTGTTTTTCTTGAGGCCGTTTACTGTATCTTTGCCTTGTAGTTTCACCAGTAAACTTTGTTGGACTAAGCTTCGGTGTCCTGCGCCTGACTCCCACACCACATACACCTCAGCCTTGACAGCAACTTATTATGTGACTTATTAAACACATTTATATTCCTGAACGTATTTAGACTTGACATAACAAAGGGGTTGAATACTTATTTTAATTAATTTAAAAAATGTCTCAAAACATAATTCCACTTTGACATTATGGGGTATTGTGTGTAGGCCAGTGACACAAAATAAATGTTTTATCCATTTTAAATTCAGGCTGTAACACAGCAAAATGTGGACAAAGTCAAGGGGTGTGAATACTGTATGAAGGCAATAAAAGTATATAACCTAGTATAACCTTTTTTTCCCAGTTGGATTTATTGGTTTTATTCTTCACAAAGACCTACTCATTCAAAGTCCTATTAATAAAATATAACCTTGAGAATCATGGTTATATCAAGATAACATATTTTGTGACACTGGTTTGAAAAGTTGTGTAAATGCTTGGATGTACCATCATGCCAACATCAGCGTATACATCCAAGTTGTTTTTGGCTTCTTCACTAGTCAAAGGATACCACATTAGCAGATCGAAGACATGAATGATTGCTGTGGCGAAGAAGATGATGCAGATGACTGTTGGGACACCATTGACACCCTCTGACAGCTAAGGGGAATCATCTGACAGCTGCTCCTTCAGAGGAAGAAGAAAGAAAGAGAGGGATCCTACTTCCACATTCAGAAACAGTGAATCACTCAAGTAAAGATGGCAGCAGTGGCATGATGCAACTGGCTCTGTGACTGGACTAGAGGTGAAAAGTGCATCATTAATTATAAACCAGGGGATAGATGGCCAAGTAGGGAAAATAATTCAAATGTGTCTTGCATCTCATCACAAACAGGCACAGCATCACACAAGCCTTATCCAGAGGGGTTAACACATCGCTGCTACTTTTAGCTTGAGTGACCATACCATGTCAGGGTGTCTCAACTGAAAGACAGCACACTGAAGGAGACCCCAAAGGCATTGGGGTCTCCTTCAGAGGGAAGAATGCCCCCTAGGCCCTCTGACACCACTTCCAGTACCATCTGGTCTTTCATCCAGGTAATAATAGACCTATCAACACAGGCCAGCACAATCCTGCTTTGCAGATGAAAGATGTCATGGTCGTTTGACTGTATGACCATGGGGGCTCTAACCTGATGTCCAAACCTCTCCACTGCTTCAACCGTTTTTTCACTGAAATGGAACATACATTTTTGTTATCAACATTGAGCCTTTTCTCTGATAGGCCTACTCTAGCTTTTGATGAGTGAGGACATTATCAATAAGATGCTCATTTATGAACGGTACTGCCTAGATTTGTTTTTAATGCTCACATTCCCCTTAAATGGTTTACAATAGTGTTTCCCTCTGCATTCTGTGGGCAATCTCTCCGTGGTTATAATAGTTTCAAAGTGGTTTCAACACTGGGTTTCGAGGTTTATCTGGTTTCAATGGTAGAGTGAAGCGCCATCTACTGGAGACTGCTGTTCATAAGATCTATGCAACGCGATAAAGAGGACTGCAGCCTTCACTTTCCTTTGGATGTCAATGAAGTTCTGACGTCTGATTTTTTACGACTGCCACTTGATAGATTATGATAAATGTATCAAAACAGATTAATCACAAACATGATACATTGGGATATTCAGGATCACATTGTCATTATGTTGCCTATCACAATTATGTGTAAAATAGCCCAAATAGAGTTTGGGAAACCATAAGAGGTCTGACAGAGTCCGTCAACTGGAAAACGTTGGAGGAGCTGTCCAGGTGCTGAAAACTCCATAGACACACAGCCAAGGTCCGCTGAGGTCACATGCTCAAGTGGGCTAAAAGGCGCTGCATGGTCAATCTGACGTCTGCATTGGCCATGCAGCATTTACGGTGCTCGGCTTCTGCAGAAGTCAGGGCATTCATACTTCTTGCGCTTCGCGGAGCAGCGCAGAGCTGTTGAGCAGAGCTTTTGTGAAGGAAGTTGTCAAGGCAGTGAGTTTGTGTTTATACAGGACCTCCCGCCCCCACCTACCGTCAACCAGTCATGTCAATGCGGAGCTATATGGCACTACAAAATTTGCCTCACACCCTCCATATTGAGCCTCCGACCACATTTTCGGATCAAGCATAAATCGGCTTTAAGAGCTATGTTTCATGACGTTAGTCACACAAGCCCATTTATACCTGGTTCTAACATGCATCCTTTGTCCTAATATTGTGCACATTCTGATTGTGCCCACATTTTTAGACAGGTGTAGTCAATCAAAAGACACGTTGTGATCTGATTTTGATCTTCCTGCCAACCTCTGGAGATAGTCAGGCAAGTGTAAATGGATATAGACAGTGAAACCATTTAAATCATCATTATTTCGACCTCTAAAATCATTGACAGGTGTCACCAATGACTTGTGGCATTAATATTTGTCAAAATAAATATTATTTTGAAAGAATATCTGTCAAATAACTTGCATACAGGGAGGGACCAGAACAGATAAGAGACACATTTTAATAACATGTGTAGCACAGGAGGCTGCTGAGGGGAGGACAGCTCATGGCCTGAATGGAGCAAATAGAATGGCATCAAACACTTGGAAACCATGTGTTTGATGTCTTTGATACCATTCCACTCCAGCCATTACCACGAGCCCATCCTCCCCAATTAAGGTGCCACCAACCTCCTGTGATGTGTAGACACATGTCTGAAAATGTGAGCACAATCAGAATGTGGCCAAGATCAGGACACAGGACACATATTAGAACCAGGTATAAACGAGGCTTCAGAGTCAGAAATGTTGAATAGCTTTACTTATTGACCTTACAGCCAAACAGAATACTTTGACCTTACTTATTGATTATGCAAGATATTAGCCTTTGCAAGATGAAGATTCAAATTCCATGTGCCAAGTATTTATATGGATGATCATTTATGATGATGGCCTTATATTTTAATTGATTGAAGAATTAAACCTGTAGTCTATAGCCTAGTCTATGAATAGCTTGTTCCGTCGAATATTATTCTTGCGCACTGGGCCTATTCTTGATCCGTTCCATTGCACCCATGTAGCTTTGGTATGTAGCAAATCTGATTAATGTGTTGGTTTATTATTAGATTCGTGAAGTATTTGCAGAATGGCCCACTTCACTCATGTGTGGAGTTCTGGGAGGAATCATTGATGATTCCTTACTGCCACCTTGTGGATTCTATTTCACAAGAAAAAGGCAAGGACCTCTTTCCTCCCCCCTCCTTCATCCCAAATATCCGCGTAATGTTTTGCATAGGATCAAACTTCCCAAGTCCAGGTTCGTGACCGGGATTCTAAATCAGTTTCCAAATCGAGGTATATAGCGTCAAAGGCTATCAAACACTTCCCAAAAGTCACGTTATAGCTGAAAGCGCCACTATTATGTGTACATTTGCAGACAAAGCGGATCTGTTCGATATTGGGTGGAAATATTCAACACCAGCGGAGGTAATGGTGTGACTCATGCGTGCGTAGTAACGAACAAATAGGCAATGCACGCGGCTCTAAATATCAGCAAATCAAACGTAGGCTACATCACTAAAAAGGTCACCGTGGATGGGATTTTGTAGACAATTGATATTCAAAACCCTGTTTTTCTTGAAGTGTCAAAAGCGCACCAGACGTTGCGTTGCCAAAGGACTTTATTTGATAATCCTCCCATAGTTTCTTTTTGGGGCTCTACTTGGTCACCTGTACCCATCCTCAGCACGGTAAGATGGTTTTTAACAGGGATTATTATTTTACGAAAGCAGGATAAGTGTGCTTTGTTCATTGAAGCTTTATGATAAATTGACGTATGAGAGGCTCAAACAGGTGTTTTAAAATCTTCCATCAACGTTTTGTAAGATAGACACATAGAATTATGGCTATGCATATTATTTGTTTGCCGATATTAAAGTTATTGATAGATATAAAATGGTGTTATCATTAAACTAGGCTACAGTTCTTTGAGCTTTGACGGAGGGTTTTTCATTGCATGGACATGCTTTTCCCTTGAAGTGACATTGACCTGGATAAGGGTAATCATTATTTACAAATCATCCTCTTAATTGAGGAGTCGCTATCCTGTTTGTCAATCAATTATGTAAACATAACATATTTTTTTGTCATTATTTATCAAATTAATACTTAATTTATCTGAGGTTTGACAGTTCATCTAACTTGCCTATGTGATAAATCACCAGATTAGCTGTTATTTTTTATTTTATTTTTTACCTTTATTTAACTAGGCAAGTCAGTTAAGAACACATTCTTATTTACAATGACGGCCTACACCGGCCAAACCCGGATGACGCTGGGCGAATTGTGCGCTGCCCTATGGGACTCCCAATCACGGCCGGTTGTGAGACAGCCTGGAATCGAATCAGGGGGTCTGTAGTGACGCCTCAAGCACTGAGATGCAGTGCCTTAGACCGCTGCGCCACTCGCATAGTTTATCTTTTATCTTTTATCAAGGCTAATTCTGTTTTTTCACTTTCAATACATTATGTTTTAGGGTTAAACTATTTGTTGCCCAACTTCCCGGGTTACCTTCCTATTCATAAAAGGCAGATACATATCAAACTCTCTGAAAACAAAGAAATACACTTGCAGTGATGCCTCATTATCCACATTGACAGCAGAGATCAGGTTATCGAATGTATTGGTGAGGATTAATGAGCATCATTGTCGATGTTGATTTGATAAAGCCTAATGAAATGTATTGTGTTTATAACCAATAAGTTATTTTGCCTTTTTTTACTTTCTTATCTGTAGCCTATGGATTCAGGAAAAAATAATGTGCACTGCAGCCTCAGCCAACCTGTTAATTGATGTTTGAGAAGAATTGTAGGCTACTCTGGCTGCCAGACGATGTCGTAGACATGTCTGTCGTGTCCTGTCTCCTTGCTTATTCGTAGTTGTGGATATTTCTGTCAGCGTTTGGATGAGGGATCGATCTTAACATATCCTATTCATACATTTAAAATAGCCTAGTTAGGCATGTCATTATCTATATATTTTATGGCTCAGAGACAGCTATTATTTCTACTCTCCTTACAGTGAATGTGACTTTTCATCTTGAATAAAATAAGCGAGGTTCCGCAGAAAGTGACAGCGAGCTTTGGAGTGAGGACATTTGTACTGTATTTTAGGAGTGATGGCGGCGTCTGCACCTTCCTCGTCTGGCAGCGAACCGGATCCCAACTCGACAAATTTACGACCACCAGGCTCAAGTAGGTCCATCACAGATAAAACGCTATTTCACTTGTGCTATTTACTTTGTGGGCAATGCCATTAATCATTTCCATGGAGGAAAAAAACTGTACCATTCTAAACGCCTCCCACCCAACAAATCACCGCAACATTGTATGCGCAGCGGACCTCCCGGCATCTGCTTGATAGACGAATCTTGCTGTCAAAATAGGTGATGTCCTCTTAAAACATGAACTGAAAGCAATTAGAAAAGACTAATGGCTAGGCTAGTACCATCCTGTGGGTATTGATAAATAAAAAAATCCCCAAAAAATTTAGCATAATCTTCCAAAATAATATACAGCCTTCTTGAATTATTATTAGGCTGTTATAAGCCTATTGTTGTTATTATTATAATTATTATAATTATTGCCTTCCATAAAGAGACTATAGTAGGCTATATTTTTCTGTGTATTTCTTCCGTCGTGGTTGAATAAAAAGTGAGAGTGAATTTAAGGGTAATTTATTATGTGCAAAGTGGCGTTAATTGTAGCCACACTAAATTGGCCCTAATGGCATGTGTTCAAGCACCTTATTGTACCATCAGCTGAGGGGGGATGTAGAGATGTAAGCGGCCAACAACTCTGCCTCAATACTTTTTATTATCCAAGAGCTATTGAAGAAAAATATAACTAACCTATAGCCTAGGCTACATCCCAATTAGTTGTCCAAGGACATTCATATTTTGATGCAAAGCTCGCCATAAATGTCTTATTTTTCTCACATACAATCATAAAGCTCTGATTTGATATTGACAACACTCCAATGTAAATTATGCATTTGCAAATGTAAACGATTAAACCACAACATTTTAATTTACGTCAGATCAGATTATAAATGTAGCAAAACTGCACCTCCGTTTTTCTCACCAGAAAAGGGATTCAGTCAGTGCTGAATTTGCTTGCAAAACTGTGCTTTGGGTGTGCCAAAGCCATTAGACTGGTGTCATGCCAGTATTAGACTACATCCATGAATGTGCAACTTCAATTTTGTCTATATCTCTATTGACATGAATGCATGATTTACGCGAAAATCCGAATTATGCACGTGGACCTCAAGCTTATTCCACCCATAATTGGCATAATTATTTGGAATTATAAACGTCTTATTTCAGATATTTCGCTTGCCTTTGCATTTGCCTTCATGGGTGTAACATTGGCGTAGATTTGGTCCAGATATATTTGATTTGTGATCCTAAGCAGGGGTTAAACTGGGATTCTGTGTGGAGCTGTCTGTCCCTTCCACTGGCCGCTTTTCCATGGTCAATTTCAACAGAATTCTTAAATTCCTAGACCTAGACTAAACTCCCCCCCCCCCCCCCCCCCCCCCCTCCTCCTCCTCCTCCTCATCCTCACACACAGACACACATCAACTCCCCACCTCCCCAATGTAATACCTGGAAGCCCTTCATAGCGGCGAAATGCTCAGCCCTTTTTGTCACTGGCCAATGTCTGGTGATGCATGTCTGATCTTTTTAGCATCTTCTCACCAGTTAAATGTTAATTGATAATCTTATGCATTGTTCTATGCAACATGCTTCAACATTTTCCCATCCATCACTGAGTTTGGGAGTATTTTTGCAGAAATAATATGCACTTGAGGCCTAATGTAAGGGCCTTCTCAATAGTTTTCCAAAATTATTTTAGGCTATGACGCTTGGTGTGGAGTTGCTCATGGATGTTCTAGAAAATTGGGAATGAAGATATGTGGTAAGTTAACTATTTTCATGTCATGTATTTTCGTGGACTTCATAATAAATCTTCATGTAGGCTTTTGTTCTTATGTGTCTTTTAGAATGCAACAGAAAAAACATAATAGGTTACATAATGTAGGCTATGTTGCATATTTTATGTGTTACTCAACGCCGAGCAAGCAGACCATTCTGATATCCGAGGAATAGGCTATTAGCCATAATGTTTTCGGCTAATACACAAAGACTGTGCAGCCTGGGCGGCTGTGATTACTTGCTCTTTGAATGCCTTCTGCCCCTTTCTGCTTTCTCTTGTCGCATGAGTGGGTTTTCACGCTGAAATAATGTCAATATTGATTATTACCACTGAATTTATAGTAACAACCCTGTTTTTTAATAAATATTAAAAGCAGTTTGAAAAACTGCAGAGACTAGCTATTGGTCCAAAAATAACTATATGTCTACATTGGCACGTCCCAAAATGGAATATGAGCTATCTTCAGTCTTGGGTATGTTTTCAATGTGTGTGTTTTCTTACCTTGCTTTAAAAAATATATAATTCTTAATAAAATCGTACTCTTGCGCCCTCCTATGGCCTACCTGGAAAAATATATATGTTTGCCAATACTTAATGACCTTGGAATAAACAATTAGCCGGCTAAATTATGCAACCCCCTTTTCATTATTTTTAGGTAATTTTGAATGAAACATGAACATGTACAGTTGATTTTACTACATTCATTGTAGTAATCCACAAGTAAGATAGCCTATCTTTATATTTGCTGAGGCAAATCTTAATATCTTATTACGTACCTGTCTTTGTCTTTTTTTCAAAATATATCGGTAGCCTATAGTTGGATAACTGAGCGGGTGTCAATTATTAAAGCTATATTTGGTGGAATGATTGGTATCGGTCCTTATCATGATGCGAGTCCATCAGAAGAGAAAAGATTACTCTCATCATGATAGTTATCTTTTCTACTCCAGGGAATTGAAATCGCAATTCGTCAAGGTTCTGTTTTGCAGAGATAGTAGGTCTACTGTCAGTCTTCTCCACAATACGCACCGATTAAGTGGGAGCAAAATGCATTAGCCCTATCTGATATGGCCAAGCGTTGAGTCTATTGTTATTGTTCCATCAGGGCCAATCAAGCACCAACAGTATAGGCCTAATGCAAATATAAATCAAGTTTAATGTTTTAATGCGATATTTACGCAATTTTTACGTTTTGGTTTTATCTGATTCACCATCAGGTAATAGGCCTATAGGCCCGTTTTCCACTTTTCATCTCTGTTTATTAAGTGCAATGATATTGGTCCAAAAACAACATCATAAGCTATCCCTCTTGCTTGACCTAGTGAAATGTTGGTTTTATATTGGTTTTATATCACTTCACATGAGACAGGAGCATGCGTATTCAGGCTATAATCTAACATATCCTTGCTGAAAGTGAAATAATACAATTAAATTAAATTAGTCTATATTAAAAACGAAATAAAATGAATTAACAGTAAAAATACTTTCAACTATCATCTTTTTATATACTTTTATGTAGTTTTATTTATTACTCCAAAGGGTGTGGGCGATGGTATATCATTGAGTTTCTTGTAGGCCTAGCTAGTTTAACTGAAAAATTGCGTTATTGATTGTAAAATAAGATCATAAATAAGATCACATTGTAGGAATTTGTATTACTAATAATCTTAGCAGGAGATTTGGAATAGGTATTCTTTTTATAAGGGCCAATCTAGAAATCAATTTTGGTAAAAAAAAAAAAAATCGTTTTTGGGGTGAGAAATCGGTATAGGTAAAATAAGATTTGAGTTAATGTGGGGTTCTCCACAGGCCTATGAGCAGATAGGTTATAAAATGTCCCATATATCATCACAGCCCAGTCCAACTATTAGGTCTGCCTTCAGGCTTTAATGACATCGGTTGACTTCATTGTGCGCTCTTCCCTGCTTACTGAAGTGGAATCTGTCGGAGGGAATTAATACGAATTTACAGCTACACAAAATGACGGCTATTTGTTTTTGCTTGACTGGCTTTTGGTGCTGCTGTCACTGGGCTCAACCTCCCACTGACTCTTCCTCCCATAAAAAGGCTTCCCTGGACAGGATGGGAATTACCTAAAAACTAGCCTACACCACATCATTGTCAGCTCAATCAGTGAGAGTTTAGGCATGTGTTTTGTGTAAAAAGGGTGTCATCAAAATGTTTGGGATTGGGAGTGATGATAGTAATCACTCATTTCAATCCTCTGCCCCTTGCAACAATTTAGGATTTTTGCAGAAGAACAACAACCTCGAGGAGAAGATTAGTTCCTTCAAGGAAAGATCGTCTAAGGACCTGCTGGATAACAGCGACAGGGATTCCCGTTTCAGACGCACCGAAACAGACTTTTCCAATCTATTTGCTAGAGGTAAGTGTCCGGATTATTTTCATTATGGGAAATGTAGGCCTATCAATCAAAATGATGTAGGGAACTTGTTAATGTTCGTTTTGTTCAGTTGTTTTACAATAAATGGAACATGAGTCAACTTAAAATCTTAAATGTTGTTACTGATGCGAAGATTAGCCTGATTTGATCTGATTTGAAAATACTGATTGACCAAATCTTTATAATTGGTCTAAATCTCTGTTATTTCTTTCCATTTAGTAATGTTTGATGATAAAATGTTCAAGGTATTTTTAACCTTTTGTGAAAAATAATAAAACCCCAAATCGTTAGGTTGTTAGTAATTTAAGTTGAATTGATTGCTATGCCTATTTAAAATGTATATTCACCATTTGTTTTACCATAATAACCTGCTAGGTCAAGTTGTAATAGCTGTAGAATAGCATAGGCTACTCAGGGACACTCACTGGAGAAATACCAAAAAGGGTAATTCATTGTTGCTGAAAATGACTTTCAAATTATTATTTTTGTTTTGTTATTTTAGCAGACGCTCTTATCCAGAGCGACTTACAGTTAGTGAGTGCATACATTTTTTCATACTGGCCCCCCGTGGGAAACGAACCCACAACCCTGGCGTTGCAAGCACCATGCTCTACCAACTGAGCTACAAGGGGCCATTTATATAATTTAACCAGCTTTAGAGAGGAAAACCAAATAAATAGTTTACAAGATGGGAAGTAGAATGAAGTCATGACAAATTCTACAGAAGATTGTGAAAGTAAGCTCTTAAAAACATCCTCAAGTGATGAAGGATGCAAACAAAAGTTATTGATTTATTTTTGGAAAAAAATGAGAAAAACACTAATATTGTTGACATGCTTCAATTTCTCACCCTAGATTTATTACCAGCCAAAAATGGAGAGGAGCCAACTATGCAGTTTTTGCTGGAGGTGGTGGATATTCTCACAAACTACGTCCGGAAGACCTTTGACAGATCCACCAAAGTCCTGGACTTCCACCACCCCCACCAGCTGCTGGAGGGCATGGAGGGCTTCAACCTGGAGCTGTCCGACGAGCCTGAGTCCCTGGAGCAGATCCTGGTGGACTGTAGGGATACCCTGAAATATGGAGTGAGAACAGGTGAGGACAGAGGAGACAGAGGCATAAAGCATAGCTAATCCCCCAGCACAATCAATATCTCTCATTGTCTACAATGTGGTTTAATGATTACAGATAAGCCCATAGTTGAATGATGAAGCTTTCATGAGAAATGTATTAAAGACAAATGGTGTTGTCTCCCTCCCAGGTCACCCTAGGTTTTTCAATCAGCTATCTACTGGCTTAGACATCATTGGGTTGTCAGGAGAATGGCTCACCTCCACTGCAAACACTAACATGTGAGTGGTCTTTATCGCCCCCCAGTTATTATACATTTGTTATGATACATGTATATATGTTTATGATTGAAAGTCACAGGAACTTTACATTTTGTAAATATGTGTATAGTAGTAAAGTAGTCCTGTCAATTTTGTAAACAATGTGCCTAAACCAATGATCAAAGTAAGAGTTGCATAACAGGAAAATTAAAATTCCTACCATTTCAAATGGCCTCAGAAGATTTTGGTTGAAGATGAAGATCAGTGGAAGTGACATAATTGGGGACCTTGATAAGCTTCTAAATGAAGGATCCTGAGGATGCTCTTTTAAGCAAGTAAAATATTAGAGTTGTGAGTTCGCTATCTGTTTGCTTTATTATTGTTGTTGACCAACACTGTGGCTGTAGTCAGATAATATAGCCCTGCAGGCAAACTAAATTACATATTGATTAGCATTCAAAGTTATATGGGGTGGTTGTTTTATGGAACGCTCTTTACATCAGAGATAATGGTTCCACAACAGAATGAGATACGTCCCTGAGATCTTCTGCACAAATGTGAACAATAGACTGTGATTCAATATTGCTTTTTCCATGGGAAAGGCAATCTGGAAGAGACAGCATGGTGATACACCAGGTGTCCAGGGACTTGTCCAAGAGAAAAGTTGATGCTTCGTTGGCCATGGACTATTGTTGACCAGTACACACAGATTACCAGCTGAGGCTGCCAAGTCAGTTAAGGCACTGGTCAGAGTGTATCGGCTGCTGTAACATGCTGATCTTGTCTATGATGTCAGCCTGGGAACCCGTCAGGGCATTGTAAAATCATCATAACAAAAAAATACACTTGTGTTGTAAGCATTGATGAAACATTGCATTTCTGAGTGGTAATAGCCAGAGTGATCTGTGTGGTCATGGTCAATTGCCATTTTTGTCTCTAAACACAGCACAGAAATATGAGCTCACCACCAAGGCTGGTCCTCTTCATGTCAGGGAATCAATTATTTATTTTGCCTGGTGCCTGACTTAATTAAAGGTTCAACACATGGCCTGGCTGATTCGACCTTCTATGTATTGTAATCCTCAAAGGATTTATCCCGCTTTGCCCCCAGTGTTTTGAAGAGTGTTTAGTTGGTCCAGCTCATGGGATAAATGTAGTGCTGAAGATCTACTGGGCAGATTATTACCCCTGCATATGCTACACGTCAACACTACTGTAGATGAGTTGAATCAGAGGGTGGGCTCTGACTGCATACATATTTGTTATTTGCCTTAGCTAATTACTCCATCATCATTAATTACCCCTGACACGTATTGATTGCCACTAATAGGTTGACAATCATGTCCCAGGGCTATCATCAGGATTACTCTACATAAGTGAGTGAGCGAAAAATCATTTGGGACATAACTCCAAATAGCTCCTGACTCTTTTGGACATTTTTACTGGAGATGATGAGCCAGCAAGAGAACTAAAAACAAATATGTGCTGTGTGTATGGCACAGTGTGATACACTGCATTGCCCCACTAATGCATTGACTCATTGCATGAATAGACAGGCAGTGTAATGAGAAGAGCATTGGGCAGGACATAGTGAAGATGGATGAGGTAGTTGGGGATCCATTTAATTCTACATAGATATTGCACTACCCTGGAGGAAGTTTCTAATGATATGGAAACAATCCTTTATTTTGTAATTGTGATTTCATTGAATAAACATGATTGTAATGATATCATTCCTATTCTAAAGGAGAAATGACCATTCTTCCATCATTACTCTCTCAGTGACGGGCCATGAGGGTAATATGCTGTTTGTATTAAAAACACATTCAAAACAAGCTCAGTGGAAGCTGGCCTCCAGACAAACCTCAGACACAAAGGCAATGACGCTCTCATTGTGTTACATCACGTTTCTAGCCTCTTCTTCTTGCTAACTCAGAGACAAGCACTCCCTCTTGGTGGCATATTCTTAATGGACTTCAGACTATGTGACATTCATGTTCTTTCTCTTTCCACTGCAACAAATGGTATCCCTAATACAATGTGACAGAGCTATCGTTGAATTGTGAAGGTGTTAAAAGTAGTATGCGTGTTCCATGCTTTTCTCTGACTTCAATGTGGCATTGCTTAATATACACAATAAGAAACATATGTAACACAATTTACATTTAAATATTTTGCACAAAAAATAAGAAAAAAGAGTCAATGGTGATGCATGGTGATGCATTATCCTGGGATTTTGCCACCTGCCTTCATTGACTCTGTTTACGTCAATATAGACAATGTAGATATGAGAAACAAATAACAATATGAGAGTTCAAGACCAATGATAGAATGGATTTCTATTGGTAGTGGGTAACTGGAGACAGGTGCTCTGTATTTCAGGTTCACCTATGAGATCGCCCCAGTCTTTGTGCTCATGGAACAGCTGACGCTGAAGAAGATGAGGGAGATCATTGGCTGGCCAAATGGAGAAGGCGATGGGATATTCTCACCAGGTGAGTGCGAAGCCAATTCTGATGAACGGTTATGAATTCAGCCATGCCTTGAGAATCTGAGATGGGAATAAACCTACCGTTACAGATGAATATTCCTTACACAAGCCTTCAGATAATAGAATGCAGTTTAGTGAAAGATTGTATGCAACATCTGTGCAGGTGGAGCGATATCCAACATGTACAGTGTGATGATCGCACGCTACAAGTTCTTCCCTGAAGTCAAGACCAAAGGCATGACTGCTGCCCCCAGACTGGTGCTCTTCACCTCAGAGCATGTAAATCTTATCCTAACATCTGAGCAGAACATTCATTTTCACAACAGAACATGTCTCCAGTCTCAGAAACAGTATTGTATTACCAAAACAAAGTATTATTGTTATTTATTGTCACTGCTTGGTTCACCCTGTCTATTCTGTATAAAGGGTTTGTGGCATGCCTGATTCAAAGCAAAAAAAATGACCCTCATTGAAACTGATACAACCATTGGACAGTACATCAGCTGACTGTATGTCAGAGCTCAGCTGATAGGTTAGTAGTCTAATGCCATGCTCATGTGTTTTGGCAGAGCCACTACTCTATAAAGAAAGCCAGTGCTGCTCTGGGCTTTGGAACAGAAAACCTGATCCTGTTGAGCACAGATGAGAGGTTTGTGGAGCCATGTCCAATACACTGCACTGTATGAAACAACCCCGTGAGAACATCCACTTTGACATGTCTGTTTGCTTCTGTAGAGGGAGAGTCATTCCTGCTGATTTGGAAGCTAAGGTCATCGATGCCAAGGCGAGGGTGAGTTTCAAACCGTCAGCCAATCAACTTCAAATTGCGGATTCGTACCCCCTGAAGACATTAAATACCCTCCGTTTGTTTCTGCACAATGATGCGATGCACTGAAACTGAATTCTAATGAGAACAGCTGCCTAATATGAATCCAGTCAACTGAATACTCTGGACATCAAGTAATCTTACTTGTTTACAAAATAAAAACATGTCTACTTTCATTTTAGGGTTAGTGCTTATGCCTCCTCAAGTATTATCTTATCCACTGCCACTAGTTCCAAAGCACAGTCTCCTGAAGCTAGTTCAGTTACAGGAGAGAGGTGATAGCAGGCTGTCTGTAATGGGCATGCAATTCTGCTGTGACAAAGGCTTGCCAAGAGAAATAATCCAATGTCGTTGAAATCTGCTCTAACCAATTTATATTATGTCAAAGATTACAGAAAATGAGGAATGCAACTATTTCAATTCACTCCAATAATACAAGACTCCATATTCATTCTGATGGTGTACGCTTGCAGGGTTGTGTCCCAATGTTCGTGAATGCTACAGCTGGTTCCACAGTGTATGGAGCGTTCGATCCCATCCACGAGATTGCAGACATCTGCGAGAAATACAACATGTGGCTACATGTGGATGTAAGTGCATCTTCCTACTATGAATACAGGAAGGTTATGATAATATAGGTAATTTCAGGGTTGATTGCAACACATTTTCATGGTCGGCTGAGCTTTCATTTGAACATATAAGCCACTTTCATGTCTAATCCTCAAAACAAACTGTTGTCTTTGTTCAGGGTGCATGGGGAGGAGGGCTACTGATGTCCAGGAAGCACAGGCACAAGTTGAGTGGTGTAGAGAGGTAAGCTGCAGTCCTGGGAAGAGACCCTTATTAAACCAATCACACACACTCATTGACGGGGACTGTGGCCTGTCTTACAGTCTGTGTTCCATGTTTGCAGGGCCAATTCAGTCACCTGGAACCCTCACAAGATGATGGGTGTGCCACTGCAGTGCTCTGCCATTCTGGTCAGAGAGAGGGTAAGAGCACTACTGACAGATGGGTTATCACTTATGGTGTGAATGCCATGAAACACACTTAAGTCACAAGTCACAGAGAGTTGGCTACTATTGTTATGAATATCGCCCAGTTTGAAGGCACCATTGAACTTTAAGTCTCTACATTTCGCCATTGTCCTTTAACCACACCATTGATCTTTACAGGGAGTTTTATCAGGCTGCAACTCCATGTGTGCTGGCTACCTCTTCCAACCAGACAAACAGTACGATGTATCGTACGACACAGGGGACAAGGCCATCCAGTGTGGACGACATGTAGATATCTTTAAATTCTGGCTAATGTGGAAAGCAAAGGTAATGTGCACATATCTCTCCAAGCTTTTATTGCAATACTTAATCAGGCTTTAAAGCTTTAGCATGTAACAGGGATTGATCTTGGATGCTGATCTTGGCTCATGGAACAGAAAAAGAGTAGCGCTTGATATTAATGATCTTTCTATGTTCTGTATTTTTCCACTCCAACAGGGAACAATAGGGTTTGAACAGCACATCGACAAGTGCTTGGACCTCTCGCATTATCTCTACACTAAAATCAAGGACCGCGAGGGCTATCAGATGGTGTTCGATGGAGAGGTGAGATTTTTCTCCCTTCATTTTCTACTTGGTTCTGTTTACAAAGACAGTAATATCTTCTAATGGATTACCCTAATAAAGCGTCAGAGGAATGACATATCTGATTAATATGAACTCATTAACTGAGATGCCCAATAGTGTTCTGAGCAACACAATGTAGTGAGGCAGGCCAACTCTCCTCCCTGTCTGCCTGTAGAGGTGGTGCTATGCTTTAGAATCCCCAGTTGAACTCGTTGTGGATTGATGAACTTGCCTTGCAGAGCCTCAAATCTCAATTTGGCCTCTTAGTGAGGTTGGCTACTTCTTCTTTAGACCCTCCATTGAGTAAAGACACTGACGAACAATGTTGCTGTTTTCTTTCCACAGCCCCAGCACACGAATGTCTGCTTCTGGTACCTTCCGCCAGGCATTCGTGACATGCCCGATGGTCAGGAGAAGAGGGAGAGGTTGCATAAGGTAAGGAGTAAAGGACTTGTCAGCTTCGGCCAATGAAGACTATATTCTGTAATCAGATGAGACAGCACTGACCTACTGTACATTTCTCTGAATTGTCCTTGTCTAAACCAGGTGGCCCCTAAGATCAAGGCGATGATGATGGAATCTGGAACTACCATGGTGGGCTACCAGCCTCAGGGAGACAAGGTCAACTTCTTCCGCATGGTCATCTCCAATCCTGCCGCCACCAGGTCAGATATCGACTTCTTGACCGATGAGATTGAGAGACTGGGGCAGGACTTGTAATGGCCACACCCATTAGGAAGATGTTGCCCTTTGATCTTTCGTTCTCAGCTTTGTCATGTCCAGCTCTAAAAAGACCCTGAGCTACACTGAGCTTCATATTCCTGTTGTCTCTTGACCAATCATGTAGGACTTTGAAACTTCAGCTGCTTGTAGGTCTTTTTAGACCACAGGTAACCTTCAGAATATTAAGCAAGTGATGCGTCTCATATGTTTCCTGTCTGTTCTGTCTTTTAGCAGTGACTATGCCATTGTTAGATTTAACTATTGTACAATATAGCCTATGTAAGAGAATACATATTCACATACTGAGTGACCTTGAGAGACCTTTTCAGTAGAGACAGAGGACAATGCAAGGGACCTCATGGCATAGACATATACAGTATTGTAATATATACAGTACCAGTCAAAAGTTTGGACACACCTACTCATTCAAGGGTTTTTCTTTATTTTTACTATTTTCTACATTGTAGAATAATAGTGAAGACATCAAAACTATGAAATAACACATATGGAATCATGTAGTATCCAGACATTTTCAACAAATCAAAATATATTTTATATTTGAGATTCTTCAAAGTAGCCACACTTTCCCTTGATGACAGCTTTGCACACTCTTGGCATTCCCTCAACCAGCTTCACCTGGAATGCTTTTCCAACAGTCTTGAAGGAGTTCCCACATATGCTGAGCACTTGTTGGCGTATAGCTGCAGAATACTGTGGTAGCCATGCTGGTTAAGTGTGCCTTGAATTCTAAATAAATCACCAACAGTGTCACCAGCAAAGCACCATCACACCTCCTCCTCCATGCTTCATGGTGGGAATCACACATGCGGAGATCATCCGTTCACCTACTCTGCGTCTCACAAAGACATGGCGGTTGGAACCAAAAATCTCAAATTTGGACTCATCAGACCAAAGGACAGATTTCCACCGGTCTAATGTCCATTTCTGGTGTTTCTTGGCCCAAGCAAGTCTCTTATTCTTATTGGTGTCCTTTAGTAGTGGTTTCTTTACAGCAATTCGACCACAAAGGCCTGATTCACGCAGTCTCCTCTGAACAGTTGATGTTGAGATGTGTCTGTTACTTGAACTCTGTGAAGCATTTATTTGGGCTGCAATTTCTGAGGCTGGTAACTCTAAGAACTTATCCTCTGCAGCAGCGGTAACTCTGGGTCTTCCTTTCCTGTGGCAGTCCTCATGAGAGCCAGTTTCATCATAGCGCTTGATGGTTTTTGCGACTGCACTTGAAGAAACTTTAAAAGTTATTGAAATGTTCCGAATTGACTGACCATGTCTTAAAGTAATGATGGACTGTCGTTTCTCTTTGCTTATTTGAGCTGTTCTTGCCATAATATAGACTTGGTCTTTTACCAAATAGGGCTATCTTCTGTATACCACCCCTACCTTGTACCAACACAACTGATTGGCTCAAACGCATTAAGAAGGGAAGAAATTCCACAAATTAACTTTTAACAAGGCACACCTGTTAATTGAAATGCATTCCAGGTGACTACCTCGTGAAGCTGGTTGAGAGAATGCCAAGAGTGTGCAAAGCTGTCATCAAGGCAAAGGGTGGCTATTTGAAGAATCTCAAATATAAAATATATTTTGATTTGTTTTAACACTTTTTTGGTTACTACATGATTCCATATGTGTTATTTCATAGTTTTGATGTCCTCACTATTCTACGATGTAGAAAATAGTAAAAATAAAGCAAACCCCTGGAATGAGTAGGTGTGTCCAAACTTTTGACTGGTACTGTATATAGATATTATAATGTACTGAATTTTGGTGCTGTGTGTTGTCCATGTAATTATTAAGCCAGGTGCACCGTATGCAACACCACATTGTATCTTAGCTGGTTTTCCCCTTTCATATTAAGTAGAGGGAATATGTAACAGTCATTGTAACATGTACTGTATTCTATTGCTGCGTTTTTAGAGCTAATGAATTTTGTGTAGATTGTGTAGAGTATTGTTACATTGCTTTTGTGGCAAATATATATGTCCTAGTTTTTCAGTAACACATGTTCCAATAATTATAAAAACCACTAAATATAAGAATTTAATAGATTAATCACTTTATTTATATCAAGAAAGTATATGTCTGAAATTGTTATCTATTCCATTTGTAATGTGCCCTTACATGTATTTATAATGCTACTGTGTTTTGAAAAAGCATATTAAAGGTATTTTAGTGTATTTGTGAACCAAAGAACGGTATACTTATAAATATATATATAAATACATCCCTTAATATAACCAATAGATGGATTAAGATATTTATATAAGAATATGTAACTCAGTCACCACCCTTAACCTTAGTGCAATCTATGTTGTGTAACTGGGATATGTCATTGTGAATCACATTGACTGAATGTTATAGCGTCACATGACTAGCTGTGGGAGGGAAGCTGAGCTCTGGCAGCGAATTTGCTGGTGCTTTAGGGCTTTATTCAATCTGTATCGCTGAAGCGTTACAGATTGTGCGATAGAAATTGAAAGGTAATTTCCCATTGAGCCGACATATGCAGCGTTTACCGTGAATGCAGTCTCCGCTATAACGCGGGAACATTGCCTTTAAATTTTAATCACGCTGTAATGCTGAACTTCCACGATACGGAATCAATAGAGCCCTTATTTAGTGAGAAGCACAATGCTAAACCATCTGGGGAAAATTTTTACTCTAGGGACAAAGGATTGTTTGTATTTTAACAGTGATGCATTTTAGAGCATTGACTGTTTTTAAGTATTTCACTTAATGAAGGGGGCCATTTAATTAAATATATAATCTTTCAAATCTATAAGCTAAGTCATGGATTTTTTGGTCTTTATATGATCCATGTGTGCACAATATTATCCCGTGAGAATCGACATGTTGTAAGAGACCAATTGTTTGTCATTGAGATGTTGACTTAAACAAAACAAATGTACCGTCATGATGATGATTTTGTTTCTGTGATAAGATTGATTGAATACATTCCTCAGTGAGTGGGATGGATGTCCCCTATCAAGGTAGGCACTTTAACCTCATACTATGTGCAGAGCATTACTGTATTATTTACAGCACTAATAAAAATCTCCGCTTTAAAACATTTTTGGAGCATTTCTTGCAGTTATTGTTAATGATGTCCAATGATCATCTGCAATCTCACTGGTCATCCCCAAAGCCAAAACCTCCTTTGGTCACCATGCCTTCCAGTTCTCTGCTGCAAATGACTGGAACAAACTGCAAAAATCTCTGAAGCTGGAGACACTTATCTCCCTCACTATCTTTAAGCATCAGTTGTCAGAGCAGCTTACCGATCACTGCACCTGTACACAGCTCATCTGTAATTAGCCCACCCAACTACCTCATCCCCATATTGTTATTTACATTGTTATTTATTTTGCTCATTTGCACCCCAGTATCTCTATTTGCACATCATCTTCTGCACATCTACAGTGAGGGAAAAAAGTATTTGATCCCCTGCTGATTTTGTACGTTTGCCCACTGACAAAGAAATGATCCGTCTATAATTTTAATGGTAGGTTTATTTGAATAGTGAGAGACAGAATAACAACAAAAAAATCCAGAAAAACGCATGCCAAAAATGTTATAAATTGATTTGCATTTTAATGAGGGAAATAAGTATTTGACCCCTCTGCAAAACGTGACTTAGTACTTGGTGGCAAAACCCTTGTTGGCAATCACAGAGGTCAGACGTTTCTTGTAGTTGGCCACCAGGTTTGCACACATCTCAGGAGGGATTTTGCCCCACTCCTCTTTGCAGATCTTCTCCAAGTCATTAAGGTTTCGAGGCTGACGTTTGGCAACACGAAACTTCAGCTCCCTCCACAGATTTTCTATGGGATTAAGGTCTGGAGACTGGCTAGGCCACTCCAGGACCTTAATGTGCTTCTTCTTGAGCCACTCCTTTGTTGCCTTGGCCGTGTGTTTTGGGTCATTGTCATGCTGGAATACCCATCCACGACCCATTTTCAATGCCCTGGCTGAGGGAAGGAGGTTCTCACCCAAGATTTGACTGTACATGGCCCCGTCCATCGTCCCTTTGATGCGGTGAAGTTGTCCTGTCCCCTTAGCAGAAAAACACCCCCAAAGCATAATGTTTCCACCTCCATGTTTGACGGTGGGGATGGTGTTCTTGGGGTCATAGGCAGCATTCCTCCTCCTCCAAACACGGCGAGTTGAGTTGATGCCAAAGAGCTCGATTTTGGTCTCATCTGACCACAACACTTTCACCCAGTTCTCCTCTGAATCATTCAGATGTTCATTGGTAAACTTCAGACGGGCATGTATATGTGCTTTCTTGAGCAGGGGGACCTTGCGGGCGCTGCAGGATTTCAGTCCTTCACGGCGTAGTGTGTTACCAATTGTTTTCTTGGTGACTATGGTCCCAGCTGCCTTGAGATCATTGACAAGATCCTCCCGTATAGTTCTGGGCTGATTCCTCACCGTTCTCATGATCATTGCAACTCCACGAGGTGAGATCTTGCATGGAGCCCCAGGCCGAGGGAGATTGACAGTTCTTTTGTGTTTCTTCCATTTGCGAATAATCACACCAACTGTTGTCACCTTCTCACCAAGCTGCTTGGCGATGGTCTTGTAGCCCATTCCAGCCTTGTGTAGGTCTACAATCTTGTCCCTGACATCCTTGGAGAGCTCTTTGGTCTTGGCCATGGTGGAGAGATTGGAATCTGATTGATTGATTGCTTCTGTGGACAGGTGTCTTTTATACAGGTAACAAGCTGAGATTAGGAGCACTCCCTTTAAGAGTGTGCTCCTAATCTCAGCTCGTTACCTGTATAAAAGACACCTGGGAGCCAGAAATCTTTCTGATTGAGAGGGGGTCAAATACTTATTTCCCTCATTAAAATGCAAATCAATTTATAACATTTTTGACATGCGTCTTTCTGGATTTTTTTGTGGTTCTTCTGTCTCTCACTGTTCAAATAAACCTACCATTAAAATTATAGACTGATCATTTCTTTGTCAGTGGGCAAACGTACAAAATCAGCAGGGGATCAAATACTTTTTTCCCTCACTGTATCACTCCAGTGTTAATACTAAATTATAATTGTAATTATTTTGCACTATGGCCTATTTATTGCCTTACCTCCATAACTTACTACATTTGCACACACTGTATATAGATTTTCTATTGTGTTATTGACTGTACGTTTTGTTTATTCCATATGTAACTCTGTGTTGTTGTTGTTTTTACTGCACTGCTTTGCTTTATCTTGGCCAGGTCAAAGTTGTAAATGAGAACTTGTTCTCAACTGGCTTACCTGGTTAAATAAAGGTGAAAAAATAAATACAAATAAATGCATCGTACTATATAAATATATCTGTGGCTATGAGTCTGGTTGATGAGTGAAATGGTTTGCTGTTTTTAATCCCATACTGTGTGCAGTAATATTCCCATAGCTACCTCTGGGGTCCTGTTTTTGGTGGCTGAATAATAAAAAGCCTTTTGGTGACAGACTTTATGGATCTCGGGTCAGCCATGGGGAACAGCAATGATGTGAGAGAAATTTGGAGATGATTTACCTCAGAAGACACTCAGCCTTTGCCACCCACCTTCCATCCATCATCAGAGGCAACTGAACGCAATCATCTCAACGGTACAGTGGCATGTTCAAATACTCTGCATTTACAACGTATGAATATCTCTGATAGCCCAAAAATGGAAGGTGCAATTCCACAGTATCAAAGTCCAGTATGGGCAGTAGAAATGAGCAATCCATGTATTGGTTTTTTCAACCATGGCCAATTAACTGATCAGCCTCCCACCCCACCAGGCCAAAGATCTGGTATGAGCAAATGTGTGTGTATTTCCAGTGCCTTGTCCAAATTCTCCAAAGAGTCTATGTGATTATCATTTCACAATCCTCACATGAATCACCCTGGAGGGGAGTTTTATTGGCTGATCATCTCACAGCTGAGCTTTCACGAGACCCTGCTGTGTACTCCACTCCTCTCATTAGTCACACTTTGAAGATATTTATCATAAAACGCATCACACTGTGCTCCCTTTACATTTTCTATCTCTCAGAGAAGCCAATATCAAGGCTCTGCCTGGGTAAGTTTTATCTGAATCCAGTCATACAGGAGCGGAGTTTTTCAGTGGTGCTAGGTGAGATACTACCCCCACCCCCCTTGTGAGACACTCCTCTCTGTTTCACGGTTCACTGCCATGATCATTATGGACTTGGATGTCATTGGATGTTTCGTAGAGTTACACAATATACAGGATTGGATAAATCACAGTCATAAGAGGGTAACAGAAATCATAAACCTTATTTTATTTGAATCAAAGTGTGTTAAACAAAGTGGTTAGTTGTTTGCATCAGCAATGGTGATAATATTGTCTGGGCTTAATTGAACTGATGCATAATTACAGAGCTAATTTGGAAGCAGGTGTCTGAGGCTCTTGAAATAATTGAAAGTAAATGAAAACGAAGGAGCCAGATTGAACTGCTGTACCTGAATCAGCTTTTGTATCACCCAATAATTGGCTCCTTTAGCTGTCACAGTCCAGTGACTAAGCAGAGACAAATCGCCTCCCACAGTAAGTTACATTCTCAACCTACACTGGAACATACAGTTGAAGTCGGAAGCTTACATACACTTAGGTTGGAGTCATTAAAACTTGTTTTTCAACCACTCCACACATTTCTTGTTAACAAACTATAGTTTTGGCAAGTCGGTTAGGACATCTGTTTTTCCAACAATTGTTTACAGACAGATTATTTCACTTATAATTCACTGTATCACAATTCCAGTGGGTCAGAAGTTTACATACACTAAGTTGACTGTGCCTTTAAACAGCTTGGAAAATTCCAGAAAAGGATGTCATGGCTTTAGAAGCTTCTGATAGGCTAACTGACATCATTTGAGTCAATTGGAGGTGTACCTGTGGATGTATTTCAAGGCCTACCTTCAAACTCAGTGCCTCTTTGCTTGACATCATGGGAAAATCAAAAGAAATTAGCCAAGACCTCAGAAAAAAATGTGTAGACCTCCACAAGTCTGGTTCATCCTTGAGAGCAATTTCCAAACGTTCATCTGTACAAATAATAGTACGCAAGTATAAACACCATGGGACTACGCAGCCGTCATACCTCTCAGGAAGGAGACGCGTTCTGTCTCCTAGAGATGAACGTACTTTGGTGCGAAAAGTGCAAATCAATCCCAGAACAACAGCAAAGGACCTTGTGAAGATGCTGTCCTATATCGACATAACCTGAAAGGCCGCCCAGCAAGGAAGAAGCCACTGCTCCAAAACCGCCATAAAAAAACCAGACTACGGTTTGCAACTGCACATGGGGACAAAGATCGTACTTTTTGGAGAAATGTCCTCTGGTCTGATGAAATAAAAATAGAACTGTTTGGCCATAATGACCATCATTATGTTTGGAGGAAAAAGGGGAACTTGCAAGCCGAAGAACACCATCCTAACCGTGAAGAACGGGGGTGGCAGCATCATGCTGTGGGGGTGCTTTGCTGCAGGAGGGACTGGTGCACTTCACAAAATAGATGGCATCATTAGGAAGGAAAATGATGTGGATATATTGAAGTAACATCTCAAGACATCAGTCAGGAAGTTAAAGCTTGGTCGCAAATGGGTCTTCCAAATGGACAATGACCCCAAACAAACTTCCACAGTTGTGGCAAAATGGCTTAAGGACAACAAAGTCAAGGTATTGGAGTGGCCATCACAAAGCCCTGACCTCAATCCTATAGAAAATGTGTGGGCAGAACTGAAAAAGCATGTGCGAGCAAGGAGGCCTACAAACCTGACAGTTACACCAGCTCTGTCAGGAGGAATGGGCCAAAATTCACCCAACTTATTGTGAGAAGCTTGTGGAAGGCTACCCGAAATGTTTGACCCAAGTTAAACAATTTAAAGGCAATGCTACCAAATACTAATTGAGTGTATGTAAACATCTGACCCACTGGGAATGTGATGAAAGAAATAAAGCTGAAATAAATCATTATCTCTACTATTATTCTGACATTTCACATTCTTAAAATAAAGTGGTGATCCTAACTGACCTAAAGCAGGGAATTTTTACCAGGATTAAATGTCAGGAATTGTGAAAAACTAAGTTTAAATGTACTGTACATATCAGCGCTTGGCCTCCCACACAATGCAAAATGTATCATCTCCAGAGCTATTTTAGCATTCCCAAGATTGTTTGAACAGAATTGTTTGAACAGAATGTCTGTCCATTTTGACTGAAACATGTAAGAGGAATATGTTCTAATTTACATTGTCTTGACATCACACCCTTTATACTGTAATCTAATTCATTTTTAAAGTGAACGGATCACAAATGCTTTGGAATAGCTCTCTGATATATATGGAACATAAAATAATAATTAATTGAATTTCACATTGCTACATCACCTTAACCACCAATCAGTAAGCCCATCAATTGCAATTACAAGCATTATTAAACTTTGAACAAGTCCAAAGCAGGTGTTTCAAAATAACAAGCATGGCTGATTTCCTCTCCATTTTCTCAGTCTCTGGGGGTAGACTGTCTCTGAACACCAGACTGTGAAATACCTGCTGTCTGACTCGCTGACCACCCTCCATTTCACACCATCCACAACTAAAGAGTATCCTAGTCCAACACACTGCCTATGAGGAGATGGTGGTCCTAAAGAGGCTTAGTTTTCATGTCCAACAGAAAATGAACCAACACCAAGGTACAATCTGACTTAAAGGCCCAGTGCAGTCTAAATTAAGTTTTCCTTATGTTTTGTATCATATTGTACAACAGCTGATTAAACTAACACTGTAAAGGTGTGAAGAAATTTGATCAGTGTTATTTACTGATAGTTACTTGTTAAAAATACAATCTACACAGGACTTTCTAATCAGCAGGTTTGGCATGGGTAGGGTTTTGGCTTGCCTGGTGACATCACCAGGCGGTGTAAGTTAATATAGACCCATTACAAAGAGAGTTTCAAACCTCTCTGCCAATAACAGCTAGTTTTCAGATTACATATCCCTTCCCCTATTTATACAATCTTTCCATCGATTTTGTGAGATATTGATTTGTGCTTCAGGGCTTAGTTGCAGTATCTTTCCTCCTAACCATAGCACAGTGAGTTTCCTCTCAACTGGGATCTCTTTGCACCTCCAGCGTCCTCATGTGGTCAATGAGGTCCCAGACGTTCTCCCCACAATGGGGTTCTCCCCCTATCCCCTCTCAGCTGTAAAGCTCTCCTCTCATATATATCCATGAGTCTAGTCATTGGGTTCCTGATCTGCCAGATCTATCTTCCCCCCCTGGGAATCACTGCCACATTAGGCTCCTGATAGATACTGACATTCCCATTGTGTGCGGCTAGTCTAATGAAATGGTGATGATGATGATATTGATGGAGGCTCATTGCCACGCCACCCCCTTTTGACTCTCTCTCTCTCTCTCCAGCACGCACACACACACACGCACGCACACACAATCCATGCCTCAAATCCAAACATCTTCGCCAAGTGAAGAGGAGTGTATTATTTAAATCACCATAGTTTATTCATTTAATCTTTTGCAAATATACAAACATGGCAGTAAATCTCTAAAGGGTGTTTTAGCAGTGATGGTAACAATGACATTAATGATAAAACTGGGAGCCTTGGCCTTTCACTCCTAAAGCAATGATAATAGTTCACAATTATCTAAATAGCCTCCTCTTATTGACCTCGTGGTTCACTCCCAGTGCAAGGCTGGATCTGTCTTGGCAGAAAGCAAATGTATAAATGGAAGAATTAACAATGCATCGACAGCAACTTGCTCATCTCTCCGGCTATAGTGTCTGAACTCCTAATGGGGCTCTTGTTAAAGTTGAAAGACTGCTAGTAAATGTCTCTCTTGGACAGTTTCTAAAGGCAATTAGCGTTTGCCAAGAGCAATTACACTGCAGCCAGGCCCTGCATGCTGATTACCATCATGTGCTTTAGAGGAACAAGACGACCCACAGAATGTGCAGTGCTCAGCCTCACTCTAACATGGTTCATTGTTTCTAACATGAGGAGGGCTGACACTGCCAGGGTACTGCACGTATCCTGATTATGAGCCATGAACTGGCCGGGCAGGGAACACAGAGTCAGTGGTTGAAATTAAAATAATAAACAGTCTGTGTGATAAACATTTCACCAGCAGGTACCTGTACTGAACTGTCAGCTAAACACTGACTTTTTTCCCCCTCTCTGAGGAGCACTTTATCTCTGCCTCCCAGCACAGTATGTCTGTAAGATTATACAGCTTCTCTAACCACAGGCTCCCTTTATTTTGACAGTTTTCTCTTCCCCGGGGTAATGACCTGTCACAGAGGATTCATTAAATTTATGTCATTAAAATACAAACCCACTGCAGTGCACAATTCAATTCATTTTTGCACTCAGCTTGATTATGACTGCAATCACAAAGCTTTGTCAGAATGCATTTGGAAGGCTCTCATAAGCTTCACAACTGGACTACAAGCAGAGAGCCAAAGCCAGACAGGAAGGAGATAATGGCTGGCGAGCACAGTTCTGGAAGGTCCATCCGCCATCATGACAGGCTGGGGCCAGGCTGTTGGTGTGGTCAGCATGGCAACCCAGAGAAGAGAGCTGTTTGCCATGTGCTGCACGCTGAAGGATCCAACACGTTGACTGCCAAGTTTAACCCAGAGGGGTAATGTTTTTGCTCTGCTCTAAATAGTATTTTAAACATTGCCATAATGTTAAATATTGGTCATCTGATCTATGTACATACTCATTTTCTTGCCCAGATTGTTGCCAGTTCATAAGTCAAATATACTCATTTTGTCACGATCGTCATTCATAGAGGAGGACCAAGGCGCAGCGTTGAATGCGAACATTTTATTTATTAGAATGATCACACGATCAAAACAACAAAACGAAACGTGACGTCCCTGGTTACATAAACAAACCAACACGGAACAAGAAACCACAAATAATGAATGCCTAACGGCTACCTAAGTATGACTCCCAATCAGAGACAACGAGCTACAGCCGTCTCTGATTGGGAGCCACCCTGGCCAACATAGATATACAACAACTAGAACATAAACAAATGAAAACTCACACCCTGGCTCAACATACTAGAGTCCCCGGAGCCAGGGCGTGACAGTACCCCCCCCTAAAGGCGCGGACTCCGACCGCGCCAACCAAATACAACAGGGGAGGGACCGGGTGGGCACTCCGCCTCGGCGGCGGATCCGGCTCCGGACATGACCCCCACTCCTTCTCTAACCCCCCAAAGTACCCCTGGTCCGGTCTGGCCCTGCTGACCAGAGCTGAACTGAACACTGGTGGAGCGGATTGCTCTAGCTCCGGCGTGACGCAGCACCTGACCGGTGCCGGACCCGCCACCGGTGGAACAGGCACGGGCCGTGCCGGACTGACGACGCACACCACTGGCTTGGTGTGGGGAGCAGGAGCGGGCCGAGCCGGGCTGACGAAACGCACCACTGACTTGGTGCGGGGAGCAGGAGCGGGCCGGACCGGGCTGACGAAGCGCACCACTGACTTGGTGCGGGGAGCAGGAACGGGCCGTGCCGGGCTGACGACGCGCACCACTGACTTGGTGCGGGGAGCAGGAATGGGCCGGACTGGGCTGGCGACGCGCACCACAGACTTGGTGCGGAGAGCAGGAACGGGCCGGACAGGGCTGACGAAACGCACCACAGACTTGGTGCGGGGAGCAGGAATGGGCCGGACTGGGCTGGCGACGCGCACCACAGACTTGGTGCGGAGAGCAGGAACGGGCCGGACAGGGCTGACGAAACGCACCGTAGACTTGGTGCGAGTGGCAGGAACAGGCCGGACCGTACTGGGAACACACACCACTGGCCCTACGTGGGGATCAGGAACAGGCCGGACCGGACTGGCAACACACGCCAGTACCTCTCGCCGTGCCTCTACATCTTCCACCCCCTCTTCGACCAGTGGGCCCCGTAACCTGGCGGCCTCCTCTGCCAATCCGCTGGGCCGCTCTGCCGCGGTCTCCTGCTGGCCCGTCGTCCACGGCGTTAGCCCCCCCCTAAAAAATTTCTGGGCGTCTCCCCTACCCGTGGACCAGGTCTCCATGTCCCTCGCCAGCCTTTCGCCCTTCTGCCACAATGTCAAGCCCTTCTCTTCCTCACTCGGCTTGACCCAGTCGAGGAGGCGAAGGAGATCTGTTAGGGATCTCCCTGGCGATGGCTCCTGGACACGCTGCTTGGTCACATCTTGGTGGTTTCTTCTGTCACGATCGTCATTCATAGAGGAGGACCAAGGCGCAGCGTTGAATGCGAACATTTTATTTATTAGAATGATCACACGATCAAAACAACAAAACGAAACGTGACGTCCCTGGTTACATAAACAAACCAACACGGAACAAGAAACCACAAATAATGAATGCCTAACGGCTACCTAAGTATGACTCCCAATCAGAGACAACGAGCTACAGCCGTCTCTGATTGGGAGCCACCCTGGCCAACATAGATATACAACAACTAGAACATAAACAAATGAAAACTCACACCCTGGCTCAACATACTAGAGTCCCCGGAGCCAGGGCGTGACACATTTCTTTTACAGGCTTCAGTGTTTAGCATTAGTAGTATTGACATTCCCAAACTTTTTGGGTCCTTCTTCAGTAATATACACCATACAAATGTTGACTCTCACAAAACGTCCAAGTCTGTGTCCTGAAAACTCCCCAGAGGTTACAGAGTATATTTTATTGTACTGTAACAATAGATTTTCATGTACACTAAGAAAAGTAGATTTCCTAGTCCAGACTTGCATTGTAAATTACTTGGAGGACTGAATGGATATAAATCTGTGACAGCCACATAGAGCGGCCCTGAGAGGAGTGATGATTGCAGGGACTTAAGGTGTCAGCAAGCCACGAGTGAAATACTGAGTTTATTTATTTACTCCTAGTAGGATAGTGTCACTGTAGACAGAGAATTATTCAGTGATTAAAAGTAATAGAGACAACAATTCTAATATCACAAATGTAATACTGTAGCAAAATATATTAATCATATGTATAAATCAGATATTATTACCATAGTACTGAATTAAATTGTAAATTCAGTATGCACATACAAGCACACATATGGTATTAATTTCTGACCAGGAATGCAGATTAAGCATTCTTTAATTCTTACAGTTTGTTATCAGAGTCAGTGATAAATAACCCATGGTGATGATATTTCAACATACTACTCATAGGAGGCCAGTATGATTCTTGTCCTCCCAGCCTTGAAAGCATTATCGACAGAGACCATTTTCAACATAATGTTAAAGGATGAGGGCAGATAATGACTATTTCCTTCTAGTCTATGATGGTGTAGTGCTTTGAAGTGGGGGTAATTTGGCCTCAAAACCAGAGCATAAAGGGATCCTTCCGCTTGGGAGATTTTTATCCCAGTATGATACATTTTCCCCCTTACAATGGCAAAAGGCCAGTGAGATTTTTACAACCACAGTTTGTAGAGGCCTAGTGTAACATATAGTACAGTAAGCTATATCCTTGAATCCTTTCATATATCTCCTTCTTTGTAAGAGAAAAAATAGGCTAAGCTTAATTTTAAAGTCAATGTATTTGCTTAATCAATACCGGTATATGAATATATTTTTTACAATACAAATAAATGTAATTGATATAGAGGTTATAGAAGGTTTCATATCGATTAGTAGGCCCAATCTCTGATATTGAGAGATTCACTTCACTATGAGTCGGACGAGAGGGATTTGCTCCAGACACCCGACAGGGCTCTCATCCCCGTCATTCGCAGTAGAAAGAAAAGGAGATATCGCGGAAGGAGATCGGGGTGCCTGGTAAGGAGCTGGCGACGAGTGGCTAATCTGCCTTTGCCATCGATACTATTGGCCAATTTACAATCGCTTGATAATAAAGTGGACGAACTACAAGCACGTATATCCTACCAACGGGACATTAAAAACTGTAATATGTTTCACAGAGTCGTGGCTGAACGAAGACATGAATAACATACAGCTGGCGGGTTATACACTGTATCGGCAGGATAGAACAGCAGCCTCTGGTAAGACAAGGGGTGGCGGTCTATGTATATTTGTAAACAACAGCTGGTGCACGATATCTAAGGAAGTCTCAAGGTTTTGCTCGCCTGAGGTAGAGTATCTCATGATAAGCTGTAGACCACACTATCTACCAAGAGAGTTTTCATCTATATTATTCGTAGCTGTCTATTTACCACCACAAACCGATGCTGGCACTAAGGCCGCACTCAATGAACTGTATACGGCCATAAGCAAACAGGAAAACACTCATCCAGAGGCGGCGCTCCTAGTGGCCGGGGACTTTAATGCAGGGAAACTTAAATCCATTTTACCTCATTTCTACCAGCATGTTAAATGTGCAACCAGAGGGAAAAAAACTCTAGACCACCTTTACTCCACACACAGAGACGCATACAAAGCTCTCTCTCGCCCTCGTTTTGGCAAATCTGACCATAATTCTATCCTCCTGACTCCTGCTTACAAGCAAAAACGAAAGCAGGAAGCACCAGTGACTCGGTCAATTAAGAAGTGGGCAGATGAAGCAGATGCTAAGCTACAGGACTGTTTTGCTAGCACAGACTGGGATATGTTCCGGTATTCTTCCGATGGCACTGAGGAGTACACCACATCAGTCACTGGCTTCGTCAATAAGTACATCAATGACGTCGTCCCCACAGTGACTGTCCGTACATACCCCAACCAGAAGCCATGGATTACAGGCAACATCCGCACTGAGCTAAAGGGTAGAGCTGCCGCTTTCAAGGATGTGGCAGGGCTTGCAAACTATTACAGACTACAAAGGGAAGCACAGCCGCGAGCTGCCCAGTGACACGAGCCTACCAGATGAGCTAAATTACTTCTATGCTCGTTTCGAAGCAAGTAACACTGAAACATGCATGAGTGCATCAGCTGTTCCGGACGACTGTGTGAACACACTCTCCGTAGCCGATGTGAGTAAGACCTTTAAACAGGTCAACATTCACAAGGCCGCAGAGCCAGACGGATTACCAGGACGTGTACTCCGAGCATGCGCTAACCAACTGGCAAGTGTCTTCACTGACATTTTCAGCCTCTCCCTGTGTGAGTCTGTAATACCAACATGTTTCAAGCAGAGCACCATAGTCCCTGTGCCCAAGAACACTATGGTAATCTGCCTAAATTACTACCGACCCGTAGCACTCACATCTGTAGCCATGAAGTGCTTTGAAAGGCTGATCATGGCTCACATCAACACCATTATCCCAGAAACTCTAGACCCACTCCAATTTGCATACCGCCCCAACAGATCCACAGATGATGCAATCTCTATTGCGCTCCATACTGCCCTTTCACACCTGGACAAAAGGAACCCCTATGTGAGAATGCTATTCATTGACTACAGCTCAGCGTTCAACACCATAGTGCCCTCAAAGCTCATCACTAAGCTAAGGACTCTGGGACTAAACACCTCCCTCTGCAACTGGATCCTGGACTTCCTGACGGGCCACCCCCAGGTGGTAAGGGTAGGTAACAACACATCCGCCACGCTGATCCTCAACACGGGGGCCCCTCAGGGGTGCGTGCTCAGTCCCCTCCTGTACTCCCTGTTCATTCATGACTGCATGGCCAGGCACGACTCCAACACCATCATTAAGTTTGCAGATGACACAACAGTGGTAGGCTTGATCACCGACAACGATGAGACAGCCTATAGGGAGGAGGTCAGAGACCTGGCCATGTGGTGCCAGGTTAACAACCTCTCCCTCAACGTGATCAAGACAAAGGAGATGATTGTGGACTACAGGAAAATAAGAGGACCGAGCACGCCCCCATTCTCATCGACGGGGCTGTAGTGGAGCAGGTTGAGAGCTTCAAGTTCCTTGGTGTCCACATCACCAACAAACTAACATGGTCCAAGCATGGGCGGTGTGTTCAATAGGGCGATATGGGCGACGCACTGCCAAACGGGAAAAGGAAGGGATTTTTTTTCTAATCAATTATATCACGGCAACAGTAGTTCAGTGTTCACGTCTGATCTGCCAGCCACTAAATGTCCAATCAGGCTAAAGTCGTGCTTCAAATGTCCCCGCCCGTTTTGGGGCGATTTCAGTCAGGTTGAAAATCGCCCAGAAGTCTCTCATAGCCTCTAATGTAAAATATTTTTTTTTCAAATTTCAGAGCTTTCAATACAATCTCTATGGGTTTCTGAGGGCTTGCACTTACGCGCTTTCGTCATACGTAACGTAACCATGAACGTAACTAAGAAAATAGCGGGTAGCAGCATCAATCAATTCACGTACTACTATCAAGATGGCTATAGCGTTCAGTGCAACTCGATTGTCTCTTTGAAAGAAGTTCACATCAAAGAGACAACCACAAAGTGCAGGAGCGCTTTTTTGAGTTCCTTCCCATCTCGGAATCAACCTCAGTCTCAATCGCCAGTGTGCTTTTGGAGAGACTGAACTGTCTTTTTGCCGACGACGTGAAAGTCAAACTCATTGCGCAAGCTTACGATGGAGCCAGTGTGATGAGGCGAGAGAAGGCAAAAGGTGCGTGAGCATTTCAAGAATGGCCATTACGTGCATTGCTATGCGCATCAGCTGAATTTGATCATGCAGCAAGCTAAAAAGTAACTAGTAAACTAGTCCTCAGCATGCCTGATTTCAATGAGAAAGTCATTGACCGCTTTGCTGCATTGAAAGAGAGAAGAGAACAGTTTCAGTACAAGTAATGTAGCCTCTCTCTCTCTTTGTCCCTCCCTGTCTGTCTCTTTAACACACACACGCCCAAATCAGTTCACAGTTGATGTTGTTTAAAATAGTTATTTTTCATTTTTAAAAAAGTAAACAATTTTTTTTACAAATCTATACAATTGGCCAGAATATGGTTGTTCATATTTACAAAGCCATACAGATAGCTGTGTTTACCTTTTCTATAAATTATTTTCAAATTCTGTTTTCAGGCAAAATGTCTATCACTGTTCATTTTCACAAATCTATACAAGAGGGCAGAATATGGAAGTCTATAAAAATTTCTTATTACCAATAACTTGCATCAATGTTTTCAGTAGCCTCTATCAAAAGCTCCTGCTTGCTCAGGTGCACATATTTCCAATTCAACCATGAGGCCTTTTTGAAGCAAGTAATGTGTATATCAGTATTGACTTATATGCTGCCCCTGTCTTCATGTTGTTGCTGGACATATCTTTTTTAAAATGTGTGTAGGTCACCTAAATCATCAGAAAAATTGCCCCCCCTGAGAATGTTTTCAGGAGCCGCCACTGGGTCCAAGCACACCAAGACAGTCGTGAAGAAGGCCCGACAAAACCTATTCCCTTTAAGGAGACTGAAAAGATTTGGCATGGGTCCTCAGATCCTCAAAAGGTTCTACAGCTGCACCATTGAGAGCATCCTGACTGGTTGCATCACCGCCTGGTATGGCAACTGCTCGGCCTCCGACCGCAAGGCACTACAGAGGGTAGTGCGTATGGCCTAGTACATCACTGGGGCCAAGCTTCCTGCCATCCAGGACCTCTATAACAGGCGGTGTCAGAGGAAGGCCCTAAAAATGGTCAAAGACTCCAGCCACCCTAGTCATAGACTGTTCTCTCTGCTACTGCACGGCAAGCGGTACCGGAGCGCCAAGTCTAGGTCCAAGAGGCTTCTAAACAGCTTCTACCCCCAAGCCATAAGACTCCTGAACATCTAATCAAATGGCTACCCAGACTATTTGCGTTCTATTTGCTACCCAGACAGAACTCTGAACAACTTTATTTCATGATATCATACAACTTTATTTTATATGATAAGACCTGCATCACAGAGCTATTCAATTATGTATTCATTAACCCAATGAGTCCCACTGCGACGCCAGCTCGATTTGGGCTACTAACCCCTTTTGAACACCATTAGTCTGTGTGATTAACAGGGGCTGAGCTAGAGCAGTGTTTGTGAGACAAGGGCGGATCCCGAAGGGGCCTGGGGCCGGGTCTTTTTACAAAAAACATTTGTAGAATCCGAGCTACAAACTATTAAAAGCTTGTTGTGGAAATCCTACACAGGGACACTCAAAGTAAATATTAAATTAATCATCCTTTATTGTCAGCGCGCTGGAGAGGTTCCAACCTACTCAATGAACCAAGTACACATGTCGATCAGGAGCTCTAACGGGGCAGTCCCGTTAGTTCCCTTATATATTGGTTACAGAGACGTTACATAGGCATAGTTCATAGGGTTGGTTCCGACATGTGTCTGACACCGTCTCCTATCTTAACTTAAAGAACATATTCTGGGCGTTCTGCCAGATGGTCCTAAGGAGGAGGTCAATGCAAGAACCAAGGATTGTTTATGACACCAAAGACAAGATTCACATTTTCAAGACTGTTTCTTCACAAAGTAAAATGTCCTTTACAAGTTATTTATGAAAAGCTGAGACTCTCAAAAATACGCACATGTAACATGTTTTGCTCAATGACGCTCACAAGCTACACAAGAGTCGTTAAAGGTAAGGGGTTATTCTACATAGGCGATCATAGGAAATCCAAGGACATAGTGTCTATAATTAAGTGATAATGCCCGAGAAGCCAGTGTTTGGATGATATATTGGCACGGGTGTTGTTAGGCCCGAGACGAAGTTGACATATTTTCATTAAAAACGTTATTTTGATGAATTTATTCATACTATTTCATCCTTCCACAAGATATAGTCCCGACACAAATCTAGGGTTGCTACCCAAGCTAGCTGGTCGTTCGTTCTATCGGTTCGGTTGCCAGAGACGCGACCCAGTCATTTGTTCTAGATGTTCCATTGCCATACTGGCTGGCAATGTTCTTATCCCTTGCTTGCTAGCTAGCCAACTACAGCTGCATTTGTTTAAGCTGTTTTCTAGTGACATTTATTTGGATACATCCATAACAATGAGCTAATGAGGCACGATTTCACCTGGCATAGAAAATGTGCTCTTTCGTCAGGACACTGTTGTTCAGAGGAGCTAGCCAACAACACAGCTAACACAATCACTTCAAACTGAAGCTGGAAAGACTGCAAACTAGCTGCACTTTGTTTCATTTGACCTTTTTTTCAATTGACATTTCTTTGTATATATCCATAAAAATGATGCCAGCTGACTCATGATTTCGACTGGCTGAGAAACGCTGCCTACCTGTCTGTCTCGTTCCGACTCCCGACACGTTCATTATTACTATGGGACAGCTGGAGATCGAGTTTGAATATTGAAAGAATGTTGCAAATGTCAGAGAGACAGACAGCAAGGTTTATACAAATTTCCGCTGTTGAAAACGAAATGTTAGTCTAAAGGAAATGTGAGATAATGTCTAGATGCTTTCTATAGTGGAGATAAAGTTAATAAATTGCCTGGCTGGGCTGATGAGGCAGTGGATTGCGCAGTCAGATGGAACAGTGTAAATAGACATTTTAACATCATAGATTTAGCCGGTGGTAACTTGTGGAATAGACACCGGCTGGAATGTGATTTTAACCAATCAGCATTCAGGATTAGACCCACCCGTTGTATAATACTGTATTAAGCTCACATAGTTTCTGTCACAAACTCCACACAGTTGTCACTGACTAGTTTGATATTAATTTCCCACTGAGCAAATCATTTATGTACTTACAGTCTTCATATAAATCAATTTTTATCAGGTTTCTGCTTTGGTGGACCTTATTTTTTAAATTGACATTTGTCAATAAAACTCATGAATGTCAAATTATTTTGTGTTCTATTTATAGCCCTGGCTGTCCTGAAAAGAAAATGGTAAAACAATTAATTGTGAGGCTAAATATAAGGGCTGGATGATAAATGAAAGTCAGATAAATGAAAAGCTGATTTTTGGTGGGGTCTGTTGACTAATAAGGTTTATCTGTTTGTGCAAGCCACGTTCCTTATGGCTTACCTCAGCCTCGTCCACTCCTGCTCTGAGATGATAACAATATGCCATGCTCCTTCCAGTGTTGGTATTGGACAGCACCACCCAGCACCTATGGCATCAACAACGATGTTGTTGTTTTAATTTACAATGTTTGGTTGCCGCCCCAATGAACAAAGGCACTGCTACAGTTTGTTGAGGAAAACACATTACATTTATGTCGTCTATCATCCAACTGTTCAACATGAAATTCCTTTCTCATCAAAAGTAAGACCTGGAACATGACGGAATATGTGAGACAGATTGATAAGGCTCCACATGGCATGCCTGTTTGTGATGATTCCCCGATCATGCGCTAGACACCATAGCATACACTGCTATCTTCAGCTACACTCTTATTCTAAAACATGGAAAATAGCCAATGCAGGGTCATTTAACCTCCTATGCCCTTAACATGACCAGTTTTTTCTTTAGAGTAACCTTAAAATAAGAGCATTCAAAATTGCATAAGTGCATAGCACAGTTTTTAAACCCCGAGGTACAACATCGGGAGACTTCCGGGAACGCTTGTGATACAGACCAAAAAGACCAGGCCGGGGTTTGGGGAGTCAATTAGAGAGAGAAAAGTATACAAAAAACACACTGAACACAAATGGTAGAGGAAAGATACAAGGTTTTAGTATATTTTTGTATTTTTTATGATGCCAGAAACTCTCTCTTACAGTGTACCGGAAGTGTGGCTATGTAGGCAATCTTGTCTCTCTTTAGCATCACCCCGGAACAGGAAGAAAATGTTAGCTACTGTGGCTAGCCAGCTACACTGATTTATTCGCCAGAAAAACATCCAGGGTTTGAGGAGACATGGGGGGTGCACAGAGCATTGAAATACCTGGAGGAGGATCCGAAGGTTATCACGTCCTCAGAGTATGTATCTTTACTAGCATGCTAAACCACGAGCTGTAACTGGGCTAGTTGAAAATGGGAACACAACACAGAAATGCTTGTCATGACTGAATTATGATGATAATGTTGTTGCGGTCTTCAGGTTGCTGTAGCATGTCAGTGTGTATTTTAGGGGCTTCCTATGAGTAATTCATCACGTTGTCGTTCAGAAAACAAACTATGTGTAGTCTAACCAATTAAACAGAGCAATGTCTGACGAGTGAAAACTTGCTAGCTAGCTAACGTTAGTTACCTATAGCCAGCCATGACGCTAGATCATCACTTGACTCGAGCAACCGGTCTGTCAATGTGCAGTGACGGGGGTGGGATGTCCTTTCAATTCAGAACACATTTGCAAAGGGCGTTGCACCTGTGTGTTAGTAGTAAAAGTGTGGTCATTGAATGTTTAAAGGCAATATGAATTGAGCAGAATTCATATAAACCTCCTGTCTCAATTTGCAGGTGCAAGATAATTCCCCTGGGCATCGTGCAGGATTGGAACCATTCTTTGACTTTATTATTTCCATCAGTGACACAAGATTGGTAAACTGTCATTTCTCGAATTATCTACATCCTGAAGCTGTCAGATCCCATTGCAGCTCAACTGTTTTCAAAGCCAGGGATACAAGACAACCTATAGGTGGACTAACTTTGTTTACAGATGATGATGCACTTTAACATCTGCTAACGTCTTAATTTTTGGCAGAACAAAGATGATGACACATTAAAAGACTTGCTGAAGGTGAATGTGGAAAAACCCATCAAGATGCTGGTATACAGCAACAAGACTCTTGAGCTGAGGGAGGCAACAGTCACACCCAGCAACATGTGGGGAGGTCAGGGGCTGCTGGGTATCAGCATCCGATTCTGCAGCTTTGAAGGAGCCAATGAGAATGTGTGGCATGTTCTGGTGAGTGAATCGCCTTGCAGTTTAGCGCTGCATACATGAATAATTGTAAAACTGGAAATGTGTTGATGTGTAATGATGTGAAGCCTTGCAGTGACCCGATATACAGTGCAGTGAAAACGTATTTGCCTCCTGTCTGATTTTCTCTATTTTTGATATTGAATGTTATCAGATCTTCAACCAAAACCTATATTAAATAAAGGGAACCTGAGGTTACAAATATCAAAAATATATACTTATTTTATTGATTTAATTAACACCCAATTCCCCTGTGTGAAAAAGTAATTGCCACATTACACTCTAACTGGTTGTGCCACCTTTAGCTGCAATGACTCCAACCAAACACTTCCTGTAGTTGTTGATCTGTCATGTCACTGTGGAGGAATTTTGGCCCACTCTTGCATGCAGAACTGCTTTAACTCAGTGACATTTGTGGGTTTTCAAGCGTGAACTGCTTGTTTCAAGTCCTGCAACAACATCTTAACATCAGTGTGTGTTTTGGATAATTGTCTTGCTGCATGACCCAGCTGCGCTTCAGCTTCAGCTCATAGACGGATGGCCTGACATTCTCCTGTATAATTATCTGATACAGAGCAGAATTCATGGTTCCTTCTATTAAGGCAAGTCGTCCAGGTCCTGAGGCAGCAAAGCATCCCCAAACCATCACACTACCACCACCATGCTTGACCGTTGGTATGAGGTTCTTACTGTGGAATGCAGTGTTTGGTTTTCGCCCGGCATAATGGGACCCATGTCGTCCAAAAAGATGACTCAAGTTTGCCAAAAAGCACCTGGAAGCACCTAGATGATCAAGACTCCTCATACCAACGGTCAAGCATGGTGGTGGTAGTGTGATGGTTTGGGGATGCTTTGCTGCCTCAGGACCTGGACGACTTGCCTTAATAGAAGGAACCATTAATTCTGCTCTGTATCAGAGAATTCTACAGGAGAATGTCAGGCCATCCGTCTGTGAGCTGAAGCGCAGATGGGTCATGCAGCAAGACAATTATCCAAAACACACAATCAAATCTACATGAAAATGGCTAAAAAGCAAGACATTTGAAGTTTTGGAATGGACTAGTCAAAGTCCAGACCTAATCCCAATTGAGATGTTGTGGTAGGACTTGAAACGATCAGTTCATGCTTGAAAACCAACAAATGTCGCTGAGTTAAAGCAGTTCTGCATGCAAGAGTGGGCCAAAATTCCTCCACAGCAATGTGAGAGACTGATCAACAACTACAGGAAGCATTTGGTTGCAGTCATTGCAGCTTAAGATGGCACAACCAGTTAATGAGTGTAAGGGGGCAATTACTTTTTCACACAGGGGCATTGGGTGTTGCATAATTTTGTTTATGAAATAAGTGTGTAATTGTTGTGTTATTTGTTTACTCAGGTTCCCTTTATCTAATATGTAGGTTTTGGTTGAAGATCTGATAACGTTCAGTATAAAAAATATGCAAAATTAGAAAGGGGGCAAATAGTTTTTCACAGCACTGTATTTATAATATCGGTCTGTATTTTATTTCTTGTCCTCAGGAAGTGGAGCCAAATTCTCCTGCAGCCCTGGCTGGTTTGAGACCACACACTGACTACATCATAGGTGGAGACACTGTCATGAACGAGGTGTGTGGGATGCCTTTCTTTAGTGTCATTTCAATGATGTTCTCCCTACACTAAGCTGTTGATGTAGTGTTTGACTGGTTTTTGTCTGGATTTTTCCCCACAGCCTGAGGATCTCTTCTCCCTCATTGAAACGCATGAAGGGAAAGGGCTTAAGTTGTATGTGTATAACACTGACACGGACAACTGTCGGGATGTGGTCATCACTCCAAACTCTGAATGGGGTGGAGAGGGCAGGTAAGGCATTGACATTTTGGTAATTCATTTAGCTGATATACCTATAGGCTACCACGTAGCACACTCATTCTCTCTGCCCTAAAGCCTAGGCTGTGGGATTGGCTATGGCTACCTGCACAGGATACCCACACAGACATTTGAAGAGGGTAAGAAGATCAGTATCCCTGGACATATTCAAAGTGAACCAGTTTCCCCACTCAAGGATGGCTTCACAGAGGTAAGACATTTTTCTAAATGATCTACTAATTTTCACTCCCAATACCTGCCAGTCACATGAGGGAATTTGTATACAATGAAAATATTCTACAGCTGGGGCTTCCCGAGTGGCACAGCGGTCTAAGGCAGTGCTAGAGGCGTCACTACAAATCCGGGTTCAATCCCGGCTATGTCGCAGCTCGCCACGACTGGGAGACCCATGAGGCGGCGCACATTGGCCCAGCGCTGTCTGGTTTAGGGGAGGATTTGGCCGGCTGGGATGTCCTTGTCCCATCGCACTCTAGCAACTCCTTGTGCCGACTTCGGTCGCCAGCTGTACGATGTTTCCTCCGACACATTGGTGCGGCTGGCTTCCAGGTTAAGCGAGCAGTGTGTCAAGAAGCAGTGCGGCTTGGCGGGGTCGTGTTTCGGAGGACGCATGGCTCTCGGCCTTTTGCAGCGATGGGACAAGACTGTAACTACCAATTGGATATCACGAAATTGGGGTAAAAAGTACCCCAAAAAAGAATATTCTACAGCACCAGGTGTTGATCCCAGTTTTCATTTGTTCCTTAGGTTCAGCTCTCTGCTGTCAGTCCTCAACCTGCAGTGCCTTCTGCTCCTACTGGGTTGGAACAAAATCTCTTTGACCTGTCAGTCAGCTCAGCTCCTCCCACTGTCCCGAGCGCTCTACAAACAGGTATGCTAGGTATCACTACTTTTCATTTAGACGCATATTGCTTACTGACTTGATATCACCAAGTAAGAGATTAGTTATTACAATCGATTGTCTCTTTGTCCAAGGAGTACCTACTGTGCCATTGTTGCCTAGCCAAGTCAGCCCCCTGCTAAGCACTGTACCTCCAGTCATACCTGCTACCATGTTAGCAGGTCAGTGTTAGACACGGTTCTAGTTTGGGACAATATGATGCTGCATGTATTATTTGCATGTGGCTTTGTGTATTTCATTATGTTCATATTTCCTGCACAGGTCTAATGTCGTTACCCGGAGGCCTACCTCCCCTTCACAAACTGGCAAATTTCAATTTCACTTTACCAGACTTGGGCACTGTGTCGTTACCAGGAGGGATGCCACCAGCAGGTAATGTCAATGTTTTCAAGATTCTTTGATGGTTTTTAAGATGTAAGTTTATGGATATTTGTATACTACTGTCAGTAATATTCCTGTATTGCTGAAACTTTCCCCGTCTTCCTCAGGTTTCCCTCCATTGGCCCCTCTTCCTCTCCTGAACCTATCCATGCTCAACTCCCAGCTGCCTTTGGTCCCAGGGGTAACTCTGCCTCCATCTGAGTTCACACTCCCAGACACCCTCATCCTGGACGCAACATCCTTCTCCAGCGCCCCAGTGGTCAGTGACACATTGACAGAAACACTCCTCCCTACACCAGTAGCTTCCTCTAAACCTAGAGAAGCACCAGTGACCTGACTCCTCCTAGCAAAGAACCATTTACCAACAAGATCTACTGTATTTAAAACTCAACAAGAAAGAATCTTGAAACACTCCTTGTTGTACTCCAGAACTATGGCGGCGTCCCCAATTATCCACCCTTTTCCAGAAGTGTGTATATTTTCACACTTCCTGTTGTGGATTTACAAGCATTGGATTGGTGTAATCATTGGCTAGAGAAGTTTCCACCATTGTTAAATCCATGATGGGGAGTGTACACAAGTGCACACTGGGAAAAGGTTGGAGAATTTCTGAAGAAAGGGTCTTCAGAAGAACAATGGGCGGTCAGAAATATGAGAATTATTGTGTGAGAGATCCGCTTTAGCCTGTTGTAATGCAGAATAATGTCTTTATTTTTTGTTGTACAAAAAAGTACTAAAACAATATGAATGAAAGTGTGTAATTGAAACATCCCTTTCTTGATTAAATGGATGTATTTTTCTCATCTACTGCGTTGACTTCTCATACTTCCGCCTCAGTTCTGTAGTTTTTGGTTGGTGTAAAAATGAAGGTGCTTTACTTCTGAAAACCACAGGGTGTCGGTGTAGGACCACAATGAAATGTGACTATGGGAGAATCTCAATTGTATACTCCTTGTGTCCTCTCTCCCCTCAAAACCCATCAAATGAGAAAGCCAGAGGTCTCGCCCCACTGACCTTCTCCAGTGGGTTTTGAGGAGGAGAGAGGACGCAAGGACTATGCAATTGAGATTTTCCCACAATGTACATGAGCAGATTCTTTTGCACTCACTATTACCAAGTTGGTGAATCTTTGCTACAAAAAAAAAGTTAATTATGCCACAAACTTCACATGCAATTGCAAATGTAACATATTAGCTTTTTTTTTTTTTTTTGGTATAAACCAAGTAGCTTCAAACATTTATTCCCATTCAGTGTTATATGGAAATTGGTATGATTCACTCTTTGTAGGCCTGCTGTTAACTGTATTGAGCCCTTCAGCATTTTCTGCTACAAGTTTTTAGATGGTCAGTGGAACAGAATAGATTGGTGCAACAGCTGATCAAGAATGCTGCTGCTCATGTGAACTTTGCCCTTCTTAGGTGCCATCTCTTCACTGGCCCCCAGTTCCTGCTAGCATCAGATCTAAAGCATGCCTACTCTATTGGGCAGTGAAAGGAACTCAAATCATACACGCAAATAATCAGACTGGGTCACTGTCTGGTCAGCAGGCCCTTCCGGCACGGTCTTATCGGTCCTGACCCCAACGACAAGGAACACCATCTTCCCTTCTCAATGATCCCCAATATTGTCAGGGAGCCAAATATACATTGTTGAGGTGTTCACTCTGGGCTACGTCTACAATTCCAGCAGAATCATCAGAGGTTAATCTTTACAAGTACAGGAAATACATCAGAAATTGAGCAAAAGCACAGGTTTTGGAGAACAGCTATTTTCCTTTGGAGCAATTGGGTGCAAGATTTCATTCCGTTTCATTGGGAAAAGGTAGCCAGACAAGATATGTAATTTAAGACTGGACTTTTAATTCTTTGCAATTTACAGTTCATTCAGAAAGTATTCAAACCCCTTCACTTTTTCCACATTGTTACATTACAGCCTAATTCTAAAATTGATTAAAATGATTTTCCCCCTCAATCTACACACAATACCCCATAATGACAAAGCAAAAACAGGTTTAGAAATGTTTACTAATTTATTAAAAATAAGAAATACCTTATTTACATATGTATTCAGACCCTTTGCTATGAGACTCGAAATTGAACTCAGGTGCATCCTGTTTCCATTGATCATCCTTGAGCTGTTTCTACAACTTGGGAGTCCACCTGTTGTAAATTCAATTGATTGGACATGATTTGGAAAGGCACACGCCTGTCTATATAAGGTCCCACAGTTGACGGTGCATGTCAGAGCAAAAACCAAGCCATGAGGTTGAAGGAATTGTCCGTAGAGCTCCGAGACAGGATTGTGTCGAGGCACAGATCTGGGGAAGGGTACCAAAAAATGTCTGCAGCATTGAAGGTCCCCAAGAACACAATTGCCTCCATCATTCTTAAATGGAAGAAGTTTGGAACCATCAACTCTTCCTAGAGCTGGCCGTCCGGCCAAACTGAGCAATCGGGGGAGAAGGGTCTTGGTCAGGGAGGTGACCAAGAACCCGATGGTCACTCTGACAGAGCTCCTCTGTGGAGATGGGAGAACCTTACAGAAGGACAACCTTCTCTGCAGCACTCCACCAAGTCAGGCCTTTATGGTAGAGTGGCCAGACAGAAGCCACTCCTCAGTAAAAGGCACGACAGCCCGACTTGGAGTTTGCCAAAATTCACCTAAAGGACTCTCAAACCATGAGAAAACAAGATTCTCTGGTCTGATGAAACCAAGATTGAACTCTTTGGCCTGAATGCCAAGCGTCACGTCTGCAGGAAACCTGGCACCATCCCTACGGTGAAGCATGGTGGTGGCAGCATCATGCTGTGGGGATGTTTTTCAGCGGCAGGGACTGGGAGACTAGTCAGGAGAGATGAACGGAGCAAAGTACAGAGATAAAATATATATATATATATATATAAAATATATTTTACATTTTAGCAGACGCTCTTATCCAGAGCGACTTACTGGAGCAATTAGGGTTAAGTGTCTTGCTCAAGGGCATGTCGACAGATTTTTCACCTAGTCGGCTCGGGGATTAGAACCAGCGACCTTTCGGTTACTGGCACAACGCTCTTAACCACTAAGCTACCTTCATCCTTGATGAAAACCTGCTCAGGACCTCAGACTGGAGCGAAGGTTCACCTTCCAAACAGGACAACGACCCTAAGCACACAGCCAAGACAACACAGGAGTGCCTTCGGGACAAGTTTCTGAATGTCCTTGAGTGGCCCAGCCAGAGCCCAGACTTTAACCCGATCGAACATCTCTGGAGAGACCTGAAAATAGCTGTGCAGCCACGCTCCCCATCCAACCTGCCAGAGCTTGAGAGGATCTGCAGAGAAGAATGGGAGAAACTCCTCAAATACAGGTGTGCCAAGTTTGTAGCATCATACCCGAGGCAGTAATCACTGCCAAAGGTGCTTCAACAAAGTACTGAGTAAAGGGTCTGAATACTTATGTAAATGTGATATGTTGTTTATTTTAAATAAATTTGCAAACATTTCAAAAAATGTGTTTTTCCTTTGTCATCATGGGTATTGTGTAGATTGATGAGGGGGAAAAAGCGATTTAATCAATTTTAGAATAAGGCTGTAACGTAACAAAATGTGGATAAAGTTGAGGGGTCTGAATACTTTCCGAATGCACTATGTCAGGACTACTGACTGAAAGGCCCAACATCATCCATCCAAATTTACAGAAGTCATGGAACACAGGAGAGCTCCTCCCACCGTAGTCTCCAAAAGAAGTCAGTTGTATAGCATGCTGTGATTGCCTGTTATTTATCATCGTCATTTATTATTTTTTACAGAACTGTACAATTTGTACCCAAAGTGGATCATACAGCCCTAAAAAGTAAGAGCAACATCAAAAGCAGCACAATGAAAACAATCCAGGAAATACATTTACAAGGGAAATTGTTAAAAGGTCCAATGCAGCCATTTTTATCTCAATATCAAGTCATTTCTGGGTAACAATTAAGTACCTTACTGTGATTCTTTTTACCATTTTAATTGAAAACAAAAACACAGCTTCTTTGCAAAATAGCAATTTCTGAAACAAAGAATTTCAATAAGACTGTCAGAATGGTCTGAGTGGGGAGGGGAAAACTGAAAACGATCTGTTATTGGCAGAGAGGTTTGGAACTATTTCTTATTAATCTATTAACTAATTTACCGCCTGGTGATGTAACCAGGCAGGCCAAAACTCCATCCCACCACAACAGGCTGACATTTCTGGCGGTCTTGTCAAACAGCTCTTACACTAAAAGGGCATTATCATAATTCTCGCAATTTCACAGTATTATTCCAACCTCAGTGTGGTAATGTATATAAAACACAGGAAAAATCACATTTGACTGCACTGGGCCTTTAAACATTTGTACAGAATGGTGCAGCTGCAATTTGAAATCTGAAAATCATCTTCTGTACAGCAAATATACATGTACTCTAAGGAATTCTTTAAAATCTTACTGCATAGGATTTTGTACATTGATATGTCTACATTTGGTTATTTTGTGCATTCAACATTAGTATGCTGCCTGGGCCTAAATGACAGATGCCACATGTGCTAAAAATTACATTCTCATGGCTAATTGTACAACTCAAAATAAAATCCAACACTTTCAAAAAAAAAAAAAATTATAATACATACGGCCAAATGATGGTGAAATCATTGTAGACCTACAAAAACGATGAATGTCCGCTCCTTAAGGAAACTCCTAGAAGTTAAATCACCATGGCAGGACCATGTTAATTATTCTAAACAGCGGGCTGCCAGGTATCCCTTAGGTCCTGTAAGGTTTCCACCAGCAAACCAAACTCACAAGTGTCCAGTCACATACAGTGGGGAGAACAAGTATTTGATACACTGCCGATTTTGCAGGTTTTCCTACTTACAAAGCATGTAGAGGTCTGTAATTTTTATCATAGGTACACTTCAACTGTGAGAGACAGAAACTAAAATAAAAATCCAGAAAATCACATTGTATGATTTTTAAGTAATTAATTTGCATTTTATTGCATGACATAAGTATTTGATCACCTACCAACCAGTAAGAATTCCGGCTGTTACAGACCTGTTAGTTTTTCTTTAAGAAGCCCTCCTGTTCTCCACTCATTACCTGTATTAACTGTACCTGTTTGAACTCGTTACCTGTATAAACGACACCTGTCCACACACTCAAACAGACTCCAACCTCTCCACAATGGCCAAGACCAGAGAGCTGTGTAAGGACATCAGGGATAAAATTGTAGACCTGCACAAGGCTGGGATGGGCTACAGGACAATAGGCAAGCAGCTTGGTGAGAAGGCAACAACTGTTGGCGCAATTATTAGAAAATGGAAGAAGTTCAAGATGACGGTCAATCACCCTCGGTCTGGGGCTACATGCAAGATCTCACCTCGTGGGGCATCAATGATCATGAGGAGGGTGAGGGATCAGCTCAGAACTACACGGCAGGACCTGGTCAATGACCTGAAGAGAGCTGGGACCACAGTCTCAAAGAAAACCATTAGTAACACACTACGCCGTCATGGATTAAAATCCTACAGCACACGCAAGGTCCCCCTGCTCAAGCCAGCGCATGTCCAGGCCCGTCTGAAGTTTGCCATGACCATCTGGATGACCCAGAGGAGGAATGTGAGAAGGTAATGTGGTCTGATGAGACAAAAATAGAGCTTTTTGGTCTAAACTCCACTCGCCGTGTTTGGAGGAAGAAGAAGGATGAGTACAACCCCAAGAACACCATCCCAACCGTGAAGCATGGAGGTGGAAACATTCTTTGGGGATGCTTTTCTGCAAATGGGACAGGACGACTGCACCGTATTGAGGGGAGGATGGATGGGGCCATGTATCGCAAGATCTTGGCCAACAACCTCCTTCCCTCAGTAAGAGCATTGAAGATGGGTCGTGGCTGGGTCTTCCAGCATGACAACGACCCGAAACACACAGCCAGGGCAACTAAGGAGTGGCTCCGTAAGAAGCATCTCAAGGTCCTGGAGTGGCCTAGCCAGTCTCCAGACCTGAACCCAATAGAAAATCTTTGGAGGGAGCTGAAAGTCCGTATTGCCCAGCGACAGCCCCGAAACCTGAAGGATCTGGAGAAGGTCTGTATGGAGGAGTGGGCCAAAATCCCTGCTGCAGTGTGTGCAAACCTGGTCAAGACCTACAGGAAACGTATGATCTCTGTAATTGCAAACGAAGGTTTCTGTACCAAATATTAAGTTCTGCTTTTCTGATGTATCAAATACTTAAGTCATGCAATAAAATGCAAATTAATTACTTAAAAATCATACAATGTGATTTTCTGGATTTTTGTTTTAGATTCCATCTCTCACAGTTGAAGTGTACCTATGATAAAAATTACAGACCTCTACATTCTTTGTAAGTAGGAAAACCTGCAAAATTGGCAGTGTATCAAATACTTGTTCTCCCCACTGAATATTCAAGGTACTGTCTGTAGCAGTGCTCTATTCAATCTTCACAAGGTAATTTACTCATGTTCTTTTAAACATCCATTCATTAAGAAGTCTTTAGTAAACACCCATTTGAAACCCAGCACAGTACAGGCAAAGGCCAAATTCCACACCATTCAGTCTGCGGGGTTTATTGTCAATGGACCTCTTGTCCTTCCATACACCGCTGGTTGGCAGGCAGCTCCTCTCCTACACACCTGGTCCTGTGGGGGAGGGGGCTCTGCAGGCGTGGGGCAGCCAGTCAGTGCACGGCCAGCCCTCAGTATGAGATGATGCTGGAGGAGGCAGGTCCTGAGCCACCAGCGCTCAGCTGCAGATTCCCTGAAGAGCTGGACCTCCTCATGTGAGGGAGCAGGTAGGAATCCCTTCCCAGCTGGTGAACATCGAACCGGTCCTCCTTCCTATATGCCAAGCAGCGCCTTATAAAGGCCTTGGGGAATAAAGGAGACATAATTCAAAACACAGCACCAATTAAAATGAAACATTGGAGCAAGACGCTTTTTTTTATGGCTGGACAGAAATGCATCTCAAAAGGGCTTTAATGTCTGTCTGTATGTACCAATAATGAACACTAGAGGTCTCAACAAAAGCAATGTTTATACAGGAATTGATTAATCATAAAACAATCCCAAAATATTATGAAGAAGATTAAATAGAAGTGACACAATTGCAGTCAGATGGTAACATTCAGAACACAACTTCTCCCACGGACCTTTGCTTCATTACTGGCAACAGGCTTGACAGGAAACTGAACTTCGGTTGCTTTAAGAATTGTGTTCTCCTGCAGGATATCCTGCTGAGACTGATTGTGACCAAATGGCTGAAAGAGAAATAAGGCGACGAGTTAACTTATTTTCACGACACTTATTTCATAAGTCGATAAAGCCAGTTCTCTAACACGTACTTTTCTTCCATACAAACACTGGAAAAAGATGACGCCCACAGACCACACGTCCACCTTGTTGGAGATCTTTGGAGGTTCTTTGCCAACAACAAAACACTCAGGAGGCAAGTACCTTTGAGAGAACACAAAACAAAATGATATATCTGTCCATATGTCAAGCATCATAATATCCAAATCATGTGCTGGTTCTGTGATACAGTCCCTTCCGAAAGTATTCATACCCCTTGACTTATTCCACATTTTGTAGTGTTACAGCCTGAATTCAAAATGGATTAAATAGATTTCTCACCCATCTACACACAATACCCCATAATGACAAAGTGAAAACATATTTAGACATTTTAACAAATGTATTGAAAATGAAATACAGAAATCTCATTTACATAAGTATTCACACCGCTGAGTCAATACTTTGTAGAAGCACCTTTGGTGGCAATTACAGCATTGAGTCACCTTGGATATGTCTATCAGCTTTGTACATCTAGATGTGGGGATTTTCTCCCATTCTTCCTTGCAGATTTTCTAAATCTCTGTTAATTTAAATTGGGAGCAGCGGTGAACAGCAATCAACTGTTTCCACAGATTTTCAAATGGGCCACTCATGGACTTTCACATTCTTGTTCTGAAGCCATTCCAGTGTTGCTTTGGCTGTATTTTTTTTATTTAACCTTTATTTAACCAGGCAAGTCAGTTAAGAACAAATTCTTATTTACAACGACGGCCTACCCCGGCCAAACCCGGACGATGCTGGGCCAATTGTGCACCGCCATATGGGACTCCCAATCACGGCCGGATTGTGATACAGCCTGGAATTGAACCAGGGTCTGTAGTGACGCCTCTAGCACTGAGATGCAGTGCCTTAGACCGCTGCGCCACTCGGAGTCATTGTCCTGTTGTAACGCAAATCTTCGCCCCCCAATCTAAGGTTGTTTGCACTCTGAAGCAGGTTCTTAAAGGATTTTTCTGTAATTGGCGCCATTTCCTCTATCCCTACCAGTCTCTGCTTCTGAAAAGCATCCCCATGCTGCCGCCACAATGCGTCACGGTAGGGCTGGTGTTAGACGGGTGATGAGCTGTGCCTGGTTCTCTCTAGACACAGCGCTTTGAATTCAGGCCAAAGAGTTATTTGTCTCATCAGACCACAGAATCTTTTACCTTATGCTCGGAGTCATTCACGTGCCTTTTTGCAAACTCCAGGCTTGCTGTCATGTGCCTTTTTCTCACATCTGGCCACTCTCCCATAAAGCCCAGATTAGTGAAGTGCTGTAGAGACTTGTCCTTCAGGCAGGTTATCCCATCTCAGCCAAGGAACTCTGTAGTTCTGTCAGAGTGGTCATTGGGTTTTTGGTCACCTCCGTGACCAAGGTCCTCCTCGCCCGGTTGGTCAGTTTGGTTGGCTGGCCAGCTCTAGGCAGAGTCTGGGTAGTTCCATATTTATTGTATTTTTCCCAATGATGGTGACCACTGTGGTGAAAGAAAACTTTCAACACTCTAGAAATTGTTTTATACCCTTCCCCAGATATCTCAGAGAACTACTGACAGTTCCTTGGGCTTCATGGTATCGTTTCTGCTCTGACATGCACTGTCAACTGTGGGACCTTATATAGACAGGTGTGTTTCTTTCTAAATCATGTCCAAACAATTGATTTGGCCACCGGTGGACTCCAATCAAGTTGTAGTGACATGTCAAGGATGATCAAAGGAAATTGGATACACCCGAGCTCAATTTGGAACATCAAAGCAAATGGGTGTAAATTAGATACAGTGGGGAAAAAAAGTATTTAGTCAGCCACCAATTGTGCAAGTTCTCCCACTTAAAAAGATGAGGCCTGTCATTTTCACCATAGGTACACGTCAACTATGACAGACAAAATTAGGAAAAAAAATCCAGAAAATCACATTGTAGGATTTTTAATGAATTTATTTGCAAATTATGGTGGAAAATAAGTATTTGGTCAATAACAAAAGTTTCTCAATACTTTGTTATATACCCTTTGTTGACAATGACACAGGTTAAACGTTTTCTGTAAGTCTTCACAAGGTTTTCACACACTGTTGCTGGTATTTTGGCCCATTCCTCCATGCAGATCTCCTCTAGAGCAGTGATGTTTTGGGGCTGTCGCTGGGCAACACGGACTTTCAACTCCCTCCAAAGATTTTCTATGGGGTTGAGATCTGGAGACTGGCTAGGCCACTCCAGGACCTTGAAATGCTTCTTACGAAGCCACTCCTTCGTTGCCCGGGCGGTGTGTTTGGGATCATTGTCATGCTGAAAGACCCAGCCACGTTTCATCTTCAATGCCCTTGCTGATGGAAGGAGGTTTTCACTCAAAATCTCACGATACATGGCCCCATTCATTCTTTCCTTTACACGGATCAGTCGTCCTGGTCCCTTTGCAGAAAAACAGCCCCAAAGCATGATGTTTCCACCCCCATGCTTCACAGTAGGTATGGTGTTCTTTGGATGCAACTCAGCATTCTTTGTCCTCCAAACACGACGAGTTGAGTTTTTACCAAAAAGTTCTATTTTGGTTTCATCTGACCATATGACATTCTCCCAATCCTCTTCTGGATCATCCAAATGCACTCTAGCAAACTTCAGACGGGCCTGGACATGTACTGGCTTAAGCAGGGGGACACGTCTGGCACTGCAGGATTTGAGTCCCTGGCGGCGTAGTGTGTTACTGATGGTAGGCTTTGTTACTTTGGTCCCAGCTCTCTGCAGGTCATTCACTAGGTCCCCCCGTGTGGTTCTGGGATTTTTGCTCACCGTTCTTGTGATCATTTTGACCCCACGGGGTGAGATCTTGCGTGGAGCCCCAGATCGAGGGAGATTATCAGTGGTCTTGTATGTCTTCCATTTCCTAATAATTGCTCCCACAGTTGATTTCTTCAAACCAAGCTGCTTACCTATTGCAAATTCAGTCTTCCCAGCCTGGTTCAGGTCTACAATTTTGTTTCTGGTGTCCTTTGACAGCTCTTTGGTCTTGGCCATAGTGGAGTTTGGAGTGTGACTGTTTGAGGTTGTGGACAGGTGTCTTTTATACTGATAACAAGTTCAAACAGGTGCCATTAATACAGGTAACGAGTGGAGGACAGAGGAGCCTCTTAAATAATAAGTTACAGGTCTGTGAGAGCCAGAAATCTTGCTTGTTTGTAGGTGACCAAATACTTATTTTCCACCATAATTTGCAAATAAATTCATTAAAAATCCTACAATGTGATTTTCTGGAATGTTTTTTCTCAATTTGTCTGTCATAGTTGACGTGTACCTATGATGAAAATTAGAGGCCTCTCTCATCTTTTTAAGTGGGAGAACTTGCACAATTGGTGGCTGACTAAATACTTTTTTCCCCCACTGTATTTCTGTATTTAAATGTTCGATACATTTACAGATGGGATATTACGTGCAGATGGGTGAGAAACAATCAATTTAATCAATTTTTAATTCAGGCTGTAACAAAACAAAATGTGGAATAAGTCAATGGGTATGAATACTTTCTGAAGGCACACTGCATATTTACGCATATATGGTGGCAGTTTATTACCAGTAGGTCCCTGCTCCTTGTGATGTCAGGTCCATGCCATCTGCACCGTAGCTGTCGTCATCCATGATTTTGGACAAACCGAAGTCTGTGATTTTGATTTCCCCACAAGCTGTGCCATCCACAAGCAGGATGTTACCTTGAAATTGGAACAGAACAAATGAGCACATAGCATCAGAAAACCTTGGGACCTCTTTACAGATGGAAAGGTATTTCCCTGCAGTGTGCGCGCGTTCACCTGGCTTGAGGTCATAGTGGATAATGGGGGGCTTGATTTCGTTCAGGTAACGGAGAGCATTCACAATCTGCATGACGATGGAGCGGGCCTCCTTTTCCGACATTAGCTTGTGCTGTTTCAAGTAGAAGTCCAGGTCATTGCCTTCACAGTACTCCAAAACAGTGCAAAACCTGTGAGGGCAACATAAAGGAACAATGTGTAAAAGGCAGTGATGAGAGGATGTCATGAGAATATGTAGTCAATATAATGAGGAAGGGTCACTTACGTGTCTGTATCCAGTGAAAAGTAGTCATACAGCTTGACGATTCTGGGGTGGTCCAGCTGCTTGTGTATTCTGTACTCTCGACAGGCGTGTCTGCAACAAGGTGAGCAGTGTTACCATGGGCAACCAAAGGAATGACTCAAGAAAGTAGGAGCGCAGAGAGGTGGAGGTATGACTGATTGATTGGATAACCCAGACATTAAGCTTATGGACTAGAATAACAGTAGCTTAAAGTCAGTGCATTACAAGTAAATAAAACTCTGTGCCATTGTTATGGTAATTCATAAAACTGACTCTGCATTTCTAAAATGATCTAAATCAGAGCGATGCTTTTTTAAAACTTACTTTTCACAGTGTTGATGAACAGAACATGGTGAAAGTGGCAATTATTTAATGTTGAACATACTTGTGATAATTCTCTTTTTTCTCCTCCCTCCAGTTCTTGTTGAGCTGGTGAATTTTCACAGCAGCATACCGTTGCTCAATCAAGTCAAACGCCTATAACAAACCAACAGAAAAGTTCTGACTGGTCCATTCAAACAAAGACTTGTAGATGCAACTGATGACACATGAAAACACAGATCGACTCACCTTGTACACTTCACTAAAGCCTCCTCTTCCCAGAAGATGCAAGAGTAGATACCTCTCGTTCAAAGTCGGATGGTCTTTGAATCTTTAGCGGGGGAGAAAAAAGAAAAGTCAGAATCTAGTTAGTTCATTGCGAACTAACTCAATGGTAGGACTTCCACCAACTCAAACACTACTAATCCCTATAAAGACATGAAGTTGGACGTTGTTATTGAAATGCTAGTCGGTGATAAAAAAAAAACTGGCTAATTTTATCTCGAGTGGCAGAATGGAACACTGACATTCAGAATGATTTGTAACATACTGTGAAAAGGACCATGACATGGCCATTACTGACTCCAGTGGTTTACTGAACAATCTATGACTGTCAGCAGGAGCCCCTGTGCGTATGCCCTGACGTCACAGAGATTCATTCCAGTGATCAGACTCACTGTGAACTGTCCTCGTTATTTATTCTCTTAAGTTCCCGAATGTGAAGGTTCCGCACTCTCTCCAGACGCTCCAGCTCCGCCTGGATTTCAGCTTCTTCCTATGATGATTCACACACACAAACATCAGAGGACTGACTACAAGGAAAGGGGTGCTCATCAAAACCCACTTCTACTCCTAGGCTGACAAGTCTCATCTTAAATATTAATGGTTGACTTGGTAGCAAGTCTGTCTAGGGAAATCCGTCTGATGCTTATTCCCTAGAAAAACAACTAATAATTCAATGAACTATAGCTTTGGAAAAAATGTCCACAGAATCTCTAGGCAGTCACACTATTAGTGGTTCTATATCAGGGAACAGAGTCAGGATGTCTTATCCCAATTTAATTGTCTTGATGAACAATGTGACATATGAAACAAAGAAAGGTCAGCTCGTGTTGCCTGGACCTGCCTGGTTGGGCATCTCAACACTGACCTTTTTGAGATGCCCGAGTCGCAGTTTGTATATCTCCTCCTGCTCATGGTACTCCGCTAGAGTCAACCTTTGGAATTAACCAACAAAATCAATGACAAATGAAAGCAACAGGATCAGGCATAGATGTTCATAGATATCTAGCGTCTTGTGTGCTTAGGCTTTGCCACAGTTAGGGAGGACAAGGGCACTCACAGCTGAGGTAGGCTGGGCTTGAGAAAGGGATCGTTCTCCGCTCCATTCACTGCCTTGGATTTGCGTTGCTTTGGCTCAGAGTTTGTTGTTGGTGCTTGGGAGTTGCTGGAGGATGGGGGTTTCCTCTTTGCTAGGAGTTTTCTCTGCTTCTCGATTTCCTCCCTCTGTTGGTTTATCCACTCTTGCTGTCTGCAGATAAAGATGTTATATGCAATCAATACGATTTCTGCTACGCTTGCGTTTTACCCTGGATAAGGCTTTAGAATAAAAAAGAAAATTATAAATGTCAGTACTAATTCTACAAATGTCTCTGATACCTGGTTGAAAGAGAAATACATGTAGCTTGACAACCATTACACAGTTGAGAAAGTTAAAGTGGACTTGAGACATCTTTGACCCCGGAGACTAAGTTACTCACTTGACTAGGTTTTGGAAGGCAAAGCCATCTGTCCACTGCTCTGTGAAGGAGGCTCCATGTCGCACAGTGGTGAAGTGGCCTAATCGTAGTCTGTCCTGCATACTCTTCTCCCGGCACGCCTGCTTCTCCTGGGTGCTCTAAGCAACGAGTACACAATGTCAGACATCACGGACTGATACGCAATACCAGATTACTCATACTGAAATGCAAAGACTTGCCACAATGTCAAAAGCCAGACATGCCGGCTTTAGACATTCCAGTTTGAAATGGAAGTACCTTTTCTATGAGCAACTTCTTGCTCATGGTGATGCATTTATTTAAGCGTTCTTTGTACTTTTCAAGTAATTTCTGTTGTTCATCTATCTGTCTCCTGAGGTCACAGTTTGCCTATGGAGAAGAAACGCACATTAGGTTAATCATTACAATTCTAACACCCAGGACCTCTAAGCACTCTTATCGCAGAAATAAGACTGTCAGTCTAGCATGGATAACATACATACTTTGAGTCCACTGGCAGCACGCTGAGCTGTGTTTTAATTGATCTGTGTGTTCAGTTGTGCCAGAGTAATATATCACTGACACTTAAACTCAATGAGGGACTTAAGAACTTTCTGCTGAGGTTTCGTTTGTGCTCATTAGCCAGCTTTTCTTACTCTAAGCAAATCATCTATTCTTCCTTCTTTTTTCTCAAGGTCCAGGTTCTTGTTACTTTCGAGGGCAGCCAACTTGAGCCCCGTCAGGTCAGTCTGCAATGAAAACAAATATAACAAATTCTTAACACATGCTTTAACACAATCTGTTATTCAAAAAGTACTGAACACGCATAATAGTGATTGTCAATCCTCACCTGCACACATTTGACAGCTAACTGCATAGGATGCATCACATGGTCCCCAAAAGACAGACTCGTAGGCGATGAGCTGTTTTGCCTAATCTGAAACACAAGGGACAACAATTGTTAGCATATCTATCTAAATGGTACCATCAATATTACTTATAAACATTGACTGTTTAAAATAGGCCGTTCTGGCTCGGACAAGGATACTTAATTCTTCTGTTTCAAATGGCAACAAGCGATAAATTAAGTGAAGTTGATATGGGGTAACTTACACTTGAACCCTGTGCGGAGCGGGAATGTGAGTTCTGGGGTGAGCGGATCACAGGGGGGAGACCTCTAACAGGACTGGACCCATTCCCTCCTTGGAACTGGAGAAAGAGCCCACCAGTGTGAGTGCCATCATTGCCTGCCACTTGGCAACAACAGAGGCACAGAAAGCCTCCTTTATGTTTGGTTCTGTATATTTCAAGAGATTGCCTCTGAGTGAAATGGAGCTTCATTGATATTCTCCAAAACAGAACACCTCTGAGATTAACACAAAAAGTGGTGCTCCAGCACACAGGGACTTTAAGAGTATCATTTTAATTTAACACATTTAGCATGCTCCCCAAATCATGTTCCTTATAACCCCCAAAAATAGTAACTTACATCAAAATAATCACTAATTTTGGGTCCTCGCACGATAGACTTCCCTGTGAGAGAGAAAATACAATTAGCATCGACTCTCATTTATAAATCATGGTCATCATACAGCAATGACTATATGTATCCGGAGCATAACAGAAACAGCTTGAGGGAAGTTACCTTGGCTGCTCTCTGACTGGGTATCAGGTTTCCTTTTTCTTCCTCTGGATGATTCAGTGTGTTTCTTTTCAGGAGTCTGTCAAAGAGAAACTGAGTTTAACCAATAACCACCATCATCTGGTAGGTTGTACAAGTACAGTTACTTTGATTCCTTGAAAATGTCAAGATGAGGATTTAATGACTGTTTTGAAAAACAAAAGCATAGTGAATATACTGTAGTAGCAGCAACACAAATGCCTAATCTACTGACCAACCACTGCTGCCTACCGCCCAGCAGCTGACAAATGAAGGGGAACATAGCCTAGTATTCCAAATACAATGGAGTACCTACCGAGTATGCAGGAGAGCTCCCCCTTTTCACATCTGAGCTCTGCAAATAAAAGAGGTAGGAGGAGTACAGAGAATGAGTTCAATGTAATGAAATACATGACTAATCTTGTTTATAATTAGCCTGTTTTGACAGATTAATTTTATTGAAAGCTTAATAAGATGGTAATGCAAGAATTTCAACAGTTGGGAGAGGATGCTTATCTATTGCTGCCCGTCGGCAGTTTTGGGCCACAGGCTGTGAGAAATAGAGGAAAAGCGACTACAGCAGGTAACTAAACTGTGTCACATAGATTAACTAGCCTTTTCTAACTGACTGATTCAAATCTCAATGGCCGAGTATACACACACAGCCCAATTCGGATATTTTGACCAATCACAGATCTTTTTCAGAGCTGATGTGATTGGTCAAAAGACCAATTAGTGAAAAAAAGTTTAGAAATGGGCTACCTGTGTAAACGCAGCCTTTAGGAGCTAAATTTATGAAAAAAACAAGATATCTCCAAACAAAGCAAGGAATAATCTTAACCAGTTTAATTAATTAACGACCACTAAGATAACGTATGCTGGAGGATATGAGGATTCTTTCTGCCCTACAAGCAAGCATGAAAATGCTTAAACTGAGAAAACCCAAACTAAATCTAAAAAGAGTAGCCCATTTCAACCAGGCAGAGGAATCCTCGCGATATTTTTACAAAACAAGGTTTACAGGCCCCAGAACCAGAACAGAGCCTTGTGCAGAGAATCTGCTGACAGGTGCTGGTCTGATTGAGTGTGTCAACAGTGCATCATTAGGGAGTGTGACTTATGGGGGCATCTGTGGGGTTGACATCTGTGCAGATTCAGCAGCTCAGCGGAAGAGGAGGACAGAGAGGATTTATTCTGCCTCCTCCGCTCTCCCCTCGATCATGCTCACACACAGGCCTTCATCAGTGACTTATTAAACCAGTCGATGAACTGAACAGAAGGGAGGGGAGCAGACCGTCACCCGCACAGTCAGGTTGCTAGTATATTCGCACACTCCACTGCAGCGGTTCAGGCTTCTTTATTCCTGGCAATGTTGGAGTCCACCACCCCACACAAACAGGCTGCGACACTGCAGCCCCTCCAAGTTGGAAGCCATTTGTGTTTTGCCTTCATTAGCGTAGAGCTGTGCTGCCAAACACAGGAAAACAGCGTGGAGGGAGGCGCAGACGCAGCATGATGCTTGTGATCAGGCTGCCCTGGCACAGACCGTGTTTGTACAGAGAGGTGAGAGCTCGTGGCATGATGCGTCACAAGAATGCAGTTTAATTACAACAAGATTCCGCACATTTTTATTCTCTCTAGAGCTCGCTCCATCTTAGGTTGCGTCTAACATTTTCACCAGTGACAAAGAGGATAATAAGAGGTTCCAGCTCCTCTCGCTCTCTGTGTGATCTCCCTGCTCACACCAACCAGCCCACATCTAACATCCAATCAAAACATAGGTCTAATCCAAACAAAGGATGGAATGTCAAAAGACAAAAAAAAACAAATACAGAAAAGCCTTGGAAACCACTTATACTGTCTGACAAGAGCCTGTTTAAACAAACGTGTACATTGATTCCATTATAATTTTTCAAAAAAACTGTAGGAACAATCTGTTAATAAACAAACCTCTGACTCTTTGTCACTGGAGGATCCCAGGCTTCCAAAACTTTGATTTGAACATTCATTGTTTGTCAGGCCCTGAAATCAAAACAGAAGTTTGTCAGAACATTCTTTGAAAAGAAACCATGACAATTATTTACTTGACTTGAACTTTTTTTGTTACACAAAAGAAGCCTAACAGACAATTAGGCTAACTGAAAACATGCAGCCAAGTGTTACTGTAGTAATATGTGACGTGAGTGTATGGGGATCAGGGGTTTGACGGAAGCTCTCTCACTTTGGTTCCCCCGCTGGTGCTGCCAGTGCTGCCCCCGGTGCTGCCCCCAGTGCCAGTGACCGCGCCCATGAAGCGAGCCTCCAGCAGCTCCTGTCTCCGGGGGTCCAGGCTGTGCAGCTCCTCCATGGTGCCTGGAAGAGAGGAAAAACACAGTCACAGAAGATAAACCCCTTATTGCCTACTCCTCAGACACTCACATTCCTCTCTCTGTCATCCAACGCTGCAGAGTAAATCTGACTGCGTCATGATCATCACCTCTATGTTTGAGTTCAGGCTTTATTTGAAACGTTTAAGTAGGCCATTTTATGAATGGTGACCATTACAGAGTAGGCTTTTCAGTCAATCATATGTCATGACTTTTTGAAAAGACTCAAAGAGCTAGTTTTTCCCCCACTCACAGCTGTCCCCCAGTGTTTGTTATGAAGGTGAGATGTTAACGAAGCAATACAGTCCAAATTGAAGTGTTTTGAGTTTTGTTTGCGTATTCTACAGTCTTGTAGGGGGGGGGGGTCACTGGGACAGGCAATGGAACATCATTTTTAGGATGCATATTACAGAACTCTGTATCTTAATGTATAGCCTACTCAGCATCCTTGCATCTTTCCTCTTATTTTAGGCCTATACAAGGAAAACCAGAATGTCTGGCTCTTTTTATCATTTCTTCAAGACAAAAATGAGACAAACTACAGAAAACACATTGAAGTCCCCCACTATCTGAAAACTGTTGCATTTCATTGATTTGATCTGAAGCTCTGACGATAAAAACTGAGATCAGGTATACAGCTAATTCAACAAGGCAATTCAGTTTCAGGATGTCACAAAGTCTTAAAGGGATACTTCGGGATTTTGGCAATGAAGCCCTTTATCTACTTCCCCAGAGTCTAATGAACTCGTGGATACCATGTTTAGGTCTCTGCATGCTGTTTGAAGGAAGTGCTAACTAGCGAAAGTGCAATTGCTAACTTGCGTTAGCGAAATGATGAAGTCTATGGTAACTGCTAGCATGCTAGTAGATACAGTACCATAGGACTTCCAGTCATTGCGCCAACGCTAGTTAGCATTGGCTCGCAAAACTACCTCCAACTTCCTTCAAGGAATGACATTTCGGTCCATTTCGTTGCCGACTAACCAACCCCCATTAACCGGTTAACAAACGGTTAAATTATTTCCAAACAGTCAAATGACATGACCAACAGAAAATACTATGCATGGAAGGAACGGACATTTTTCATTAAGAGATTAAAAAACATGCGACAATAGCAAGCCTATTCGCTCATATTATTGAACACTAATGAAGCAGAGAATGGAAAACATCATTTTCAAACATTTGCGGGAAAACACTGTTCTAAAAAGACGCATCTGATGCGAGCCGTATCATGTGACAGAGATGAACATCTCCATTCGAAACTTAGAGAAAATGTAAATATGCAACATCTTGGATGGGTTGTTAATATGACTAGGATTGTGCCTTTGGCTTCTGGACAACTAAAGAACGTTAATATGAAAACCACAACAGGAGAGAAAGGCTGTAAAACGTTTTTGGTTGCTAGCTTAACTGTTAGCTGCTTCATGCCTCTCCTCCCTCTCCCACTGCATCTGCTAGTTTTTTTGTTGTTGCATGGGCTGCATATCAATCCATCGCATCCGCCAAAGGGCAGCCTTCAGCATCTGCGGTGGAAGTTGGCTGAGCTACAGCGGTGTTTGTCAGACCACGAGATACATCTACAAATCTAAAACGTCTGTAGGGTCCGAACAGTTTGGCCTACTAACTAATACGACCACTCAATGGAAAGATGAGCCTCTCACGAACATGTCGTTGTTTTGCTCTAGGACGCCCACAAGCCTTACACCGCTCGTCTGAAGGTAGCCCGGTACCAGTTTTTAAAAAATGAATGGAAGTATATACAGAGTATACAAAATATTAGGAACACCTTCCTAATATTGAGTTGCATTGCAGTTAACACACAAAAACAGTGCACCTGGCACCTACTCTTAAATCTTTTGTATTTTGAGACAATCCATGTCTCAATTGTCTCAAGGTTTTAAAATCCTTCTTTGACCGGTCTCCTCCCCTTCATCTACACTGATTGAAGTGGATTTACCAAGTGACATCAATAAGGGATCATAGCTTTCAGGGCCTAAAATGAACACCCTCCACCTGACAAATGCCGGTAGATTTTGGCATTGGCGGGTAAGATGTCCATTTCACCAGCCACGTTGGCGGGTGGTCAGGGCTCCACAGCGTGAGCATTTCACTTACATTTGTGTATAAAAATAGTAAAGTATGATCACATTTATAGGAAAATAAATGCTGCAGTAGCTGTTTTCAAAGTATTTCTGCTGTTTTGTTTCATAGCAGTAAAAGATAATAAATCGCACAAAGTCAAAGAACTACAAATCCTATAGCATATCCCACCGCGCGCTGCAACCCTGCCTGGCTGGGGGCTTTGCGCACGTGAAGAGCTTTGTGAAATATTAATTTTACTGAAGTGAGACGGTCCTTGTGTCTCTTGGCTATTTACAATATTTTGTTCACAAGCTACACTAAATATACAAAAGTATGTGTAAAGCTTCAAATTAGTGGATTTGGCTATTTCAGCCACACCCGTTGCTGACTGGTGTATAAAAATCGAGCACACAGCCATGCAATCTCAAAACATTGGTAGTAGAATGGCCTTACTTAAAAAAGGTCAGTGACTCATAGGATGCCACCTTGCCAACAAGTCAGTTCATCAAATTTCTGCCCTGCTAGAGCTGCCCCGGTCAAATGTAAGTGCTGTTATTGTGAAGTGGAAACGTCTAGGAGCTCAGCTACGAAGTGGTAGGCCACACAAGAGCACAGAATGGGACTGACGAGTGCTGAAGCGCGTAAAAATCGTCTGTCCACTGTTGGAACACTCACTGAGCACAATAACTGTTTGGCGGGAGCTTCATGAAATGGGTTTCGATGGCCGAGCAGCCGCACACAAGCCTAAGATCACAATGCGCAATGCCAAGCGTGTAAAGCTCGCCACCATTGGACTCTGGAGCAGTGGCAACGCGTTCTCTGTAGTGATGAATCTCGCTTCATCATCTGGCAATCCAACGGACAAATCTGGGTTTGGCGGATGCCAGGAAAACTCTACCTGCCCCAATGCATAGTGCCAACTGTAAAGTTTGGTGGAACAGGAATAATGGTCTGGGGCTGTTTATCATGGTTCGGGCTAGGCCCCGTAGTTCCATTGAAGGGAAATCATAACGCTACAGCATACAATGACATTCTAGACGATTATGTGCTTCCAACTGTGGCAACAGTTGGTTGCATTTTCAATGTAATCCTCCAGAAATGACAGAACAAATAGTGGTTAAACTCAAATATACTAATTGACAAAAAACCTTTTTTGGACAAAATGTTTAAAAAAAGGTATAATCTTTGTAAATGATATCATCGGTAGGACTGGTGTTGTCGCACATGCAGCTAACAAAAACATATGGAAATGTCTGCTCTACCCAAAATTACAACCAAATAATTGCAGCCTTACCGCAAAAATGGAAGAGGAAAGTGGAAGGAGGAGAAAGTAAGGAACTTGTCTTTCGGCCTTGCATTAAAGAACATGATTGGTTAAGGAAAACTGTGATAAATAAAAAAGTATATCAGTTTCATTTAAGGACCAAAGGATTGACAGCCGTCCCATATAGATTGCAAAATAGAGATTTTTCCCATGGCATAGTGTTTATGAACTGATACGCAAAACGACACCGGATTCAAAACTTAGAATCTTTCTATTTAAAATTATTATATAAAATTCTTGCTACCAATAGAATGTTATTTATATGGGGGATACAATCTTCCCAGCTCTGCAGATTTTGCTGCGAAGAGACAGAATCATTAGATCATTTGTTTTGGTACTGTCCATTTGTAGCTTGTTTTTGGACACAGGTCCAGGAATGGCTAAAGGATTGCAATATTTACCTGGAGCTAACCCTGCAGATAGCACTACTGGGTGATCTGAAAAGTCATAGTCAATCGATCAATAACATAATAATACTATTAGCAAAAATGTTTATTTTCAATTCACAATCTGTAGAAACAATGAGAATAGAAAGGTTCAGAACTTTTGTAAGACATCACAGTACAGTTGAAAAATATATGGCAAATAGAAATCCTATATGGATGGTGTTAAAAGATAGATGGGAGGTGTTGAATGATGGGACTAATAACAACTAACAACAAACAATAACAAGATAACTAATAATGTAGGCACGCTGTGTCCATAATAAGTGTATGGGTTGTAGGTTGGGAGCTTTTGTGAAGGAGCATGGTCAGAAAGATATGGCATATAGAAGCAAACCGGATGGACATCATGAAAATGATCGGAGAGGTTGAGAGTAGAAGAAGTTCAGGAGAAAGAACAAACCAAATGTAATTATTGTAAAATTGACTGTCCATAAAATGTAGATAGTGGTTATGTAAAATGTAGATAGTGGTTATGGGCTGGAAGTAGAGGCCTAGGCGTTGTTGTTCACTAGTTTACTCCCAGTGGGGAAAGGGTGGCGGGGTTGGACAGTAATAAAGGGGAATATATATATATTTTTTTTTTTTTAAAGGATATGTATGTATGTATGTATGTATGTATGTATGTATGTATGTATGTATGTATGTATGTATGTATGTATGTATGTATGTATGTATGTATGTATGTATAAAAAACATGGGGGATTGGAAGTGATGCAGACAATTACATTGATGGAAGTTACAATCTGCAATATTAAGCTGATCTACCCCCCAAAATAAGAAAAATAAATAAATAAGAAAAACAGTTTAGGGAAGGCCTTTTCCTGTTTCAGCATGACAATGCCCCCGTGCACAAAGCGAGGTCTATACAGAAATGGTTTGTCGAGATCGGTTATGGAAGAACTTGACTGGCCTGCACAGAGCCCTGACCTCAACCCTATCGAACGGCTTTGGGATGAATTGGAATGCCGACTGCGAGCCAGGCCTAATCGCCCAACATCAGTGCCCGACCTCACTAATGCTCGTGGCTGAATGGAAGCAAGACCCCGCAGCAATGTTCCAACATCTAGTGGAAAGCCTTCCCAGAAGAGTGGAGGCTGTTATAGCAGCAAAGGAGGGACCAACTCCATATTAATGCCAATTATTTTGGAATGAGACGGTCGACGAGCAGCTGTCTACATACATGACCCAAAAGTATGTTTTTCAATGTTTGAGTTTCAACTGCTAAGGAAGAGAAGAAAACACTGCCACTAGTCGGACTCAATTTCACAGGCACGAATATGATTAGTTGTGTTACCATGGTAACCTCCCTTAAAGGGGCAGGTGAATTCTCTCATCTCTCGTCACAAAAAAAGAAATGAAATTAAACAATATACCACATGACTTCTTACTAGTGATACATTTATTGTTTTAGGGAACATTACAAAGCACGCTCAGTAGTTTTGTGTTTTGTTGGTGTCATTTTTGCGAAAAATAATATTTTGGCTGTTAAAAGAATGAGTGGCTGGTAGATTTTTTAATCTACCTGTGACAGTGGCTGGTTGACCAAAAATGTAATTATAGGCCCTGATCGCTTTCACCTGGTCAGTCTGTCATGCAAAAAGCAGGTGTTCTTAATGTTTTGTATACTGTGTATAAGGAAGTAGTTTAGTACCAAAAATGTTAAATTAAATTTCTTATATCGCTCATATATACAGTTGAAGTCGGAAGTTTACATACACTTAGGTTGGAGTCATTCAAACTCGTTTTTCAACCACTCCACAAATGTCTTGTTAACAAACTATAGTTTTGGCAAGTCGGTTAGGACATCTACTTTGTGCATGACAAGTAATTTTTCCAACAATTGTTTACAGAAAGATTATTTCACTTCTAATTCACTGTATCACAATTCCAGTGGGTCAGAAGTTGACTGTGCCTTTAAACAGCTTGGAAAATTCCAGAAAATGATGTCATGGCTTTAGAAGCTTCTGATAGGCTAATTGACATCATTTGAGTCAATTGGAGGTGTACCTGTGGATGTATTTCAAGGCCTACCTTCAAACTCATGGGAAAATCAAAAGAAAATCAGCCAAGACCTCAGAAAAAAGATTGTAGACCTCCACAAGTCTGGTTCATCCTTGGGAGCAATTTCCAAATGCCTGAAGGTATCATGTTCATCTGTACAAACAATAGTACGCAAGTATAAACACCATGGGACCACGCAGCCGTCATACCGCTCAGTAAGGAGACGCATTCTGTCTCCTAGAGATGAACATACTTTGGTGGAAGGCAAATCAATTCCAGAACAACAGCAAAGGACCTTGTGAAGATGCTGGAGGAAACAGGTACAAAATTATCTATATCCACAGTATAACGAGTCCTATTTCGACATAACCTGAAAGGCCACTCAGCAAGGAAGAAGCCACTGCTCCAAAACCGCCATAAAAAAACCAGACTACGGTTTGCAACTGCACATGGGGACAAAGATTGTACTTTTTGGAGAAATGTCCTCTGGTCTGATGAAACAAAAATAGAACTGATTGGCCATAATGACCATCGTTATGTTTGAAGGAAAAAGGGGAACTTGCAAGCCGAAGAACACCAACCGTGAAGCACGGGGGTGGCAGCATCATGCTGTGGGGGTGCTTTGCTGCAGGAGGGACTGGTGCGCTTCACAAAATAGATGGCATCATGAGGAAGGAAAATTATGTGGATATATTGAAGCAACATCTGAAGACATCAGTCAGGAAGTTAAAGCTTGGTCTCAAATGGGTCTTCCAAATGGACAATGACCCCAAGCAAACTTCCAAAGTTGTGGCAAAATGGCTTAAGGACAACAAAGTCAAGGTATTGGAGTGGCCATCACAAAGCCCTGACCTCAATCCTACAGAAAATATGTGGGCAGAACTGAAAAGGCATGTGCGAGCAAGGAGGCCTACAAACCTGACTCAGTTACACCAGCTCTGGCAGGAGGAATGGGCCAAAATTCACCCAACTTATTGTGGGAAGCTTGTGGAAGGCTACCCAAAACGTTTGACCCAAGTTAAACAATTTAAAGGCAATGCTACCAAATACTAATTGAGTGTATGTAAACTTCTGACCCACTGGGAATGTGATGAAAGAAAGAAAAGCTGACATAAATCACTCTACACTATTATTATGACATTTCACATTCTTAAAATAAAGTGGTGATCCTACCTGACCTAAGACAGGGAACTTTTACTAGGATTAAATGTCAGGAATTGTGAAAAACTGAGTTTAAATGTATTTGGCTAAGGTGTATGTAAACTTCCGACTTCAACTGTAGATAGTTCTACTTTAAAGTGTCTGTCCTAACAGCGTTTTAACTACTTAGCAGATATGAAACAGAATCATAAGTCAAAATATCAAATTCCCAGTTAATGCTAAAAAAACAGGTTTTTATATTTGACTCAATTCCATGATGTATAGTAAGGCATTGTTGAAAGAATAGATGGATGCAGTTCAATATAATTCACCAATACATTTCTTGGTAGTCCAAAAAGTATTGCTGTCAGGTTGTAAATCACAGCTGGCCTGGTACATTGTTTGCTGCCTCCACCCATTCAGGATTAGGGCGATATGGACAAAATATCATATACCGATGTCACTTTTGACGGTATTAGATTTTTTGAATAATAAATACTCTAAATATGCTTTGAGTAGTTCATGACCCTAGGGTGGTAACACAAATTCTATGCAATTTTAAAAAGGGGCTTTCTCCATTTATACTGTTCACAAAAAACGCAGAACAAATATTATTTTCAGCATTTTCATACATTTCTGCACTTTCTAAATTAGATTTTTTACCCCTTTTTCTCCCCAATTTCGTGATATCCAAGTGGTAGTTACAGTCTTGTCCCATCGCTGCAACTCCCATACGGACACAGGAGAGGCGAAGGTTCTCCGAAACACGACCCTGCCAAGCCACACTGCTTCTTAACACACTGCTCGCTTAACCCGGAAGCCAGCCGCACCAATGTGTCGAAGGAAACACCGTACAGCTGGCGACCGTAGTCAGCGTGCATGCGCCCGCCACAAGGAGTCGCTATAGCACGATGGGACAAGGACATCCTGGCCGGCTAAACCCTCCCCTAACCCGGACGACGCTTGGCCAATTGTGCGCCGCCTCATGGGTCTCCCGGTCACAGCCGGCTGCGACACAGCCTGGGATCGAACCAGGGTCTGTAGTGACGCCTCTAGCACTGCGATGCAGTGCCTTAGACTGCTGCGCCACTTGGGAGGCCATATTTCCTGCACTTGTATCATTATTTCCACACTGTGCCACGCAGCATGATATGGGAAAAAAGAATCTAGGCCTAGTTAATTGGTGAACTGTTGGAATCATGGAAAAAATTATTATTATAATTCTATAGTTGGAAATAGTGGGCAGCACCTTTAATACATTGTTTTGTGACATGACAACGAATGAATAAGCCAGTGAGGAATTGACAGGGTAGGAACCAAAGTGTTGATCAGTGTTTCAAGGTGACCCTAATTAGATGTTACATTTCATGTTTTCTTACTTCATGTAGCCAACATATTCATGCACCTATTACTCTCTGATAAGATACAATTGCACAAACATGCTTATCTAGGCCTACATCAGCACTGGTACCAGGCAGTATTAGCTAACTAGCTATGTTTGCTCTGACTCTTAGTACATTTAGCAAGCTAGCCAGCAAACTAGTGATTAGCATTAGCAGCTAACAATTCATTTTAGAAACACACTGCTAATAAAAGACAAACTAGCAAACAGTAAGATACACAAACAAAGTGTAATTATAGAAAGCAGCATGTCACCAACATTGTTGCATCCATCGGACCATGGAGAGTGAACGGCAAGAAAGTGGTCCAACTGCTCTCTCCTTGAGTGACCGGGGGCAGGGCTTGGTGTGGTTAGTGGCATGCAGCAGCAGGAGGAGAGGGAGAGAGATGAGTCAAATAGAAAATGGAGTAAACTATAAAAACTGACATATGCGCCAGAGTTGCGTATCACATAGACTATTTTCTGTGTTTACAAACATTGCCGCACGAGGGCGATGCACGCAAGTTAGTGGAAGAACAAGAGGGCGTTCTTATTGAACGGCAGCAAAAGAAAAATCTGTGCGATGTCAGTGTGTCGTGTACTGGAAAAGGGTCTACTTAACAAATCAAAACATTGAAATACCATTATAGAAGGTAAAGTAAAAACTCAAACCGGTCTGTGCATCAATACAGTAAAATACAGTATACCGCCCAGTCCTATTCAGGATGCACCATTTCAGTTTCAATTACTCAATATTCTGGACAAAAACGGATTAATGTAATTAAGGCTGGGAATGTCAACATAATCAATTGTGGCGGTATGCAAATTGAAGTGGGTCTAGTGTCAGGTAAAGTGGAGGTGATATGATCCTTAACTAACCTCTCAAAGCCCTTCATGATGACAGACGTGAGTGCTATGGGGCGATAGTCATTTAGTTCAGTTACCTTTGCTTTCTTGGTTACAGGAACAATGGTGGACATCTTGAAGCAAGTGGGGACAGACTGGGATAGGGAGAGATTGAATGTCCGTAAACACTCCATTCAGCTGGTCTGCGCAAGCTCGGAGGACGCAGCTAGGGATGCAGTCTGGGCCGGCAGCCTTGAGTGGGTTAGCCCGCTTAAAATGTCTTATTGACATCGGCCACGGAAAACGAGAGCCAACAGTCCTCAGGAGAGGGCCGTGTCGATGGCACTGCGTTATCCTCAAAGCGGGTGAAGGAGGTGTTTAGCTTGTCCGGGAGCAAGACTGTCTGCGGCGTGGCTGGTTTTCCCTTTGTAATCTGTGACTGTCTGGAGCCCCTGCCACATACGTCTCGTGTCGGAGCTGTTTAATTGCAACTCCACTTAGTCTCTGTACTGACGTTTTGCCTGTTTGATTGCCTACAAAAGGGCATAACTGGACTGTTTGTACTCAATATTCCCTGTCACCTTGCCGTGGTTAAATCTTAAAACAATCCGATTGGTCAGACCAGCGTTGAATAGACCTTAGCATGGGCACTTCCTGTTTGAGTTTCTGCCTATAGGAAGGGAGGAGCAGAATGGAGTCGTGATCTGATTTGCCGAAGGGAGGGTGGGGGAGGGCCTTGTAGCCATCCCGGAAGGGAGAGTAACAAATGGTAGAGTTTTTCAAGCGCAAGTGTTTTGATAGAACTTTGGTAGCGTTTTCTGCAAAATTGCTTTGTTAAAGTCCCCAGCTACAATAAATGCAGCCTCAGGATATGTGGTTTCCAGTCTGCACAAAGTCCAGTGTAGTTCCTTGAGGGCTGTGGTGGTTTCGGCTGTGACTATAACCAAAGAGAATTATCTTGGGAGGTAATACAGTCGGCACTTGATTGTGAGGTATCTTAAGTCGGGTGAACAAAAGGACTTAGTTTCCAGTACGTTATCACAAATCACACCATGAGTAGTTAATCATGAAACATACAACTCCGCCTTGCTTCCTGGAGAGTTCTTTATTCCTGTCTGCGCGATGTACTGAGAACCCAGCTGCTTGTATGGACGGGCACAGTATATCCGGAGAGAGTCATGATTCCGTGGAACAGTATGTAACCGTTCCCGATGTCTCTTTGGAAGGAGAGACATCGGGGAGCTGAGCTCGTCTACTTTACTGTCCAGGGACTGAACATTAGCGAGTAATATACTCGGATGCGGTGGATGGTGTGCACGCCTCCTGAGTCGGACTAGAAGTCCACTCCGAATACCTCTTCTCCGCCGGCGGCGTCTTGGAGCAACCTCTGGGATAAGTTTGATTGCCTTGGGGGGTACGAACAAAGGATCCAATTCGGGAAAGTCGTATTTCTGGTGAGTTAGCGTCGCTCTGATATCCAAAAGTTATTTTCGTCTGTATGTAATAACACAAAAAAAACGTTCTGGGCTAATAATGAAAGAAATAACACAAAAAAACTATACTGCAAAGTTACTTAGGAGCTAGAAGCAGAGCTGCCATGTCTGTCGGCACCATCTGGCTACAGCTACAAGTGTCATTTGGTTAGCTAGCAATACATTGCTTTGCTAGCTAGCTATACTGAAGATGAACGACTTGCGTTCGTAAATTCACTCTGGCTATCTACTCCGATTTCAGAGTATACATTGGCAGGCAAACTGCAGAAGGACGAGCAAGTTCCTATTCCCCATCGTTTATCAGTGTCCAACTAGCTGAAAAAGTTAGAGGGTTTATATAATGTTCCCTCATTAGATTTTAGCTCATCTCGCTCTGGCTAGCATTAGTTGTTCATCTTGATGTGCATAGGGCTGTGGCGGTCATGAAATTGTGTCAGCTGGTTATTGTCATGCAAAAGACTGCCCGTCTCAATTGACCGTTAATGAACATAAACATGTTTAGCGTCGCCAGGCATACAAGCTGCTGCTTTGCCTTTAGAACATCTACATTATTTATTTTAGGCAGGTCTAAAGAAACATGATACTGTATGAACAAATGTATTTCAGAAGAACAGAATATGAGTTGGCCTACTGTATGTTATCTGTCTATGCACCATGCCATGGATAATCAACTAGATTCAGCCGCGGGCCAATTTTTTCTTGAGCGGATGGTCAGTGGGCCGGAACATGATGACAAATAATTTGTAGACTGCAAATTGACTGCAAGAAGCCCAAAACAGATAATATTTTACTAAAACATAATTTCAAATCTTGCTTACATGTGTATATGATCATGTGTCTCTCTCTATTATAAATAAATACTTGGAAACAGATTTCCCAAATTAAAAATCACTTGGAACTGATTTCCTGGTGTTTTTTCTTTTTTTGTATGTTCGACGATGAAAATAACTGCAGTCAACTTGTGCACTACGTTAGGAGATAAAAAACATTGCGTTCTTCATTTCACCGTTCACATTATTTTAACTATAGCCTTGCAGGCTAATATTTGTTTTGTGTGTGCAGCAAACTGTGAGTAGCATTTAGTAGTTACTTGTATAGTTTAGGTCAAATGTTTGCAATGTGATCAATAGCAGTTAGTTAGCATTGTCTATGGGATTTTACATGTACTTGTTAGCATTGCTAACCTTCGGATTACAGAGTATCAGTGGGGTTTGAAAACAGCGCCCCTTGTGTTAAGTACGGGTATTACCGAATATCCCAGTATGGCACAAGGTTGGTATGAAAATCTGAATACCACCCAAGCCTACTACCAACGCATGTCTAGAGTGCATAAGTGGAGATTATCGTGACTCAGTACTGCCGGTGTGGCGGTAATACAGTCATCGCAGCAGCCTTAGATGTGCATACCTGAGGGAGAGAGAGCCTACCTTTTTATGGTTGTTTGATCAAAAGGACTGTAAAGTTCAAATGTAAGAGGACTCCCGTGGTATTTACATATTTGCAGAAATCCATTCAGGTGTATTGTGGCTTTTGGCGAATGCGTTCTAATGATCTAAAGCCACACTGTTGCTACTGCCTGTAAACACACAGTCCAGTTCAAAGTGAATGATGTCAGGCCCTTGTGGCAAATTACTTATTTGCATAAAAGCCTACTATAGCACCGATTGGCTATGGCGCACAGGTCTTGCGTAGACTCCAGTCCTGGACGAGACCTTTGTTTTTATTAGGTTTTATTTACTGCAGTGTCTATTAAAATTGTCCAAACGCACGGCTGCTTTCCCACTATATTGCTATAGAATTTTAAGAAATGCCTTACATTTATAGAATGTTTGGGAATGACAGAGTATGAAAACAACCATATCTAAGTGCTCGCTTGTCAGAAAATGTAAAAAAGGTGTCATTCTTCCATGTTGCTAAAACACTTAGTACCACTTTAAAACAAACTTCCTTTAGATTTATTTTTTGACTGTTTCTCCCCATGTATGAATCCATTATTTAATGTGTTTCTATGGGCTAACAGCAGTAAGGCTAAATTCAATGTTTCAACAACAAAACAAATTACCAAAAGGGGTCCTAAAATTCAAAATCAAATAGCCAAATGATCCTTGGTATGACCATCTTAAAACAATTACATATGTTATCTTAGTAACGGCTTAGGATTAACTGCAAGGTAATGTCGGGATTGACTAGAAGTCTGAGAATTAGTCCTGAGGAATACCCCGACCATATAAGCCTGCAGATAATCTGTTAAAAAGGCATTATCACAGAGCTATCCACTTAGCTAAAACTAAAATAAGGGTGTGATGAAGCAAAACTAATGAGAGAATTGTTCCCTTGTCACGCATAGAATAACAGCTGAAAGCAATTTCCTGAAGTCTGAAACGTTTAATAGGCAAAATGTCTGGTTACTTCATGTCTGAACAGAGAAGAGATTTAGAATTCAAGGCACACTTAACCAGCATGGCTACCACTGCATTCTGCAGCAATACACCATTACATCTGGTTTGCGCTTAATGGGACTATCATTTGTTTTTCAACAGGTCAATGAACCAACACTCCTCCAGGCTGTGTAAGGGCTATTTGATCAAGAATAAGTGTGATGGAGTGCTGCATCAGATGATCTGGTCTCCACAATCACCCGACCTCAACCCAATTGAGATGGTTTGGGATGAGTTGGACCGCAAAGTGAAGGAAAAGCAGCCAACAAGTGCTCAGCATATGTGGGAACTCCTTCAAGACTGTTGGAAAAGCATTCCAGGTGAAGCTGGTTGAGAGAATGCCAAGAGTGTGCAAAGCTGTCATCAAGGCAAAGGGTGGCTACTTTGAAGAATCTAAAATATAATTTTGATTTGTTTAACACTTCTGGTTACTACATGATTCCATATGTGTTATTTCATAGTTGATGTCTTCACTATTATTCTACAATGTAAAGCATAGTAAAAATAAAGAAAAACCCTTGAATGAGTAGGTTTGTCCAAACTTTTGACTGGTACTGTATACATACCTACATTCAAAATAGTGGAGTCGGTCATTTCAACCACACCCATTGCGGACAGATGTATAAAATCGAGCACACAGCCATGTAATCTCCATAGACAAACAGTGGCGGTAGAATGGCCTTACTGAAGAGCTCAGTGACTTTCAACGTAGCACCGACATAGGATGCCACCTTTCCAACAAGTCAGTTCGTCAAATTTCTGCCCTGCTAGAGCTGCCCCGGTCAACCGTAAGTGCTGTTATTGTGAAGTGGAAACTTCTAGGTGCAACAACAGCTCCGCCGCAAAGTGATAGGCAACACAAGCTCACGGAATGGGACCACTGAAGCGCGTAGCGCGTAAAAATCGTCTACAGTTCCAAACTGCCTCTGGAAGCAACGTCAGCACAATAACTGTTCGTCGTGAGCTTCATGAAATGGGTTTCCATGACCGAGCAGCCGAACACAAGCCTAAGATCACCATGCGCAATGCTAAGCTTCGGCTGGAGTGGTGTAAAGCTCGTCGCCATTGGACTCTAGAGCAGTGGAAACGCTTTCTCAGGAGTGATGAATCACACTTCACCATCTGGCAGTCCGACGGACAAATTTGGGTTTGGCGGATGCCAGGAGAACGCTACCTGCCCCAATGCATAGTGCCAACTGTAGAGTTTGGTGGAGGAGGAATAATGGTCTGGGACTGTTTTTCATGGGTCAGGCTAGGCCCCTTAAATCTTTAACGCTACAGCATACAATGACATTCTAGACGATTATGTGCTTCCAACTTTGTGGCAACAGTTTGGGGAATGCCCTTTCCTGTTTCAGCATGACAATGCCCCAGTGTACAAAGCGAGGTCCATACAGAAATGGTTTGTCGAGATTGGTTATGGAAGAACTTGACTGTCCTGCACAGAACCCTGACCTCAACCCTGTCGAACACCTTTGGGATGAATTGGAACTCCGACTGCGAGCCATGCCTTGTCACCCAACATCAGTGCCCGACCTCACTAATGCTTGTGGTTGAATGGAAGCAAGTCCCCCCAGCAAAGTTCCAACATCTAGTGGAAAGCCTTCCTAGAAGAGTGGAGGCTGTTAAAGCAGCAAAGGAGGGACCAACTCCATATTAATGCCCATGATTTTAGAATGAGACGGTCGACGAGCAGCTGTCCACATACTTTTGGGTCATGTAGTGTATGAGTTTCGATAATAGCCTAGGCAAGATCTTCTTTATCATTTCACATGTAAACAAGGATTTCAACTAGTAGACTACATCCTAGACAGTCCAATCCTCTTCTCTAGCTCCCTCAAGCATAAGGGCCTCTAGGAGACAGTTTAGCTAAGAGAATTCCCAAGGCTACAGCCTCAGAGCAGACAGTGGGAGCCTACTTACTGACATGGCCTTGCTCTAACAAGCGCTCCATTTTGTAACAAAGGGCTATGAAGTCTCATACCACCTGTTCAGTCAGTGCATCATGTCTGCTGCAACACTTCCACTGTCAGACCACAGATAGGACTAATGCCAGAGAGACAGATTTTTTACATATCTTACCAAATGCAATGTCGGTCTAAAGTGAATCTACATCTCGGGTACTGCCATAAATCTTCTGAATTCTGCTCAACTATCCAGTAACGTTAAAGACAGGGTGGAGGAAACGCCTAAAAAGCCAAAGCCCTAGATATCCTTTACAGTCATCAGGTTTCCTCAGAGCAGTCAGTGTGTCCAGTACCAGGCTAGTACAAGCCCCTTTACTTTGGCCAGTATCGCTCATGGTGGTTTCCCACCAGCTTGTGGTTTACAGCACCCACAGACAAGACGACACAGTTCCTCCACCTTGTCTAATATGAGCTTGGAGAACAATGCAGGCCTGTCTCCAAGACAATTCCCACAAGTGCAGTGGGCCCAAGGGACCTGGGCCTGGCTGTTTAACTTGGCTTTGACAAAGAGCACCAAAGTATCAGAGCTGGAACAAAGAAAAAACATGTACATCAAATTCTTCTCTGGCAGTTCTCTTAAAATCAAAATATTTTTATTGCCAGGGGCAGGGGATAGCCTAATTGTATAGCTCATATCATATATTGGCTACCATTCTATGACGTCAACTACCCTGTAATCTATATTAGAGTTTGATGTTCATCTGCAGTCTGTGGATGCTGCAACACCAGATGCAGGCAGTCTCTCTAATGCAAAATAGGCTAAAGAAAGAAAAAGACAACACCCTGGGGACAAAGGATCAGGTACCACAGCAGGTTCCAAGGCACCCAAGATGGATGCCACTTAAGCTCATTTGTGGAGTAGAGGTGAAATAAATGCGGTGGACTTGGGCTCTAGGGAATCAATGTACAAACCCAGGACTATGCAGTGCAACAATGCCATGCATCTCCTTTTAGAAAGATGCATTTGATTTAATATAATAGCTGCCCAAGTGGAACTTGAATTATGTAGAAAGTATTTTGCATTTTTCAGCAATACTATAATAATAAGCAGCAGTTATGCATGACAATAACATGTTATAGTTAATCAAAAGTAGGAATGTTGAAAGAATAACATGATGAAATGAAAAACCATCCATCATTTACAATATAGCCTTACATAAACTAGCAAGGCTAACATCATGAGTGCTGTAATGTTATGGCGTGCCAGTAGATATTTCAGTGCAACATAAAGTAACTTCAGAAATGTCATGTAACAAGGATAATGTAGCAGAGTAAATAATACTTGTCTTAATGATAATGCTCACTGCCAAACATCATTATCCATTTCAGATTGCCTAATGATTTTAGGGTTGAAATGAAGCAGACGGGTGCTATAGAAACACTTCTCAAACTGTTCTGAACCAACTCGTAACCTGGAAAAGCTTCATCCACAAGAATTAGGCTGTGTCATGTCACTTTCATTCCCTCATCATGATGGTCTGAAGAACCAGGCTACTAGACATGGGTCTCACTTTACAGCAGCATCTCGGTGCATGCGCTCTCATATGCTTCACCATTAAGTTGGTAATGAACACACTACACAAAAACTATGGTCCTCTTAAAATAAAAGCATAATCTTGCGGTGAGCGCACTTGATCTACAAGTGTTGTTTTCATATTTTAAAAGCCAGGAAAGCATGGATAATAAGCATTCTCTCTTTGGCAAGGAGGGATGATTTCCTTGACATTCTGCATAAATAAGTATCCAATACATTCCAAGCAACCAAATTCAAGCCCCTGCACAAGCAAGTTGTTGAACTCTTAGAATGCTGTGGATGTCATTTGAGCTCCATGCTGTGCAACAGTGTCCACCTGTTTATGACAGACACTTGAACAGTCATTCAAAAATCCCTTTGGCATAAGACTAGGCCTATAGCTTCGATTCCGATCAAAATAAGTGGGACAATTTGTACACAGCTTGTATAAATCCACCATATAAAATGTATTCTGGGTTACAATACTTTGACAACCCTATCAACTATAGGCTAAATGTTTCACTAGACTGACTTGAGGATACAGTTAATCTACTCATATTTCAACACTGAATGTTTTCCCATGCATGCAGGCCTTCATGTCTGTAATTAGGTAGTGAATATATCAAGTTTAGTACACATTAGACAATTGTACTATTTTGATGCAGTTTAGTCAACTTTCTTCACATCAATGGCCTTGTATACTAAGGGGGTACTGTGCTCAGTATTGTCTAAAGTTACAAACTAAATATAGCTATCTAAGGAATGTGACCAACTATCACAACGTCTAGAAATCAGTTAATCACTGCTGACAGAACATTTGCTCTAACTACCCTACATGACCAAAAGTATGTGGACACCTGGTCGTTGAACATCTCATTCAAAAATCATGGGCATTAATATGGAGTTGGTCCCCCTTTACTGCTGTAACAGCCTCCACTCTTCTGGAAGGCTTCCCACTAGATGTTAGAACATTGCTGCGGGGACTTGCTTCCATTCAGCCACAAGAGCATTAGTGATGTCGGGCACTGATGTTGGGCGATTAGGCCTCGCTCGCAGTCACCGTTCCAATTCATCCCAAAGGTGTTCGATAGGGTTGAGGTCAGGGCTCTGTGCAGGCTAGTCAAGTTCTTCCAGACCAATCTCGACAAACCATTTCTGTATGGACCTCGCTTTGTGCACATGGGCATTGTCATGCTGAAACAGGAAAGGGCCTTCCCTATACTGTTGCCACAAAGTTGGAAGCACAGAATCGTCTAGAACGTCATTGTATGCTGTAGCGTTACGATTTCCCTTCACTGGAACTAAGGTCCTAGCCCGAACCATGAAAAACAGCCCCAGACCATTATTCCTCTTCCACCAAACTTTACAGTTGGCACTATGCATTGGGGCAGGTAGCGATCTCCTGGCATCCGCCAAACCCAAATTTGCCCGTCGGACTGCCAGATGGTGAAGCGTGGTTCATCACTCCAGAGAACACGTTTCCACTGCTCCAGAGTCTAGTTGCGGGGGGTTTGTTTGAATTTAGAAAACACTCAGTTATTAAAATGAAATAATTTTGATCCATGAAGGAATCAAACAACATGTACGCCACCATCTTGTCTATTTCATATATTCTCGAGACAGGTGGGTGTCCACCCCAAAGTGCTGCATGTCATGGCACTCACATGTCTCGATCAATGAGAGAAGATTTGAAAATAGACATATTTCGGCGTACACTTTGGCACTCCAGTCTCCTTTTCACATAATTTAACACCTGATTTACTTAACCTCTACAGGATCGGTGTCTCGTATACGGGACGGTTGAGCTAACGTGTGCTAATGTGATTAGCATGACTTATAAGTTACAGCAAACATTCCAGGACATAGACATGTCTTATATGGGCAGAAAGCTGAAATTCTTGTTAATCTAACTGCACTGTCCAATTTACAGTAGCTATTACAATGAAAAAATAACATGCTATTGTTCGAGGAGAGTGCACAACAACAAACTTGTCACGGTAACTGGTTTGATACATTCACCTCTGAAGGTAAATAATGTACTTACATTAAGTAATCTTGCTCTGATTTGTCATCCTAAGGGTACCAGAGATAAAATGTAGCATAGTTATGTTGGATAAAAATCCATTTTTATATTCAAATGTAGGAACTGGGTTCTACAGTTTGAACCCCTGCTGTCTCTGGCTTTACACCCACCCTACCCGGCCACCTAGATGAGTGAAAGTGTATAAGCTAATGATCCATCATGTATGACATTCCTGGGAGTGTGGAAACTTACAAAAAAATGGTAATACAAAATGTAAGTTCTCTATAGTTATGTACTTGAAAATGTATCAATTGTCCAATTCGGCACATTTGGGCAGACTTGACACAAAATAGTCCAGTATTGCAACGCTTCACTGGATCAATCTGAAACTTTGCACACACACTGATGTCACCTAGGGGCCAGAATCTATATTACGCCTAAACTGCAATATTATATTGCGGCCTCTCTCTTGCATTTCAAACATGATGGAACAAAAATAAATAGAAAACGCATGTTTTTTTGTTTGAATTATCTTTTACCAGATCTAATTTGTTATATTCTTCTACATTCATTTCACATTTCCACAAACTTCATAGTGTTTCCTTTCAAATGGTATCAAGAATATGCATATCCTTGCTTCAGGTCCTGAGCTACAGGCAGTTAGATTTCAGTATGTCATTATAGGCGAAAATTGAAAAAGGGATCAGATCCTTAAGAGGTTAACAAAATGCACACCTCAATAGGTTGTCCAGGTAAGTCATGACATGTCACAAGGAGGGGGGTTGTTGTTCCTCTTTTGTTCTCTATTGCTCCTCTGTTGTTCATCAAGCAAGGGGGAGGCCGATGACATCACGACTTCCCTTGAAACCAAATTCATGAATGCCCTACTCCTTGAAGTTTGCAGTTGTGCCTTAAAAAAACGTTTGCTCAAAACCAATTTTTACACATTCGTGTGTGTGTACTTTACTGTATTTATCCTTGGGATATCGCTTTTCAACAGAAAATGTTCAAAAAGCGCTGGAGGACGTCTTTAAGGCCATCAAATTATCTGTGCTACGCCAAACAGTCCCTAACATGTAATGGCTAACGAGCATCACATTAGACCGCTACATTGCCTCAACATCTAGACTGAATCCTTGTGTCGAAAGTAATTCACTGCCCAATTACAAACTATTGCCACCGTCCTGTCCACACAAACCATTGAAAATACACGCTGTGCTGTCATTAGCATAGTAATAGTTGATGGATACTTCATTTAGTCAATGAGGGCAATAAAATTATGATTACAAACCCCAGTTTCTGAATCTGATATGCTCAATTGCACTGTAGGTTTCCACGGCACAGTCTACCTAGCTGCTTACTGCAATATAAAAAAGGTGTCATCACGACTTCATGCCAAAGGAAAGGAGGGTCGCCAGGCATGCATTAGCTTGCTATCGATATGGAGTTCAGAAATATATATAATCTGGCAATATTGAATCCATTGGTCCTCAATGTCATCTCCCGACCCTGTTTTAAATCAGACATATTAGCTTGCTGTCTAGCAAATACAACATTCAACAACCGATAATAGCTAGCTAACTGTCAACGTAGCTAGCCGGTAGAGACAGCAACCAACACTAGGTAGTTACTAAACTAGCTAGCTATATTAGCTAGCTACCTTAGCTGGATAGCAAATTATCTAGTGTCGATAATTTAGGCTACTACAGTACTGTAGCCAGTTAGCCAATTACTAAATTCTCCACTTCAGCATGTACACAGCTACAATCTTCACATATCGCAAACAAAGAACAAATGTATCAGTAGTTTAGGTACTGTGGCTAACGTTAACTAGCTAGCTAGCGTTCCTCCGGTTACTTCTCATGGACATTTGAGGCAGACACCACCAGCAAACACTTGTCTGTAGTGGCTAGCTAGTAGGCTGCTGCTCACCATGGCTTCGGTGTTACTCAGTTACAATTAATTTCAAGACGATTCTTAACACGTACCACAAAACATGTAGATAGCAAATACTTTTGCTTACAATAATATTTTTTACCTTACCTTCCTTGGCCTTCACCACTGCCGTGATATGTTGCTGAGGAAGGGACGTGGAGATCTGGGACCAAGATGGCGTCCCCTCCAAACTTCCACTGTTACTTTGGACACTCATCAAGCTACTTTTTGAAACCGCAAACAAACACCGCTGTCAGTGGCAGTGAAATCTTGTGATTTTTTAAACCTGCCAATGTTTAAACATAAGCCCAGCTACCATCGGTAACCTCACATAATGTTGTAATTTACCATTTTTGGACACAACCATCCTAACACCTCTACGGTGCTTCTTTAAATGCCCTTTGTAAAATGAACGTAATAAACTACCTTACATCAAACGTCACGCATCCTGTGCAAACTTTATCGCGAGGTTCATGCACCAAGGCAAAATGTCACTAGTGAAAAAGCCATCCAAATTGTGTGAAATAGAAGATAGTAAATGATATACTGTATTATCAGTGTACATTTCATTTAGAAATTGATGCAGCAGTACATAGACACACACGAGAAAATATGTAATACAAACATAGCCGTGGGAAGCAGGTGTGCTGAGGGTGCTGCAGCACCCCCTGAAAAATATATATACAGTACCAGTCAAAAGTTTGGACACACCTATTAATTCAAGGGTTTTTATTTTTACAATTTTCTACCTTGTAGAATAATAGTGAAGACATCAAAACTATGAAATAACACATATGGAATAATGTATTAACCAAAACATTTGTTAAACAAATCAAAATATATTTTATGTTTTAGATTCTTCAAAGTAGCCACCCTTTGCCTTGATGACAGCTTTGTACACTCTTGGCATTCTCTCAACCAGCTTCACCTGGAATGTTTTTCCAACAGTCTTGAAGGAGTTCCCACATATGCTGAGCAATTGTTGGCTGCTTTTCCTTCACTCTGAGGTCCAACTCATCCCAAACCATCTCAGTTGGTTAGAGGTCGGGTGATTGTGGAGGCCAGGTCATCTGATGCAGCACTCCATCACTCTCCTTCTTGGTAAAATAGCACTTACAAAGCCTGGAGGTGTGTTGGTTCATTGTTCTGTTGAAGGAGGAGTGGGAGGCCCCGGTGCACAACTGAGCAAGAGGACAAATACATTAGAGTGTCTAGTTTGAGAAACAGACGCCTCACAGGTCTTCAACTGGCAGCTTCATTAAATAGTACCCGCAAAACACCAGTCTCAACTTCAACAGTGAAGAGGCGACTCCGGGATGCTGACCTTCTAGGCAGAGTTGCAAAGAAAAAGCCATATCTCAGACTGGCCAATAAAAAGAAAATATTAAGATGGGCAGTCTGAGATATGGCTTTTTCTTTGCAACTCTGCCTAGAAGGTCAGCATCCCGGAGTCGCCTCTTCACTGTATTCTGGTTAGAGCCAGTTTGCGCTGTTCTGTGAAGGGAGTAGTACACAGCGTTGTACGAGATCTACAGTTTCTTGGCAGTTTCTCGCATGGAATAGCCTTCATTTCTCAGAACAAGAATAGACTGACAAGTTTCAGAAGAAAGTTATTTGTTTCTGGCCATTTTGAGCCTGTAATCGAACCCACAATTGCTGATGCTCCAGATACTCAACTAGTCTAAAGAAGGCCAGTTGTATTGCTTCTTTAATCAGCACAACAGTTTTCAGCTATGCTAACATAATTGCAAAAGGGTTTTCTAATGATCAATTAGCCTTTTAAAATGATAAACTTGGATTAGCAAACACAATGTGCCATTGGAACACAGGACTGATGGTTACTGATAATGGGCCTCTGTACGCTTATGTAGATATTCCATTAAAAATCAGCCGTTTCCATCTACAATAGTCATTTACAACATTAAGAATGTCTACACTGTATTTCTGATCAATTATGTTATTTTAATGGACAAAACAATTGCTTTTCTTTAGAAAACAAGTACATTTCTAAGTGACCCCAAACTTTTGAACGGTAGTGTTAATAATATTTGACTAAAACAATCATTTCACACCTTGCTTACGTTTGTATAAGATCACATATCTCTCTATTATGTGTGGGAATACTTTGGAACATATTTCCAAAATGAAATCACTTGGAGCTGATTTGCTGGTGTTTTTACAGTATTTTATGTCCAATATTTTAAAAAAGAAACTTGGGGGGCCAAATAAAATCCCCCACAGGCCGAATTTGAGTATCTGTTATAAAAATATAAATCAGGTCCCAAGCACTTTTAGCACTATGAACTACCTAAAAGGTTTTTTTTAAACTTAGAGTTAGACAATAAGCAAACATAAAAGCACACAATAATAGCTACTGAATAATATCTATTCAATACCACACAATATTTTACAATTCCTTTTACAAAAAATGCTAATCCAGTTTAACCTCATTTCTACCAGCAAGTACAACCAGAGAAAAAAAATAAACTCTAGGCCACCTTTACTCCACACACAGAGACGAGTACAATGCTCTCCTTCGCCCTCCATTTGGCAAATCTGACCATAATTCTATCCTCCTGATTCCTGCTTACAAGCAAAAACTAAAGCAGGAGGTACCAGTGACTCGCTCAATACGGAAGTGATCAGATGACGTGGATGCTACGCTACAGGACTGTTTTGCTAGCACAGACTGGAATATGGGATTCATCCAATGGCATTCGTACATATCCCAACCAGAAGCCATGTATTACAGGCAACATCCGCACCAATCTAAAGGCTAGAGCTGCCGCTTTCAAGGAGCGGGACACTAATCCGGACGCTTATAAGAAATCCTGCTATGCCCTTAGACAAACCATCAAACAGGCAAAGCGTCAATACAGGACTAAAATTGAATCCTACTAAACCGTCTCTGACGCTCGTCGGCTGTGGCAGGGCTTGCAAACTATTACAGACTACAAGTACCTTTTATGCTCGCTTCGAGGCAAGCAACACTGAAGCATGCATGAGAGCACCAGCTGTTCCGGACGACTGTGTGATCACACTCTCCGTAGCCGATGTGAGCAAGACCTTTAAACAGGTAAAACAGTCACAAGGCCGCGGGGCCAGACGGATTACCAGGACGTGTACTCAGAGCATGCGCAGACCAACTGGTAAGTGTCTTCACTGACATTTTCAACCTCTCCCTGACCGAGTCTGTAATACCTACATGTTTCAAGCAGACCACCATGATCCCCGTGCCCAAGAAAGCGAAGGTAACCTGCATAAATTACTACCACCCCGTAGCACTCACGTCGGTAGCCATGAAGTGCTTTGAAAGGCTGGTCATGGCTAACATTAACAGCATCATCCCGACAACCCTAGACACACTCCAATTCATATACCGCCCCAACAGATCCACAGATGACGCAATCTCAATCGCACTCCACACTGCCCTTTGCCACCTGGACAAAAGGAACACCTATGTGAGAATGCTGTTCATTGACTACAGCTCAGTGTTCAACACCATAGTGCCCACGAAGCTCATCACTAAGCTAAGGACCCTGGGACTAAACACCTCCCTCTGCAACTGGATCCTGGACTTCCTGACGGACCACCCCCAGGTGGTAAAGGTAGGCAACAACAAATCTACCACGCTGATCCTCAACACTGGGGCCCCTCAGGGGTGCGTGCTTAGTCCCCTCCTGTACTCCCTGTTCACCCACGACTGCGTGGCCAAGCACGAATCCAACACCATCATTAAGTTTGCTGACGACACAACGGTGGTAGGCCTGATCACCGACAACAATGAGACAGCCTATAGGGAGGAGGTCAGAGACCTGGCAGTGTTTAACAAGTAAAAACAAATCTCAAAAAAATAGGTGTCAATAATTGCCACCCCTTATGATTCATATAAATAAAATCAAACAAAATGTAATCTGTATTAATGTTCTTTAAAAAAAAAGTTCATCTCAGTTTAAGGAACTGTATTGTGGCTTTCCATGGCTTACTGTTTCACTGGTATAAAAATGAAGTAACACGCATGCAAAATCCCTTTGTCATCCATCACCATGGGGAAAGGAAAATAACTCACAAAAGAAAAGAGACAAATGGTTGTTCACTTTCATAAAATCAGGCAATGGGTACATATAAGCTAAACAACCAAATGCACTTACCACTATTAGGGCAACAATTAAGAAATTGAAAACGACTGGAATAGTGGTAAACTTGCCTGGCAGAGGACGCAAGTGTATCTTGTCCCCACGCACAGTGAGGAAGATGGTTTAGGTGGCAAAGAAAAATCCAAGGCCCACAGTTGGAGAATTACAGAACTTGATCACATCTTGGGGTTACCAAGTCTCCAAATCTACAATTACAGTTGAAGTCGGAAGTTTACATACACTTAGGTTGGAGTCATTAAAACTCGTTTTTCAACCACTCCACAAATTTCTTGTTAACAAACTATAGTTTTGGCAAGTCAGTTAGGACATCTACTTTGTGCATGACACAAGTCATTTTTCCAACAATTGTTTACAGACAGATTATTTCACTTATAATTCACTGTATCACAATTCCAGTGGGTCAGCAGTTTACATACACTAAGTTGACTGTGCCTTTAAACAGCTTGGAAAAGTCCAGAAAATGATGTCATGGCTTTAAAAGCTTCTAATAGGCTAATTGACATCATTTGAGTCAATTGGAGGTGTACCTGTGGATGTATTTCAAGGCCTACCTTCAAACTCAGTGCCTCTTTGCTTGACATCATGGGAAAATCAAAAGAAATCAGCCAAGACCTCAGAAAAAACATTGTAGACCTCCACAAGTCTGGTTCATCCTTGGGAGCAATTTCCAAACGCCTGAAGGTACCACGTTCATCTGTACAAACAATAGTACGCAAGTATAAACACCATGGGACCACGCAGCCTTCATACCGCTCAGGAAGGAGACGCGTTCTGTCTCCTAGAGATGAACGTACTTTGGTGCGAAAAGTGCAAATCAATCCTAGAACAACAGCAAAGGACCTTGTGAAGTTGCTGGAGGAAACAGGTACAAAAGTATCTATATCCACAGTAAAACAAGTCCTATATCGACATAACCTGAAAGGCCGCTCAGCAAGGAAGAAGCCACTGCTCCAAAACCGCCATTAAAAAGCCAGACTACGGTTTGCAACTGCACATGGGGACAAAGATCGTACCTTTTGGAGAAATGTCCTCTGGTCTGATGAAACAAAAATAGAACTGTTTGGCCATAATGACCATCATTATGTTCGGAGGGAAAAGGGGGTTGCTTGCAAGCCGAAGAATACCATCCCAACCGTGAAGCATGGGGGTGGCAGCATCATGCTGTTGGGGTGCTTTGCTGCAGGAGGGACTGGTGCACTTCACAAAATAGATGGCATCATGAGGAAGGAAAATTATGTGGATATATTGAAGCAACAGTCAGGAAGTTAAAGCTTGGTCTTCCAAATGGAAAATGACCCCAAGCAAACTTCCACAGTTGTGGCAAAATGGCTTAAGGACAACAAAGTCAAGGTATTGGAGTGGCCATCACAAAGCCCTGACCTCAATCCTATAGAACATTTGTGGGCAGAACTGAAAAAGCATGTGCGAGCAAGGAGGCCTACAAACCTGACTCAGTTACACCAGCTCTGTCAGGAGGAATGGCCCAAAATTCAGCCAACTTATTGTGGGAAGCTTGTGGAAGGCTACCCGAAACGTTTGACCCAAGTTAAACAATTTAAAGGCAATGCTACCAAATACTAATTGAGTGTATGTAAACTTCTGACCCACTGGGAATGTGATGAAAGAAATAAAAGCTGAAATAAATCATTCTCTCTACTATTATTCTAACATTTCACATTCTTAAAATAAAGTGGTGATCCTAACTGGAATTGTGAAAAACTGAGTTTAAATGTATTTGGCTAAGCTGTATGTAAACCTCCGACTTCAACTGTATGCACCACCTCCATGCCAATAGGCTCCTTGGAAGAGTTGCCTGAAATAAAGCCTTTATTGTGATAACCAACAAATGTAAACGCCTGGAGTTTGTTAAATGGCATTGGCACTTGGATTGGAACTGGGTGCTATGGTCAGATGAGACCACACACACCAGTGGTGGGTTTGGAGTTGAAAGAAGGATGCATATGCAGAAAAGTACCTCATACCTACTGTAAAATATGGTGGTGGATCTTTGATGTTATAGGGCTGTTTTGCTTCCACTGGTCCTGGGGCCCTTGTTAAGGTCAACGGCATCATGAACTCTACCAAGTACCAGGACATTTTAGCCAAAAACCTGGTTGTCTCTGCCAGGAGGCTTAAACTTGGCCGCAAGTGGATCTTTCAGCAAGACAATGACCCCAAGCACACGTCAAAATCCACAAAGAAATGGTTAATTGACCACAAAACAACATCTTGCAATGGCCATCTCAGTCTCTGGACTTGAACCCCATTAAGAACCTGTGGATTGAATTAAAGAGGGAAGTTCATAAGCGCAGACCAAAGGATCTCAAGGATCTGTAAAGATTCTGTATAGAGGAATGGTCTAAGACCCTCCCAATGTGTTCTCCAATCTAATAAAACATGATAGAAAAAGGCTCAGTGCCATTATCCTTGCAAGGGGAGGGTGCACAAAGTAGTGAAAACAAGGGTGCCAATAATGTTTTTGAGATTGATTTTGTTACTTTTTAAACAAAATCTCTTTCTCTGAGCAATTGTATTCGTATAATACAATTATATAATTTGCAAAAAACCCACAGTAAGCACTCACCAACCAGAAGGTACTGCCTCAACCTGATAGTTGACCACTCCCTCAGCCCAATAGCAGACCATCCAAGTGGTACTGTAAATGCATCATACTGACACATCTCACTGCACTGGGACATGCTTATGACCGGACTCTGACCTCTGATCTGGATAGACAAGAATCCTTGGTAAAGCCAACCTGGGGCAACTTGTTTGTCCGAGTAGGGACAGTGGTGGTAGACTACGATGGTGGAGGTAGTGTTTTTTTTACTTGCTTTGCATCCACACTCTGCATTACAGCTTTCTTTCCTCTGTTCAACTGTAGTCGCCTATCCAGATTCTGAATTTCATCCAAACCAGCATTGGAAAATAAACGGTGAACTTCACCTGTGGAAAGAGTAACATGATAATACCCCCACCACATATTACCACCACTAGATAATTTGAGATTATATTTGAAAAATGTCTAGACACAATATTCAGAGATACAATATTTCCAGAGACTTTTGAAATCAATTGACCTAAACACAAGTTCCATCTCCCCTTGAATATAAATTCTCTGACATGCACCGACCTGTTGAGCAGAAAAAAAGAGCTCACTGTCATTATTGACAAATAACAATTTTAGACCGTAAAATTTTGTCACTACTAAGTATGAATTGCCTACCTACAGTGAGGTCCAAAAGTACAGTATTTTGGACAGTGACACATGTTTTGTTGTTTTGGCTCTGTACTCCAGCACTTTGGAAAATAATATAATGACTATGAGGTTAAAGTGCTTTAATGTGTTTTAAAGTAGTCAAAAGTATAGTATTTGATCCCATATTCCTAGCATGCAATGACTACATCAAGCTTGTGACTCTACAAACTTGTTGGATGCATTTGCAGTATGTTTTGGTTGTGTTTCAGATTATTTTGTGCCCAATAGTAATGAATGTTAAATAATGTATTGTGTCATTTTGGAGTAATTTTTATGTAAATAAATAATTACAGAATATATTTCTGAACACTTCTACATTAATGTCGATGCTACCATGATTACTGATAATCCTGAATTAATCGTGAATAATGATGAGTGAGAAAGTTAGAGGCACAATGATCGTACCTCCAAAACATGCTAACCTCTCACCATTACCAATAACAGGGGAAGTTAACATTTTTCGGGGGTTTGATATTTATGCCTCTGGAACTTTCGCAGTCATCACGATAAATTCATGATTATCCGTAATCATGGTAGCATCCACATTAACGTAGAAGTATTTAGAAACATATTATATTCATATTAACAATAGAAGTATACGGTCCTGTATAGCTCAGTTGGTAGAGCATGGCGCTTGCAACGGCAGGGTTGTGGGTTCGATTCCCACGGGGGGCCAGTATGAAAACATTTTATGCACTCACTAACTGTAAGTCGCTCTGGATAAGAGCGTCTGCTAAATGACTAAAATGTAAATGTAGAAGTGATTCCAAAATGACACAATACATTATTTACCATTCATTTCTATTGGGCACAAAATAATCTAAAACACAACTAAAACAAATTGCAAATGCATCCAAGAAGTTTGTAGAGTCACAAGCTTGATGTAGTCATTGTGTGCTAGGAATATGGGACCAAATACTAAACTATTGACTACTTTAATATACATAAGGGAATTTGTCCCAATACTTTTGGTTCCCTAAAATGGGTGGACTATGTACAAAAAGTGCTTTAATTTCTAGACGGTTCACCCAATATGGATTAAATACCCTCAAATTAAAGCTGACAGTCTATACTTGAACCTCATAGTTTCATTTTAAATCCAAAGTCCTGAAGTACAGAGCCAAAACAACAAAAAGTGTGTCACTATCCAAATACTTTTGGACCTCACTGTAATGAAATGATTATGATCTGCTGTTTTTTCTCCTTTAAATTATATTTTTGTCCTCTGTAAAGTGTAGACTTTGTGAAAATGCACTTTAAATAAAGTTACGAGTAGAAAGCCACCTTTTTCAAACCGTAGTTGTGATAAATCATATCTGCCATAATCTCAGTAGAGGACTATCCCTCCAGGTTTCAGCAATTGAGACAACCGGTTCACAACTCCTTGGACTCTGTCAAAAAAATCTAACAATTAATCAACCAATCAATCCGTTTCTTTCTTGAAAGAATTAAAGAGTCTGAGTTTGCAAAGGTATGATACACAAAATTGAGCACGCCTGATACATTTTCAGAGATGTTTGTTTTATCATTCCAGAGCCAGGCTTCCCAGTAAATTAACATATACAGTACTGTACAAGCAGTTGGGTTTTTGCAAGGGGGATAAGGGATAAGCCTAACTGTCAAGGTTTTGACTGTGCTCTCCTTCCCAATATGTCAGCTGTTCAGTTACCAAATGGAGCATCTCAGCTAACAGACATGACGTCAGACACATAGTTAGTGAGCTAAAGAGAGAGCATATTTCAAAACCACACAGTTATACACCCACAGAAAATGCCTGCAGTAGAAGCCTTTTGACTTTGTATTTTTTGTGACTGAGAAATGCAATAACAAGCTGCTTCTAATGACCTAAGTGAATCAGCGATCAATGGCCCATAGTAGAGATGATATGCTCCATGATCCTCCTGGCACTACATGCAATACTCACTTAGAGCTCAATAACAAGAGAACTTAAGAAGGTTGAACACCAGGCGTGCTGCGGCATTCTGGATAAGTTGCAGGGGTTTGATGGCACAAGCAGGGAGCCCAGCCAACAGAGAGTTGCAGTAGTCTAGACGGGAGATGACAAGTACCTGCGCCGCTTCCTATGTGAGGAAAGATCGTACTCTGCGGATGTTGTAGAGCATGAACCCGCAGGAGCGAGTCTCTGCTTTGATGTTTGCAGAGAATGACAGGGTGTTGTCCAGGGTCACGCCAAGGCTCTTTACACTCTGGGAGGGAGACACCGTGGAGTTGTCAACTGTGATGGAGAGGTCTTGGAGCGGGCAGACCTTCCCTGGGAGGAAGAGCAGCTCTGTTTTGTCGAGGTTGAGCTTGAGGGGGTGGCCGACATCCTAGCTGAGATGTCTGCCAGGCACGCAAAGATGCGTGTCGCCACCTGGGTATCATCCGCATAGCAATGATAGGAGAGACCATGTGAGGATATGAAAGAGCTGAGTGACTTGGTGTAAAGAGAAAAGAGGAGAGGGCCTAGAACCGAGCCCTGAGGGACACCAGTAGTGAGAGCATGTGGTGCAGACACAGATCCTCTCCACGCTACCTGGTAGGAGCGACCTGCCAGGTAGGATGCAATCCAGGAGTGTGCAGAGCCTAAGGTTCACGGTGTCAAAAGCAGCGGAAAGATCTAGGAGGATGAGAACAGAGGAGAGAGAGTCAGATTTGGCAGAGCATAGAGCCTCTGTGACACAGAGGAGAGCGGTCTCAGTTGAGTGACCCTTGAAGCCAGACTGGTTAGGGTCAAGAAGATTGTTCTGAGAGAGTTAACGAGAGAGTTGGTAAGAAACAGCATGCTCAAGTGTTTTGGAAAGAAAAGAAAGAAGAGATACCGGTCTATAGTTTTTGACGTCATAGTGTTGGTTTCTTGAGGAAGGGAGCAACTCTGGCCATCTTGAAGTCAGAGGAGACACGTCACACAAAACATTTGCAATTAACAAATTAATATAATCTGTATAAATAAACCTAGAATGTTCTTGATTCAAAACATACATTGTAGTACAAAAGAGCACAACCTCAGAGTGTGTTAAGGCGACAGCATGCTTCAGTTCGGCTGGCGGCTAGCCGAAGTCGGGTGTTGTGGACAAACATTAGTACTGTTTGTCCATTTTGAGACGCCGTAGCCAGTATACACTTCCTGAAAATAGTCCCAATTAATCTAAGATAACTCAATAAATTAATTTTGACGTTATTGCCGAGGAGATCTTAGTCATGCAATTTTATATCTAACTAAGATGTTTGGTGCAGTATTTCTCAATGAAAAAATGTGCATGAAAACAAAGACTTTACTGAAGAATCCCTAAAGTTGACCAATCACTGACATAAGGGCGTAGACGTCGGCTCCAAACTTCTGCTTGCCTCTAGAAAATAAATGTGTGCCTGAACAGCCTAAAAAAACCTCACCGATGTCCAAAACGAACAAAACCGTCACCGAATGTTGTCATAATATATGTACAAACTGAACTATTTAGGCTGGGAAGCATGCGGACGCCTTTAGAGGGCCTGTTTTTGGAGGGTGGAGAGGGTTGGGTTAGTAATGACATTCAGACAAAGCATGGGGAAAGGGGGAGGGGTGGTGGGGTTGGGTGGGGGGCTGGCAGGTGATAAATGGGAGTGGGCGCTCCTGCCTTTGTCTCCTAACCTTCACCTACCACTCGGGTGAATGGAGAAGAGCACGAAGACCAGCAGAATAACATCCAGGCTCAGTGGAAGGAAGGGAAAGGAGGCCACCTCGTCACATCGATATGTTAACAATTCAACTAATTCATTGGTTAAATGTAGTGGATAACTTAAAACCTATTGTTGAGCTCTTATGATGGCAATTTGGATTAGCAAAAATTCTTGGTTAATTCAAACCTACTTGAAATCCAGAAAAATCCAGCCCTGAGTGTATTGACAAGCTCCTCAAAGACATAAGTCCTACAGTATAGTTACATAAACCCACATCGATTATGTGAGAATGTAATTATGTTCATCCTTAGAAGAAAAACATCAACAGTCATGTTTAATGTAATCAATTTTGAATAAAAATCTATTATTCACTTATTTCTTACAGTTGCCGAAAAAAGCATTACCATTCTCAGGTTAAAAGGGATGTATAATGCTCTTCAACACCTGCAGACAGATAATTTTGACTGCAAGTCTCAAGAGGAGTTGCTATGGAAACTGAACTACTCCCCCCTAAAAAATACTCTGCTTTGGCAAGACCTTAGACTAAATCAGAACTAAAATGTGCATATAACTGAAGGCACCCGTAAACACACCAGTACTTTACAGTATAGTCTGAAAGAATTAGATAATTTAGCCATTATGCGGTAGTTACTCAAGCCGGCAATAGAATTAGCAATGTGAACAAACTAGCTGTTTTCCTAGTGTTTCATGAGTAGATAGCATTAATTGAGCAACATCATGTTAAGCTCTTAAATAGGCTTGGAAAGAATTGCACCCATAAATTGCAAAGCAACTGGCAAAAGATAAGGATAAATGTAACAACCTCTAATGAGGGCATGCAGTCTGTTCCTGGTAGATTGCTCTACTCTGCTCTGTATCTCACAGCACTGTTTTGCAGTGAAGGACCCTGTACAATAATGTCAGGACTGCTGATCATGGCCATTTGATAAAAGACTGTCCATTGCAAGAGATAAAACACTGTCCATTCCAAGAGCATCATATGTCCACCAGGCCTAGAAGGATAATCACAAATATGTGAAAAACACCTGTTTGTAATGATGTCATTTCAACCAGATTTCAACCTGTTTGTAATGACGTTATTTTAACCAGATTTCAACCTGTTTGTAATGATGTAAATTCCAATGTTTGTTTGTATGAATCTCACTTGTTTGGAAAATGGTATCTTACCTTGACCAGCTGGACAGCACGAGGGGTGAAGTCACACCAGTATAAGAATGCCCCTGTGTCTCTGTAAGACAGCAACACAGAGAGGGAACTTGTCAGGTTCATTTCATATCATTTTCACAACAAACACACCAAGGCAAAACAAAATGGAGTAGGGATACAAGATTGAATTGTATAATGACAGGTAGATTTAATCGATTGGCATTCAGTGACTTAACTGTAGTCTGGACTTAACTGTAGTCAGTAAATATTTACTGAACAAATTGCGCTTACATTTTTTATTTATTTAACCTTTATTTAACCAGGTAAGCCAGTTGAGAACAAGTTCTCATTTACAACTGCGACCTGGCCAAGATAAAGCAAAGCAGTGCGATAAAAACAACAACACAGAGTTACATATGGGGTAAACAAAACAAACAAAGTCAAAAATACAACAGAAAATATATATACAGTGTGTGCGAATGTAGTAAGTTATGGAGGTAAGGCAATAAATAGGCCATAGTGCAAAATAGTTACAATTTCGTATTAACACTGGAATGATAGATGTGCAAAAGATGATGTGCAAATAGAGATACTGGGGTGCAAATTAGCTAAATAAATAACAATATGGGGATGAGGTAGTTGGGTGGGCTAATTTCAGAATGGCTGTGTACAGGTGCAGTGATCGGTAAGCTGCTCTGACAACTGATGCTTAAAGATAGTGAGGGAGATAAGAGTCTCCAGCTTCAGAGATTTTTGCAGTTCGTTCCAGTCATTGGCAGCAGAGAACTGGAAGGAATAGCAGCCAAAGGAGGTGTTGGCTTTGGGGATGACCACTGAGATATACCTGCTGGAGTGTAGACTACGGGTGGGTGTTGCTATGGTGACCAGTGAGCTAAGATGAGACTGGGATTTGCCTAGCAGTGATTTATAGATGACCTGGAGCCAGTGGGTTTGGCGACAAATATGTAGTGAGGGCCAGCCAACAAGAGCGTACAGGTCACAATGGTGGGTAGTATATGGGGCTTTGGTGACAAAACGGATGGCACTGTGATAGACGACATCCAATTTGCTGAGTAGAGTCTTGGAGGCTATTTTGTAAATGACATCGCCGAAGTCAAGGATCGGTAGGATAGTCAGTTTTACGAGGGCATGTTTGCCAGCATGAGTGAAGGAGGCTTTGTTGCGAAATAGGAAGCCGATTCTAGATCTAACTTTTGATTGGAGATGCTTAATGTGGGTCTGGAAGGAGAGTTTACAGTCTAACCAGACACCTAGGTATTTGTAGTTGTCTACATACTCTAGGTCAGACCCGCAGAGAGTAGTGATTCTAGTCGGGTGGGCGGGTCCAAGCAGCGTTCGGTTGAAGAGCATGCATTTAGTTTTACTAGTGTTTAAGAGCAGTTGGAGGCTACTGAAGGAGTGTTGTATGGCGTTGAAGCTCGTTTGGAGGTTTGTTAACACAGTGTCCAATGAAGGGCCAGATGTATACAAAATGGTGTCGTCCGCATAGAGGTGGATCCGAGCGTCACCAGCAGCAAGAGCGACATCATTGATATACACAGAGAATAGAGTCGGCCCGAGAATTGAACCCTGTGGCACCCCTATAGAGACTACCAGAGGTCCAGACAACAGGCCTTCCGATTTGACACATTGAACTCTATCTGAGAAGTAGTTGGTGAACCAGGCGAGGCAGTCATTTGAGAAACCAAGGCTATTTAGTCTGCCAATAAGAATGCGGTGGTTGACAGAGTCGAAAGCCTTGGCCAGGTAGATGAAGACGGCTGCGCAGTACTGTCTTTTATCGATCGCGGTTATAATATCGTTTAGGACCTTGAGTGTGGCTGATGTGCACCCATGACCAGCTCGGAAACCGGATTGCATAGCGGAGAAGGTACGGTGGGATTCGAAATGGTCGGTGATCTGTTTGTTAACTTGGCTTTCAAATACTTTCGAAAGGCAGGGCAGGATGGATATAGGTCTGTAACAGTTTGGATCTAGAGTGTCACCCCCTTTGAAGAGGGGGATGACCGCGGCAGCTTTCTAATCTCTGGGGATCTCAGACGTTACGAAAGAGAGGTTGAACAGGCTAGTAATAGGGATTGCGACAATTTCGGCGGCTAATTTTAGAAAGAAAGGGTCCAGATTGTCTAGCCCAGCTGATTTGTAGGGGTCCAGATTTTTCAGCTCTTTCAGAACATCAGCTGTCTGAATTTGTGTGAAGGAGAAGCAGGGGGGGGGGGGGGGGCATGGGCAAGTTGTAGCGGAGGGTGCAGAGCTGGTGGCCGGGGTAGTGGTAGCCAGGTGGAAAGCATGGCCAGCCGTAGCAAAATGCTTGTTGAAATTCTTGATTATTGTAGATTTATCGGTGGTGACAGTGTTTCCTAGCCTCAGTGCAGTGGGCAGTTGGGAGGAGGTGCTCTTATTCTCCATGGACTTTACAGTGTCCCAAAACTTTTTGGAGTTAGTGCTACAGGATGCAAATTTCTGTTTGAAAAAGCTAGCCTTTGCTTTCCTAACTGATTGTGTATATTGGTTCCTGACTTCCCTGGAAAGTTGCATATCGCATGGGCTGTTCGATGCTAATGCAGTACGCCACAGGATGTTTTTGTGCAGGTCAAGGGCAGTCAAGTCTGTGGAGAACCAGGGGCTATATCTGTTCTTAGTTCTGAATTTTTTGAATGGGGCATGCTTATTTAAGATTGAGAGGAAAGCACTTTTAAAGAACAACCAGGCATCCTCTACTGACGGAATGAGGTCAATATCCATCCAGGATACCCGGGCCAGGTCAATAAGAAAGGCCTGCTCGCTAAAGTGTTTTAGGGAGCGTTTGACAGTGATGAGGGGTGGTCGTTTGACCGCGGACCCATTATGGACGCAGGCAATAAGGCAGTGATCGCTGAGATCCTGGTTGAAGACAGCGGAGGTGTATTTAGAGGGTAAATTTGTCAGGATGATATCTATGAGGTTGCCCATGTTTACAGATTTAGGGTTGTACCTGGTAGGTTCGTTGATTATTTGTGTGAGATTGAGGGCATCTAGTTTAGATTGTAGGTTGGCCGGGGTGTTAAGCATATCCCAGTTTAGGTCACCAAGCAGTACGAACTCTGAGGATTGATGGGCAATCAGTTCACATATGGTGTCCAGGGCACAGCTCGGGGCTGAGGGGGGTCTGTAGCAAGCGGCAACATTGAGAGACTGGAAAGGTGGATTTTTAAAAGTAGAAGCTCAAACTGTTTGGGCACAGACCTGGATAGTATGATAGAGCTCTGCGGGCTATCTCTACAATAGATTGCAACCCCACCCCCTTTGGCAGTTCTATCGAGACTGAAAATGTTGTAGTTAGGGATGGACATTTCTGAATTTTTGGTGGCCTTCCTAAGCAGGATTCAGACACTGCTAGAACATCAGGGTTGGCGGAGTGTGCTAACGCAGTGAATAACTCAAACTTAGGGAGGAGGCTTCTGATGTTAATGCCTGGGGAGTAGGAGTGATACTGGGGGCTACAGGACCTGGGTTAACCTCTACATCACCAGAGGAACAGAGGAGGAGTAGAATAAGGATACGGTTAAAGTCTTTAAGAACTGGTCTTCTAGTGCGTTGGGTACAGAGAATAAAAGGGGCAGATTTCCGGGCGTTGTAGAATAGATTCAGGGCATTATGTACAGACAAGGATATGGAAGGATATGAGTACAGTGGAGGTAAACCTAAGCGTTGGGTAACGATGAAAGAGATAGCATCACTGGAGGCACCGATTGAGTCGGTCTCCGTGTGTATGGGGGTTGGGACAAAGGAGTTATCTAAGGCAGGTTGAGCTGGACTGGGGGCTCTACAGTGAAATAGTACAATAAGAAATAACCAAAACAGCATTAAGCAAGGCATATTGACATGGGAGAGAGGCATAAAGCAATCACAGGTGTTATTCGAGAGAGCTAAGACAACAGCTGGTAATGGTGACAAAGTTTGGGCTGAGGCTAAACATAAACAGGATGCGGTACCGTATAAAGGAACAGTCCAGCAGGCATCAGCTGTATAGCTGAGTTATCATAAGGTCCAGTGAACAGCAATAGGAGAGTTTGGAGGTAGTTCGGGGGCCGCTACAGCACTGGCGAGCAAGAGGCACGGCTTGCGTGTGCTAGCGGGCTGGGGCTAGCAGATGGATCTTCGTGGTCGACGTCGTAACGGGAAGCCTGTTGAAACCACATCAGACGATTTCGTCAGCAGACCAGTCGTGTTGGATCGGCGGGGCTCCGTGTCAACACTAGGAGGTCCCGTCCGGTTGACAGAGAGGTAGATAGCCGGGAGACTGGCCTGGCTCGAGGCTAGCTCAAGGATAACTGGTGTTTGCTAAGGGGCAATGGTAATTAGTCAACGACAACAGCCATTCGGTTGCAGCTAGCTAGTTGCGATGATGCGGCGCTAGGGTCCAGTGATTCCGGCAGAAAATCCGATATGCTCTGGGTCGATAGCACGCTGTGCAGACTGGCCGACAAACTGTCCAGGCTAGAGCTAGAGCTGGCTGGTGGGTAGTGCAGGCCACGGACAATGGTTTAGACTGCTAACGGTGGCTAATAGCAAGTAGCTAGTAAGCTGGCTACAACAGCCATTCGGTTGCAGCTAGCTAGTTGCGATGATCCGGTGCTAGAGGTCCAGTGATTCACGCAGAAAATCTGATATGCTCTGGGTCGATAGCACGCTGTGCAGACTGGCCGACAAATTGTCCAGGCTAGAGCTAGAGCTGGCTGGTGGGTAGTGAAGGCCACGGACAATGGTGAAGACGCTAACGGTGGCTAATAGCAAGTAGCTAGCTAGCTGGCTACCACAGCCATTCGGTTGCAGCTAGACTAGTTTCAGCTTAAGGTTCTTGATAAAAGTTATAAAGAAATAATAGAATCCTTTCCACGTTGGGTGAGGCGGGTTGCAGGAAAGTATATTTAGTTAAAGAATGAAAAGTAAAATTGAGAAATATATACAAAATAGACAACAATAAAAAAAAAATGGCTATTTACGCAAGGACACTACAGAAAACACAACCGCACTGCTACGCCAGCTTAATCACACACCAAGCAAGGAGACTGAGGGACTAATACATTTGCTATCAGATAACATACTTTCCATTTAATTCAAGAGTCATTCATAGGATAATGAATGCAGGTCAAGGTTAAACACTTCCTCCTCATTATTTTCCTCCCCTAGCCTTGCCAAGTCCTCTGGACAAAATGTTCTATGTAAGATGACATCATGCTTTAACAAAGGTTGTCTGCATACCAAAGCAAATATCAAAACATTTGCCATCAAGAAAGACAACGTTATTCTAGAATGAGTAAAAAAAGTAAACCATTGAACCCCACAGACTCAGTTTGTGACATCATGCATCAATAGATGTTTCTGATCATTGTGTATAACAATTTAAAATACTTAATTTAGACTAGAGAAAAAAGATAATGATGTTGTACTTATCACGGCTCAGGAAAAGACCCAACTGCAGACAGTTCAAATAACGGACGTTTATTATATGAACAGGGGGCAGGCAAAGGACAGGTCCAGGGCAGGCAGAGGTCGGTAGTCCAGGGCAGAGTCCGTTAGGTACAGAGCGGCAGGCAGGCTCAGGGCAGGCAGAGGTCAGTAATCCAGGGCAGTGTCAAACGGTACAGAACGGCAGGCAGGCTCAGGGCAGGCAGAATGATCAAAACTGGGAAAACTGGAAAACAGAGCTCAAGAAAACAGGAGTACGAAAAACATGCTGGTAGGCTTGACAAGACAAGGCAAACTGTCAACAGACAAACAGAGAACACAGGTATAAATGCAAAGGGGATAATGGGGAAGTTGGGCGACACCTGGAGGGGGGTGGAGACAAGCACAAAGACAGGTGAAACAGATCAGGGTGTGACAGTACACCCCCTCTAGGGACGCCTACCTGGGCGCATACCCGGTTGACCGGGGTGCCGGTGGTGGAACTCCTGGGTCCAGGACCCAGCACCTCTCCTCCGGGCCATAACCCTCCCAGTCAACCAGGTACTGGAATCCCCTGCCCCGCGGCCGAAATTTCAGGAGGCGCCTCACCGTGTACACCGGTTGGCCGTCGATGAGACAGGGGAGGGGGGTGGGCCTGGAAACAGGAGACAAAGGGCTGTGAGACATAGGTTTAATCCTAGACACAGGAAAAGTGGGATGTAGACAAAGGGTACGGGGCAACAGAAGACGAACAGCAGATGCGCTAAGAATCTTGGAGATTGGGAAAGGGCCAATAAAACAGGGGGAAAGTTTGCGGGACTGCACCCGGAGGGGCAGATCCCGTGTGGACAGCCATACCCTTTGCCCGAGACGATAACGGGGAGCCAGGGTCCGGTAGCGGTCCGCCTGTCATCAATACCTGGAGGTGGTCTTGAGAAAAGCTGACCGGGCTCTCTTCCAGGTACCGCGACAGCAGCGGACGAACATCTGGGCCGAGGGTATGCTGACCTCTTCCTCTTGCTCCGGGAAGAGCGGGGGCTGATATCCCAGGGAACACTCAAAAGGCGAGAGACCAGTGGCAGAGCAGGGGAGGGTGTTGCGGGCGGACTCTACCCACACAAATTGCTGGCTACAGGTGGTGTGGTTGGCGGAGAAAAGGCAGTGAAGAGTCGTCTCCAGGTCCTGATTGGCTCACTCCGACTGGCCGTTAGACTGGGGGTGGAACCCGGAGGACAGGCTGGCCGACGACCCAATGAGCGTGCAGAACGCCTTCCAGAACCGGGACGAGAACTGAGGACCCCGGTCGGAGACCATGTCCACCGGAAGTCCATGGATCTGGAAGACGTGCTGCACCATGAGCTGGGCCGTCTCCTTGGCTGAGGATAGCTTGGGGAGAGGAATGAAATGGGCGGCTTTGGAAAACCGGTCCATCACTGTAAGGATAACGGTGTTGCCATCAGACAGGGGGAGACCAGTGACAAAGTCCAGGGATATATGTGACCAGGGACGGTGAGGGACAGGAAGTGGTTGAAGGAGACCAGCCGGAACTTGCCGAGGAGTCTTATTCTGCGCACAGATAGTGCAGGCGGCGACGAACGCTGAGACGTCAGGGACCATGGTGGGCCACCAAAAGCGTTGTCGCACAAAGGCCAGGGTCCAACGGGAACCCGGGTGGCAGGCAAGCCTGGAGGAGTGAGCGGACAGCGTCAGGAACACTGCGCCTCATGGACCTGATTCTCAATTCCCCAGATGAGTGCCGCCGCCAGACACGAGGTAGGAAGGATGGTCTCGGGGTCCGAGGGTGTAGCCATGGGGCTATAGCGGCGTGAAAGCGCATCCGGCTTGACATTATTCGACCCCGGGCGGTAGGAGAGGGAGATGTTGAACCGGGTGAAAAGCAGGGCCCACCTAGCTTGCCGGGAATTGAGACGCTTGGCGGTGCGGAGATATTCCAGGTTCTTGTGATCCATTGACACAATGAAAGGATGTTCCATCCCCTCCAACCAGTGCCTCCACTCCTCCAACGCCATCTTCACCGGGAGACTCAGGATTCCCCACATCGTAATTCCTCTCTGTGGCATTAAAACGATGGGAGAAGGTGGCGCAGGGATGCAGCTTAAGGTCCAGGGCAGAACGCTCGGACAGGACAGCCCCCACTCCGACATCCGAAGCGTCGGCCTCCACCGCGAACTGACGGGACGGGTCAGGATTAACTAATATGGGAGCTGTGGTGAAGCGGTGCTTGAGGTCCAGGAACACCCGGTCAGCAGCTGGGGACCACGTGAATGGAACCTTGGGTGAGGTGAGTGCAGAAAGGGGGGAAGCCAGGGTGCTGTAACCCTGGATAAAGCGGCAATAGAAATGGGAAAATCCCAGGAAGCGTTGCAGCTGCACTCTGGACATAGGTTGGGGCCAATCCACCACCACTCTCACCTTTCCAGTATCCATTGGCACATTACCTGCAGCGATGGTGTAACCAAGGAAGGAGATGGTGGAGCGATGGAATTCGCACTTTTCCGCTTTCACAAAAAGCTGGTTCTCCAGGAGGCACTGGAGGACCCGTCGGACGTGGAGCACGTGTTCTTGGGATGAGCGGGAGAAAACGAGGATGTCATCGAGGTAGACGAATGCGAACCGGTTTAACATGTCGTGCAGAACGTCGTTAACCAGGGCCTGGAACACAGCTGGAGTGTTGGTCAGACCAAATGGCATAACCAGATTTACGTAGTGTCCACTGGCCGTGTTGAAGGCTGTCTTCCACTCGTCCCCTTCCCGTATCCGCACCAGATGGTAGGAGTTCCGCAGGTCCAACTTGGAGAAAATGGTGGCCCCCTGGAGCGGCTCGAAGGCCAAGGCGATGAGTGGTAGCGGGTAGTGGTTCTTAACCGTGATGTCATTGAGGCCCCGGTAGTCGATGCATGGGCGCAGTGTTTTGTCCCGCTTCTCCACATAGAAGAAACCTGCGTCGGCGGGGGAGGCAGAAGGACGGATACACCCTGCAGCCAGGGAGTCCTCGATGTAGGTCTCCATAGCCTTGGTCTCCAGACCAGACAGAGAATACAGTCGTCCCCGGTGTGGTGTGGTGCCCGGGAGAAGGTCGATCCTGCAGTCATAGGGTCAATGCGGAGGAAGCGAAGTGGCCCGGGCCTTACTGAAAACCTCCCGGAGGTCCTGGTACTCCGTGGGAACGGCGGAGAGGTCCAAGGCTACTTCCGAGCCCACCAGAAGACGTCCAGGGGCAGGCTGCGCCGACTTCAGGCAATGGGCTTGGTAGAACGGGCTCCAGCCCATGATGGCACCAACAGTCCAGTCAATGAGGGGATTGTGTCGCTTGAGCCAAGAGAATCCCAATACCACGGGAACCTGAGGAGACTTATTAAGCATGAACTGGATAGCCTCGCTGTGGTTCCCTGACACTCGCAGGTTGATGGGAGTGGTATTGTGGGTGACCCTGCCTATAGAGTGCCCGTCCAGCGCTCTAACGTCCATGGGAATGTAGAGGGGCTGAGTGGGGATGCCCAGCTCTGACACCAGGGTAGTGTTCATAAAACTCTCATCGACCCCAGAGTCGATGAGTACTCTGAGAGATTTTGACTGGTTCTCCCACAGCAGGATGGCATGGAGAGGGGTGCGAGTAAGGGAAGAAGGAAAGTTATCCGTATGACCCACCAGAGTACTCGCCCTTACCGGTGAGCATGGTCTTTTAGTGGACAGGTAGACTCGAAATGACCAGTAGTCCCGCAATACAGACAACTCTTCATGTTAAGCCTGCGTAAACGTTCAGCTGGAGACAACCTAGCTCTGCCTAGTTTCATCGGCTCTGGAAGAGGCGAATCAGCAGACTTCGGAGACTCTCGGGGGAAATCGGGTAGCCTCGGATTCTCTCGGACACATAGACGTCGGGGACTTCCGGGATGCCTCGGAGGCAAGGTGAATCCTTGGGTGGGCACGTGGAACCAGACCTCCTCTCCTTCCTATGTTCCCGTAGCCGCCCATCGATCCGGATGGTCAAGGCGATGAGTGAGGTCGAGATCCGTATGCAGTTCCCTGTCCTTAATTTCCTCAGATAATCCGTGCAGGAATGTGTCAAACAGGGATTCCGGGTTCCAGGCACTCTCGGCAGCCAACGTGCGGAAATCCACTGCATAGTCTGCCACACTGCAGGAGTCTTGCCGGAGCTGCAGTAACTTCTGGGCAGCCTCTCTCCCGGACAACGGAGAATCGAAAACCTTCTTCACCTCAGCCACGAACTCCTCCAGACTGGAGCACACAGCAGACTGTTGTTCCCACACTGCCGTAGCCCAGGCGAGAGCCCTCCCGGACATCAGCATAATGAGGTACGCTATCTTCGAGAGGTCCGAGGGGAAGGAGGAGAGCTGCAGCTCGAAGATGAGGGAACACTGAGAGAGAAACGCCTGACAGGTTCCCGACTCTCCAGCGAAGCGTTCCAGGGAGATAGGCGGGGTTCTCGGGAAGCCGGTGTGGCCGGGAGAGACGCGCTGCTGACAGCCGGGTTACTGAGGGGCTGAGAGGTTACTGTCGTGGTAGGCTGCCTAACAGACAACCCAAGAATTGCTCCAGCAATGTATTCAACGCGCGGTCATGGCATCTGCCAAGGTCTGGAAACCTTCCATAAGACCACGAAGCAACTCCTCGTGCCTTCCAATGGTGGCTCCATGGGAGGAGACGCCGTTGCGGAGCTGGTCAGAGTCTGGCCAGTTCGTACTATCACGGCTCAGGAAAAGACCCAAATGCAGACAGTTCAAATAACGGACGTTTATTATATAAACAGGGGCCAGGCAAAGGACAGGTCAAGGGCAGGCATAGGTCGGTAGTCCAGGGCAGAGTCCGTAAGGTACAGAGCGGCAGGCAGGCTCAGGGCAGGCAGAGGTCAGTAATCCAGGGCAGTGTCAAACGGTACAGAACGGCAGGCAGGGTCAGGGAGGGCAGATTGAACAAAACCGGGAAAACTAGAAAACAGGGCTCAAGAAAACAGGAGTACGAAAAACATGCTGGTATGCTTGACGAGACAAGACGAACGGTCAACAGACAAACAGAGAACACAGGTATAAATGCACAGGGGATAATGGGGAAGATGGGCGACATCTGGAGGGGGTGGAGACAAGCACAAAGACAGGTTAAACAGATCAGGGTGTGACAGTACTTACTTAATAATAATAGGAAACACACTGTTACCAGCCCCAACCTCCAACCTCTGACAAAAATACAATTCTGTCAAAATAGAAACTTGACTCAACTACTGAGCCAGTGAAATCAACACCAAAGTTGTGCACCAAAGAGTTCATGCATCTTGCCATTTATTCTAACTACATTTGAACTGTGTAGGGGATGAGGAATAAAAGCAAGATGAAAATGTTAAGATAATAAGATCCTGAAAGTTGCATGATAGCCTGGGAAAGAGCTGGTCTGCCTTGCAGCCTCTGCAGTGTCTCTCCCATCTTGGTTACAGGACTGCTGCTTGTCAGTGGATCTATGTGCTGGTGAGTGGGTGCATGCTGCCGCTGCTGCCCCATCTCTGTGTCCCTGCCAGACACACCAGGCTCTGGGCATGGGGCCCGCAGCCCACACTGTCTCTCCTCAGTAGCACTGCTCTCTGGCACTAAAGAAAGAAGCTCTAGGAACGTCAAGAACAGCCACTTGCGATCTTTAAAGAACTTGTCCTGGTGCATCTCATAAAAGCTGTCCCAGTATTTACAGGCATATATGTCATATCTGCCTGATTGGGGGATGAAGAACAAAAACTACATCAATATTAGCTTTCATACAATCAAAATTAAGAACAGAATTTGCTAGGAACATTTAGAAAAGGATTACCTTGCTCTTCTAATAGATATAATTCTCGTCTGGCTTTGTCTTTCCCTTCCTCAGACCATTTCACATGAATGTATGCTTGATACAAAATACACTGCTGTGCCATTTGACACAGTATATTATCAACTTCAGACTTCACATTGAAAATTGCATTAAATGAAAATAATAGATGTGCAAACACATACCACATGTTATGCTCGAAGAAGTCCTCAGGGTTGGTCAGAATCCTTGCTCCCAAAGGAGCAGGGGGTCGTCCCCCTCTGCTGTTTAGTCTGCAGGGAACCCTGTCCCAACCCATAGCCACTGAGGCTAGGGAGGGGGTCGTAATCCTCTCATTTAGACTATGGATTGGGAAAACCAGGCAAGAAACCACCAATCAATTTGAATTATGGTCTAAATGCAAATACGCCTCGCACGACATACAGTTTGGGAAACAGTCCCAAAATGTTTTGCATGTCGGCAGTCAAGTTTTCAAGATATTGGACTTTCAAGAAGCAAAGTGTCACTTGCCACATCATCATGATGATCCGTTTTGCATCATATGATATGTTTTGCATCATCATGATGATGAAGCAAGTGACACTTTGGGCTTGTTCGACATTGCAGCCGACAGTGAAGGCGACTGCCGACTTACTGATCTACAAATAACCTTGTATCATAAATAACTACTCATTATTATTTGTAGATCAGTCAGTCAGTCACAATTTACTCATGATACATTACGGGTGGTTTGGAATTCCCATTGTTAGATCCTGCCCATGATATACTAGACAATATACACATGGCCACATTCATAAAAAGTGCCATCCAGGGTTGCCATGTCCACAGTTTTCCAAAAGAATTGGGCTACATTGAAAACGATGTCGCGGGTGAAAATGTATTGGTCGCGGTTTGCGGATTTTTGGACTACTTCTATATTGCAACACGGCCACCAATGGCATTTCTCTTTTTAAAAAATACAAAAAATAATAATAATACTTTTTATACTGTATTATATATACATATACAGTGCATTCGGAAAGTATTCAGAACCCCTTAACCTTTTCCACATTTTGTCTGTGTGCTTAGGGTCGTTGTCCTGTTGGAAGATGAACCTTCACCCCAGACTAAGGTCCTGAGTGCTCTGGAGCAGGTTTTCATCAAGGATCTCTTTGTACTTTGCTCTGTTCATCTTTGCCTCAATCCTGACTAGTCTCCCAGTCCCTGCCGCTGAAAAACATCCCCACAGCATGATGCTGCCACCACCATGCTTCACCGTAGGGATGGTGCAAAGTTTCCTCCAGACATGACGCTTGGCATTCAGGCCAAAGAGTTCAATCTTGGTTTCATCAGACCAGAGAATCTTGTTTCTCATGGTCTGAGAGTCCTGTAGGTGTCTTTTGGCAAACTCCAAGTGGGCTGTAATGTGCCTTTTACTGAGGAGTGGCTTCCGTCTGGCCACTCTACCATAAAGGCCTGATTGGTGGAGTGCTGCAGAGATTGTTGTCCTTCTGGAAGATTCTCCCATCTCCACAGAGGAACTCTAGAGCTCTGTCAGAGTGACCATCGGGTTCTTGGACACCTCCCTGACCAAGGCCCTTCTCCCCCGATTGCTCAGTTATATATTGCTCAGTTCTTAATATTGCAGATAGATTGTATCAAATACTTGTTCTCCCCACTGTATATATATACAGTGGGGAGAACAAGTATTTGATACACTGCCGATTTTGCAGGTTTTCCTACTTACAAAGCATGTAGAGGTCTGTAATTTTTATCATAGGTACACTTCAACCGTGAGAGATGGAATCTAAAACAAAAATCCAGAAAATCACATTGTATGATTTTTAAGTAATTAATTTGCTTTTTATTGCATGACATAAGTATTTGATACATCAGAAAAGCAGAACTTAATATTTGGTACAGAAACCTTTGTTTGCAATTACAGAGATCATACGTTTCCTGTAGGTCTTGACCAGGTTTGCACACACTGCAGCAGGGATTTTGGCCACCTCCTCCACACAGACCTTCTCAAGATCATTCAAGTTTCGGGGCTGTCGCTGGGCAATATGGACTTTCAGCTCCCTCCAAAGATTTTCTATTGGGTTCAGGTCTGGAGACTGGCTAGCCACTCCAGGACCTTGAGATGCTTCTTACGGAGCCACTCCTTAGTTGCCCTGGCTTAGTGTTTCGGGTCGTTGTCATGCTGGAAGACCCAGCCATGATCCATCTTCAATGCTCTTACTGAGGGAAGAAGGTTGTTGGCCAAGATCTCCCGATATATGGCCCCATCCATCCTCCCATCAATACGGTGCAGTCGTCCTGTCCCCTTTGCAGAAAAGCATCCCCAAAGAATGATGTTTCCACCTCCATGCTTCACGGTTGGGATGGTGTTCTTGGGGTTGTATTCATCCATCTTCGTCCTCCAAACACGGCGAGTGGAGTTTAGACCAAAAAGCTCTATTTTTGTCTCATCAGACCACATGACCTTCTCCCATTCCTCCTCTGGATCGTCCAGATGGTCATTGGCAAACTTCAGACGGGCCTGGACATGCGCTGGCTTGAGCAGGGGGACCTTGCGTGCGCTGCAGGATTTTAATCCATGACGGCGTAGTGTGTTACTAATGGTTTTCTTTGAGACTGTGGTCCCAGCTCTCTTCAGGTCATTGACCAGGTGCTGCCGTGTAGTTCTGGGCTGATCCCTCACCTTCCGCATTATCATTGATGCCCCACGAGGTGAGATCTTGCATGGAGCCCCAGACCGAGGGTGATTGACCGTCATCTTGAACTTCTTCCATTTTCTAATAATTACGCCAACAGTTGTTGCCTTCTCACCAAGCTGCTTGCCTATTGTCCTGTAGCCCATCCCAGCCTTGTGCAGGTCTAAAATTGTATCCCTGATGTCCTTACACAGCTCTCTGGTCTTGGCCATTGTGGAGAGGTTGGAGTCTGTTTGATTGAGTGTGTGGACAGGTGTCTTTTATACAGGTAACGAGTTCAAACAGGTGCAGTTAATACAGGTAATGAGTGGAGAACAGGAGGGCTTCTTAAAGAAAAACTAACAGGTCTGTGAGAGCCGGAATTCTTACTGGTTGGTAGGTGATCAAATACTTATGTCATGCAATAAAATGCAAATTAATTACTTAAAAATAATACAATGTGATTTTCTGGATTTTTGTTTTATATTCCGTCTCTCACAGTTGAAGTGTACCTATGATAAAAATGACAGACCTCTACATGCTTTGTAAGTAGGAAAACCTGCAAAATCGTCAGTGTATCAAATACTTGTTCTCCCCACTGTATATAACTATTAAAAAATATATATCTATTCAAATATCTTGCATATCTTATTTTCCATCATTATCAATTAATATGCGTAATAATGTCGGCAGTTCATGCGTAGGATTTTTACATATAACCCGGATTGCCATTGTATTACATTTCATTTTTGACAAGCAATTATTATTTTAGCAAACAATTATTGTGGTTCATCCTATATTCTCCCTAACATCCTTACCCCCTTGCAACAGATGTGGGATAAACACACACACACATACTCACATACTCTAACACACTCAACCCCTTTCCTCCACAATCAATCATAAAATCAGATGCTCAACGGTTGTTACATCCCAGAGCCCAACTCAAGAAAGGACCTGATTTACGAATGCATATACAGTTACAGCTGATTGAGAAAGCATGCAAGATTGAGCAGAAATGGACAACAATGTGAGATTTGATTAATCTATTTAATCTATGTCAAGTCCTAGGTGATGGAGATCAGATCCACCCTCTTCACCTGAGACACATACACTCTGGTCCCCCGTTGTAACCATTTTTCCCAAGCATCTCCGTGCAGACCTTTTATTATTTTGTGCCACCTGGGCCACAATGATAAGCCCCCTCTCTGATTGTCCGAGTGTGACCCCCTCCCCATGGGTTACTGCAGCCAGTGTTGCCAGCACTGCCACTACCTGCGTGGGGGTACCCCACCGGAATCCCCACCGGCTAGGTACAAGGTCGTCAAGGTTCTCATTAGCAGCTTTGAGAATTTCCTTGTATATAATGCTCTCCCATCAGGGGGCTCTGGCTTTGTAGGACCAACCCTGCCAGGCAGGCTCAGAATCTTGAGGGGGTGGTGCTGCTCAAGTAGGTCTCTGACCGCATTTATTTTCCTGTTTTGGCTGCTAATAGGCAACTCACAGCAGGTCCATAAAACAGATGGGGACTTCTCTTCGGTGTATGAGTCACTCAGGTGGGTGTCTAGGATATAGGGTTGGGGATCGTTCCATCATGATAGGACAATAACAAATAAACTGCTCAAAAAAATAAAGGGAACACTTAAACAACACAATGTAACTCCAAGTCAATCATACTTCTGTGATATCAAACTGTCCACTTAGGAAGCAACACTGATTGACAATAAATGTCACATGCTGTTGTGCAATTGGAATAGACAACAGGTGGAAATTATAGGCAATTAGCAAGACACCCCCAATAAAGGACTGGTTTTGCAGGTGGTGACCACAGACCACTTCTCAGTTCCTATGCTTCCTGGCTGATGTTTTGGTCACTTTTGAATGCTGGCGGTGCTTTCACTCTAGTGGTAGCATGAGACGGAGTCTACAACCCACACAAGTGGCTCAGGTAGTGCAGCTCATCCAGGATGGCACATCAATGCGAGCTGTGGCAAGAAGGTTTGCTGTGTCTGTCAGCGTAGTGTCCAGAGCATGGAGGCGCTACCAGGAGACAGGCCAGTACATCAGGAGACGTGGAGGAGGCCGTAGGAGGGCAACAACCCAGCAGCAGGACTGCTACCTCCGCCTTTGTGCAAGGAGGAGCAGGAGGAGCACTGCCAGAGCCCTGCAAAATGACCTCCAGCAGGCCACAAATGTGCATGTGTCTGCTCAAACGGTCAGAAACAGACTCCATGAGGGTGGTATGAGGGCCCGACGTCCACAGGTGGGGGTTGTGCTTACAGCCCAACACCGTGCAGGACGTTTGGCATTTGCCAGAGAACACCAAGATTGGCAAATTCGCCACTGGCGCCCTGTGCTCTTCACAGATGAAAGCAGGTTCACACTGAGCACATGTGACAGACGTGACAGAGTCTGGAGACACCGTGGAGAACGTTCTGCTGCCTGCAACATCCTCCAGCATGACCGGTTTGGCGGTGGGTCAGTCATGGTGTGGGGTGGCATTTCTTTGGGGGGCCGCACAGCCCTCCATGTGCTCGCCAGAGGTAGCCTGACTGCCATTAGGTACCGAGATGAGATCCTCAGACCCCTTGTGAGACCATATGCTGGTGCGGTTGGCCCTGGGTTCCTCCTAATGCAAGACAATGCTAGACCTCATGTGGCTGGAGTGTGTCAGCAGTTCCTGCAAGAGGAAGGCATTGATGCTATGGACCGCCCGTTCCCCAGACCTGAATCCAATTGAGCACATCTGGGACATCATGTCTCGCTCCATCCACCAACGCCACGTTGCACCACAGACTGTCAAGGAGTTGGCGGATGCTTTAGTCCAGGTCTGGGAGGAGATCCCTCAGGAGACCATCCGCCACCTCATCAGGAGCATGCCCAGGCATTGTAGGGAGGTCATACAGGCACGTGGAGGCCACACACACTACTGAGCCTCATTTTGACTTGTTTTAAGGACATTACATCAAAGTTGGATCAGCCTGTAGTGTGGTTTTCCACTTTATTTTGAGGGTGACTCCAAATCCAGACCTCCATGAGGTTGATAAATTTCATTTCCATTGATAATTTTCGTGTGATTTTGTTGTCAGCACATTCAACTATGTAAAGAAAAAAGTATTTAATAAGATTATTTCATTCATTCAGATCTAGGATGTGTTATTTTAGTGTTCCCTTAATTTTTTTGAGCAGTGTATATTAGATGTATACTTTAAAATGTATATCCTTAATCTGCACAAAATTGAAAGCTCCCTCTCACAACCCCTGCTCACAGACACATGTTGGTTCTGGGATATGCAACCATTTCCTTTCTCACTCACTTAACGCCACACTTATTCAAACACCAAAACACACACCACGCCTTCCATCACAATTCATCCACACATATCCCCACACTGTCCCTTCTATGTCTTCTGTTTGCTATGTTTTTATCTCCACTATGTTGATTGAGTACTTGTGTTCTAATTTAGTTGTATTTGAAGATGTATTATTTAGCTTGTTATCTTTTCTTGTAATACTGTCTTATCCCTTTATAAATTACTATACCTACTATAAATATGTTTTATTATTAAAATCCCTACCATGACTAGTATTGGGTGTTCCATTATTCGACTCCTCTATTAGAACTTTCAGAATAGCCATGGAGTGGTCTTTGTGTCGCGGAACATTTGTTTGTCAATATACAGTTTATCAACAATGAGAGCAACACGCTTCCCTTTTAATCTGTTTTCCTTGAAGATTGGGTACAGAACTTTGCGCTATTCTGCGATCTCCCTCGGGAACTGATCATTCATGCCTATTTTTGTGCCAGCAAGTCTTTTTCCTAGGCTTTTAACCATTACTTTGTCCTTACAAAAGGCAAATTTGGCAACGATTGGACGCTCATATCTCTGCCCTCTTTGTCCGAAACGGTGTACACGTTCGAGTTGGATTTTATCGACAGCCTCGAGTGGAATCTGCAGCGCTGTAAGAAAGAAGTCCCTCACTATTCTTTCTGTAATCTCTCCCTCCTTTTCCTGGATACCCGTAAGTACTAGATTTTCTCTCATCGATCTAGTTTGTACAGTGGAGAAAAAAAGTATTTAGTCAGCCACCAATTGTGCAAGTTCTCCCACTTAAAAAGATGAGAGAGGCCTGTAATTTTCATCATAGGTACACGTCAACTATGACAGACATATTTTGGCCCATTCCTCCATGCAGTGAGCAGTGATGTTTTGGGGCTGTCGATGGGCAACACGGACTTTCAACTCCCTCCAAAGATTTTCTATGGGGTTGAGATCTGGAGACTGGCTAGACCACTCCAGGACCTTGAAATGCTTCTTACGAAGCCACTCCTTCGTTGCCCGGGCGGTGTGTTTGGGATCATTGTCATGCTGAAAGACCCAGCCACGTTTCATCTTCAATGCCCTTGCTGATGGAAGGAGGTTTTCACTCAAAATCTCACGATACATGGCCCCATTCATTCTTTCCTTTACACGGATCAGTCGTCCTGGTCCCTTTGCAGAAAAACAGCCCCAAAGCATGATGTTTCCACCCCCATGCTTCACAGTAGGTATGGTGTTCTTTGGATGCAACTCAGCATTCTTTGTCCTCCAAACACGACGAGTTGAGTTTTTACCAAAAAGTTCTATTTTGGTTTCATCTGACCAAATGACATTCTCTCAATCCTCTTCTGGATCATCCAAATGCACTCTAGCAAACTTCAGACAGGCCTGGACATGTACTGGCTTAAGCAGGGGGACACATCTGGCACTGCAGGATTTGAGTCCCTGGCGGCGTAGTGTGTTACTGATGGTAGGCTTTGTTACTTTGGTCCCAGCTCTCTGCAGGTCATTCACTAGGTCCCCCCGTGTGGTTCTGGGATTTTTGCTCACCGTTCTTGTGATCATTTTGACCCCACGGGGTGAGATCTTGCGTGGAGCCCCAGATCGAGGGAGATTATCAGTGGTCTTGTATGTCTTCGATTTCCTAATAATTGCTCCCACAGTTGATTTCTTCAAACCAAGCTGCTTACCTATTGCAGATTCAGTCTTCCCAGCCTGGTGCAGGTCTACAATTTTGTTTCTGGTGTCCTTTGACAGCTCTTTGGTCTTGGCCATAGTGGAGTTTGGAATGTGACTGTTTGAGGTTGTGGACAGGTGTATTTTATACTGATAACAAGTTCAAACAGGTGCCATTAATACAGGTAACGAGTGGAGGACAGAGGAGCCTCTTAAAGAAGAAGTTACAGGTCTGTGAGAGCCAGAAATCTTGCTTGTTTGTAGGTGACCAAATACTTATTTTCCACCATTTGCAAATAAATTCATAAAAAATCCTACAATGTGATTTTCTGGAGAAAAAAAATCTCAATTTGTCTGTCATAGTTGACGTGTACCTATGATGAAAATTACAGGCCTCTCTCATCTTTTTAAGTGGGAGAACTTGCACAATTGGTGGCTGACTAAATACTTTTTCCCCCCACTGTATATATAGTAAGACTTCTTTCAGAAAGGAAGAGGTCTTGGTTGTTCCAAACTTCTTCCATTTAAGAATGATGGAGGCCATTGTATTCTTGGGGACCTTCAATGCTGCAGACATTTTTTGGTACCACAATGCTGTCTCGGAGCTCTGCGGACAATTCCTTCGACCTCATGGCTTGGTTTCTGCTCTGACATGCACTGTCAACTGTGGGACCTTATTCAGACAGGTGTGCCTTTCCAAATGTCCAATCAATTGAATTTACCACAGGTGGACTCCAACCAAGTTGTAGAAGCATTTCAAGGATGATCAATGGAAACAGGATGCACCTGAGTTCAATTTCGAGTCTTATAGCAAAGGGTCTGAATACTTATGTAAATAAAATGTTTTTAATTTTTAATAAATTTGCTAAAAAAATCTTAAAAATTGTTTCACATTGTCATTTTGGGGTATTGTGGGTTTATTGCTGAGAAAGAAAAATGATTTAATCAATTTTAGAATAAAGCTGTAATGTAACAAAATGTGGAAAAAGTCAAGGGGTCTGAATACTTTCCGAAGGCACTGTATATATATTAATTTCACTGTGACCTGCTACTGCTGACTATCAGGCAGTGAGGCAGGCTGTTGCTGAGTGAGTGAGTCAGTGAATGGTGGGGAGGGAAGGCCAGAGGGGTGTGTGTGTGTGTGTGTGTGTGTGTGTGTGTGTGTGTGTGTGTGTGTGTGTGTGTGTGTGTGTGTATGTATGTGTGTGTGTTGAGCATAGTCATTGGTGTTGAGAGAATACTGCAGCAGGCAGTCATGACAAGTGATGTGAGAACAACAAATTAATTAACTAGCACTAGTTAGCTACATACTTCTCCCTCATAATTCTTGTTTGCCTCATTCGTTGTATCCTGACCGCCCGCAGTCCTACCAATCATTACTAGAGACAACACAGCAAGAGAGAGAAATGATCCAACAGTTTCAGACAGCGGGAGAGAGTGCTTTCTCTTTGGGTATGTAGCCAGGGCTTGAAATTAAGGGCGTCCCGCAGTAACAGTGCGTGGATAAAATCACTGGGGAAGCCAAGCCAGTAAAAAAGCCATATTACAACCTATGTTGTGATATTTGTGTTGTTTGCTCTGTAACCCATTCATTCATTTTATTTGTATTTACCTTAATTTAACTAGGCAAGTCAGATAAGAACAAATTATTATTTACAATGACGGCCTACCAAAAGGCAAAAAGCCTCCTGCAGGGACAGGGGCTAGGATAAAAATATATATATATATATATATATATAGGACAAAACACACATCACGACAAGAGAGACACCACAACACTACATACAGTGCCTTGCAAAAGTATTCACCCCCCTTGGCGTTTTTCCTATTTTGTTGCATTACAACCTATAATTTAAATGGATTTTTATTTGGATTTCATGTAATGGACATACACAAAATAGTCTAAATTGGTGAAGTGAAATGAAAAAAATAACTTGTTTCAAAATATTCTAAAAAATAAATAACGGAAAAGTGGTGCGTAAATATGTATTCACCCGCTTTGATATGAAGCCCCTAAATAAGATCTGGTGCAACCAATTACCTTCAGAAGTCACATAATTAGTTAAATAAAGTCCACCTGTGTGCAATCTCAGTGTCACATGACCTGGCAAGGAGGGCATTAATCAGAGAGGCAACAAAGAGACCAAAGATAACCCTGAAGGAGCTGCAAAGCTCCACAGCGGAGATTGGAGTATCTGTCCATAGGACAACCCGAGAACACCATCCCCACAGTGAAGCATGGTGGTGGCAGCATCATGCTGTGGGGATGTTTTTCATCAACAGGGACTGGGAAACTGGTCAGAATTGAATGAATGATGGATGGCGCTAAATACAGGGAATTCTTGAGGGAAACCTGTTTGAGTCTTCCAGAGTTTGGGACTGGGATGGAGGTTCACCTTCCAGCAGGACAATGACCCTAAGCATACTGCTAAACAACACTTGTTGTACACCAGCGGAACCCATCCAACTTGAAGGAGCTGGAGCAGTTTTGTCTTGAAGAATGGGCAAAAATCCCAGTGGCTAGATGTGCCAAGCTTATAGAGACATACCCCAAGAGACTGCAGCTGTAATTGCTGAAAAAGGTGGCGCTACAAAGTATTGACTTTGGGGGGGGTGAATAGTTATGCACGCTCAAGTTCTGTTTTTTTTTGTCTTATTTCTTGTTTGTTTCGCAATAAAGACGATTTTGCATCTTCAAAGTTGTAGGCATGTTGTGTAAATCAAATGATACAAACCCCTAAAAAATCTATTTTAATTCCAGGTTGTAAGGCAACAAAATAGGAAAAATGCCAAGGGGCACTAGCCACTGTAAATAGAGACCTAAGACAACAACATAGCATGGCAGCAACACATGACAACACAGCATGGTAGCAACACAACATGGCATCAGCACAACATGGTAGCAGCACAAAACATGGTACAAACATTATTGGGCACAGACAACAGCACAAATGGCAAGAAGGTAGAGACAACAATACATCACGCGAAGCAGCAACAACTGTCAGTAAGAGTGTCCATGATTGAGTCTTTGAATGAAGAGATGGAGATAAAACTGTACAGTTTGAGTGTTTTTTGCAGCTTGTTCCAGTCGCTAGCTGCAGCGAACTGGAAAGAGGAGCGACCCAGGGATGTGTGTGCTTTGGGGACCTTTAACAGAATGTGACTGGCAGAACGGGTGTTGTATGTGGAGGATGAGGGCTGCAGTAGGTATCTCAGACAGGGGGGAGTGAGGCCTAAGAGAGTTTTATAAATAAACATCAACCAGTGGGTCTTGCGATGGGTATACAGAGATGACCAGTTTACAGAGGAGTATAGAGTGCTGTGATGTGTCCTATAAGGAGCATTGGTGGCAAATCTGATGGCCGAATGGTAAAGAACATCTAGCCGCTCGAGAGCACCCTTACCTGCCAATCTATAAATTACGTCTCTGTAATCTAGCATGGGTTGGATGGTCATCTGAATCATGGTTAGTTTGGCAGCTGGGGTGAAAGAGGAGCGATTACGATAGAGGAAACCTAGTCTAGATTGAACCTTAGCCTGCAGCTTTGATATGTGCTGAGAGAAGGACAGTGTACCGTCTAGCCATATTCCCAAGTACTCGTATGAGGTGACTACCTCAAGCTCTAAACCCTCAGAGGTAGTAATCACACCGGTGGGGAGAGGGGCATTCTTCTTACCCAACCACATTACCTTTGTTTTGGAGGTGTTCAGAACAAGGTTAAGGGCAGAGAAAGCTTGTTGGACACTTACAAAGCTTTGTTGTAGGGTACGCCTACACAAAACACAGCCCTTATTTTAAGTTTTTATAAAATCACCAATGGGAAAAATGTATGGTGGAAAAACAATTGGAACCATTTCCTTGTTTGACCGCTAGGTTTTATGGGTATTATTATGACTTATAGTGTGGTACTCTATTGGAGAAACAGTTTCTGCCTATCTTAATACTGTACTGTCTTTGGTAGCACAGAGTTTCTTGCGAGGCAGACCAAGCAGACCAGGCCGGGGTTTGGGGTTAGAGAAATCAATGAGAGAAGTGAAACATTCTTCCTTATTTTTCTAAAAATCTAAAGGCACAACCTAGATTCGAGCCAATGTCTTAAGTAGTTGAACATGTTATTACTCCAACCTCGCGAAAGTGACACGTTTTCGTCTAAACTACTTTATATCGAAGGAGTGCGAGATGACCTTTAAATAATATATATATATTTAACTAGGCAAGTCAGTTAAGAACAAATTCTTATTTACAATGACGGCCTACACCGGCCAAACCCGGACGACGCTGGGCCAATTATGCACTGCCCTATGGGACTCCCAATCACGGCCGGTTGTGATACAGCCTGGAATCGAACCAGGGCGTCTGTAGTGATGCCTCAAGCACTGAGATGCAGTGCATTAGTCCGCTGCGCCACTCGGGAGACCCAATGACGTGTTTCTGTGCATGAATGTAGCTAGCCAACGTCGCCATGACATCGCCTACAAGCCTGATCGGGATTTCTTTGGAGAAGCAGTTTCTTTCCCACACTAACGCTAGTAAGGTTAGCTCTCCTTCCAGACTCACATTAAGCATCTCCAATCCAAAGTTAAATCTAAAATCGGCTTCCAATTTCGCAACAAAGCCTCCTTCACTCATGCTGCTAATCATGCCCTCGTAAAACTGACTATCCTACCGATCCTTGACTTCGGCGATGTCATTTACAAAATAGCTTCCAACACTCTACTCAGCAAATTGGATGTAGTCTATCACAGTGCCATCCGTTTTGTCACCAAAGCCCCATATACTACCCACCATTGTGACCTGAACGCTCTTGTTGGCTGGCCCTCACTACATATATTCGTCGCCAAACCCACTGGCTCCAGGTCATCTATAAATAACTTCTAGGCAAATCCTTATCTTAGCTCATTGGTCACCATAGCAACACCCACCCGTAGTATGCGTTCCAGCAGGTATTTCTCACTGGTCATCCCCAAAGCCAACACCTCCTTTGGTCGCCATTCCTTCCAGTTCTCTGCTGCAAATGACTAGAACGAACTGCAAAAATCTCTGAAGCTGGAGACACTTATCTCCCTCACTAACTTTAAGCATCAGTTGTCAGAGCAGCTTACTGATCACTGCACCTGTACACAGCCCATCTGTAATTAGCCCACCCAACTACCTCATCCCCATATTGTTATTTACATTGTTATTTATTTTGCTAATTTGCACCCCAGTATCTCTATTTGCACATCATCTTCTGCACATCTATCACAATTGTAATTATTTTGCACTATGGCCTATTTATTGCCTTACCTCCATAACTTACTACATTTGCACACACTGTATTAGTTTCTGCCTCTTTTACTTTCAGCTTTGTACACCAGCTTCAAACAGCTGAAACAATAATATTTTGGGTTATGGAAAATATATTTCACAGAGGTTTAGATGGTACAATGATTCTCTACACTATGCTATCTTATTGTCACATAAACTGAAATTAGGCGAACTATTAGAATTTTAGCAACCAGGAAATGGCGGAGCGATTTCTGCATAATGTAACTGTAACATGATTTGATGCTGTGTGTGACTGCTGTTGCCTGTCTATCAGCCCTGTCTATGTGTTTGACCAAAACTGTCTTTCCTTCAGCGCCATGGAGGGCACGGGTATTACGGTCACTGTCCACAGGTATTACGGTCACTGTCCTTTCAGCACCATGAGCCTGTCACCTTTGATGTGACACTGTTGTTGTTGCTATGGTGATAGTGTGATAGTGGTGTTAGGCTACCATAGGTTGTGTAAACAATGGCATTCGATAATGACATTATACCAGTAGATGGCGTAGTATAGGCTTGGGGCTTCAGCAAATGACTTGTGTGAGAATGATACTATAAAGACACAGAAGAGCCTTGTCTAGAATAACTGCCTGAGCTGCAAAATAGAAAGTAAATATGATTTAGACTAGGCCTATTCCGCTATCTAAATATGCCATGCTTATGTGTGTTATTTAATAGCCATATAATTGCATAATTAATTTTTATAGCCGCGTGGGGCTACTGTGATGTAACCTAATGAATCACACTTTTTCCAGTATTTGGGAGCACGGACTGTAGGCCTTATATTAGGCATTTTGACTGTTGTATTTGTGAATTCCACTCTGTATGTAGGCTTGTTATAGCCATTTGCGTTGCACAACCACATCACGCAGAGGCTATATCCATATCAACAAATGAGACAAAACAAAATATTGATTAAGTCTTGGATATAACCTGTCCTGAGTGAAATAGCCAAGAGGTCCCAAATGGTCAAGACTATCTATAGCCTATTCTTATTGCCAGATCTGTTTTCCCTATCAGCCACTGCATGTGCTTCTCAACTATTTTGGTAAACAAATATTTAGAGGCTATATTTAGAGGCCTGTGAGCTAGCGTCTCTTTTTAAGGGGAGGCCTATAATAAAAACAGTTATTAACCCCAATAGAGTTCTACAATTATTCCGCAAGACACCAGTATCCAAAATGATAGCCTAAATTGCAATGCCTACAAGTTCAAGTTGCCTATTTTTATTTATTTGGATAGGCCTAAATTAAACATTGAATTATTAAAGTGATAGGCTAAAGAACTTTGGAGAATTTTTATAATTTTGAATACACACATGGATTTCAATAAACAAATGGATAAGACTGTTCTATTCTCCTATTGCAACTCAGACAAATGACAAAATTGGATGACATACTGACTAACTGACTGAATTGAATGGATGAATTTAATGTTCAAATATGTTACAATGATGAGTTGCACGCATCATGCATGCTCTGCACTTTATTTGGCTAGTAGGCAAATAGGCTTACATGCCACCAGAAGGGAATCTTCTGAGGCTGAGGGGTGCTTTTCATTTACATTACATTTACATTACATTTTCGTCATTTAGCAGACGCTATTATCCAGAGCGACTTACAAATTGGTTCATTCACCTTATGATAGCCAGTGGGACAACCACTTTACAATATATATATATATATATATATATATATTATTTTTTTTGGGGGGGGGAGGGTAGAAGGATTACTTTTATCCTATCCCAGGTATTCCTTAAAGAGGTGGGGTTTCAAGTGTCTCCGGAAGGTGGTGAGTGACTCCGCTGTCCTGGCGTCGTGAGGGAGCTTGTTCCACCATTGGGGTGCCAGAGCAGCGAACAGTTTTGACTGGGCTGAGTGGGAACTGTGCTTCCGCAGAGGTAGGGGGGCCAGCAGGCCAGAGGTGGATGAACGCAATGCCCTCGTTTGGGTGTAGGGACTGATCAGAGCCTGAAGGTACGGAGGTGCCGTTCCCCTCACAGCTCCGTAGGCAAGCACCATGGTCTTGTAGCGGATGCAGGCTTAAACTGGAAGCCAGTGGAGTGTGCGGAGGAGCGGGGTGACGTGAGAGAACTTGGGAAGGTTGAACACCAGACGGGCTGCAGCGTTCTGGATGAGTTGTAGGGGTTTAATGGCACAGGCAGGGAGCCCAGCCAACAGCGAGTTGCAGTAATCCAGACGGGAGATGACAAGTGCCTGGATTAGGACCTGTGCCGCTTCCTGTGTAAGGTAGGGTCGTACTCTGCGAATGTTGTAGAGCATGAACCTACAGGATCGGGTCACCGCTTTGATGTTAGCGGAGAACGACAGGGTCACGGCAAGGTTCTTTGCACTCTGGGAGGAGGACACAACAGAGTTGTCAACTGTGATGGCGAGATCATGGAGCGGGCAGTCCTTCCCCGGGAGGAAGAGCAGCTCCGTCTTGCCGAGGTTCAGCTTGAGGTGGTGATCCATCATCCACACTGATATGTCTGCCAGACATGCAGAGATGCGATTCGCCACCTGGTTATCAGAAGGGGGAAAGGAGAAGATGAATTGTGTGTAGTCTGCGTAGCAATGATAGGAGAGACCATGTGAGGATATGACAGAGCCAAGTGACTTGGTGTATAGAGAGAATAGGAGAGGGCCTAGAACTGAGCCCTGGGGGACACCAGTGGTGAGAGCACGTGGTGCGGAGACAGATTCTCGCCACGCCACCTGGTAGGAGCGACCTGTGAGGTAGGACGCAATCCAAGAGTGAGCCGCGCCGGAGATGCCCAACTCGGAGAGGGTGGAGAGGAGGATCTGATGGTTCACAGTATCAAAGGCAGCAGATAGGTCTAGAAGGATGAGAGCAGAGGAGAGAAAGTTAACTTTAGCAGTGCGGAGAGCCTCCGTGACACAGAGAAAAGCAGTCTCAGTTGAATGACCAGTCTTGAAACCTGACTGGTTTGGATCAAGAAGGTCATTCTGAGAGAGATAGCAAGAGAGTTGGCTAAAGACGGCACGCTCAAGAGTTTTGGAGAGAAAAGAAAGAAGGGATACTGGTCTGTAGTTGTTGACATCGGAGGGATCGAGTGTAGGTTTTTTGAGAAGGGGTGCAACTCTCACTCTCTTGAAGACGGAAGGGACATAGCCAGTGGTCAAGGATGAGTTGATGAGCGAGGTGAGGTAAGGGAGAAGGTCTCCGGAAATGGTCTGGAGAAGAGCGGAGGGGATAGGGTCAAGCGGGCAGGTTGTTGGGCGGCCGGCCGTCACAAGATTTCATCTGGAGAGAGAGGGGAGAAAGAAGTCAAAGCATAGGGAAGGGCAGTGTGAGCAGGACCAGCGGTGTCATTTGACTTGATAAATGAGGATCGGATGTCGTCAACCTTCTTTTCAAAATGGTTGACGAAGTCATCCATAGAGAGGGAGGAGGGAGGGGGAGGAGGAGGAGGAGGAGGAGGATTCAGCAGGGAGGAGAAGGTGGCAAATAGTTACCTAGGGTTAGAGGCAGAGGCTTGACATTTAGAGTGGTAGAAAGTGGCTTTAGCAGCAGAAACAGAGGAAGAAAAGGCGCATGGTGCTGTGATGCTGCACAAGCTCTTCAACTGGGCAGCAGTGTCGCGATGGAGGGAATAGTCTATACGGAGACTACCTAAGACCACTGCAACAGAGTTAGCCTACGTTTAACCTCTCCCTTGTTCAAATCGAAGTCCATATGTTCATGACCCGATTCATATAAATCATGTTAAATGATTTAAAATTCATATTAACCCCTCCCACAGAGTAATGGCACCGGAGGGGATGGCTGCTGTTTTACGGGCTCCTAACCAACTGTGCTATTTTGTTAGTTTTGTCGAGTTGTTTGTAACTTATTTTTTAACTTATTGTGTACATAATGTTGCTGCTACCGTCTCTTATGACCGAAAATAACTTCTGGACATCAGAACAGCGATTACTCACCTCGAACTGGACCAAGATTTTTTATTAAACGAGTCAGATGCGAAGGATATACTGCTTTCTCGGGATAGGGCTCAAATCCCTGTCATTTGCATGAAGAAAAGACGGAGAAAAAGGGGGCGGGGTCGGGCTGCCTTCTGAGAATTCGTAGGCGAGTGAGTAAACCTCCACTACCATCCGTTCTATTGGCCAACGTGCAATCATTGGAAAACAAAATGGATGATCTACAATCAAGAATATCCTACCAACGGGATATTAAAAACTGTAATATCTTATGTTTCACCGAGTCGTGGCTGAACGACGACACAGATAATATAGAGCTGGCGGGATTTTCCATGCATCGGCAGGACAGAGAAGCTACGTCTGGTAAGACGAGGGGCGGGTGTGTGTGTCTATTTGTCAATAACAGCTGGCGCGATGTCTAATATTAAAGAAGTCTCAAGGTATTTCTCGCCTGAGGTAGAGTACCTTATGATAAGCTGTAGACCACACTATCTACCAAGAGGACTTTAATGCAGGCAAACTTAAATCAGTTTTACCTCATTTCTACCAGCATGTCACATGTGCACCCAGAGGGGAAAAAAACTCTAGACCACCTTTACTCCACACACAGAGACACGCACAAAGCTCTCCCTAGCCCTCCATTTGGAAAATCGGACCATAATTACAGTGGGGGAAAAAAGTATTTAGTCAGCCACCAATTGTGCAAGTTCTCCCACTTAAAAAGATGAGAGAGGCCTGTAATTTTCATCATAGGTACACGTCAACTATGACAGACAAAATGAGAAAAAAAAATCCAGAAAATCACATTGTAGGATTTTTAATGAATTTATTTGCAAATTATGGTGGAAAATAAGTATTTGGTCAATAACAAAAGTTTCTCAATACTTTGTTATATACCCTTTGTTGGCAATGACACAGGTCAAAAGTTTTCTGTAAGTCTTCACAAGGTTTTCACACACTGTTGCTGGTATTTTGGCCCATTCCTCCATGCAGATCTCCTCTAGAGCAGTGATGTTTTGGGGCTGTCGCTGGGCAACACAGACTTTCAACTCCCTCCAAAGATTTTCTATGGGGTTGAGATCTGGAGACTGGCTAGGCCACTACAGGACCTTGAAATGCTTCTTACGAAGCCACTCCTTCGTTGCCCGGGCAGTGTGTTTGGGATCATTGTCATGCTGAAAGACCCAGCCACGTTTCATCTTCAATGCCCTTGCTGATGGAAGGAGGTTTTCACTCAAAATCTCACGATACATGGCCCCATTCATTCTTTCCTTTACACGGATCAGTCGTCCTGGTCCCTTTGCAGAAAAACAGCCCCAAAGCATGATGTTTCCACCCCCATGCTTCACAGTAGGTATGGTGTTCTTTGGATGCAACTCAGCATTCTTTGTCCTCCAAACACGACGAGTTGAGTTTTTACCAAAAAGTTCTATTTTGGTTTCATCTGACCATATGACATTCTCCCAATCCTCTTCTGGATCATCCAAATGCACTCTAGCAAACTTCAGACGGGCCTGGACATGTACTGGCTTAAGCAGGGGGACACGTCTGGCACTGCAGGATTTGAGTCCCTGGCGGCATAGTGTGTTACTGATGGTAGGCTTTGTTACTTTGGTCCCAGCTCTCTGCAGGTCATTCACTAGGTCCCCCCGTGTGGTTCTGGGATTTTTGCTCACCGTTCTTGTGATCATTTTGACCCCACGGGGTGAGATCTTGCGTGGAGCCCCAGATCGAGGGAGATTATCAGTGGTCTTGTATGTCTTCCATTTCCTAATAATTGCTCCCACAGTTGATTTCTTCAAACCAAGCCTGCTTACCTATTGCAGATTCAGTCTTCCCAGCCTGGTGCAGGTCTACAATTTTGTTTCTGGTGTCCTTTGACAGCTCTTTGGTCTTGGCCATAGTGGAGTTTGGAGTGTGACTGTTTGAGGTTGTGGACAGGTATTTTATACTGATAACAAGTTCAAACAGGTGCCATTAATACAGGTAACGAGTGGAGGACAGAGGAGCCTCTTAAAGAAGAAGTTACAGGTCTGTGAGAGCCAGAAATCTTGCTTGTTTGTAGGTGACCAAATACTTATTTTCCACCATAATTTGCAAATAAATTCATAAAAAAATCCTACAATGTGATTTTCTGGATTTTTTTCCCTCAATTTGTCTGTCATAGTTGACGTGTACCTATGATGAAAATTACAGGCCACTCTCATCGTTTTAAATGGGAGAACTTGCACAATTGGTGGCTGACTAAATACATTTTTTCCCCACTGTATATCCTCCTGATTCTTGCTTACAAGCTAAACTAAAGCAGGAAGTACCAGTGACTCACTCAATACGGAAGTGGTCAGATGACCCGGATGCTACGCTACATGACTGTTTTGCTAGCACAGACTGGAATGTTCCGGGATTCATCCAATGGCATTGAGGAGTATACCACGTCAGTCATCGGCTTCATCAATAAGTGCATCGACGACGTCGTCCCCACAGTGACCGTACGTACATATCCCAACCAGAAGCCATGGATTACAGGCAACATCCGCATCGAGCTAAAGGCTAGAGCTGCCGCTTTCAAGGAGCGGGACACTAATCCGGACGCTTATAAGAAATCCCGCTACACCCTCAGACGAACCATCAACAGGCAAAGCGTCAATACAGGATTAAGATTGAATCCTACTACACTGGCTCTGACACTCGTCGGATGTGGCAGGGCTTGAAAACTATTACGGACTACAAAGAGAAACCCAGCCGGGAGCTGGCCAGTGACATGAGCCTACCAGACGAGCTAAATGGCTCACTTCGAGGCAAGCAACACTGAAGCATGCATGAGAGCACCAGCTGTTCGGGACAACTGTGTGATAACGCTCTCGGTAGCCGATGTGAGCAAGACCTTTAAACAGGTCAACATTCACAAAGCCGCAGGCCCAGACGAATTACCAGGACGTGTACTCAAAGCATGCGCGGACCAACTGGCAAGTGTCTTCACTGACATTTTCAACCTCTCCCTGACCGAGTCTGTAATACCTACATGTTTCAAGTAGATCACCATAGTTCCTGTGCCCAAGGAAGCGAAGGTAACCTGCCTAAGTTATTACCGCCCCGTAGCACTCACGCCAGTAGCCATGAAGTGCTTTGAAAGAATGGTCATGGCTCACATCAACAGCATCATCCCGGATTCCCTAGACCCACTCCAATTCGCATACCGCCCCAACAGATCGACATATGACGCAATCTCAATCGCACTCCACACTGCCCTTTCCCACCTGGACAAAAGGAACACCTACACTACCGGTCAAAAGTTTTAGGACACCTACTCATTCAAGGGTTTTTCTTTATTTTTACTATTTTCTACATTGTAGAATAATAGTGAAGACATCAAAACTATGGAATAACACATATGGAATCATGTAGTAACCAAAAAAGTGTTAAACAAATCAAAATATATTTTAGATTTGAAATTCTTCAAATAGCCACCCTTTGCTTTGATGACAGCTTTGCACACTCTTGGATTTTCTCAACCAGCATCATGAGGTAGTCACCTGGAATGCATTTCAATTAACATGTGCGCCTTCTTAAAAGTTAATTTGTGGAATTTCTTTCCTTCTTAATGCGTTTGAGCCAATCAGTTGTGTTGTGACAAGGTAGGGGGGGTATACAGAAGATAGCCCTATTTGGTGAAAGACCAAGTCCATATTATGGCAAGAGCAGCTCAAATAAGCAAATGAAGGTCAGTCAATACAGAACATTTCAAGAACTTTGAACGTTTCTTTAAGTGTAGTAGCAAAAACCATCAAGCGCTATGATGAAACTGGCTCTCATGAGGACTGCCACAGGAATGGAAGACCCAGAGTTACCCATGCTGCAGAGGATACGTTCATTAGAGTTACCAGCCTCAGAAATTGCAGCCCAAATAAATGCTTCATAGAGTTCAAGTAACAGACACATCTCAACATCAACTGTTCAGAGGAGACTGTGTGAATCAGGCCTTCATGGTCAAATTGCCTCAAAGAAAACACTACTAAAGGACACAAATAAGAAGAAGAGACTTGCTTGGGCCAAGAAACACGAGCAATGGACATTAGACCGGTGGAAATGTGTCCTTTGGTCTGGAGTCCAAATTGGAGATTTTTGTCCCAACCGCTGTGTCTTTGTGAGATGCGGTGTGGGTGAACGGATGATCTCCGCATGTGTATTTCCCACCGTAAAGCATGGAGGAGGAGGTGTTATGGTGTGGGGGGGGGGGGGGGGGGTGACACTGTCTGTGATTTATTTAAAATTCAAGGCACACTTAACCAGCATGGCTACCGCAGAATTCTGCAGCGATATGCCATCTGCTTTGGGCTTAGTGGGACTATCATTTGTTTTTCAACAGGACAATGACCCAACAAACCTCCAGGCTATGTAAGGGCTATTTTACCAAGAAGGAGAGTGATGGAGTGCTGCATCAGATGACCTGGCCTCCACAATCCCCCGACCTCAACCAAATTGAGATGGTTTGGGATGAGTCGGACCGCAGAGTGAAGGAAACTCCTTCAAGACTGTTGGAAAAGCATTCCAGGTGAAGCTGGTTGAGAGAATGCCAAGAGTGTGCAAAGCTGTCATCAAGGCAAAGGGTGGCTATTTGAAGAATCTCAAATCTAAAATATATTTTGATTTGTTTAACACTTTTTTGGATACTACACGATTCCATATGTGTTATTATATAGTTTTGATGTCTTCAGTATTATTCTACAATGTAGAAAATAGTTAAAATAAAGAAAAACCCTTGAATGAGTGGGTGTTCTAAAACTTTTGACCAGTAGTGTATGTGAGAATGCTGATCATTGACTACAGCTCAGCGTTCAACACCATAGTGCCCACAAAGCTCATCACTAAGCTGAGGACCCCAGGACTAAACACCTCCCTCTGCAACTGGATCCTGGTCTTCCTGACGGGCCGCCCCCAGGTGGTAAGGGTAGGCAACAACACGTCTGCCATGCTGATCCTCAACACTGGGTCCCCTCAGGGGTGCGTGCTTAGTCCCCTCCTGTACTCCTTGTTCACCTACGACTGGGTGGCCAAACACGTCTTCAACACCATCATTAAGTTTGCTGACGACACAACAGTGGTAGGCCTGATCACCGACAACGATGAGACCGCCTATAGGGAGGAGGTCAGAGACCTTGCAGTGTGGTGCCAGGACAACAACCTCTCCCTCAATGTGAGCAAGACAAATGCGCTGACTATGGACTACAGGAAAAGGCGGGTCGAATAGGCCCCCATTAACATCGACGGGGCTGTAGTGGAGCGGGTCGAGAGTTTCAAGTTCCTTGGTGTCCACATCACCATCAAACTATCATGATCCAAACACACCAAGACAGTCGTGAAGAGGGCACGACAACACCTTTTCCCCCTCAGGAGACTGAAAAGATTTGGCATGGGTCCCAAGATACTCAAAAAGTTATACAGCTGCACCATCTACAGCTGCACCCCCTCCATTTGTTTTTACACTGCTGCTACCCCCTGTCTATTATCTATGTATAGTCACTTTACTCCTACCTGCATGTACAAATTACCTCGACTAACCTGTAACCCGCACATTGACTTGGTACCGGTACCCCCTGTATATAGCCTCATTATTGTTATTTTATTGTGTTACTTTTTATTATTTTTTACTTTAGTTTATTTGGTAAATATTTCCTTAACTCTTTCTTGAACTACATTGTTGGTTAAGGGCTTGTAAGTAAGCATTTGTATTCTGCGCATGTGACAAATAAAGTTTGATGTGATTTGATTTAGCTTTGGCAAGATTTTGAGTGATGAAATACATTTCTAAATATTGTATAAAAAAATATTTTTAGTGGCAAAGACTCCAGTGGTCATACATAATTAATAGATTCACCAAACATCTATTATTATTCTATGTTTCAATGGAATGTCCACATGACCCAGAGATATCCCCATGCTGTAGAGATACACCTAGCGGACTGAAACTTTACTGTTGTAGGCATAATACAGCTAGTGCTATTTAGACTTGCACTGGCAAACATCCATTACATTAGCTACCTAAATGTGAAGTAAACTCAACTGAGGAGTAATAGAGAATTGAGACCTTTTTAACTTGAAAACATGCAGGATACCTCTTTCTGGTTTCCCTGACTTCCGTTTTTTTATACTGTGTTACGCTTGTTCATGTAGTACTCCTCACAGGCCGTTTGGTGTATGCTTTTTTTTGTTGGTGAGATGAAACTGCCAAAACTCTGAAAGGTATTATTGGATGTCAGAATTGCAACACAATATTTGTTCAAGACTAAAATGTTAGTCACTAATCGTAACATGGGGTTTGTATGTTCACAGATGAAATTTCACATTTACGTTTCATGTTTCACACATGGCTTTTCTTACGATCCTAACAATTTACCTATGGATTTTCTTACAATCCTAACGATACCTACGTACAGTGTTGCCATGTTCCCGGTTTTCCTGAAAATTGGGCTACTTTGAAAACAATGTCGCGGGTGAAAATGTGTTGGTCGCGGGCTGCGAGTTTTTGGGCTATTTCTAAGTTGCGCTGCGGCCGCCAATGCATTTCTCTTTAAACAAATATATATTTCACTGTGACCTGCACTGACTATCAGGCATTGAGACAGGAAGTTGCTGAATGAGTGAGTGAGTGAGTGAGTTGTGGGGAGGGCGGGAGGGGTGTGTGTGTTGAAAGAGCACTATAGTTATTGGCTGAGTCACGTGAGCGTGACTTTTTTTTACCAACTTTTTTTTACCAACTTTTTTTATCAATTGTAGGTCGGCTATTTAGATAGTCATTAAGGAGACACCTATTTCCAAACCTTTTTCCATAAAACATATTATTACTCTAGATCTGATGCAAATGAAGAAATAATGGAGACAAAGCACTGGAAAACGACTTTGGGCGCACTACAGCGCATGACATAAATCTGCTCGGAGGTGGTTTAAACTGCATTCTAATCTTGACTGCTTAAAGAAAACGGTATTAAACGAAGTGCTTTATGTATGCTCAGTTCTTGGGTCTCGGGGGCTGCCGGAGTGTAAATTCGAAATAGAATGTATGGAACTTCCTCGCGTGGTTATTTTTATGGGGAGAAGTCCTCAATGAAACTGACATTAGGCTAAATGTGGAAAATTATAAATTTGCCTATGTTGGCCATCAAGTAGTTTATTAATGTATATGCCATTGTAGGCTACCATTTGATACAATAAATATGTTGAAATTACGATATCACTGGAGTCATTGCAAATACATTTGTCCCACTTGTGTAGCCTACCTGGAGCTGGCAAAACCAATTTAATAAATAGCCTATAACTTCAGTTTATTGTTGTTGTAGCCTTGTGTTATTATGAGCGCATTAGATTGACTGTAACAGTAGTCAGATTAGGGTACAGGTAAAACAAATTCAAAAAAATAAACACTGGCTGTTGTTGACAAGCATATTCAGTTCATATACATATTATTCATATTTAATTCAGTAGCCTATTCCAGCAGGCTATTGGGGAAGCAAGCACTTCTTATTGTTGAATACATTAGTCTGTTAATTTGAACTAAGCAAGCTGCTAAATCGTTCAGTTTACATCTTGCCTATATCTTGTCTAGGCTACTCTAGACTATCTGAAATTAGATGTAGGCCTATCAGGGGCTATATGCTACCTGCCTTTATCGAAGCAAACTATGGCAAAATGTTATTAGAATCATAAACCCAGATTTTAGTCTGTAACCTATGCCTATTGAAATGACAAGTCAATCTCGCAAACGGGCCATTTATAACGGTTTGTAGTCGTAACATCTGGCTCATACTAACAGCACAATTGCCAGAAAATAGCTTAACATTCGTTTTTTTATGTTCATCCAAACGTTTCTTGCTCAGAGATTTCGAGATCCTCTATCCAACTTTCATCAATCAAACTCTCCTGTCGGATTTGTCTATAGTTATGCATATGCGTAAAGGGGATTTATTTACAATTATAAACCTAGTTCGAGCCCTGAATGCTGATTGGCTAAAAGTCGTGGTATATCAGACCATATACCATGTTATGACAAAACAGTACTTTTTACTGTTCTAATTACGTTGGTAACCCCGGGGGTTTGTGGTATATGGCCAATATACCATGGCTAATGGCTGTAAGAACAGCCCTTAGCCGTGGTATATTGGCCATATACCATACCCCCTTGTGCCTTATTGCTTAATCATAGCAGTCAAGCGGTCAAGCAAGATGGAAAATTATCTGGCGAGTTTAATAAGGGCAAATTATATTTTCTCTTGTCACATATTCAAATTCCTTTATTACGTCATGTCATAGCTTGCAATTTACATTTTAGTCATTTAGCAGACGCTCTTATCCAGAGCGACTTACAGTTAGTGAGTGCATACATATATTTTTTTTTTTCATACTGGCCCCCCGTGGGAATCGAACCCACAACCCTGGCGTTGCAAACGCCATGCTCTACCAACTGAGCTACATCCCTGCCGGCCATTCCCTCCCCTACCCTGGACGACGCTGGGCCAATTGTGCGCCGCCCCATGGGTCTCCCGGTCGCGGCCGGCTACAACAGAGCCTGGATTCGAACCAGGATCTCTAGTGGCACAGCTAGCACTGCGATGCAGTGCCTTAGACCACTGTGCCACTCGGGAGGCGATAATTATTATTTTGAGGAAACCCGAATTTAGCTTCTAACGTCGTTACAAGTTACTATGATATTCCTTCTTAATTGGCTTGATAACTTTATGGAAAAAGGGTTTATTGTATAGATATAGCAACTCCTCTCTTCCTTCCTTTTGGAGGGGTTTTGAGTGGTCATTGGGCTAGAAATTCTAACTTGACCTGGCAACCCTGGCTGCTGGGGCTGCAACACTAGTTGGATGTTATTCAGGCAAATGTTAAATTCTAACTAATATTGGACTCGGAAGTTTACAATCTAAGTGTTTGCTTGTTAGATATGAACTTCATAAGGAACTTGTTAGTCTCTAGTTATAACCACAGATTGTTAACTAGCTAGCATCATCGAGCTAGCTATAAAAGAACAGCTAAAATCACTGCAAAGATTTTTATAACTAACCCAAGATAGACCAGAGCCTGTCATTTCCAATGGGAGCAAATTAATAATAGTGGGCAGAACAAGCAAGGAGGTGGGCAGAGCCAAGCACAAGCTAGTAGGATCCTATTGGCGCGTTCTAGCATTTATTTGCATATTTCCATTAGGGAATGCCTATGTTAAGTTTTTTTAGCCCGGGGAGTGTCATTTGAAGCTGAAAGCACGTTGAGTACAGTTAGAGAGAAAGATGAGTGGACAACATTGAAGTCCAAGAATGGAACAAAAAGGGCTAAAATTGTTGTGGAAAATGAGTCTGATGAATTGTTGCTTGTTGGAGTAAGTTTTTTTGATAAGGATGTTTATTTGGGAAACCCAAATCACGAGGATGGTGAAGGACGCGTTGGGAAAAGTGGATGCTGTCAAAGTAACTTTTACAGAGTCTAGTTGATAGGTAATCGACTAGCTGGGCTGTTCCCCGGACCCCATATGTAGGGACTTGTACAATACTTGAACATGGCTATTGAACTTGACATTTGTCTGTCTTTATTCTTTAATCTAACATATCATACAGAAACATGGTATCAGAAGTGGCTCGAAAACCCCACGTTTGTTATTTTTGTAGCTAAGGACACTATAGGCGCAGTTACGTTCCATATGCGAACACACGCCATTGTCTACTACTAACGTTAGTCACACCACTGATCAACTCGTTGTTAGCTGGCTAGCTAACATCACTACCTATCTCGATGGCTGAAGGCAAAGAGATCTCCTATTCCATCACTATGGCAGCAAACATTCTGCCACCAAAACCGATGGTTCTCACAGGGGACTGGAATACTAATTGGGACAACTTCAGGGATAAATTCGAGGACTATGCGCTGGCGACTGGTCTACATGAAAAACCCAACGAGGTCTAAGCGGCAAATCTGAGGAGCTTAATGGGCAGCGAATGCTGGCACATCTACCAGCATAATCTCACCCTCACAGCACGACAACAGGGTGATGTAAAGGCCATACTGAAGAGAATTACTTCAAACCCGGCAGGAACATCAATTACGAGCAGTTCATTTTTGGAAGCTGCAAACAGGAAGAGGGAGAGTCAGTACACAACTTTGTAACCCGTTTGAGAGAAATATCTGCTACTTGTGAATACTGGGGATTGAAAGATGAACTGATTCGTGACAAAATAGTACTGGGAATTGCAGATGAGGACATGCGCCGGCGTCTACTAAGAGAGAGAGGCTTAACATGACTAACTGCCATTGAAATGTGCCGCACTGCTGAAGTCACTGACATGAGAATGAGAGCAATGGAAATCGAAACCGCACACACTGACGCTGATACTGTTCACGTTGCCAGGCAAACATTCAGACAAAACCATCGAGGCATAGTAATTCACCACGAACGGTGAACACAGACAGCCCCATAGCATGCAAATACTGTGGAAATGCACACGCAAGAGGCAAAGAGCACTGCCCTGCCTACGGCAAACGATGCAGAGCTTGTGGAACTAATAATCACTTTGCAAAAGTGTGTCTCAAAAGCAAATGAAGGGTGAGTGAGGGCAAGATTCACCGTGTTGATGATGTCACTCAGTGTTCAAAGCAGAACAGTGAAAGTGACATTTACATGCATGAATCCATTGGGGCTGTCCACTCAAGGGAAGAAATGGTTTGTGACACTACGATTACACAACAAGCTGCAATAATGTCAACTGGATTCCGGTGCTACGTGCAACATAATGAGCTACAAAGACTAAATCAATATGGCACCTGACACATCTCTTGCCCAGCGATACTAGACTAAAGCTGTACTCAGGAGAGCTAATGAGCTCTCTGGGCATCTTTGAGACCGAATGTGTTATTCGGGGACACAAACACAAGCTGGAGTGTGACATCGTGAAAACCAGTCAACATCCTCTCCTCTCAGGCTCTACATGCGAACGCCTGGGACTGATGCAGTTCACCGTACGAAATGGTCCTGCACATCGTGGAGCATGTCCAACATGGACCCCTGTCCAAAGAACAACTACTCAGCAGATATGTCAATGTATTCAACGGGCCTGTTGAATCATTACCTGGGGAGGTACACTTTGAATTGGATGAGAGCGTCACTCTAGTCCAATGTGCTCCTCGCAATGTGCCCATTGCAATGGAAGTGGCTGTGAAGGCCCAGCTGGACAAGTATGAGGCCGATGGCCACATGACATCTGTGACTGAACCAACTGACTGGATCAGCAATATGGTCATAGTGAAAAAGCTAGAGAAGCTGAGAGTCTGCATCAACCCAAAGCATCTGAACCAAGCACTGAAACGCTCCCACTACATAATGCCGACACTGGAGGATGTCCTCTACAAGCTTCCCAAGGCCAGGATTTTCACCTTGGTGGACGCCCGAGATGCATTCCTGCAGCTTCATGACTACCTTCTGGACCCCATGGGGTCGGAAATGCTGGCTCAAGCGCCTGTTTGGTGTCTCTGTGGCACCTGAGGTACACCAACGCAACAGCACGAGTTACTGGCTGGGCTGAAGGGCATTGAACCCATCGCTGATGATGTCATGATTGTAGACTGTGGTGACACATACGTAGAAGCAGAATGCGACCATGATGTGAAGCTCCTGGCACTGATGGAGCGCTGCCGATCAGTTAAGCTGCGCCTTGGCCTGAAGAAGCTGCAGTTCAAGGTAAAAGTCGTCCACTTCCATGGGCACATTCTCTCAGCCAAAAGCCTGAAGCCGGACACAGACAAAGTAAGAGCGATCCTCAACATGCCAAACCCGTCTGATGCTAAAGGAGTGCAGCGTCTCATCGGCTTTGCAAACTATCTTGCAAAGTTCATGCCACACCTATCAGCAGTCTGTGATCCTCTGCGCCGGCTGCTGGACAAACACATACCATTTCACTGGCTACCCAAAGACGAGGCTGCGGTGCAGGAGATGAATTCTCTGGCTTCATCCATGCCAGTGTTGCGCTACTATGACGTTACGAAGCCTGTTACAATCCAGAGCATCTTCTCCTGCCAGCACTTCCATCACTACTTATATGGTCGAGAGCTGGTCACCGCTGAAACTGACCAAACCACTCGTTGCCATATTCAGTAAACCTCTCCTCAACGCACCCAAGAGGCTTCAAAGCATGGTCCTGACTAAGCAAAACTACAGCCTGAAGGTTGTCTACGAGCCGGGACCAGAGATGTACAGTGCATTCGGAAAGTATTCAGACCCCTTGACTTTTCCCACATTTTGTTACGTTATAGCCTTATTCAAAAATCATTAAATGATTTTTTCCCCCTCATTAATCTACACACAATACCCCACAATGACAAAGCAAAAACAGGTTTTACAAAACTGAAATATTACATTTGCATAAGTATTCAGACCCTTTACTCAGTACTTTGTTGAAGCACCTTTGGCAGCGATTACAGCCTTGAGTCTTCTTGGGTATGACATTTAACAAACATTTAATTTACTCAATTTTAGAACAAGGCTGTAACGTAACACGACAATGACAATGGCCCACAATTCACTGCACAGTTGAAGCGTTTCGCCTCAGAATGGGTGTTTGACCACGTGACCTCCTCTCCAAGGCACCCAAAGGCAAATGGCAAGGCAGAGTCAGCTGTCAAGATTGCAAAGAAACTGTTACGCAAGGCCTTGCGTGACAGCAACGACCCCTGGAAAGACATCTTAGAGTGGCGGAACACACCCACCGACAACATGGATAGCAAACTAGCGCAATGCCTTCTGTCCAGACATCTGAGGAATACCATCCCCGTAGCCAACAAGCTACTTGAGCCCTGCGTCATGGTTGGTGTCACGGACAAACTGCGCCACAGAAAGCTGCTCGCTAAGTGCTTCTACGACTGGACTGCTCAAGACTTACCAGAGCTGGAGGTGGGTGAAACAGCTGCCGGGAGACCACACAGGACTTTGGAGGCTGGGCACGTGCCTACAGAGAGTTGCACCACATTCTTACCTGGTGGATGTCGGTGGCTCCCTCTATTGTGACAATCGGGTGGATCTGCGCGTAGCAGAGCAGACAGCAAACGAGAACACGCCATGCACTCACCTACAGTGAGGAAAAAAAGTATTTGATCCCCTGCTGATTTTGTACGTTTGCCGACTGACAAAGACATGATCAGTCTATAATTTTAATGGTAGGTTTATTTGAACAGTGAGAGACAGAATAACAACAGAAAAATCCAGAAAAATGCATGTCAAAAATGTTATAAATTGATTTGCATTTTAATGAGGGAAATAAGTATTTGACCCCTCTACAAAACATGACTTAGTACTTGGTGGCAAAACCCTTGTTAGCAATCACAGAGGTCAGACGTTTCTTGTAGTTGGCCACCAGGTTTGCACACATCTCAGGAGGGATTTTGTCCCACTCCTCTTTGCAGAACTTCTCCAAGTCATTAAGGTTTCGAGGCTGACGTTTGGCAACTCAAACCTTCAGCTCCCTCCACAGATTTTCTATGGGATTAAGGTCTGGAGACTGGCTAGGCCACTCCAGGACCTTAATGTGCGTCTTCTTGAGCCACTCCTTTGTTGCCTTGGCCATGTGTTTTGGGTCAATGTCATGCTGGAATACCCATCCACGACCCATTTTCAATGCCCTGGCTGAGGGACGGAGGTTCTCACCCAAGATTTGATGGTACATGGCACCGTCCATCGTCCCTTTGATGCGGTGAAGTTGTCCTGTCCCCTTAGCAGAAAAACACCCCCAAAGCATGTTTGGGATGGTGTTCTTGGGGTCATAGGCAGCATTCCTCCTCGATTTTGGTCTCATCTGACCACAACACTTTCACCCAGTTCTCCTCTGAATCATTCAGATGTTCATTGGCAAACTTCAGATGGGCCTGTATATGTGCTTTCTTGAGCAGGGGGACCTTGCGGGCGCTGCAGGATTTCAGTCCTTCACGGCGTAGTGTGTTACCAATTGTTTTCTTGGTGACTAGTGTCCCAGCTGCCTTGAGATCATTGACAAGATCCTCCTGTGTAGTTCTGGGCTGATTCCTCACCGTTCTCATGATCATTGCAACTCCACGAGGTGAGATCTTGCATGGAGCCCCAGGCCGAGGGAGATTGACAGGTCTTTTGTGTTTCTTCCATTTGCGAATAATCGCACCAGCTGTTGTCACCTTCTCATCAAGCTGCTTGGCGATGGTCTTGTAGCCCATTCCAGCCTTGTGTAGGTCTACAATCTTGTCCCTGACATCCTTGGAGAGCTCTTTGGTCTTGGCCATGGTGGAGAGTTTGGAATCTGATTGATTGATTGCTTCTGTGGACAGGTGTTTTTATACAGGTAACAAACTGAGATTAGGAGCACTCCCTTTAAGAGTGTGCTCCTAATCTCAGCTCGTTACCTGCATAAAAGACACCTGGGAGCCAGAAATGTTTCTGATTGAGAGGGGGTCAAATACTTATTTCCCTCATTCAAATGCAAATCAATTTATAACATTTTTGACATGCGTTTTTCTGGATATTTTTGTTGTTATTCTGTCTCTCACTGTTCAAATAAACCTACCATTAAAATTATAGACTGATTATTTCTTTGTCAGTGGGCAAACGTACAAAATCAGCAGGGGATCAAATACTTTTTTCCCTCACTGTATATGAGCTGGATCACAGTCCAGGCCTAAGGGCAAGGGGCACAGAATTTAGACATGAGTTTACCGAGGGTGAGGCTTCTACCCCACCAAGCTCTAAGGCTCCTGGCCCTAGTCCTACCCCTGTCAGAGCCCACACTTACTCACGGGTGGGTCGGCTGTGTAAACCACCAGACAGGCTTACTCTGTAAAAAAGGGACTGTGTTAACCTGTCCTCTGTTATATATATAAAAAATAATTTAAAAAAAGAGGAAGACGACAACTGAGGTAAAAATAAAATGTAATGCATTTTCATTTGTTATGACTTGACTGTTAAGAACATAATGTTGTGCTGTTACGTTAGCACTTTCTATTGAAAAGGATGATGTTACGGAGTCTAGTAGATAGGTAATCAACTAGCTGGGCTGTTCCCCGGACCCTGTATGTTGGGATAATACTTGAACGTGGCTATTGAACTTGACATTTGTGTCTGTCTTTATTCTTTAATCTAACATATCATACAGAAACAGTAACCAGGAGTGGTATAGTGTTGATATCGTGTGTATATCTAAAGAGGAAAAGGAGCGTGCATTGTGGCTCGCGAAATTATCGTTGCATGAAGTGGACCGTGTGAGAGAAAAATCACGTATTTACCTGATTTGTTTAATATTAATAGTTAACAATTCATATGCTTAACAATAGTAGATACATTTCTTCAGTACCAATGCTGTGCAACTGAGAAAGGATGGTTCATCTATTCCACGTTCACTCCCCGCAGCTGGTCTAGGCGTGTAGTCAAGGACATGGGATAGAGATAAACTTGAGGAACAGATAGACGTATTGCTTCAATTTCTCTTTGCTTCTGAGTAACCTGGTCACACAGCATAAGACAAAGAGCCTCTGAGAAGTGATCACAGTTCTTCAGCCCATCTTGTTCTTTTACTATCTTCCAGGGACACAGCTGTGGGGAGTTAGAAGAGTACGGAGGTTAGCTTGGTAGAGAAAGGACTAAACGGAACTGCCGTCATCACTTGTTTGTGTGCTATAACCTTACACACCCAATACACCTGGCCACAAGAAGAAAACAAGGTAGCTTATGATGCCCTGATCTGCCAGGGAGGGATGGAACCAACCATGACTAAGCAGTTTTGTGTTTCTATATAAACCCCTTGAGTTTCTGTATTTGACATTGATAATCAGGAGTAGTTAATTCAAGTCGCTTGACCCGTATGGAGAATGGAGAAAAGGAGCAAAGTTTATCTGTATTATTGCTGTTTGATTAGTATTTACCAGCGTTTGTACAAAACCCGATATAATGCAAGAAATGTAAAACGTTTGGCCATGTGTCAAGTGTTTGCAGACGGAATGAATATGTTATTGAAGAGACTGTGAATGTAAAATTTTGCAACTGTGGTGGGGTTCATATTTCTGAATTCCCTGAGTGCTCTGTTAGGGTGAAAGAGGTTGAGGTGTCAAGGATCAGGGCTGTACAGCAAATCTCCTATGTGGAGGCGGTGAAAAGAGTTCTGAAGAAGATATGTTACAAGTCAATTAAGTGGTCTGGATACACTTATTGTGAAGAAGGTGGATTTTGTAGCATTTATAGCCACAGTTATTAATTGTACTGCACAAGTGTCCAAGAAGTCCAAGAAGCTGGACATCATTATATCTGCAGCCGAGATGTTTTTGGGCTTAACGGCAGGATCCTTCTGAGCCTGTGTAGGGACCTGATTAAAACAGAAAAGCAGGCTGATTTAGTTGAATTACAATTCGTTATTGATAGTTTGTATGGAATATTATTTTGTTTGTATAAAAAAAAAAAAATAGAATTACCCCGCTTTTTTTCCTTTTCGGATCTTTATTATCCACCTGTACAGTATGTGGCGGAATGCACATATAATTGTTGCGAACGCCATTATACCAAAGAAGAAGAAGAAGAAGAAGAAGAAGAAGAAGAAGAAGAAGAAGAAGAAGAAGAAGGGGAAGGGGAGGGGAAGGGGAAGGGGGAGGGAACGCCTACTATGTGCGCATGTGAAATAATTAAATTCGCCCTTGCACTCCTTCTAAACGATGCACATTTTTTAAACATTGGCAAAGGGTAACGTCTACAAATCGCAGTCCACTCTGTTTGTTACAGATTATAGTTTTGGAAACCGAAAACTATATGGAGATCAAATGTTGAAAATTTGAAGAATGCCGGCCAAAATCCATCTTGCTCTATAGTCTCCCACTGCCGGCCACTGGGCTTCCTCTCATCACCATATTTGGTAGTGAGCGAAAACGCCAACCGGATGCTTCACATTTATACATCCGGTGAAATATCTGGCTCTATATTGTGATCGCTGTGTACTGTGCATCTGACGCTAAGGACACGTCATTTTAGCAGTCGTGATAGTTAGTTATGCCCATTTAATTATCGTTATCTAATGGACGAGGTTTGTGTATACGTAGTATTTGTTTGTAAATGAATCATTGAAATGGTTGGAGTATCGAATACCGACGTGGATAACAGTTGAATTGCGTTTGCTTTGTTTTGGACACACTGGTGTTATTGTGTGGAGTGGACAATCCTCTGTGCATTGAGCGCCCCCTAGGGATGCCTCAGCTGAGAGGGGAAAATGTTGCAGCCTACCTTGACTTCAGATCTAGAGGCATTTTTGATGCTGGCACTTTGTCAAAACTCAACTTGAAGATTCTCAGGGGTATTGTCCTCCAGGTATGTGAAGTGCAATGTATTAAGTAATTGAATATATTAATTCCACAAAAATAAATCTGAGTAATGGCTTTTATTCATTTACTCTAGGACAGCAAAGACTTCACCAAAGTTTGGACCAAGTCCTCGAAATCCACTATATTTTATGAGAGTGGGAGGATTTATTTTGAAAATTATCAGTGCTGCTTCAGTAGGTAATGTGTATATTTTATTTTCAAACTACATTATGTGGCATTGTTATGGTTCATGACATGAGTACCTTTAGGAACTACTGTACTTCTTTTTTAAATAAAAAATATCATTTTCAGCCTTCCATCTGAGCCACAACTTCTGTATGAATTACCCAAGCGGTCCAAAACGGAGAAGATTGAAGATGCATTGCTATGCCAGTGCCCTCTTGTAAGTGAACTAATATTTTCCATCTTAACCAGTTCACGGTTGCTGTATAGAAATGTAACAGGTCTCAACAGCATAGAATTCCTAAGAAGTCCATATATATCACTTCCAGTTTTTAGTTCTGTACATCTACAGCATCGCTGTGGACTATTGGACTATAGACTAGAGAATGTACTGTACTTTGCTTTTTGTATTTATAAAGTGCATGTTGTATTGTCCGTTATAACTATTTCTGACAGCAATAAATGCCCCCTTGGGGATGAATAAAGTTCATTAAATGTAATTGTAAATGTGTATAAATGATATAAACAGAGTGCTGTACTAGTGTTATCCTAATTAACCATCATTATGTTTACCCCCATAGGACAAAGGGTTGCCAACACCGTCAGATCAAAAACCTAGCCTCTTGGCCTTGACCGGCAATAATTGGCTGTATCGGTTCTCAGCTGTGACAGGACAACAATTGGAGAAAGTTTACTTGTCCCCACATTACAAGTTCAGGTAAATGGCAGTTGTATGTGATGTACAATAAACATTTCTTCCACAAATCATGAACCCAACAGATCTCTTTTTATTATTATTGTGGTTCCTCTTGTTGCAGGTAACCACTTATTTTACTTAACATGACACATTTTTTCGATATCAGATACCTTGGCTGGGATGTATCGCAGGAGACATTTTATGTCAAGTCCATTCAGAATAAAGTGACATCTTCAGCAAGACAGGTGTGGTTTCCACTAGTCTGATATGCCCATTCATCTTAGAATTAGCCTTTGTATAGTAGAACCATTCCATGTAGTTTTTCTCTTTTGTGACTGGTGAAATCTGAGAAGTATTCACTTATTTCCTATCCTAACTCTCACAGGCAGGTTTCAACCAAAACACCTTGCTGTACCTCGCCGTGTTCCGCATTTTCCCCCTGCAACTTGTGGGCGTTCTGGAGATCAACAAAAGTGTATGCAACATTTTGTTTCTTTAAGTCATGTATTTTTGTAATGATATATTTATCTGTTGTACAGTGTATTCAGACCCCTTCCCTTTTCCCACATTTTGTTACGTTACAGCCTTATTCTAAAGTGGATTAAATAAATAAAAATCTTCATCAATCTACACACAATACCCCATAATGACAAAGCAAAAACAATTTCTTAGATTTTTTAGCAAATTTATAAAAAATTAAAAACATTTTATTTACATAAGTATTCAGACCCTTTGCTATGAGACTTGAAATTGAGCTCAAGTGCATACTGTTTCCATTGATCATCCTTGATGTTTCTACAACTTGATTGGAGTCCACCTGTGGTAAAGTCAATTGATTGGACATGATTTGGAAAGGCACTCACCTGTCTATATAAGGTCCCACAGTTGACAGTGCATGTCAGAGCAAAAACCAAGCCATGAAGTCGAAGGAATTGTCCATAGAGCTCCGGGACAGGATTGTGTCGAGGCACAAATCTGGGGAAGGGTACAGCATTGAAGGTCCCCAAGAACACAGTGGCCTCCATCATTCTTAAATGGAAGAAGTTTGGAACCACCAAGACTCTTCCAGGAGCTGTCCACCCGGCCAAACTGAGCAATCGTGGGAGAAAGGCCTTAATCAGGGAGGTGACCAAGAACCCGATGGTCACTCTGACAGAGCTCCTCTGTGGATGGGAGAACCTTACAGAAGGACAACCATTTCTGCAGCACTCCACCCATCAAGCCTTTATGGGAGAGTGGCCAGACGGAAGCCACTCCTCAGTAAAAGGCACATGACAGCCCGCTTGGAGTTTGCCAAAAGGCACCTAAAGGACTCTGACCATGAGAAATACGATTCTTTGGTCTGATGAAACCAAGATTGAACTTTTTGGCCTGAATGCCAAGCGTCACGTCTGGAGGGAACCTGGCACCATCCCTACGGTGAAGCATGGTGGTGGCAGCATCATGCTGTGGGGATGTTTTCAGCGGCAGGGACTGGGAGACTAGTCAGGATAGAGGGAAAGATGAACGGCGCAAAGTACAGAGAGATCCTTGATGAAAACCTGCTCCAGAGCGCTCAGGACCTCAGACTGGGCTGAAGGTTCACCTTCCAACAGGACAACGACCCTAAGAACACAGCCAAGACAACGCCCGAGTGGCTTCAGGACAAGTCTCTGAATGTCCTTGAGTGGCCCAGCCAGAGCCCGGACTTGAACCCGATCGAACATCTCTGGAGAGACCTGAAAATAGCTGTGCAGCAACTCTCCCAAGAAGACTCAAGGCTGTAATCGCTGCCAAAAGTGCTTCAACAAAGTACTGAGTAAAGGGTCTGAATACTTGTGTAAATGTGATTATATATTTTTTTACAATTCCCCAAATGTCCCAAAACCTGTTTTGGCTTTGTCATTATGGGGTATTGTGTGTAAAACAATTGAATCCATTTTAGAATAAGGCTGTAAAGTAACAAAATGTGGAAAAGGGGAAGGGGTCTGAATACTTTCCGAATGCACTGTATGTCTCTGTCATTTCAGATATTTGGAAGCACTGTCATTGATGTAGTTCTGTCCCAAGGGGTCCTTGCAGTTTCTCACAGTACCAAGACTGTGAAGCTCTATAGCTTTGAAGACATTCTGAATAAGGTGTGAATTTATGATTAACTATAACATTTCAGTGGTTTTAATGGATGCTTCTTAAAATGTTCAGATTGTCTACATACTCAATGTTCCATTATTTCTCAAAAAATTTATCGATTGTTCTTTCTTTGCCAGTACATAACCAAGGAATTGGTTATTGGGGAGCAGTGTCATTCAGAAGGCGGTAAAACTGTGGGAGAAGCTCCATTTGGCATTCCAGTGAATATCCACATCAACGGTAGGTGATTATCTGTCTATCCATCTTTCTGTCCCTCAGATTTTCCAACCATTCATTTGTCTATCCATCTGCAGAAGTGCTTCAGGGGACCCTTTGTGATTTTTTTCAAAATGTTCCCCCACAGAGTGCCCCCCAGTGCTGTTTGAGGTGTCATGCTTTGATAATGGAGTTCAGATCGGAGGCCATCCATGGCACTATATCTTCACCCTACCCCATAAGAAACACCAGGGGTCGTACCGCATCTGTTCTCTCAAGGATAACACCCTGGTAATATACTCGTACATATCTATCTTTATGCACTACACATTGAATGGGTCGCAAATAAGTCTCCTGAATTGTGAGACTATTTAAGCATATTAAGTATCCTGCTGCTAGTGTGCCTTCTGAGCATGTCAGTTTCAGAGAGCTGCAGATGTCTTTGACAGGCATTGTCTTTAACTGACACAACAAATGTATTACTCAGAAAGACAAATGATCCCCAATAAAAGGATGTTTTGATGGCTCAGCTGGTTGGAGCATGGTGCTGGCAGCACCAATGTTGTCGAGTCAATTTATGCGTGGCTGACAAATACTTTGGGTACTAAGTTGCTTTGAATGAAAGCTTCTGCTAAATCATTATCCACACACTCATTTGGCAAACTCTGATCAAGAGAATTACAGTAAATTACAGTAAAAGTCCAAAGTGTTCTGTAGTTGTCATACCCAGTGCAAATAACTGTAATATTCCCGCTGTACACATTTCTAAATAGGCAAAGCATGGAATACAAGACATGAAGTGCTGTTCTCTGGAGTCTGACTGGATCTACTTCCATCCTGATGACTCAGGAAGAATCATCCATGTTGGACCTAGCACCATAAAGTGAGTTTAAAACCCTTGTCCATAAGACCATGCTTTACACTGCTACTTTATGGTATTGAGGTCAGTGCTATTCATCAATCAGATTTCACACAATGACGTTTCTCTTATGCCTTTACTGAATATTGAATACTTTCCACCAGTGTGCTGAAAATTCTGAGTGAACTGGAGAGTGACACTGTGTTCGATATAGTGAAGGAGTTTTCCATCACAGCGCAACGAGACAATGTGAGTTAACATAGTGTTTTGGCACCTTTTTATCCATTGGTCATAATACATTTAAAATTAGAGATATTTTCTCCATCATAATGATAGAAGGGTGAAAAGTGCTTCTCTTCCTGTGATGGATTCATAAAACCTCTCTTCTTCTATCCACTGGAGGCTGCCTCCCAGATCAGTGTCACCTCCTCAGGCCGCACAGTGAAGAGAAGATTTCATCAGCTGGATGATGACCCAGACCAAGAGGTACATTCTAAAGGATTAGGTTTAGACTGTATAATTTCAGCCCAATCCATTTTATATAGAAGTCCCATTGCAAAAGTTGCCTCACTGCAGTTAATGTGTAGCTTATGTATACTGATGAGAAGTTGCACTATTGTCCTGACCTGACTCCTGACTAAATTACTTTGAATGACATTTCAGTGGCATTCCATATAGGCATATTGGTTATTGCTGGTGAGTGTTTTTGTTGATGCCTCTTGCTACTTCAAAGACATTCCGGATGGTGGAGTATGAGGATGAGCTTGATCTTCTGGCTGTTGTGGAGGTGACCCACAGAGAGGATGAGGGGAAAGCCCACGTCAGACTCCATGACAACAACACTGGAGCGTTACTGAAGAGGGTTCCACTTGTGGAGTCATGGGATGTGGTTAGTGCTTTATAATATTGTGTAAATGTAGCCTGATCCGCCATCCTGACCATTGCACTCTCATTTTGTTTCAACAGAATGTCAGCTTGCGAGATCACAATGGTCGAACAAGGCTAGTGTAAAGGAAGAAAATGTGGGAAAACGTTCCTTTTCAAATGATTTATTAATGTATTCTCTTTTCTTGTTTCAGACTTACAGCCACGAGCTGTTCTTTGACAGAGATACAATTGTTCATATTGAACAGACGAAGAATAATAACTTTTGCTGCCATGTCTACAAAATCAGTCGTGGACAAGCAGATGAGTGAAGTTGAGACATTCCTTCCAACAGCTAATGATGTTATTCAAAAAGATTCCTCAAGTAAATAGCCCCGTTGAAGCTGTTTTTGTAAAAGTAATTTTTTACACTTTCTTTCCCAATAAGGACTACATGTTGTCATGCTGTTGTTCTTTTCAAGATGTTGTTGGTAGTCTAATAAAGTGTCTGAAATAGTTATTCCAAAACAACTGTTGGCTAACTGGGCTACTTCTGCATTTTGTTTTTAGGACATACAGTGCCTTGCAAAAGTATTCATCCCCCTTGGCGTTTTCCCTATTTTGTTGCATTACAACCTGTAATTTAAATGGATTTTTATTTAAATTTCATGTAATGGACATACACAAAATAGTCCAAATTGGTGAAGTGAAATGAAAGAAATAACTTGTTTCAAAAAATTCTAGAAAATAAATAACAGAAAAGTGATGCGTGCATATGTATTCACCCCCTTTGCTATGAAGCCCCTAAATAAGATCTGGTGCGACCAATTACCGTCCGAAGTCACATAATTAGTTAAATAAAGTCCACCTATGTGCAATCTAAGTGTCACATGATCTCAGTATATACAGTGCTATGAAAAAGTATTTGCCCCCTTTCTAATTGTCTCTACTTTTGCATATTTGTGATACTGAATGTTATCAGATCTTCAACCAAAACCTAATATTAGATAAAGGGAACATAAGTGGAACCATGTCGTCCAAAAAGTTATACTTTTGAATCATCTGTTCATAGAACGTTCTTCCAAGAGTCTTGATGATCATCCAGGTGCTTTATGGCAAACTTGAGTCAACTTTTTGGAGGAGATGGGTCCCATTTATGCCTGGCGAAAACCAAACACTGCATTCCACAGTAAGAACATCATACCAAAGGTCAAGCGTGGTGGTGTGATGGTTTGGGGATGCTTTGCTGCCTCAGGACCTGGACGACTTGCCTTAATAGAAGGAACCATAAATTCTGCTCTGTATCAGAGAATTCTACAGGAGAATGTCAGACCATCCGTCTGTGAGCTGAAGCTGAAGCGCAGCTGGGTCATGCAGCAAGACAATGATCCAAAACACACAATCAAGTCTACATGAAAATTGCTAAAAAGCAACAAATTGGAAGTTTTGGAATGACCTAGTCAAAGTCCAGACCTAATCCCAATTGAGATGTTGTGGCAGAACTTGAAACGAGCAGTTAATGCTTGAAAACCCACACGTCACTGAGTTAAAGCAGTTCTGCATGGAAGAGTGGGCCAAAATTCCTCCACAGCGACGTGAGAGACTGATCAACAACTACAGGAAGCATTTGGTTGGAGTCATTGCAGCTAAAGGTGGCACAACCAGTTATTGAGTGTAAGGGGGCAATTACTTTTTCACACAGGGGAATTGGGTGTTGCATAACTTTGTTTATGGAATAAATTAAATAAATATGTAATTGTTGTGTTATTTGTTCACTTATGGTTGAAGATCTGATAACATTCAGTATCACAATTATGCAAAAGTAGAGAAAATTAGAAAAGGGGCAAATACTTTTTCATAGCACTGTATACACCTGTTCTGAAAGGCCCCAGAGTCTGCAACACCACTAAGCAAGGGGCACCAACAAGCAAGCGGCACCATGATTGCCAAAAGGCATGTGGGAGACTCCCCAAACATATGGAAGAAGGTACTCTGGTCAGATGAGACTGAAATTGAGCTTTTTGGCCATCAAGGAAAACGCTATGTCTGGCACAAACCCAACACCTCTCATCACCCCAAGAACACCATCCCCACAGTGAAGCATGGTGGTGGCAGCGTCATGCTGTGGGGATGTTTTTCATCGGCAGGGACTGGGAAACTGGTCAGAATTGAAGGAATGATGGATGGCGCTAAATACAGGGACATTCTTGAGGGAAACCTGTTTCCGTCTTCCGGAGTTTGGGACTGGGACGGAGGTTCACCTTCCAGCAGGACAATGACCCTAAGCATACTGCTAGAGCAACACTTGGGTGGTTTAAGGGGAAACATTTTAATGTCTTGGAATGGCCTAGTCAAAGCCCAGATCTCAATCCAATTGAGAATCTGTGGTATGACTTAAAGATTGCTGTACACCAGCGGAACCCATCCAACTTGAAGGAGCTGGAGCAGTCTTGCCTTGAAGAATGGGCAAAAATCCCAGTGGCTAGATGTGCCAAAGCTTATAGAGACATACCCCAAGAGACTTGCAGCTGTAATTGCTGCAAAAGGTGGCTCTACAAAGTATTGACTTTGGGGGGGTGAATAGTTATGCATGCTTAAGTTTTCTGTTTTTTTGTCTTATTTCTTGTTTGTTTCACAATAAAAAAGATTTTGCATCTTCAAAGTGGTAGGCATGTTGTGTAAATCAAATGATACAAACCCCCAAAAAATCTATTTTAATTCCAGGTTGTAAGGCAACAAAATAGGAAAAATGCCAAGGGGGGTGAATATTTTCGCAAGCCACTGTATGAATTAAGTCACTCAATTTCTAAATTAAATGAAAAACATCGTTGTACATGTTTGATCATCTAAGAAGAGCTGTGAATTTAGGTTTTCTGATCTGTTTTATAACTGCATGGAAGCCCATTCCCGCCACCCAAAAATGTCAAGATGCATGTAAGTCAAACATTTTAGATAATCAAAATTGAGGATATGTTTCTTAATTTGCAGAGATCAGCACAGCAGGGCTGCTGGCAAATGTGTGGCGAGCTGGCATTTGCCCCAGCACTTTTGATTCAGCTTCATTAAAAATATTGACGCAAAGCGTTGAAAAGAGGGACAAAGTACTGTTCTTTAGACTGATTTGCCTCATGATTTGTCAACTCGTGCACAATTAATCTGTGCTTTAGTCTGATCAGCTGTAGTCTACTTATAAACACAGCTGCAGGTAGCCTAGAGAAGCCTATGCACTCTGATCCCCTCTGGCCAAGGGAAACGAAGCGGTAACGTCATGTATAGCATAGCCTAAGCTATGTATTTATAGTCTAAAATAGGCCCATTTATTTGTGTGACTTCGGGTGGCTAGGCTACCTAGACCTTTTCTATCCAAAATGATTGACTGGAATTAATCAACACAATAGTGATGACATACTGTGTGAGTAACTCTTTAATTACAGATGCAAAGGCCTACACAATGCAACCCTGCATAAATCAAGCTCAGCCCTGTTTGTTATATTGTCTAATCACACTTTTTGTGTAAATAAGCCCTCCCAAGGGCCAGGAGTTTTTCCAGGAGTTTTTTAATAACATATGACCTGATTAGAAAAAATCTGGTACTGTAATAGCCCATATAAAACCGTTTTACAGCTGGTTTATTACTATTCCTTTATTGCTATTTTTTGTTTTATTTTAAACACTTTGCACTGCCACCCTTTGTATTCTTTCGAGCATGGATTAAATTAAGTATATTATTTTTGCATCTTGGCCTCCTTGGGTTATTATTATTATTATAATATTATTATTATTATTATTATTATTATTATTTATTATTATTCCTTTTCATGGTTTGAGTGCAAGTACCTTTTGAACTCTGTCATACCCTACAACTAGGGTCCAGAGTTTTACCTGGTTAAGTAAACCTACCAGATCAGGAAAAACTCTGGGCCCCTGGAAAACAATTCCCCACATTTACATTTTACATTTACGTCATTTAGCAGACGCTCTTATCCAGAGCGACTTACAAATTGGTGCATTCACCTTATAGCCAGTGGGATAACCACTTTACAATGTGTTTTCTTTTTTTTTCGTTTTCTTTTTTTTTGGGGGGGGGGGGTTGGGGTAAGGGAGGGGTAGAAGGATTACTTTATCCTATCCCAGGTATTCCTTAAAGAGGTGGGGTTTCAAATGTCTCCGGAAGGTGGTGAGTGACTCCGCTGTCCTGGCGTCGTGAGGGAGCTTGTTCCACCATTGGGGTGCCAGAGCAGCGAACAGTTTTGACTGGGCTGAGCGGGAACTATGCTTCCGCAGAGGAAGGGGAGCCAGCAGGCCAGAGGTGGATGAACGCAATGCCCTCGTTTGGGTGTAGGGACTGATCAGAGCCTGAAGGTACGGAGGTGCCGTTCCCCTCACAGCTCCATAGGCAAGCACCATGGTCTTGTAACAGATGCGAGCTTCAACTGGAAGCCAGTGGAGTGTGCGGAGGAGGGGGGTGACGTGAGAGAACTTGGGAAGGTTGAACACCAGACGGGCTGCAGCATTCTGGATGAGTTGTAGGGGTTTAATGGCACAGGCAGGGAGCCCAGCCAACAGCGAGTTGCAGTAATCCAGACGGGAGATGACAAGTGCCTGGATTAGGACCTGTGCCGCTTCCTGTGTAAGGCAGGGTCGTACTCTCCGAATGTTGTAGAGCATGAACCTACAGGATCGGGTCACCGCCTTGATGTTAGTGGAGAACGACAGGGTGTTGTCCAGGGTCACGCCAAGGCTCTTCGCACTCTGGGAGGAGGACACAACGGAGTTGTCAACCGTGATGGCGAGATCATGGAACAGGCAGTCCTTCCCCGGGAGGAAGAGCAGCTCCGTCTTGCCAAGGTTCAGCTTGAGGTGGTGATCCGTCATCCATACTGATATGTCTGCCAGACATGCAGAGATGCGATTCGCCACCTGGTTATCAGAAGGGGGAAAGGAGAAGATTAGTTGTGTGTCGTCAGCGTAGCAATGATAGGAGAGGCCATGTGAGGATATGACAGAGCCAAGTGACTTGGTGTATAGCGAGAATAGGAGAGGGCCTAGAACTGAGCCCTGGGGGACACCAGTGGTGAGAGCACGTGGTGCGGAGACAGCTTCTCGCCACGCCACTTGGTAGGAGCGACCGGTCAGGTAGGACGCAATCCAAGAGTGAGCCGCGCCGGAGATGCCCAGCTCGGAGAGGGTGGAGAGGAGGATCTGATGGTTCACAGTATCAAAGGCAGGATTCAGCAGGGAGGAGAATGTGGCAAAGAGCTTCCTAGGGTTAGAGGCAGATGCTTGGAATTTAGCTTGGTAGAAAGTGGCCTTAGCAGCAGAAACAGATGAAGAAAATGTAGAGAGGAGGGAGTGAAAAGATGCCAGGTCCGCAGGGAGTCTAGTTTTCTTCCATTTCCGCTCAGCTGCCCGGAGCTCTGTTCTGTGAGCTCGCAATGAGTCATCAAGCCACGGAGCTGGAGGGGAGGACCGAGCCGGCCGGGAGGATAGGGGACATAGAGAGTCAAAGGATGCAGAAAGGGAGGAGAGGAGGGTTGAGGAGGCAGAATCAGGAGATTGGAGGGAGAAGGATTGAGCAGAGGGAAGAGATGATAGGATGGAAGAGGAGAGAGTAGCGGGAGAGAGAGAGCGAAGGTTGCGACGGCGCATTACCATCTGTGTAGGGGCAGAGTGAGTAGTGTTGGAGGAGAGCGAGAGAGAAAAGGATACAAAGTAGTGGTCGGAGACATGGAGGGGAGTTGCAGTGAGATTAGTAGAAGAACAGCATCAAGTAAAGATGAGGTCAAGCGTATTGCCTGCCTTGTGAGTAGGGGGGGACGGTGAGAGGGTGAGGTCAAAAGAGGAGAGGAGTGGAAAGAAGGAGGCAGAGAGAAATGAGTCAAATGTAGACGTAGGGAGGTTGAAATCCCCCAGAACTGTGAGGGGTGAGCCATCCTCGGGAAAGGAACTTATCAAGGCGTCAAGCTCATTGATGAACTCTCCAAGGGAACCTGGAGGGCGATAGATGACAAGGATATTAAGCTTAAATGGGCTAGTGACTATGACAGCATGGAATTCAAATGAGGAGATAGACAGATGGGTTAGGGGAAAAATTGAGAATGTCCACTTGGGAGAGATGAGGATTCCTGTGCCACCACCCCGCTGACCAGATGCTCTCGGGGTATGCGAGAACACATGGTCAGATGAGGAGAGAGCAGTAGGAGTAGCAGTGTTTTCAGTGGTAATCCATGTTTCCGTCAGCGCCAAGAAGTCGAGGGACTGGAGGGTAGCATAGGCTGGGATGAAGTCTGCCTTGTTGGCAGCAGAACGTCAGTTCCAGAGGTTGCCTGAGACCTGGAACTCCAGGTGGGTGGTGCGTGCAGGGACCACCAGGTTAGAGAGGCAGCAGCCACGTGGTGTGAGGCGTTTGTGTAGCCTGTGCGGAGAGGAGAGAACACGGATAGGCAGAGGCATAGTTGACAGGCTGCAGCAAATGGCTACAATAATGCAGAGGAGATCGGAATGAAATGAACTAAACATCTGGGAAAGGAGAGAGCGGGGCCTCCCTCAGCACAACTCCCAAATATAACTCTCCCAACTTCCACCTCAGAAACTATAATTGTTGTAAACTACAGCGGTTCAATGTTTCTAGGAATAGACTAACTCAGTTTATTCAGCTAGCTAACTAGGTGCAGTATTTTTCTGTGAAAATCGTCCGGGCATCAAGTCATATGACGCCACAGCCAGCTAGCATGCCGGACTCCAGCAACACGGTTTAGCGCCAATACTCTGCCACAACAAACCACCAGTGTATCAACGCGCAAGCAGATCGCTTGTGTCCGTGTCTAACGTTGTGGGTTAGTCCCGACAGCTTGAGCGAGTCCGTCGTCAACTTATTCAGCCAGTTAGTTAGCTAGAATAGTTAGCAAACTAGCTAGCCATTGCTTTCAGACAAAGAAGAACCCCTCCTTTCACGGCACGAACACACAGAGAGAGCCAAACTAACGTTAACTAGTCACCCATGTCCCAAATTCCTTGAGCGACTCGGGCTATCAATATGTAAAAAACAAAACACAAATGTAGGTTATGACTTACCCCTAGCAGCTACTGTTAGCTAGCCAAGTGCAAAGCTAGCCACTGAATTGACTCAGCCAGTTCGCGTCTGTTCGCACGGTCGTTCCAGCTATTGTTTACTAGTAGCTATCCAGGTAGCAACAAGCTAGCTAATATTTCAAGCACAGTAGCCACTTGCTACCTAACGTTAACGGTTCAGACAATGAGGTTAGGAAACAGCTGAATGGTAGGCAATTATTGTATGTAATTATTGTAGGCAGCCAGCTGGCGTAATTACAGGCACTCTCAGGCGTTAAATAACTATACCGTTGCTAATAGCTACTCGCCAGCTAGTCCCGGTGGTGGGTTAGCTAGCTAGCTTCGTGCTACGCTGGGCACAGCCGAATACAATACTAACCTACAATAATTACATACAACAACCCACAATAACTACCTACAATACCTAACTACAATCTAAACACATAGTTTAAGCCTTACTCGACAAAGCCCAAGCTATGTGTAAAGCCAAGCTTACCCGACGCCAAGCTTACCCAACGACCTTACCCGACGACCTCCTTAACCACCCTAACCCCCCCCCCCCCACCACTTTGGGACCTGTGGTGCCACCTCTGAAATCACCACACAATGCTACAAATGAAGAAATATAACCTATGAATATGGTCTATCTCAAAATATCGAGTTAGTATCTAGAAATATTTACTTGCATATCCCCATATTATGAATAAATATCTCGAAAATTTGACTTGCGTACCTTGAAATGTCTAGTTAATATCGACATAAAAATATATAAATAATTGTGGCGGGAATGGGCTTCCATAATAACTGTTGTGTCTGGCGCTTTTGTAACAACCTGAGGTTACAAAACGTTGGTAGTTGAAAACATTCAGACCTTCTGTTATGGAGAAGAGTCATGACCCATCCCCCCCGAGTAACCTCTTGAAATTCCTTAAGTCCAGTGTTGGAGTGCGTTCGTTAGAGATGGCGATGGAGAATTTCAAGCAGTTCCTGTTCGCTCTGTCCGCAGCTGTGTCGGTTGGTTTTGTGTCGATAATTTTTGTTTTGAGATGGGTATTCTACTTCAGGGAAGGTTTAGCATGGGATGGAGGACTGGCCGAATTCAATTGGCACCCTGTTTTAATCGTTACCGGGTTCATTTTTATGCAGGGAATTGGTGAGAAGTTTGTGTTTTTCTCTCTTCTGTACATACATCATTCAGTAAAAGCTGAAGCGATGGAGGTCTGTCAATACATAAAGTTAAATTATTTCAACAAGCAGTGAAGTTCGTGAATTAATCTGCCATGCAACGCTGTAACGTCAGGGGTACTGTTATTGAACGAAAGATACATTATGAAACGTGTCAATGTTTCGTAGAAATAGCCTGTTATTGGTTTCATTTTCAATAGTTTTTTTGTAGACAAATGTTAAGTGCTCTATGGTAATTTGTTACCCTGATGCAATTCTGAGTAAAGTTACTGACTGAGTAGCCAAAAACAATAGGACCCTTTGATCGTTTACAAAAGTACATTCCAGACTAATTTGCATTACCTCCTTCAGTGTAGCCTAATTAACTTGAATGACACAGCAACTTTAATTGGTATGCACTAACATTAGTTAAAAAATGATTATATTACAATTACCCACACACTTGACAAACAAAATTAAACTACATAATGAGATTATGGCTTTATTTTATGTTTAGAAGTATACCTCATAGTGATTCTGTCAAAACAGGATGTTGCAACATCTGGTATTTATAGCAGGAATTGCTCATCCCTGAGGATGTATTATTTGAGGGTGTATTATTCCCATTCAATTACTTGCATTTTCATGATTAATAAGTTGAATAAGTGATTGTTTCTGTTTCAGCCATTGTCGTGTATAGGTTGCCATGGACCTGGAAGTGCAGCAAGTTAATGATGAAGTTTATTCATGCTGGCTTAAACATACTGGCCTTCATTTTCGCTGTCATATCTCTGGTAGCAGTATTTGACTTCCACAATGAACAAAACATCCCCAACATGTATAGCCTGCACAGCTGGGTGGGGCTAGCAGCTGTGATACTATATTCACTACAGGTAAGCACACCTAAAATATATAATGTAGCCAGTGCTTGACTTGGACTGAAATAGGTTCTGGTACTCATTTTGGGTGCCGGTATTGTTTATATTTAAGTGCAGGAGCTCCACAATACTTTTGCACTAATATTTTCGAAGAGGAACAGGAGCTCAAGCAGTAGTGAGCTCCTTCCCAAGTAAAGCACTGCATGTAGCCTACTATATGATGCTATAGAAATGTCCCTAATGATTGCTTCATAATATCTATTACATTGTTATAAAGCTTTGTCATAAAGCATTATTCTTCATCATTTTTCCTACTACATAACTAAAGTTCTATGCATGGATGCTTGTGTAGACTGTTTATGAAGTGCATTTTATGGCACAGTAGGACAGGGATACCACATGCTTACAATGCTTGACAGTTTCCTGATGTTCTTTCCTCTTTTACTGAGCAGCTTGTTCTGGGAGTGTGTATATACTTGATACCCATCACCCCGATATACCTGAGAGCAGCATTTATGCCCCTGCACATCTACAGTGGACTGTTCATCTTTGCCAGTGTCATAGCCACAGCACTTATGGGCATCACAGAGAAACTCATTTTTGGCCTGTAAGTATTACAAGGCAGGAAATACAGGAAATATACTAAACTTGGTTACTTAGAGACCCCATTTCGTAAAATTATATTACAGCTATAGGTAACTCTCTTCTTTTTCTCTCAGGAAAGATCCCAAGTACAAGGACTCTCCCCCAGAGGCCAACTTTGTAAATGTGCTGGGAGTACTGATAGTAGTTTTTGGAGCAATCATTCTCTGGATCGCTACTCGGCCCTCTTGGAAACGCCCAAGTGAGCAGGTCCTGCGCTCCCTGCCAACTTATGGGGGCGGGTCAGCTGGCACCAAAATGGGCACTGCCCTGTCACAACAAACTGACCCGATTGACCCCGAAGGCAATGGAGATGCCAGGAGAAGGAGTGGTAAATTGGAGGACTCAGGACAGGTCAACTGAGTAACATGAAAACCAACTGCTGGTTCTGTCTGTCTGTTGATGCTTTAAAACGTTGCATGGATCTACTGTTCTGGCAGTCCCAAAGCAAATGTAAACCTTTGTATTAACCTTTGTCCCAAATAGCACCTTGAGGAATTGTTCCCAACCATTCCAGAATGTTGACCTTTAAACAGTTTTTTATATTTTGTAATTTTTACAAATAAATTACACAGTTCAATTTGATATCATTGAATGTAATAAATAAAGGATTAAACTAGCCTATTGAAGATTAGACAAATAATAATCAAATACATATTCCTTACATTTTTATAGCTTTTATAACGATTACATACTGTATTCTTCAGTGTTTTTATTTTCATTTAAGGGAGGAATTACAGAACCAACACATCTTTAGGGAAGGGATCATCATTGATGTGAGAGGTGAATCTATTATAATCCAAAATATATAATGTAATATTACATATAGGCCTACCTAAAGGCAATATAGGTAAACCCAAAGTTCATCATTACTTTGTTCAATGCACTATGTACCTGGATTTCATACAGTGAGGAATTCATGATTTATGCATAAAATTAAAGCATATTTTACAAATGATTGAGTAAGTTATAGCATTACCTGCATTTTTTTGTAGACATGTCAATAGCAGCCTATACATTTTTGCTGAATTATGATTACTAGGTCTATGTTTTTTCAAATATATTTTCTGTAGGGTCAATAGAATTTCACATCCTCTTGGATCCAAATCATAGTATTGCATGCAGATAAATTATCAGGACTAGGACATGCATCTCTCTCCAGTATGAAAAAGGTATGCACTCATTAACTGTAAGTCGCTCTGGATAAGAGCGTCTGCTAAATGACTTAAATGTAAATGTAGATGTTATCTCTCCACCAACACTTATCTTTATTGGCAGCCACTGGGATCTTACTACTTTGAGCAGACAGTGCTCCCTACTGGCGCAGTAAACTCATTGCAAGCAAATCGGCAGCGGATGTCAATCTGAATGTCCCTCTTCGGCATTCGTTATTCCGCATCGGTTGTGTTGGTGCCAAGTTTAGGAAAGGATCCTGGATTCAAGCGATTGGAAAGCCGAGGATAAATCAGGTTTGTTACCAAACTACAATTGAAACGTACTTTTTGTTGTTTTGTTTAACATATTGTTGCTAAATAGAAACGTGTGTTGCGATTTAGTCGCCATGCCAGTCCTCCGTTGTCTTTGAGTTGGCTGGCTAGCAGTAGCAGGCCGAGCGAACTCACTTCATTGTGATATAGCTAGCTAGTTGATAATCTTAACGTTACGAGGTAGCGTAAGCTTAAATAAAACCTACTTAAATAACACCTTATGTTAAAGATTGGTAGTTAGAAATTGTTTGCGAAAGAGTCAGCTACCTAATCAATGCTTTCAACTTGAAGAGCTCAGGATGCCAAGTCAGTCATCATCAATTATTCTAGACAACGTTCGCTAAACTAGCTTCGCGATTTAGCTCGCTAGTTTAAAAATGTTGTCTGTCACTACTCACAGTCAGGCGATTCGATTAAGTCCCGGGTTGCCCCGGTTGTAGGAGTTTGGTTCGGGTGAAAAGTGATTGTATTCGTTTTGGAACCGGGCTTCCTCCCGGGCTTTTGTTAGCCAGGTGCCCCTGCTCTGTCCGATGGCCAAGTCTGCTAAAAACAAACAAAGGTGACGTAGTTAGGTTAAGCACGTGGAGTAATGAGTTGGATTCTATGTTCTCACATGCAAAAGTGGTTACTTTTGATAAAATTGCTTTAAAGTCCAATTGTATTAGTCACATGCTTCGTAAACAACATTTACATTTTAGTCATTTAGCAGACGCTCTTATCCACAGTGACTTACAGTTAGTGCATACATTTTCATACTGGTCCCCCGTGGGAATCGAACCCACAACCCTGGCGTTGCAAGCGCCATGCTCTACCAACTGTGCTACACGGGACTACGACAATAGTTGTAGACTGTTATGTATCTGCCTTCCCAATGAGAACTAGTTTGACAATTCGAACATATATTTTATGAAAAATAGATGTTGTATATGAACGATGCACCATGCTGCCTTGTTGACAACATGACCCGAGCAGCGCAGAATACTGTTCGATTTTAGAATGGCGCTTCTCCCTCACAGCATTTGTCCGTTTACTTCTCACGGGCCATAGCCCGGTGCACAGCGGCTCAGGTTAATAGAACTCCCTCACTGGCTCATTGGCTGGGTGGGGCCGCAGCTAACTTGCTAACGCGTTAAATTGTGTTAGAAAATAAACAGGCCTGCAAGTCGAGCAAAAAAACTCAGTTTTTTAAAAGCATGTGTTGAATTTTAAGATAACATTCGCTAGCTGCTCTCTATAACCCGTTTTAGCTAGCTATGTAACAGCAAAGCAAGAAGATGCTGCTCAGGACTCGTCATGGCTTGACCACAGTGTCTGTGGTGGCTAGACTACTTCTCGCCTCTACTCTTGCCAGCATCGCTTATGTTGGAGCTCTAGATTACCTCTTTACTTCTGTTTTTAAAAGTATTATAATTTTTTACCAGTAAGATACTTTTATAAGAGTAAGCTAACTAGAGTCCTTGTATTAGCCTGCAGTTTAAAACGTTTCCTTTTGCAGAAGTCTGCAATTAACACCTATTGAAAAAACATATGTTGTCTGTTTTTGTCAGCAGAATTCAAATGTATGAGTTAAATAAAAACAGTTGCATCAACCACATTGTTATCTCAAGGTTGATCAAATTTAATGTACAATGGTTTTCACACAGCGCAGACCATCTGAAAAGGAAGGCTTACAAATCTATTTCAATATGATAGCTCAGACCTCCATTCATTGTCTTAAATTGTGCAATTAGGACAAATGTCTTGAAGTGGTCCCTGTGTGGAAAGGGTCAGGTGCTGTGGAGGTTATGAGGGTTTATTAATGCTGTATGCAAAATGATAAAGCCTCTCTTGAAATTATCAACTTAATCTCTCTAAGAGCGCACTGTGAAGTTGGTTTGAGTTGAGTAGACAAAAGAGCCTTGAATGGGGCTTTGGACCAGAAGAGGATTTTACAGCCCAGATGGTCAGGACCCTGCTAATGGAAGAGCATCCAACCTTTCTCTGTCTGGACAGTAGAGTGTGCTTTTGAAACTTATAATCTGGGCCCTGCTGAAACTTAATTCATGATAAAAATCTAGCAGTGGTCCCCCTAGTTAAATGGTTTGACCTGGCAGATCACAGGTGCAAAGGAGCAGGTGCTTTTCTCGTTGATCTGAAACGTTGAAACTAAGGAGTGATCTTATTACACTTTCAGAGCAGCTCATGAAATGTGATTTATTTTCAAGTACACTAGGCTAAATTGCTTCTGACCATACTATAGACTATATTCCAATGTGTAGCCTAACTCGTGGCTATTTGTGAGAGACAAAAAATAACACCTTGTACAAATGATGGGGTTTTCAGATTTACAGACTGCTGTAAAATGCTGTAGGTCACCTATCTTGTTGTTCTGAAACGTGTTTGTGTCCTACAGTGTTGGCATCATGTCAGACAAAAGCGAGCTAAAAGCGGAGCTTGAAAGGAAGAAGCAACGCCTGGCTCAGATCAGGGAGGAGAAAAAAAGGAAGGAAGATGAGCGCAAAAAAAAAGAGGTTAGTACATGCTTATAGGGACTTTAATTACCCCCTGAACTAGACCTACCAAAATGGCAGTGCACATTCTGCTCAAAGTCTCTGAGTATGCGTATTTGACATCAGAGTGGAAAGAGGAACAATAGCTTTGATTCCATGAAAAATGTACAGATTCTACAGCTAGACTAATTGTTTTATTAAACTAGCCTAAGATAGACTATCAGACTCGAATGCTCCATCAAACCCTCTATTCATCATGTTTACAGCCAGGTACTAACCGTGTATCTGCCCTGCTTCTCTCCCAGGCTGACCTGAAGAAAGATGCCACCCCAATGGATGACTCAGACTTGGAGAAAAAGAGACGTGAGACAGATGCCCTTCTGCAGAGCATGGGCATCACATCAGCTGATGTTCCTGTTGGTAAGACACCATGTACCACCAGTATTAGAGGTTTTACAAATCTCTGTACATTAGCTTTTTACAAGAAAGTGTATTGGGCCTCTAGTGTAGTGACTCTTGACATGCATTTTTCTAAACCAAGATTTATGTGAGAGAACATTGTCACCACGCTAACAGAAGGGGGCAGAAGTGGTCCATAGTAGATTCATTAATGTTGCCTTATGGCTGGCTAGGCCTGTCAGTGTGTAAACCAGAAGCTTTGTGATAGAAAAGTAGGGAACTGATGTTATGAATTAATCCGAAAATTTAATTAAATAAATCTAAGGCTTGCCAAGGTTCCTTAGACTCGAAATGTGAATAGCTTAAAAATATGACAGTGACATGATTAAATACTTGTTTTGTATTTTTTAATTTGACAACACACCCTCAATTTTGCCTCAATTTCTCTAACATGTCTCATCCATTTACTTTTGGTATGCTGATGTGTGATTAGTTGTTTGTAATACTATTGATATTTGTCTTACTGTTGAATTTTCACTTGCATTTTCACAGTGATATAAATATAACAATTTGTCTTTGTCTTTTCTCTCTTGTGCTGCTCACACCCACTCCTTATTTGCGTTTTTGCATGCCACATTAACATATATATATTTTTACCACTGCTGGTACCCCAACACTACATACTTTTGCGCCATTGTGACCAGGCCAGCTTCTGCGCGTAGTAACAGAGGATACCTGTCTGTTTCACTATCTAGTCCCTCCTCCCATGTCTCCAACCTGCAAATCCGTGGGCACACCAAGCGAGGCAGGGAGCCAAGACTCAGGCGATGGCGCCGTGGGACCCAGGTACAAACCCCCCCCCCCGTTTAATGTTTTAATGACAAAATGCTTTAATTTCTCTCTGCAAAGAGCCTTCATCCTCTAAGCACAGTGCAGCGTTGCTGTAATTTAGGTTGTGATGCATGCAAGGGCTTTTAATCGCAGGAATGAATGAGGGACTGTCTCTCCTAATGTCTGTGTCATTTTGAAGGATTTGTGTATCACAGGTTTGAGCAGGTCTCTTCCCTATAAATCCATGTCACAGCTGGAACAGTAATCGCGTATCTAGGTTTTTAGTAAGATATTGCCAATGTTCTTACAATTAAATTGAAACTATCGTTGAATTAGTTTTACTAAATTGACACGTGCTTATGTAACCTTTTGCCTTGTAAACTATGCCCATAAACATGTACAGTTTTGAAAACACAGTACGGGTGTTATTTTCTTCTCAAAGTAACACACAAATGCCCAACAACAACACTTTGCCATGGTTTTGCATACATTTTAAAACCTTGCATGGCGCACTTGTAAAAGTCAACTAGTTTTTGTAGAGCAAGAGATTCCACATTGTTCTAGATTGATGTAGCACAACACAGGGTAAGCTGATGCTTTTAAGAGTGTACATTAACAATATCCCATCTGAAGCATGGTGTTGCATCATGGTATATACAGTACCATTAAAGAGAACGATGACTAGCTTATGCTAAGAGTGTGCATGTTAATTTTGTTTGTGTGCTGTTGCATTATGATGGTCCTAAATGGACAATAAAACAGCAGGGCTGGGGGACTTCTTAACCCCTAATTAGAGCCCCGTCCCCCTGCTGAAACTCTAGATCACCCAGAGTCCCATCAGGCCCAGGGAGCTCTTCCTCCACCCCAAGGCCCTACGTGTTGACTCGTTTCCCTCAGCAGCATGGCCATTTCCTACACACATGGAGGTCATGTTTTCCCCCGCAGGGCGCTCCTTCACATGGGAGTTCAAGCCGTTCGTGTGACACAGTTCAGGCCTCAACAGCCCCTCAGGCTGCCTCATTACACCCAGTGTCATCACACACTCAGGACCTGTGTCCACGCATTTTAAACAGATACTGTCCTTGTTTTTTCTATTTGAGTTTTTTTCTATAGAAGTGCCTACTAGAGGGTTGTTGTGGTAACCTCGTTTTCCCACCCTCTTACGTAAAATTCACGCAGTGTTTCTGAAATGAATGTAGTGAATTGAACACAAGTTTGCTTTGTTACCTGTGTTTTTCAGTGTGGGCATGTTGAGTGTATATGTTCTAACTTGTATCCTCTCTTGGTTTATGCCTGCTTTCTCTCACTAATGCTGCCTTGTTGCTGTGACACTAACCAGGACTCTCCACTGGGACTCTGACCCGTCCACGCTTCAGCTTCACTCTGACTCTGAGCTGCGGTATTGGACGCTACCTTCTTTTCAACCTCTAGTGTTGTTGCTCTTCTTTACCCTCTCAAAGCCATCATTTTATATCAGAAAGAAAGTGTGTGTCTTGGTGGCATCTTTCTTTGACCTACATACACGTTGTTATCCTTCTTTTCCTTCTCCATTAATAAGTGATTATCAGAAGACAAAATCCCCCAACTGTCTTAAAGGCAACTTCAGCTTTGAGGTGCTAATGAAAAGATGGCAATGTGATAGTACTGTTGTGTGCTTTGTCTGGGCTGGCCAGGTTCATGTTATTATTTCAGCTCTCCTTGGCCCTTCCATGTGTCTGAAGATGTGCTCTGTTTTTAGGCGTGGACCTCTGAAGCTGGGCATGGCCAAGATCACCCATGTTGACTTCCCTCCAAAAGAGACAGTGTCGTACACCAAGGAGACCCAGACACCTGTTATGACCCAGCTGAAGGAAGGTGAGATGCCTGACTCAACTACTCTAGGCACTTCTAGTTGATATTTTCTGCACAACTAAAGCAGTGTGTGTGTGATGTGGCCGGCCGGCTGGCTGGCCTGTGTGATCGTACGAGTGGGAGCAGGAAGTGAACACGGAGTGTAAATGATCTGGCCTTACCGAGCACAGAGATGAAAGCCGGGGGAAATTGCAGGGGCCCCGGGAAACATAAGAAACCAAAGGAAAGATTAAATTCACACACATAGGCCCACTCCTCTCAAAACCCCCATCCTCAAACCAATAGGGCACTGCTACAATGAATGTGGAGGTTGAGAGGGCCAGGGCGAATAAGGAAGAAAGGCAGTAGATTGGCTAGATATGAAGCGCCTTGTGCATGCTTGGTTAATGTATCTGAAGCATGTCAATATGTATGGTATTGTTGCACACCAGCTCATGTGGTTGTCTGTGTATCTTAAAAAAACCATATTTGCCCGTAAAGTCCACATGTGCAATATTGTGATTACGCCCCTGGTTTTTCTTTGCTAAGATGCAGTTCAAACTGTGTCTCTCGGGCTGAAACCCATCTCGGTTGTTTACACTGCTTTATCAGCAGGACATGTCAGAGACTACCCTACTGCTATAAAGAGGGCAATGTAACCTTGCTGTTTTTGATTTATTTACACAGTGAGGGATTTTAAAGAGTTTCCTGATTTCTGCTTGATGACTTGTGTTCGTAGATGTTTGGGTTGATGAACAAAAGGTTTATTCCCTGCTCGGGCTAGTTGTCTTTGTGCTTGAGAAGCAACTACTCTAAGTTCCACCTTCACACTTCAAACTGCATAGAATCAACTGAGTTCCGTATCATATCAATCTCCCGTGGAAACTAACCAGATGACTTGTGGTGATTTGTCATTGAGGATTGTGAATTGCCTGCAGTCTGGCTCTGAACAAGTTGTGTGACTCTGTGGAAAAAAAACACAACCAGACCCAACGAAGAGTAGAACTCTCTCTCTAAGGCATTGTACCACTGTGTTAAACAAGGAGGGTTTCTGCCGGCTGTTCAACACTAGACCCCCTCCACTCTCTTTGCCACTCTGTAATCATTTCATCAACACTCTCACTTCCCTATCTTTTCCCTTCACCCAATAGGCACATAACAAAACACACTCAGTGACATTGTGAGTTTTCGCGCCATCACTCCTGGCACTTGGTGAGGCGGCGTCTCCTCGCCTGTTCGCATCCTTCTGTGCATATTCGATGTAGGGGGTGGAGTCGGGCGCGTGCACTGATTGAGCTATTCATCATGTTGTCAAGAGGAGGCGACGGCACGGTACACAAGGTCAGCGGGCGTTGGCATTGGAGGGAGGTGATGCCGTGCCATGCTACACAGAGAGGGGGGGGGGAGAGAGAGATCCCAAATGGTCCCCATAGATGACCCACCCCTCTCCAAAAAAGGCACAAAAAGCTGATTAGTGGTGTAGGGTCTCCCATCCTCTAGACCACAGGTTTTCAAGCCTCTCCTCGGGGACCCCCAGCCGTTCCATGTATTTGAACTAGTCCACAGCTATCACACCTGATTTAACTTGTCAACTAATCATCAAGCACTTGAATAGGTGAATCAGGTGAAATAGTTCAGGGCTACAACTAAATTGTGAAATGTCTAGGGGTCCCAGGGCAGAGGTTTGAAAGCCACTGCTCTAGACTGCCTCTAATATAGGCTACTAGGAGTCCTGTGTAGACACAAATGTAGTGACCTGGTGGGAAAAATCTATTAGATTGAAAACTTTCCCCATAAATCTTAGGCCCAACAATATTTATAAAAGTCATACTCATTGTTTTTTTGGGATGATTGTAATTCCCATTCCAGGTCATGCAAGGAAAAGCAGTGAATCAGGCCCACAGTGTGTAGAAATCAAATGTAGTGGTAGGCTATATGAAGAACATTAGCGTGTTCAGGCTACAGCAGTAGACTTTATGCAACGTCAATAAGTGCTGCTTAGCAAGAGGTTATAATTATGGAACAAATATATAGGGTAATTCATTGAGTGGTCTGCCTGGAACTCCTGTTTTAAAAATGCTTCAGGCAATACAAGAGAGAGCATTTGAGTACATTTGAAATATGATTAATTTCAATTGTTTTAATCACTTGGAATTCAAGGGAAGGCCATAACTTTTAATCACTGAAGGAACTCAACAGCCTCTTGTTTGAAGTGGCACTCTTAGAACATTGTCACCTTTCATACGCTTGGCACTTGATGATTAGTACCCCTTAACTGACTGTATTGTTGAATAAAATGTAAGGCTACCATTTTTAACTACAGTTTCAGCATGCTCATATCAATTCTAGTAGAGTTTATTCAAAGATCTGAATGTGAAAAAATAACCAGAAAGAAAGATTTATAGGGTCGATTTTTTTGTTGTTGTTGCTGAATCACATCTTCACAGAAAGGTATTTTTTGTGTCTCAATCGTCTGTTTGTTGAGAGAGAAAGAGAGCCTATATAGAGGGATAGAGAGACAGAGGTAACCAGTGCTCCAAGTGTGTAAACTCAACAAAAGCCTCTCATTTCACAGCTGACTGAACCCTGATTAACCTGCTCATCAGAATAGCAGTAGGGTGACTGCTGAAATCTCCTGTGTTGTGTTGTCCCTTTAGTAAATCCGTATCTGACACTTAAAGAAAATGTGATGCAGGCCTATGCTATGCACGTAAACATATTTTGGCACTTGACCTGCTTCTGATAGTAGCAAAATACATTTGGGGCATTGAGATGTCAAATTATCTTGCCATTCATTTTAGCTGGCAAATGCAATAAATAGGATAACAGAATTAAAAGGAATCTTCTCATATGTGATTTGTGAACAGTTGTTATGAGTAATGCTGTTTACTTTAGACTTGAAAGGGAAGGGCATTTTCATTTACAGATTGAAAACTAGCAGTGAATTGAATGACGCCAAGGCGTGTTCTGTGTTTAGCACTAAGTGGGCTCTCTCTCTACTGACAGACCGTGTGCTGTCTCCGCATCTCATCTAGAAAGATCAGCCGATGGAAGCTGAGGTTTGTGGAACAGCCTTTAGTAAACTGACATGTGGAAGTCAGATTTGTGTTGTCCATCCTTTGGCTGTGGACGAGAGGAACACACCTGCAGTGGGGAGTAAAGGTCATTAGTTTTGTACTTGAACAACACAGTGGGCCCACGTGGCGTTTGCATTAATATAGTGTCTATTGACAAAGACCTGTGATTACACCTCCCTCCCTCGGCACCACTCCCCCAAAAAGCTTTTATTTCTTAAGTGGTACAAAAGCCATAATTGGGCCTGCTTTGAGGGGAGGTGTCAGTGTGCAGGACATGGTTGATCCGTGTTGAATTCTGTTAAATGTTTCCCCCCACCCCTGATTCTGTCCTCCACCCCCACCCACCTACCCCCCGTTACCCCAGCGGGGTCACCAGGATCACTAGATTTTCTCCAAATGGCTATTTTGGTTGGCAGGTGCATTATACCCTTTATTTTCAGATTGTCTTTCCGCTCCTAATGCCTGGCAGGTTGATTGCTCTGCCTGCCTCGCCGTGGAAACGGCTGACAAGCGCGGCCGGGCCCAGCTGAAAGACAGTGATTACTGTTTTCCTTTAAGCTTGATTGAGGCCCTTGAAAGGAAAGATTTTAACCTTCTCCATTTGGTCTCAGGGTACGGCCATCCATTGAAATGGCTCATCATCAACCCAGTTCTGTAAACTCATCAGAGCACCCAATGCCCTCCCACCTAATAGGAAGGGAGGAAAGAGAATCACTTCATATGGGCAAAGTGACTGATGACATTATCATAGATCTCAGTGGAAAGGAAACGGTTCTGTGCAACGCTGCTGCCATTATAGATGAACTATGCATATGTAGAGCTCTAAAGGGTATGGAAGTAACAAACTGTACATTTTCTCAACCGCATGAATGTGTTTGTTTAGGCTCTCTATTTATACATTGAAGAGGCGTGTATGGAGAGGGGACGGTGAGGTGTTGGTTTGAGATAGCAGAGTTGTCTAGTGTGTTTGAGCCAGCATGTGGTTTGCCAGCTGGTCCGTCCTACAAGCTGGATTTTGTTGTACGTTCTCTGAGGTTGAATAGCAGTCTGTGGACCCCCTGGCGGGACGGTAATTGCACAGGCTTGCCGTTCAGAGAAAGACTTGTCTAGGGGCGGCCAGGCGGAAAACCTCTGTGCCATCCTCATGCCACCTTTGAGTAGAACAAGACAATCCAAGCAGCGCCATCTGGTTAGCACCGTCCTGTCAGCTGGTCGGACCAATGGGAGTGGGCCTGGGCAGCTGCTCCCCGCCCGCTGCCCCCGGACCATGGCCCCTGGCCTGGTTGGAAGGGGGGAACTTGTTACTGGGACATGGAGGAGATGGCTACACTGAGAAGTGCAAGCCCCCTGTTGAATAGCTGGGTCTCATTAACAGGGGAAGGGGGGGGGGGGGGGGGGGGACCTTAGGACCAGACCCCTGCTGCGTCACCCCCCGTCCACACAAATGACAACTTTAGAGGCGCAGGTCTTTTCAGAGAGGTGACATTGTGTTGGCAAACCAAACAAATGGGAGATAGACACAGAAGGATTCCATTCCCATACCATTGCTAGCCTGCTTACCATTCAGTGTGTTTATTGAGGAGAAAAACAACGTTGCAGAGATAGACTAGTAGTAGTAGTCATTAGGAATGAACCAAACATTGACACAGAATTGCAGGATCAATTGTCACTTTAAACCATTGTAAATGAAATAATCCAGGATTTATAACATTTCTCATTTGTCACTATCAAATTTGGCATCACTAATTTAGTCTAAACCATGATATTTAAAGCATTGCCAGGTTTGTTATATAGTGTTCAACTGAAATCATGCACCTTTTACCCAACAGAGGAAGAAGAAGAGGAGGAGGAGGAAGTTGCTCCACCACAACTAGTGCTTGAGACCCAAACAGAGAAACCTGTCCAGAAAGAGGAGGAGGAAGGTAGGAGTTGTGGTGCTAAAAGAAAAACAATTGGACTTCTTTGATGTCATCTTCATTGAATAATCCTACTAACCATTTTTGTGGGATTTTGACTTCCACATTTTGTATGATGTCCCTTTGTTTCGACTTAAATTCGAATGAGACAACCCAAACCTGTTAGATGATTCCGTATCCTTTGTCCATAACTTTTACTGTCTGTCTGCAGCACCTCCACAAGAGCTGACCGAGGAAGAGAAGCTGCAGATCCTCCACTCTGAGGAGTTTATAACCTTCTTTGACCACAGTACCCGCATTGTGGAGCGGGCTCTGTCCGAACATGTGGACGTCTTCTTCGACTACAGTGGTCGCGAGATGGAGGAGAAGGAAGGGTAAGGAAAGCTTTCCAATAGAGACAAGAGGCACATTTCTTTGATATCTTTGAATAGAAAAGGCAAAATCATGTCGCTGTTTAGTAATAGGAAGGAGTGTGTTATTGTTATGACTTGACTGTGACTATGCTGTTTTCTAGTGAGATCCAGGCGGGGGCCAAGCTGTTTCTGAACAGGCAGTTTATGGACGAGCGCTGGTCCAAGCACCGTGTGGTCACCTGTCTGGACTGGTCCCCTCAGGTAAAACATGCTCCGGGGTGAAGTTTCTCCTAGGTGCAGATCTAGGATCAGCTTCCCCTTTCCAATCCTAACCTTAATCATTGAAAGAACTGACCCAAGATCAGTGTCTATGGGGAACTTCACCCTATACCGGTAAAACACAGTACCGTCCGTCAGCGTTGGCTCATGATGCTACTTTTTCACTGACTCAGTCACTGAGTGAAAATGCAAGCAATAGTTCTTTATGGTTTTACTGGCCCCTGCGTCTTTGTGAATCATGTTAATCTGTCTTTGTGTGTTCGAATTCCATCACATATTGCGTTTGTTATTGTAAGAATTAAGTATGTTAATGCATTGTTGAGTCTTTAACTCCCGCACCGCTGCCCTAATTCTGTATGATATACATGGGACTTATTTTACATATTAGACATTTAACCATGTTCCTCCGGGAGCTGGGACTGTGTCATGCACAAATTGTCACTTAGTACAAGCCCGTAATGATTTGTTTGCCCTTACGTCGCTCTTCATTTGATTCATAGTTCTACAATGGCTTCTGTCAGTGATTGAACACCAACTCATTGTTCACCACTACGTTGCTCGCTCAGAGCAAAATCCATTCCCTTGTGTTAAATTGTGTATTCACAAACTGTAAACTTCAGTTGTTCCAATATGAGAAGCAGCAGAGGTTAATGGTTTGTTTACATCTGGTAAGTGGCTGAGAGCAGGATTTTAAAGCCATTCTTTCCTCAGCCATTTCTCCTTGTGTTTTAAATGTGCACTGGAGGGTTGGGTTTCAAAGGTCTCCAACGACCTGGAGTGGCCAACTTTACTACTGTGGTTCACTCGGCTGTCTCAGAAGTCTAGTCCCTAGTCCTTTAACATTATGCAAAGCTGTAGCATCCAAACGTTATTTACCAGACTGCGCTGTTGGGGAAAAGTTTCCCGGCCATAAATCTTGTTGAAGGAGGGGCGGTTACGCATTCTGCTAGGCATTCACCGGCACCGCGGAGGGCAGGGGAGGCTTGTTCACGTGGAGCCAAGCCTGGAGGCCATGACTACTTCCTCTTGACATTCATTTGGGCTGATTTGTCTGTCACCAGTATCCTGAGCTGCTGGTTGCCTCATACAACAACAATGAGGAAGCCCCCCACGAGCCGGACGGGGTGGCCCTGGTCTGGAACATGAAGTACAAGAAGAACACGCCAGAGTACGTCTTCCACTGCCAGGTACTAAAGCCATGCAGGGCCCCTCTCTTTCTTTGCCCCCCCCCATCCTCTCCCCTCTGCCTCATGGGTGGCTCTCTCCCTGACGAGTGTGGCACACCGCCAACCATCCCTCCCACCTCTCTCTCTCTCTCTCTCTCCCTCCCTCCCTTGATCCCCCCTCCCCATCCACATTGTGATTTCACTGGGCTGGCATTCACCTCCACCACATCTATCCACAAACACATGTTAGTGAGGCGCCGGAGAAGAGCAGTGTTGCAATAGCGGACTGGGGTCCAAGAGGCTGCAGCAGTCGTATTAAGTGTGGTGTGCTGTGCAGGGCTGGAGTGGTTATCATGTGTATCTAAACAAGAGCCCTGTGTTCAGCAGAGAGTGAGCGAGAGGGCAGCTCCTCCGCTGGCTTGCCTTAATATACTGCATGCCCTGAGGTTCGCACACCAAGGCAGGTTGAGTAGAACCACATGTTGCTGCCGCCAGAGCGGATGTAGTCTCAGGCACATTGCTCCGACAAAATAAAACTGAGCAGAAGTGTGAAGTCATTTTTCTTCATGCCTCCAAGTGGGCGGGAAATGCAATTTTTCCTCACCAAGTGTCACCTTTTGTTAAAAATGTACTTGGATGAATTAATGATTAAATATGACTACATGTTTAGGATTTACAGGGGATTTGTTTCAGGCTATGGTGAAGGTAGGGCTTGGACCAGGAAGCCAGAGAACACGGAAGGAGATTTTACACATAAGAAACTAGCATGAATAATGTAGACATATTCCATACATGATATGTCCTGTCGTGAGCTGCCTCCAGCAGAAGGCTCTGCCGTGAGTGGGGAAGTGTGAGTCATGGAAAACAGGGGATTGTTAAAGTTGAAATGAAAAGAAGCAGCCTGCTATACAGCAAGCTGGCATACAGCTGCAGGAGCCTGAATGGTTCAAGTCTGTATATTCTTTTTAGCAGGTCTGAAATGGGGACCGCACACAGCAGTTTTTGATTGGAGGTGACATAGACGTACATTACCAGAGAGCTGTCGCCGTTCCACAGTGTACTACTTCATCTCAGCAGACGCTAACATGGCGCTCTCTCTTTTTTTTACCCTCCCTCTCTCTCTGCCAGTCTGCTGTGATGTCGGCCGCCTTTGCCAAGTTCCACCCTAACCTGGTGGTGGGGGGCACCTACTCAGGGCAGATCGTTCTGTGGGACAACCGGAGCAACAAGAGGACCCCCGTACAGAGGACCCCCCTGTCAGCAGCAGCACACACGGTATAGCAACAATGGGATGGAATGCCAATCAACCATCACCAAAATATATTTTGATCTCAACCGTTACATTTGACACATACAATGGCAAGTAGAGCAGAGTGCAGGTTACATTGGTGTGTTGTAAACAGCCTCATTGTGTGGCCTTGTTCCCCTTTCTCTCTGTGCAGCACCCAGTGTACTGTGTGAACGTGGTGGGCACCCAGAACGCCCACAACCTCATCAGCATCTCTACCGACGGCAAGATGTGTTCCTGGAGCCTGGACATGCTGTCTCAGCCGCAGGTAGGTACCGCCCATCAGTCACCTCACCACACTGACACGGGACCGCTCAGCCTGTTCTCCGCACACTACACGTCGGCCCAGTCATGGGGCATGTCAAACACCGGGACCTCACTAGACCCATTTTGTTTCAGCCGCGCCGTTTGTTTTTACGCACTAACTATAATTTTGCGCTCAATTCATTTTTCAAAGGCAAGGAAATGAACTCTGCTAGCGATGTCATTCCGACGACGCTGCCAAACCCACCGAACGTCAAATGTTAATCATTTATAAAGTGCTAGCTGAATTTAGATTATGCATTAATAACCTGTCAAGTGAAATGTATAGGCTGTGGTTAGGGTAGTGTGTGTGTGTGTGTTAACATGCAGGCCGGGTAGAGAGAGAGCTGGTTGTTCTGTTCCCACTACTCTACAGGACAGCCTGGAGCTGGTGTTCAAGCAGTCCAAGGCCGTAGCTGTCACCTCCATGTCTTTCCCCCTCGGAGATGTCAACAACTTTGCGGTGGGGAGCGAAGATGGATCCGTCTACATGGCGTGTCGTCATGGAAGGTACACCAACAACCAATCCCCCACCCACCCAGTCCCCCCTGTCCCCATCCCCGTCCTCTCTGGCTGGGCAGACACCTCCAGGAAACTGAGGAGGCTTGTTAGGCCCCGGTTTAAAACATAAATATATCCCCCTCACTTCCCCAAGCAATATGAATCGAACACTTGATGTCCTGCTGTTTGAGGTTTTCACTCCTACCCCAGTCATCCTGTTTTGCTTTAGCTTCTGTCAGTTATGTTTGTAAAGGTCGCCCAACATAAACAGGGCACACATGGAGGGGAAACAAATCATTTTTTCCCTCTTTTCTTTTGGAGGTGTTCTCCCTCAGAGTGAGGGAGTTTGTTTAAAACTCGGTGTCTCAAAGAGACTTAGAATCTGAAGTTTGTTACACAATGCTCTCGTTTGAGCAAACAGTCAGTGTGTCCGCTTGTGAGGCGACAGAGCAACATTGCTTGCCTTGGAGTGCTGCCTGCGACGGAGAGCCATGTCTCTACGGCTACGGTGTTCATGTTAATGTCCTGCATTATGCCCAGAGACCGCCGAGAGGGGATAGTTGCTAGGTTCTGCGTTGCAGGTTCACCTCTGTAATTGAGGGACTGATTTTCCACCTAATTTACAATGGTATGATACTCTCATCCCAGTTAATAACGCATAAGCATCACTCATGCTGGGTATTTACCTCTCTGCGTAATTATCAGGGCCACAGCCTAGTAACAGCTCTGCAACATGTGGCTCTGGAGCTGAAAGCTGCCTCTCTTTCACCACTGCGCTGGGAATCTACAGTCATCGCATGTTAAAAAGGGAATTCTCTAAATGTTATTCCCAAAGTAAATTGAGACAAAAAGGGAGGTCTTAACCAAACCTTGTGTACTATAAAATTCAGAAATATACTGAACAAAAATATAAACGCAACATGCAACAATTTCTTTACAGTTCATATAAGGAAATCAGTCAATTGAAATAAATAAATTAGGCCTTAATCTATGGATTTCACATGACTGGGCATAGGCCCACCCACTTGGGAGCCAGGCCCAGCCAATCAGAATGAGTTTTTTGCCACAAAAGGGCTTTATTACAAACAGAAATACTCCTCCACAACCCATATTATATTTTGTTGGTAATGATATCTCATTATACACTGAGTGTCCAAAACATTAAGAACACCTTCCTAATATTGAGTTGCACCCCCCCTTTTGCCCTCAGAACAGCCTCAATTCTTTGGGGCATGGACTCTACAAGGTGTTCCACAGGGATGCTAGCCCATATTGACTCCAATGCTTCCCACAGTTGTGTCAAGTTGGCTGAATGTTCTTTGGGTGGTGGACCATTCTTGATAGACGCGGGAAACTGTTGAGTGTAAAAACCCATCAGCGTTGCAGTTCTTGGCACAAAGCGGGGTGCCTGGCACGTACTACCATACCCTGTTCAAAGGCACTTAAATATTTTGTCTTGCCCATTCACCCTCTGAATGGCACACATACACAATCCATGTCTCAAGGCTTAAAAACCCGTCTTTAACCTTGAACCGCTTCAACTACGCTGGTTGAATTGGATATAACACATTACATCAATAAGGGTCAGTCTGTCATGCAAAGAGCAGGTGTTCATAATGTTTTGTACACTAAGTATATATGTTAAACCCCTAAGGTTGCAACACTCACTACCGAGTTCCAAACTGCACCTGGAAGCAACATCAGCACAAGAACTGTTCGTCGGGAGCTTCATAAAATGGGTTTCCAAGGCCGAGCAGCCGCACACAAGCAATGCCAAGAGTCGGCTGGAGTGGTGTAAAGCTCGCCGCCATTGGACTCTGGAGCAGTGGAAATGCGTTCTCTGGAATGATGACTCCCGCTTCACCATCTGGCAGTCCGACGGACAAATCTGGGTTTGGCGGATGCCAGGAGAACTCTACCTGCCCCAATGCAAAATGCCAGCTGTTCCATGTAGTGAATCTGTTATTCTTGGTGTTTGTATGGGCTAATATCACTAAGGTCAACATTTTTGTTGATACTTCAAGGGGTCCTAAAATTCCAAATCAAATATCAAATATCCATATAACTTGGTAGAACTCCCCCGGCTTAGACAGGGCATAGACTGTTTAGTGCCAAATATAAGGGGTTACATTCATATAAAAAAAATACAATGTTTCCTGATCTTTCTTATATCTCTCAGATATAGGACAGACACTTCAGAACAAACTTCCTTTAGGTTTTTTTTGGGGGGGGCTATCTGTTCCAAGTAGAGCGTCTGCTAAATGACTAAAATGTAAATGTAATGAATCTGTTATTAAATGCGTTTGTATGGGCCCTCCCCTCCCCCCTCCCCACCCCCGGCTTGGACAGGGCTTAGACTCTTATTGGTTAATGTATTCATCAAGGGGTTCCATAAGAAATGTATGTAACATGGTGTTTGCTAATTATTGCATTCTTATCTGCTGTGTGTTGTATGTTTGGGCCACAGTAAAGCAGGGATCAGTGAGATGTTTGAGGGCCACCACGGGCCTATCACAGGGATAGACTGTCACACAGCGACAGGGCCCATCGACTTCTCCCACCTGTTTGTCACCTCCTCCTTCGACTGGACCGTCAAGCTGTGGAGCACTAAGGTACTGTATCGTCTCTCAATTAGAAAGCCTGCTGTTACTATTGTGCGTCCCAAATGGCATCGTATTCCCTACATAGTGCACTACCTTTGACCTAGAGCCCTATAAGTAGTGCACTATATAGGGAATAGGGTGCCATTTAGGAAGCAACCTATATCTGTGGTTGAATTTGGACTCAATTAACCCCACAAAGCTGCATCTGTTTTTGTTGTTGTTGCATTGATCCAGATATTTGCATTTGGCATGGTCAGTTCCGAGTGGGTCAATGTTTTCAAGCGCCGCCTGTTTCTCTCTTTCAGAACAACAAGCCACTGTACTCGTTCGAGGACAACTCGGATTACGTCTATGATGTCATGTGGTCTCCCACTCACCCGGCTCTGTTTGCGTGTGTGGATGGAGTGGGCCATCTTGACCTGTGGAACCTCAACAATGACACTGAGGTACCCAGCACATGCCCCCTTTACCACAAGTTTTGCACCAATGCAGCATCTATAGGGGCGGTTTCCCCGACACAGATTCAGCCTAGTCCTGGACTAAAAGCAGATTCTCCAGGCTTAATCTGTGTCTGGGAAACCGGCCCATAGTGTAACAGAAATCCAGTCAGTCATCAGTATTGGTGTTGTAGGTGTTGACAGATGAGGTGTTGACAGATGAGGTGTTTCTTTTGCAGGTTCCCACAGCCAGTACCACAGTGGAGGGGAACCCAGCCCTGAACCGTGTGCGATGGGCCCACTCCGGCAAAGAGATAGCCGTGGGAGACTCTGATGGCCAGATTCTGGTCTATGATGTTGGAGAGGTGAGTGGGTTAAGAGCCTTTACTGTGCCAATAAAATGCATGGAATTCTTCATATATGTTTTGGAAGGGGGTTTTACATTCAGACATTTGAGCAAGAATTGAGATCTAGGCTAAATCTCAAATGTTCCTTTGAGAGGTTCAATGGGGTTATTCCCTATTTTCCTCCTATACCTCAAGTGGAGGTGAAGGGGCTCTGGTAATACTTTATGCTTCATGTCTCGGGACAACAATTAAGCCATTGTCTTGTCAGAGGCCAGCTATCTGGATGGAGACGGCTCCTGAGGGTCTGTCTGAGTGTCTGTGTCAGTCATGTCACTGAGTAGTGAGCTGCAGATACAGAGAGCAGCTCTCCCCCACCCTGATCTCTGCCACTGACAGGTCAAGTCTCTGTGACAATTAGAAGATTGCCTGTGATCCCCTGCCCCCTGAAAGTGTCCCAGTTTCAACAATATGAGTTAGTATTTTCACCCATATCAATGCTTTGTCTTCCTCTCCCCCCAGCAAATCGCCGTTCCACGCAACGATGAGTGGACCCGTTTCGTCCGAACCCTGGCGGAGATCAACGAGAACCGGGACGACGCTGAGGAGCTGGCCGCTCAGCGCCTCTCTGCCTGATCGCCATGGAAACGCCAGTCTAGGGACCAGGGAAAGGCATCATAATGTTTTGATTGGAGGAAAAGACGCGATTGCGACAGTGTTCAGGCGTGTGGACATCTTCTTTGGAAACATTATAGTCAGATTTAATACACATAGCTACTTAACTTGGATACTTCTGCCTTCTCCTTCAGCTGGTTTAAGCACACCAGTCTCTGATGGGATAACTAACAGGGCTATCAACCTCAGACACTACAATAAACAAAGCCATCTTCTTACTCTGCAATACAAATCAGTTGAACTCTTTTCAAGTACTCAAAAACCAGAACGCCTTAAAGGTACCATGTCAACTCCATGGAGAGCTCATGTGTCTGAATCCATATGGTAGTGTTGTGGGATTAGCTTCAGGTTCAGTTTCACAGGCCACTCAACTTGTTTGTGGTTACACCACCCTGAGCATGTTTGCTGTCATCATGACAGATGTTTGCTGTTCACCATCTGTGCTTCGATGCCCGTGTCCACTTCAACTGTAGTAGATCCATCACATCATTACTACACACAGGAATGTAGTGGTCTCATCATACTTTTAGCCAGTGTTTTTCTATGTTCCTTTAACCTAGATGCACCAAATATCCACTTGTTTTGTAATATATGGAAAAATGTAGCGTTTCTTCTTCAACTTGTCAATGTCTTTGTACATGAATATTGCTCTTAAACTAAATTTGACACTTATGATATCAGAACCAGAATCTTTAGAAATTTGTGATTGAGGGAGAACTACCTGAGGATATTATGCTGTATTGGAAAAATTGCTTTATGTGCACTATGAATTCCGTATCCATACTTTGTCGTGTCTAAGCAAAAGCGGTCCTTTGTGTGACCTAGATATTACAGAGAATGTCTCCCATATATCGTGTCATGAATCTCAGAATGTACTTTTTTCACAATTTAAAATTAAACCATTTTGATTTATTTCATCAAAATACAATAAATACATTTAAATGATTTCCCAAGACCCTGGTCATGATTTCAAAATAAATACTTTAGAAAACATCTGTACATCCTTTCAAGTCTCTGAAATGTGATTGACGAGATGACATCCTCCTCACCAGTCTCGTTTTGAGAAATGCAGTAGTTACACCCCTCCTTTTCAATGAAAAATGCCTCTCAGAGAAATACAATATGTACAGTAACATTGTGCAAGCTATAGGCGGGTAGTTTAATGGTTAAGAGCGTTGTGCCAGTAACCGAAAGGTCGCTGGTTCTAATCCCCCAGCCGACTAAGTGAAAAATCTGTCGATGTGCCCTTGAGCAAGGCACTTAACCCTAATTGCTCCTGTAAGTCGCTCTGGATAAGAGCGACTGCTAAATGACGTAAATGTAATACAAAGACTAACCAAGGAAGCACTATTCATGCAGCATTCAAAGTAAGTATTTCAAATGCTTATGAATGAAGGAGCTGATTTTTTTTTTACCAAACCATTTCAGAGGGATGAAGGGACGGAGATATTGTAGGACACCCGACTCAAGGAGCATGCAGCCATTTAGCAGTTAAGTGATGAGGGGAAGACAGACAGCCTACGAGGCCGTAGGCTCCTCTTTGGGCGGGGCAGGGGCTTGGCTAACAGACCCTGCTCCAGAAGACTTGAACTTGGGCAGGTGTAGACCAAACTTGTTCTCCACGCCAGCGAACGTGGCAGCAGCCAGACGGTAGCCTCCTAAGTGGTCGGCACTTACAGGGGGAAGGTCGGAGATCCTCGACTTAGGAGTTGGCTCAGAGCCAGTGGGGCGACTGGGGACAAAAGATTTGGGAAGGATAATTAACATACAGACAAAATACTTTAGTTCACTAAAGGTGAACCCAGTGGCAACACTTCATTCAGGGCAGGGCATGATTTGCATGTTATTTTGGCATTAATACCCGTCACATATCAGTTTGCAAACAATGTAAAAAAAAAAAAAATGTATTGAGTCAATAAAGCTGCAATAAAAACATGGTCTCTTTTTTGCTTTGTTGAGTAAGGCAGCTCCAAAATGCAGGTGTTTCAGCCTAGCTCAGTGCTTTCTGTGGTGGCGGGGCAGCCAGCGGAAAATACAGAGCATAGGGGTTGGTAATGTTCTCTAGTTTCGATGTGATTGGCTAAGTGTTCTGTCACTCATGGGGACACTACGTCACTGCAGAATCTACAGGGAGAGCTAGAAAGTTCAAGGCCCCTTGGGTGCTGCCATAGATTTACATTAGAAGTGCCCATCCAAGAAGGCTCAAGGTCATTGGCCACAGACAAAGGATGTCAAATCACGTTATATCTACTGTAGCTTTGATTGGACTGATCATGTCAACATCATACTTTCAAAATCTTAGCTAGCAAGCTAGACAAGCAGTCATCATCAGGTCGAAAATCTACTGGAAAATCCTGTTCAATCCTTGTCATATGAAGAGAAATTATAGATAAAACGTATCAGTGCTCATCGGCCATTGGACATAAACATAACACAACATGTTGGAAATCGCAAATTCAACAATGAGTGGTTCGGAAGGAATCAGTGGTTAACTGCAAGCATTGCAGAGCAATCACTATTTTGCTTCCCCTGCTATTTGGTGGATAGGGTGTGTTGTCCAAGTCTGGGTTTAAGGGTCTCTTTTCGAAGCTTAAAAGGATAAACATTCACACGCAACACCATGGGCCAGAAAAGGTTGAATACATTGGCCATGCTGTCAATGCAGCATGACTTCTGCCGCGTTCAAAACAACTGGAAACTCGGGACTGGGAAATCTCAGACTTCAGTGAGTTCAAGACAACTGGGAACTAGGAAAAACGCTCAGACTAGGAAAATAAGTTTTGAACGGTCATCCAACTCGGAATTCCCAGTCGGGAACTCTGGCCTCTTTCTAGAGCTCTGACCTGAAGATCACTGACGTCATGATTCAACCTTGTTTTTTTCAGAGTTCCCAGTTGTCTTGAAAGCACCATAAATCCAGAGAATGCCAGACTTTGATGACAAAGTCTCACAACAAAATTTGCCCACAAGAAGGTCCGCCACGCCACCTTCCTGTTCAAGTGAGCACAGCACAATGGTGAGTCCAAAAATGTATTGTATGCTACTGCATAAATGATGTAATATGCCAGGGAGATACAGTGGGGAAAAAAGTATTTAGTCAGCCACCAATTGTGCAAGTTCTCCCACTTAAAAAGATGAGAGAGGCCTGTAATTTTCATCATAGGTACACGTCAACTATGACAGACAAATTGAAAAAAAAAATCTCCAGAAAATCACATTGTAGGATTTTTAATGAATTTATTTGCAAATTATGGTGGAAAATAAGTATTTGGTCACCTACAAACAAGCAAGATTTCTGGTTCTCACAGACCTGTAACTTCTTCTTTAAGAGGTTCCTCTGTCCTCCACTCGTTACCTGTATTAATGGCACCTGTTTGAACTTGTTATCAGTATAAAGGACACCTGTCCACAACCTCAAACAGTCACACTCCAAACTCCACTATGGCCAAGACCAAAGAGCTGTCAAAGGACACCAGAAACAAAATTGTAGACCTGCACCAGGCTGGGAAGACTGAATCTGCAATAGGTAAGCAGCTTGGTTTGAAGAAATCAACTGTGGGAGCAATTATTAGGAAATGGAAGACATACAAGACTACTGATAATCTCCCTCGATCTGGGGCTCCACTTAAGATCTCACCCCGTGGGGTCAAAATGATCACAAGAACGGTGAGCAAAAATCCCAGAACCACACGGAGGGACCTAGTGAATGACCTGCAGAGAGCTGGGACCAAAGTAACAAAGCCTACCATCAGTAACACACTACGCCGCCAGGGACTCAAATCCTGCAGTGCCAGACGTGTCCCCCTGCTTAAGCCAGTACATGTCCAGGCCCGTCTGAAGTTTGCTAGAGTGCATTTGGATGATCCAGAAGAGGATTGGGAGAATGTCATATGGTCAGATGAAACCAAAATATAACTTTTTGGTAAAAACTCAACTCGTCGTGTTTGGAGGACAAAGAATGCTGAGTTGCATCCAAAGAACACCATACCTACTGTGAAGCATGGGGGTGGAAACATCATGCTTTGGGGCTGTTTTTCTGCAAAGGGACCAGGACGACTGATCCGTGTAAAGGAAAGAATGAATGGGGCCATGTATCGTGAGATTTTGAGCATTGAAGATGAAACGTGGCTGGGTCTTTCAGCATGACAATGATCCCAAACACACTGCCCGGGCAACGAAGGAGTGGCTTCGTAAGAAACATTTCAAGGTCCTGGAGTGGCCTAGCCAGTCTCCAGATCTCAACCCCATAGAAAATATTTGGAGGGAGTTGAAAGTCCGTGTTGCCCAGCGACAGCCCCAAAACATCACTGCTCTAGAGGAGATCTGCATGGAGGAATGGGCCAAAATACCAGCAACAGTGTGTGAAAACCTTGTGAAGACTTACAGAAAACGTTTGACCTGTGTCATTGCCAACAAAGGGTATATAACAAAGTATTGAGAAACTTTTGTTATTGACCAAATACTTATTTTCAACCATAATTTGCAAATAAATTCATTAAAAATCCTACAATGTGATTTTCTGGATTTTATTTTCTCATTTTGTCTGTCATAGTTGACGTGTACCTATGATGAAAATTACAGGCCTCTCTCATCTTTTTAAGTGGGAGAACTTGCACAATTGGTGGCTGACTAAATACTTTTTTCCCCCACTGTATGTTTACTGTAGCTAAGAAAGTAATAATAAGTGTATGTTGTGTAGTAAGCTGTTAGTAGCCCATATGCCTCACCCTAATAATTTGGTCCCTTTCCCCCTCATAACGTAGCCTACTGTTCTGACTTGGTGGTGCACATGTAGCCTATAACCTGTTTTAGAGAAATGTCATGATCAAATATTGCTTATATGCCCCCTTTATTTATCCTACGGTTCTGACTTGGTGTACAGGGAGAATAATGTAAGAATGGCCCATGTTCTGAATTCTGTCACTGTACATTTCAAAAGTGCTGATCAAATAGTTATATTGACTACATCCGTCTTAGCTTGCTCATTAATGTCTTAATCTAAACTACGTATTGCCCCTCATCAGCTCATCGTTCCCTTATGCCATAGTTTGTACATCTCAATTGTCAGTAGAAACCACATTTATTTAAGCAATTCAGCCATATCAGCTATATATTTTTTAAAGGCAATAAATTAGGCTGAATGAACTGTTTCGCTGCCAGACAAGGCTCCGCTGATAGCCAGGTGTAGCGGTGGTAAGGATTCACTCCATGGTGCTGAAAAGAAAGCTCTGCTGTTGGGACAGCTTTATAACAGTTTGTGGGCACCGTTTGTCACCGTTATAGTGGCATGCATCCCCCATTGTTTTGTTTTTTTGCCCCACCATGATTTACATGCTAACATCGCCACTGGGTGAACCAGACAGAAATACTCACTGTCCTCCAAAGTCAACGTAGAACCATCTCTGCAAGAGTTCATAAGTCACCAAGGTTACACCAAACTGTGGCGAGGACCTGCAGACACGGGCTGGTGGGAGAGACGTTGAAATTACAATGTGGGATTTCACATTTTCTCTGATGTCTTCAAGAGAGCAATTATGGGAGCCAAGGAGTGCCTCATTTCCCAGTCATGAAACTGCTCATTTGTGGAGCGCATGCATGTGTGCGTGCTTACCTCCTGCTCCCTTCCACAGGGCCCTGAAGCCCTCCTCAGCAATGATCTTCCTGAAGCAGTCTATGACTCCGTTGTATGTGGTCTGGCCTGCGCGGGCCGCCACCTGGAGCCTGGTCTTGATGACATCAGCAGGGGTCACCAGGGAGGCAGCAGGTATACCTTAGGAGGTGTTGCACAACCCACATAATGAGGCACTCTCACTATGCAGGAATAGTATCACCACTGATGACAAGCAATGCAGTACAATGCCAGGTTTAAAATAGAAAAGGAACAGAATGTACAGTCATTTACTGTACATGTTATAGAAAGTATTACCATTATATAGAATATATATGATAAAATATTCAATTGATTGAAGCATTTATTCAGGTCTCTAGTGTTGATGCTATGTCTATAAGTTGAGATGGTGAGGTTTGCAGCTGTGGTTGATAGCGCTAGCTACCTGCTATGGCACCAGCAGTGAGCAGCTGCAGAGGTCCAATTCTGCCCTGTTCGTCTGCAAACTCAGCCTTGGTGTGGGCGTACACAGGGAAGTAGATGGCAGAGAACGGGATGTCACGCAGAAAGCAGGCTTTCGCTCCCTAGGACACACAAACACAAAATGATTTATTTTATGTAATAACTACACCCGCAAGAATATCGCATTTTCACGGTACATGAAATGTAAAATGCATTTAGACCTGCCTGAATTTCTGTAAAATATTTTCTCAGGATGATGCTTAGAGTGCTTTTAGAAAAAAAAATTATATACTAGAAATACAGTATAGAATATTGCACAGGTTTATTTGGAATCATCAATAACAAATTAGTTAAGTAGTGTAGACATCTGGTCTCTTTAGTCCAGATTTGGACTACTGTACTGAATATTCTTCTGTGCTGAATATTCTAATGCACTGAATATTTTCCAATATGATTGACCCTGATGGTGGAGAGGGTAAGGCAGTGGTTGAGGCGGCCGCTGTGGCTTTGGGATCATCTGGCCTGGGAGCTCCAGTGGATTATTGTTGGCAGGCTGTGAGCCTCAGCCAACCCACAGAGGAACCTGGCGGTGCGGTCGGTCACAGCAGGAGCCAGAAGGCCCTCAGGCAGTGCTGCTCCCCCCATGGTTCCCCCGGGGCCCCCAGAGAGCTCTCCCTCCCAGCACAGCACACAGTTTCTCAGACACACACAGAGACGGCATTAACATGGACCCATGGTCTACTGGGCCCATCCGCAGGGAGGAAGTCAGTCTCTTTTAACAAGCTCCGCATTGTCTGCTACTCATTAAAATATGAACCATGAACACATTACTCGAGATGTAAGTAAACCGACAAGAACTTGGAAAGGAGCAGTAGCTAAGCATAATTTACTGTTGGTTGTTGGCAGCCGTGGTCTCTCTGCATGTTAAACACTGTTTTGGAAAGAAATAATATGATTATAACAGTCAGTAGGGATTCTAGCTAGTCGTCCTACCACAGACTGTGCCTGCCCATCAGAACTCTCATATTGCAAAAGTGTCTTATGTAATATCAGCATTGTTACACAGTCATACAGTATTTATTGTTCGACATCACAGCAACATAAGCTACGCTTGGGGGTGACATCATGCACAGGTTATTAAGTTAGGCCATAACATAGGTTTTAAGAGGTGATGTGTGATGTGTTAGTGAAGCTGATGATGTAGAGGGGTTTACCCACCTTGTAGAGTCCAAAGAGGCCCAGGTCCCTGACCACGGTCAGGGCACCGACCCTGCGGGCCGTGGTGATCTCTCCAGCCACCTGGAGACGGATCTTGACTATCTCCAGAGGGTTTGTGAAGATCACCTGGGATCCTCCAGCCTGCAGAACACAACCCAGGTTAAGGGTAAGAAGAAACAAATGGTACATGTCACAGCGCACCAGTCACAGCAGTGTAGGTCTCAATCTGCCAAAACAATTTTATGCACTATTTTTGTCTTGCTCTCTTTCTGCCGTACGTTGTCTCACAAAAAATATATACACTACCGTTCAAAAGTTTGGGGTCACTTAGAAATGTCCTTGTTTTCGAAAGAAAAGCAATTTTTTTGTCCATTAAAATAATATCAAATTGATCAGAAATACAGTGCAGACATTGTTAATGTTGTAAATGGCTATTGTGGCTGGAAACGGCTGATTTTTAATGGAATATCTACATAGGCGTACAGATGCCCATTATCAGCAACCATCAGTTCTGTGTTATAATGAAAAACTGAAATGGTCAAATGAAAGTTATCACTTACAGTAAGTAAATCAAGACAATCGTACATTTTTGCTTTTTACTTGTGTCCTATGATTAAGTGGGGTTAATAGGTTTTACAACATCTCAGTGGTCAGCCTGTGGTGAGGATGATAATGACTTATGGCGTCTAAGCATTTCACCCCAATAAGCATTTTCAAATTAGCTTGGTAAACTCAAACACAAAAGACACTCTTTTCAAGTGCTGATGTCAAGCTGTCAGAAAGTGGCCTTGATGGGAGTAGGAGAAACAAGCAGGCATTGAGGGAGGAAACAGTGGGGTCAGGGAGGAACAGGCGTGGTGTGAGGAGAAGCCTTGCTTATGGCTAGAAGGCCCTGACCCCAGCACCAGCCCTCTGCCCCTTCCCTCTCCCCCAGGCACCTCCTGTGGAGGGGTGAGTGGCCCAGCCCAACCTCGCCCCGCACACTTCCCCAATTCACCCCACTCCCAGGGGAGTGCATTGAATCACCCTGCTCTGCTCAGGACCCTGGCAGGGACGCCCCAGGGTGCAGCCTCTCTGACTCAGGCACATTTATCACCCTCCCCAAATTGAATCAGGCCTCTGGATGCCTGCTGGTGACACAGAGGGCAGGGGTCCTATCTGTAAACATCCGAGCGCTGTCCTAAAAAAAGCTCAGGCACGTTTAGTCATTTTCAAAGTGGAAGGGGAATATCCGCTACTCTGAAGACGTATGCATTCATCCCATCTATCTTCTTTATCTTTTCCACTTATTCACTCAGTCAGGAGGGATAACCTTACAGTCCACCTCCACAAACTAGCAAAACATTTGCCTTCTACAATGTGAAACCACTTTACATGAAGACCATGTTCATCTGATGTGCAAGAAATTAATACTATGGGAAGAATCTAGCATAAATAAATATACGTAGTATATTAGATAAGATTAATAATATTGCTGGGTGGAGTCCTTCACCAGAACTAGAAGGTTACCATAATTGAAAGTTCTAGGGGGCATGCTATACTCCCGAGTCGATATTAACGGAATAATAAGGAATTTCCCTCGACAACACCCACACATTGGGGAAAACAAACATTATTTCCCATTCACCCCCATCGTAAAAGTGCCAACTTCGTTGTAGATTTTTACTTGTACAGAAAAAGCTAAACATGCCGAAAAGCTGCTGTGTTGTTCAATGTACATGTAACCAGGTCAAACATCCCGACCTACGGATCGCAATGCTCCCACGTAGGGAAATAGAGCCTGCGAGAAGAGCCCTGTGGCTTCAGGCTATTCAGCATGGGAGAGTGGGAAATGTGGGGACCTGGTGTCCAAGTAGGCTACACGTAGCTACAGTATGTGTGTGGGAAACATTTAATCACAGGTAAGACATTTAACTTGTTTAGTATAGTCCATTTGTTTCTCTACTCACTACTTGTAGCTGTATAGTCCATTTGTTTGTGTTGTTGGTCTTGGCTAGCTTCATGTTCCGGTCGGTAGCTAGCTAGCACTCAGTCACTCATGTGGATGCTAGCACCGTCATGAAAAGGAGCATGAGGGAATCCCTACAATATAACGTTTTTCTAAGTAGTGAGAATCCTCTGGAGCAGGCAATGTTGTACTTTTCTTAAATGTAGTTTTGTAATTGACTAAAACAAGCAGACAACAAGAAAATTGCATTTGAAAAGGGTCAGCTTTTTGCTGTGAGCCAATGGGGTAACCTAAAACAGGTTGTTTTCCCTACAGGTGGGCATTCTATCTAATACTGACTGGGACTATGCTTGTTGTTGTACTTGTATGGTGTATGGAACTGTGGTGCCCATGGCAGATCAGGCCTCAGGTATGTGCAGTCCTGTCAAACTCAATCACAGTGAGGTAAAGCCAGCTCCATCCAGGGCCCTCCAGGCCTTCTTCCTCCAATTACAGGCTGACAGGGGTCACAACCCTGCAGACCCTGCCCTCCGTAGGCAACCTGCAGGCTCTCTTCCCCGCCCTGTCTGTTTCGTTTCACTTAGACTAATTTAGCAGAGAGGTAGGGTGATGGAATTACACGCTTTAATCCACCAATGCACTCACCAAACGTTACAGGGTGCCAAATTACCACACTGAGGTAAAAGATATTCCATTCACAGACATAATTTCTCAAATTGTGCCCAATTAGAGGGTTCAGAGACCAAAGAGCACCTTTCTATCCAGCCCGCCACTTATTTAGGATGTCAATACACTGGCGGAAAACTTGAATTAGAGCTTAAATTCATATACAATAATTCAATGTCCGTAATTCAAATTGAAAATGAAAAGTTTATAATTGTGGTTCCAGATCAGTCAGAAATAATTAAGCTAAACCTTAAAGTTGAAAGAGTTGGAAAACCACAAAAATGGCCCCCTTTAGCTCAATATCTGGAATTCACAATTTACACCCATGAGATGCAAATGTTCACAAACTGAAAGAGAAAATCTTAAATAATGTTTTAGTTTCAACAAAAATCTTGTTTCAGTTCCCCCACATCAAGATCAATTAGATTTAAGCGAGTCAATGTAGCAGCTGCCAACGCTTTCCCTTTGCTTTGCATGAAGCACACAAGTCTTTTCAGCCCTCACTCTGAATAGACAGACTGTCTATACGAAGACATCCTCACACCAATACTTACAGTTGCCCCAGCCAGGACTTCTGCAAACAGGGGAATTGTGTTATCCTCTGTGGTGAATTTGTCTCTTACAAAGTCATTCATCTGTAAGAAAAGAGAATCAGGCAACCACAACGTACATCTTTAAAAAAAGAAATGCTCAAAGAGAATGACAATGAGTGCATCTAGTCACATATTGTATTTTCTGTGAGACAGTATTCATATTTAACATACAAATAGTACAACTTTTCCTTCTTGTGCAATGAAAGTGAAGGCACTCTAAGGGTTTGTAATGACTTGCCGTCAGTTTGATAGCTTTCTCTGGGGCAACACCGATAAGCTGTGGTACGAGACCTGAAAAACAGTATTCATGGAGACCATTTAGATTACCTGACAGAGGAAGACACTCCGACTGGAAATGAATATATCCATTGACAGTTACCACAATGAAATCTGCATGATTCTTGTCTGGGTAAAATAAACCCATAAATATTGACAGATACGGCTGCTACATCTGATGAACCAAACGACAATGGCTCCCATTGAAATGGACAAAAAGCTCAAATATGACACTGGCAGTTGTATGGGCTCAGTATTGTTGTGGACTGATCCCTGTGTGGTGTAGAACAGAGAGAGCTGTGTGGCCCTGGTGAGAGAGGGGGCAGTGCTATAGCGCTGATAACCACCGTACTATTTCACCGTCCGTCCTTCAGCAAGCCAGATAAACTTCTGAAGGAGCTGCTGAGTGACTGCTTGTGGTATGCAGCCAGAAAACAGCCAAGCGTGTCTGTCTCTCAGTCAATCACCCCTCTGATCAGTGTGGAAAGATAAAGAGGGAGGGGGAAAGCCAAGCAGAGAGGATAAACAAAGAGCTGCAGTGGCAGAGGCAGCAGTAGATGGCAGTCTTGACTTCCTTCATCTGAGAGCCCTCACTGTGGGAGTGTTATACATCACAAGCCGTCAGCACCGTTATCACTACACTGGAAAACATGGATCTGACAGTACTACATGAGTTCTTTTACCTCTGGGACTTTTTCAGCTAGCTAGGTAATGACAATGTGACCTTCCATAGACTTGGTAAATGTTTCTGTTATTATGCAAAACATGCTGATGATGATACTGTCACAACAACGTAACTTGTTTTGCCACCATTTGTGCCAGACCAGATGACCGTATCTAGCATTACATAATAGAAACCCATTCACCAGGCTTTAGTTTATACCTCTATAGAATCCAAAGAATCCCTCGTATCGGAGCACTTTCTTGGCACAGTCAAAGCTATTCTTGTACATTAGTTCTCCTACGAAGGAGCTGGTGGAGCGCTGGTTCTGCATACGGGTCTTCACCAGGTCAATGGGGTACACAGCCGTCGCACCGGTGGCTGCAAATCACAAATGTCAATCAACACACCATCAACAAACTGTATTCACACCATCAACATACTGCATTAACACCATCAACAAACTGTATTCACACCGTCAACATACTCTTCTTGGTGATAATATCCTATGATCTTCATATATTCAGACACAGCAAATATCTTTATCATTATTTTAACTATTTAGCAGACAGTTTTTAGGTGGGGTATATCTAAAGATTGGTGTTTTAGTGTTTTGCTTCAGTGATAAATAGAGAGATGTGGGCATATAAAGGAGGTAAAAACAGTCATTAGGCCCAGACAGAGTAGTGACTATTTAGGAGTCTGTAGGAGAGCCATAGTGTAGAGGGTGTCTACTGTCTGAGGATGCAGCCATGCAGCAGGTTGCCCTAAATGCAGCTCTTAGCCACAGCGGCTTGTCATGTCTTGTCTCTGACATCAAAGGCCCTGTAATGACTCGGGCTCTCAAGCATGCAGAGAGCTCTCTCACCCTTCGTCAGCAAGAGAGGGTGGGAAAGGTCTCATTATCGCCATGGAGAGGCACCGTCTTCACAATGCTTCACAAGACTTCTGACCCTCAACTGTCCATTGATCATTCAGAACTGATCACCCTCCTGAGCTTCTAGATCAAAGACCCACTGAGACAGTAGGCTCTTAGAATGTTGCATGTTGGTTGCACGCACGCACAAACACACACATCTCAATGGCTGTTATATTAGTTCCTCCCAGTGTAATTAGACAGAGATTCCAGTGCAGTTCCGGAAGATTTGTGTCATTCCAAAGCTCCGGCTCCAAAGACAGCCTGGAGCCACCAGTGGCACAGCAGCACAATGCGGGAGCCTCAGATCAGAGCACGTCTCCCTGCAGCACAATGGGCAGCCCTGGCCCCAGGGCCTCAGTGCGCCAGTCTGACCGGCTTGGGTTACCCCTCAGTGGGCCCGGGGCTCTGCCACAGACATGTCACTCACCTCCAGCGAGTGCGCCCAGACCAAACCTGTAAGCAGACTCTGCAGCCTGGAGCAAGACGGACCGATGTGGATCCCCATGAGTTTGCTGTGGAGGGAGAAAATAAACTGATGTGGAGAAAGACGGGGGATCAGAACACCAGGAAATAATCAACTTCTATTAAACTGTAGTGAACCAGATACATTGTGGAAAGAAAGACGTTATGGACCACTCAACAGAGGAGGATAGCTATGGAATGTAGACATCTCGTCGTGGTAAAAGTCTTATTCATAAGCCAGTATTGTATGTCACCGACATAGACACTCTGGCTACGGATACAGTAAATGACTGTGTAGGAGAACTCTCCAGGGCTATCCATTGATTACGATGGAGCTAGGTAGAGGCTGGAAGCTAAGGGTTTTCCTATTTTTTTTAATAACTAGGATTTTGCATTATCTGTTTCATCTCTGCTTTTGTTCTTGATCTTGAAAGTGGAGCCCCTTTGTTTTCTCTGTGGTGCCGTGTAACAGATTAGTCCCACAAGCCTTTCCCATGTAGAGATAAGCATCCACATGAATGATTACACTGGCTGAGTAACAGTTGGAGTGTGTCTGCCCTCCTTGGGGCAGTGAGCAACATCTCCCAGACCAGGCCCTTCATCCTACCCAGCTGCTTTCACTGAAGGCAGCATGCTAATGAGATCGAGGCCTTGATCAAAGAGTTTAAGCAATTACCTTACTTCCACAAAGGGCGGACCTGAGAACGCACAACATGTTCGCGTCTTTCCCTTTTCCCAAATTCACATTCCAGACCTCAGAGCAGAAGTCCCGGACCATGAGTGGACCAAGGCCTGACAACAGTCTGATTTCCAGAGCTGTGTCATCTGGAAAGATAGGAACTATTTCCTCCTCCTCCCTCCCAGAGCCACCTCTCTCCAGCACACTCATCATCCTCCTAGCCTCCTACTCTAAACAGACTCAGCCAGAGGCTTCACACACTAGCAGACTCCTGAAAAGCCAACCTGATAAAAGCATCCTATTAGATTCTCAGATGTATGATTGCGTCTGATGTATATGTCTACACTGAATAAAATGGGACAGGCTTTTAGAAAAAGGGAACATTGCAACAATCCATTCCTCTTTTGTACCTATAATTGGGGGGGGACTTTTATCCTAGGTGGTGTAATGCACATTCACAAAGAAAGAGAAAACATTGGCACTCTGCTAATTCCATCATTAAACACTCCCTTTCGGTGGTCTCTAATGAGAAAGCATAGTGGGGGAAACAAGGGATGCAGCAGATAACAGGCAGCAGGTAAGCTCCATGTGGACAGTCATTCAGGCAAGGTACCTGTCTTTGGATCTCAGCCAGGTGATATGGGAGTGCGCCTTCCTCCAACGGTGCTATCCTCTCAATGTCTGCCAAGTTGAGCTTTCTTCAGAACAGCAGGGGAGAATCACAATGTTACGCCAGGAAAACCAAACACAGCATCCCTCACACGGAGTTGATGCATGATTTTCCACAGACATTTTATGGCCATATAACTTGAGGTTATTGCTGCTTTAATATGAGTTTGTATACACAACAGACAAACAAAGCTGGATATATGCCCAAAACTCAAGCAGTAAATGAAGCTCTCTTAATGCCAGTGAGACACATATATTCCCCACTGGCATCATAAAGTCTGTATCCATGCTTAGATTTATTTCGTACATCAACCAGTAGAGCCACTACTGCTAAACTGAATGGGCAATAACTTAGAATTTACATCCAATAAATATAGCTGTAACTTTTTTATTCCATTCACAGATTAATCAGAAAAAGCTATTTTCAATAAATGTGTTAGATATATTGAATTAATGGGGAGGACAGTAATTCAATATTTGGCAGTGCAAATACCATGTTGTATGCGTGTGAGTAAAAAGCACAAAGCAGCGGTGATGTGTCACTGAGACTGGAGAGAGTTTGAACCTTACCCAGAATGAGCGTAAAGGCCAGAGAGCTGGTACAGGATGTCAATTTCCATTGGATTGATCTGACCAAACTTGTTGGCAGCACTAACAAACTCCTCTGTGGTAGAATACGGAGCAGAGGAAGGCATGTTATGTAAGAAAACCAGGCAGGGGGTCACTTATTAAGACTAGGGATTTAGAGATACAGTGGGTGGGTAGACCTGCTGCAAGGATAACCAACCACATCAGCTGTACAGTCTAAAGGTGAAAGGGTAAAGGGTAAATTCCTATAACACAGGTAACTATCACCATCAGAACAGGTCAACTATTAATTCCACAGATCTAAGGGAACAGACTAAACTAATAAAACAGAATATTACAGTGTACATTTACCTTATTTACTTAGAGCTAGGGTAAAATGTTCTTGTGTTTCCTGACACCATTCTGTCAAGAGAGGTGAAACTCCCATGATGGTACTGAACAGCCTCAGTTCATGTATGAAATCATAATCCCTCACTTTCAGCAGGACTAGGCTACCTTTGGTGACGAGGGTATCCTTGTATGTGCCAGCTAGTGTGCTGTAGATCTTGCGGATCAGCTCCATGTTGTTAAGGAGGGCGTTGAAGGCATTGAAGTAGGAGAAGCTCACCATGTGGGAGGTGCTGCCTCCAGCGACCTAGAGGAGAGAGGAACAGACACTGTGAGGTCTCCTCATACAATAATCTTATGTTGAAATTGGGAGACCATAGCTGTCTCTAACTCACTGAGACCAGGTTCTCCTCCACAAAGGGGGTGAGCATGTGGTGGCGGATGGTGGCCATGATGTCGCTGAAGTCCATGGCAGAGATGGTACCACTCTTATTCTTATCCTTCTGGGCAAAGGCCTGGCGGGCATGCTCCAACTGCAGCTCCTACAATGAAAGGAAAGGGTCAAAGTTTTAACAAAAGATCGAAAGAGCAGGCTCCTGTGACATAGACGCGTCAAATTACCTGGGATGAAATGGAACATTGGGGAAGAAAACATGATGTTGGATGATGTCGGACGCTGCTTGCCACATGTGGAAGCATCAGATGAGACAGTGTTAGACCCTGGCTCTTGTAATCACAGCTGTCTTTCAGGAGTCTGATGAAAACCATGTCCCTCTGAAGTCTGATCGCAGATCTGTGCAGGAGAGCAGGCAGGTGTGTCCGGAGGAGCACGGGGATGATTCAATAGGACAGCCATGCAATCAGAGGGGAATCAGGGGGGCCACTGACCCAGGGTCAGCACTGATGTCAAAGCTGATCACATACAACCAGCGGATCGCTCTCATCTACATAACTCATCGGGCCATAGCAGAGGACAGTCCATCATGACAATGGTAACATTTTATACTGTATACTTTTATTCCACATCTTGTAAGAGTTGGGGAATACTTTGATACCCAAATCCAGGTAATGTACTAGGCTGCTGCACTATTGATGGCTATTGCAGCACATGAGACGTACGCTACAAATAGTGATGTTTTTTTATTCCGGTTAGACAATTCTGAGAATAATATAACCTCCACAAGGTGGCAGGACATATTCTGCACACAAAAAAATCACTAAACTTTCAGCAGTTTTGTTTATGACTGTTAGATTTAGCTGAATCACATTCAAGAATCTATTAGCTGGAAACAATGTTGCAAAACATCAGCAGCGAAATAACAGCTAAAGCAAATGTTGGTTTGAATGAAAAGGGTCACACACAAGAATTCTTGACAGGCTGGTGGGAACCCTTAGTCAACCATGATCCACCGCAAACTGCTATGAGGGTTTACACACAGTAGAGTAGCGGAACCCCAGCCAAGTCCCAGACCACCCAGCTGCATATGAACCCACAAACCCCATCATTCCAAACAAGCTACGTCCACAGCCATACTAATGGTTTATGGCTCATATAAAATTCATACATACATGGCCCTCCCTGTTTCGGTGATTACATATATGTGTTACAGCTTTAATACATTATATAATTGTGTATTTGTTATGCTATTAAAATCTGCCCTTGTCTATCTAAACCAGAGATGTTCAATTCCAGTCCTGGAGGGCTCGAAACATTTCTGTTTTTTGTTTCTACCAGGTAGTTAATTGCACTCACCTAGTGTCCCAGGTCTGAATTAGTCCCTTATTAGAAGGAGAGGATTAAAACCAGAAGTGTTTCGGCCCTCCAGGACCGACATTGAACAGCCCTGATCTAAACCATGATAGAAAAATAACTTCCTGCATGAAAGTTATTTAAAAAACATGTACAGTGCATTTGGAAAGTATTCAGACCCTTTGACTGTTTCCACATTTTGTTACATTACAGTCTTATTCTAAAATGGATTAAATCGTTTTTTCCCCTCATCAATCTACACACAATACCCATAACGTCAAAGAAAAAACACGTTTTTAGAAATTTTAGCAAATGTATTACAAAACAACCCCGGACATATCACATTTACATAAGTATTCAGACCCTTTACTCAGTACTTTGTTGAAGCACCTTTGGCAGCGATTACAGCCTTGAGTCTTTTTGGGTATGATGCTACAAGCTTGGCACACATGTAATTGGGGAGTTTCTCAAGGACATTCAGAGACTTGTCCCGAAGCCACTCCTGCATTGTCTTGGCTGTGTGCTTAGGGTCGTTGTCCTGTTGGAAGGTGAACCTTCGCCCCAGTCTGAGGTCCTGAGCGCTCTGGAGCAGGTTTTCATCAAGGATCTCTCTGTACTTTGCTCCGTTCTTCCTTCCCTCGATCCTGACTAGTCTCCCAGTCCCTGCCACTGAAAAACATCCCCACAGCATGATGCTGCCACCACCATGCTTCACCGTAGGGATGGTGCCAGGTTTCCTCCAGACGTGACACTTGGCATTCAGGCCAAAGAGTTCAATCTTTGTTTCATCAGACCAGAGAATCTTGTTTCTCATGGTCTGACAGTTCTTTTGTTGCCTTATGGCAAACTCCAAGCGGGCTGTCATGTGTCTTTTACTGAGGAGTGGCTTCCGAATGGCCAATCTACCATAAAGGCCTGATTGGTGGAGTGCTGCAGCGATGGTTGTCCTTCTGGAAGGTTCTCCCATCTCCACAGAGGAACTCTGGAGCTCTGTCAGAGTGACCAATGGGTTCTTGGTCACCTCCCTGACCAAGGCCCTTCTCCCCCAATTGCTCAGTTTGGCCGGGCGGCCAGCTCTAGGAAGAGTCTTGGTGGTTCCAAACTTCTTCCATTTAAGAATGATGGAGGACACTGTGTTCTTGGGGACCTTCAATGCTGCAGAAATGTTTTGGTACCCTTCCCCAGATCTGTGCCTCGACACAATCTTGTCTCGGAGCTCTACGGACAATTCCTTCGACCTCATGGCTTGGTTTTTGCTCTGACATGCACTGTCAACTGTGGGACCTTATCCAGACAGGTGTGTGCCTTTCCAAATCATGTCCAATCAATTGAATTTACCACAGGTGGACTCCAATCAGGTTGTAGAAACATCTCAAGGATGATCAATGGAACCAGGATGCACCTGAGCTCAATTTCGAGTCTCATAGCAAATACTTACGTAAATAAGGTATTTCTGTTTTTAATTTTAAATACATGTGCAAAGATTTCTAAAAACCTGTTTTCACTTTGTCATTATGGGGTATTGTGTGTAGATTGATGAGGGGAAAAAATAATTTGATCCATTTTTAAATAAGGCTGTAACATAACAAAATGTGGAAAAAGGGAAGGGGTCTGAATACTTTCCAAATGCACTGTATTTGTATGGTTCATAAGGTGTCTAGTAATGTCTACTGTATACTGTACCTGCAGAAACTGGGTGAACTCCAGGTAGCTGAGGTTCTTCTTTCTGTCATTGCCAAAGTGTAGCCTGATGAACTCGCAGTACCAGTTAAAAGGGATGTGGTGGTGCACTGTGGTCTGGCTGAAGATGTCCTGCACATTAGCTGCCAAATGAGAGATTGATGAGTAACATCAAGAGATAGAAAAAACTAAACAACCATACAATATACAGTGGGGTTTGAAATTATTGACACCCTTGATAAAGATATGCAAAAATGACTGTATCATATAAATTAAAAGTGAGATACAGTTTATAGTATGGCAACAAAAAATTTGAAATTATATAATTTTATACTAATACAATTGTTCAGAGAAATAGATTTTGTTTAACAAGTAATCTTTTTTTTCTCAAAAAGGTATGGGTCAAAAGTATTGACACCCCTGTTTTCAATAACTTTCAATACCTTTTCTAAAATATTTTATGAGTTGGAGAACACATTGGGAGGGATCGATTCCTCCATACAGAATCCTTCCAGATCATTGATATCCTTCGTCTGCACTTATGGACTGCCCTCTTTAATTCCAACCACAGATTTTCAATGGGGTTCAAGTCCGGAGACTGAGATGGCCATTGCAAAATGTTGATTTTGTGGTCAATTAACCATTTCTTTGTGGATTTTGATGTGTGCTTGGGGTTATTGCCTTGCTGGAAGATCCACTTGCGGCAAAAACATTTTTTTATTTCTCTGAGCAATTGTATTAGTATAAAATAATGTAATTTCCCAATTTTCTTGAGCATACAATAAATCTCAGTATTTGAATTATTTATTTTATGCAATAATTTTTGCTTATCTTTATTAAGGGTGCCAATAATTTCGGACCCCACTGTATGTCCTTATCTCATTTCTGGGAACCTGATATGCACAGAAAAGAAATATGGCCTTGCTGACAATCCCAGTGCTTTCATATTGTGTGAGTTCTAAGCAGATCTAGGTCACTCTGTGTCTGAGCACTGCTTTCATGGGGGCCATGCTGCACAAAGAGCATTGCAACAACTCTTTTGTCCCTGTTTTTGTGTCACGCTGGATTCATCTCTCCCCGTCACATGGGACTTGTTATGATGTGGTATTACCCACAGCTCGCACAGAGCTGAGACAATTCTTCTCTTAGAAGAGACCTCTAGAATAGAAGCAGCTGACTGACAGACGCTATACTACTCTGCAGTCTCCAGAAGCCCAGTATAGAGAAACACACTAGTGGACAAACTGAACACACATTGAGCACTGGGAGTAAAATGAGAGACCTACATTCATTTTCTACACTGAAAACAGCTATAGAGAACCAATTTTTCCACAAGGTACTTAGTTATAAATAAGATATAGTTATCTTATGATATCCACTTCTTGCATAGAAATGGATCTTGCACAATGGGAAAGTGTCTGGTCATTGCCCCTAGGTAAAAGCTCTACTGATGCTGTGCCCATTAGCTATGATATGATTATGATATGAAACAGACAGGACTGGGATCCAAAAGGACGAACATCCCCACACACCAGGTCACTGGGCATCTCCATGTACATACCAAATGAGATGTCCCCTGTGCCAGTCTTGTCAAACAACTGAAAGGCAACTATGAAAAGGGCATCCGGAACACACAGAATCGCTTCAAAGGCCAGAAACTCCTGGAAAGAGATCAGTCTGTTTGGACAAGAAAGAAAGAGTACTATCTGAAAAAAGGACATATCCCTACAAAGCCCAAATAATATTATGGAAATAATATGGCCGCTTATCTTATCAGGTGGATATTCAATCAAACAAGCATGGGTGTTAAACAACTGATAAAGATGGCTATTCAGGCAATGTGAACAACCTTGTGATCAATCATTAACCTAACTTCTTCTTGCTACGGATTTCTCTTTACTACTCCTTATCTACGCCAATACATGTAACATTTTGAACCACATTGTGTGTATCAACATGGGTTACATTGGAATTGTGTAGATAGTGGAACTGTCATCAAAACGTGTTAGTGTGTTATGATCCTTTTTTTCTTACAAAAATCTAAATTCCATTTTCGCTGTATGATGTCTTGAAGGACCTCTTGTTTAACTCCTTCTATAGCAAGGTTACTATAAGCAAAGATCATCCACCTCACCTGTAGTGGGAGCAGACTTACCCATCCTTGCTGGTGTCGGCTACTCCAGCGATCAGCTGCACAGTCTTACGGTTGTGGTCGGGCTGGTTGTGCAGACCCAGGAAGTTCTGCACAAAGTCCCTGGGGGACATGTAACGATCCCCATCCTCAACCACACTGGCATGCTGAAGGGGAGACAAAAGACCCAGGTTAGTGTTAAATATAAATGCTCAGAAACTCAATATAGAAACATACTCATGCAAAACTCTTTGGGGAGTCCCTTTCCCAAAACAGCCTGTCTTTGTATTGAATCACTGTTCCCCCAACAGCTATCTGACAACACTTGTTTTTTTAACTTATGAAAATAAATGATTTGTTCAGACAACCTGATGCAGTGTCTGTCAACGCAATTGATTTTGTCTCCGTGTGATTTATATTAATCCCATCATGTGCTTTTCAGACATAGTTCAAAACCATCTCGTTTTTGCAATTCATCGTATTCTAGTAATTTATTTCAGTTGTTGCAGTGACTAAACAGATAGAGAACTTCAGAGACTTGCTTTCAAAACAATTCAATACACTTTCAAGCTTTATAATACCTTCTACAGAAAAATCTGGGAGTTTTGTGGTTTAACCCACAATAACCCAGCACAAGCTGTAGTGTAGTGTAGGAAGCCATCAAGGCAACAAAGCTTCACAAACCACTATCATGTTAATTGTCAAAATCATGTATGCAGATAAGTGCAGTGCAGTATACTATATTTAATATACAATATGGGATGTTTAAGTACAATGTAATAGATAAGTACTAGAGCAGTGTATAATGATATGTGACATTAGGGCTTTAGCTGTGGCAATGCAAGGGACTGCCACACATTTCTAAATGAATCCATGTGCACTGCTTAGAAAGAAAAATGGAACAGCATTGTTTTTTCTGCTATGCTGCAAAACGTGCAACCCATGCCCTTGTGTTGCTAAAACTGACCTCTCATCTAGGCTTAAAAAACAAAAGGTCAGTTTCAGAGTCAGGGTTGGGTTACAAGCTGGATCACTGCATGAACTAGGAGCATAAAGGCCAGGCTCTGGGTGTACAGCCAAGGAGAGAGTGAGAGATAGACCGAGAGAGAGACCTTCACAAAGAATGCATTTCAGACCACATCTCACTGCACACTCTTTAGTTAATATTTTAAGTGAACGTATTAATTCCAACCAATTTATTAACCCATTTCTTCACTACATATATTGGCATCAACTCAACTTCACAGTAAGCCTCAAGTGCTTCTTGATAAGATCAGGCAATTTGGACAAAATGGCCCTTTCATCCATTAATTAACTATCTATTTCACAGTGATATGTTTATGACTAATTATTGCACGTGTGTATTAGAACAGCTATGCCTAATATAAATTGGTATGCTTTCAAGATCAATCAGTGCAGTGTTGTATGAAGAAAGAAGAAGATCCTAAAATAGTACTAGGTCAAATAATAAGTCCCTCCCTAACGCTGTCTGTTGCTGGAGGCATATTTTCCTCCAATCAATGGCCTTACACCCTTCTTCTTGGTACTATGTGGGACTTTGTAAAGCACAAGAATGCATAGTCCAAATTATTAGCAAAAACATCTGAATCTTCCAGACATCTGAAAATCCAAGCAAATGTCACAGCCTAAAAGAAGTCAGGGAAGGAGAAATTCCTCAGTGAACGGGAGCCAGAATTAGTCCAAGCATTGTGTGACCTTTCCTTGTAGTATTGGACAGTAGACGCAGCACGCTCAGTCTCTCTCTCTCTCTCTGTGTGACTGTGTGTGTGTGTGTGTGTGTGTGTGTGAGAGAGAGACTTAAATTATGGTCTCATAGTAGGCCTGCTGCCAATAATATCATATTTAACTTTGTTTAACTGTAGCTTTGCCATACAATCAAGGTTATAACCTTATATCATTGAAGACAACCAATGTAAAGTTACATGCTCTTTTCAAATTAAAATTAAATCAACTTTTACATGCGCCGAATACAACTGGTGTAGACTTTACCGTGAAATGCTTGCTTCCCAAAGATGCAGAGTTTAAAAAATATGTATATAATAATTCAAATAAAAAAGGTAACAAAAGAGGAATAAAATCAAATACACAAGAATGGAACTATATACAGGGAGTACCAGTACCAGATCAATGTGCAGAGGTACGAGGTATTTGAGGTAGATATGTACATGAAGTCAGGGTAAAGTGACTAGGCAACAGGATAGATAATAATAAGAGTTGAACTGCTGCATTCAGACTCAAAGAATATAAAGAATGATGTTTTTAGTGCCATAGCAATATTGGGTTAAAGATCCCCTTGTGACTGACAGTCTTACCTTCAGAAATATAGTCCTTAGTTCATTGGAATCGCCTCTTGCGGTTGTTTCTACCTAAAACATACAGTTGGAGTCATCAAAGCCAAACCCTGAGGAATCTGGTAATGCAATGAGAGTATGACAATGACATAGGACGCAACGACACCGCATTGTCTACAATATAATAAAATCATTACTGCATTGAATAATCGGTTGCTTGTCTCTGAAGTTTCGATGTTTGAAAAAGCAAAAACACAGGACTCGTAGTCTACAGTTGAATTTCAGCCCTGCCAGCAGCAACAGTCGCCTTTGCCATGATCATTATTGAACCGTCTCCTCGACCTTCACAGCAATAAACTTGCTATACAATTAAAGTAGCGGAATAACTTCCATTAGATCAATAAACGACACACTGTAACAAGGTAAACATTACTAAATTCTCTCTCCAAGGCCGACGTGACCACGAAAAGATGCTGAAAGAGGACCATTCTGTTCGCTTAAAAAAAGTAAATAATATATGCTTCCGCATCAATACGCTTAAGTCCTTATCCAATAGAAATAAACAACTTAAATACAGGTAATATCAATTTCTGATAAGAAATATTGACAGTCACCTTGACCGCCATGCTGGGTGTGACGTCACGTTGACTAGCAGCGCAGGCGCTTGGCTACTGGAGGCTTTGATTCGGAGATAACAGCATGACAATATTGAAGAAGACCTAAATAACAATGTATTTTAGGCAACTGTATCCCGGTGTGTCCCCTGTTGACGAGATACTGTGCAATGGGAGTATGCCAGCTGTCAGCAGAGTCTGGCATGATTCCTGCGGTCATATAAGGACATGATGCACTACTGTGTGGGCTATCTGAACCTGCAGATACAGTATTTTATAGCATGCATGCTCAACTTAAACAAATCATCAGATGACTAGGCTACACTAGCTGTGCACAAAGTGTAAAGTGATCACTGTGTGAAAACCTCTTTACAAATTATGCTGTCCAAAATTATTACACCTTTTCTATCATCTTAATGAAATGTGAGCTCCAGTGAGGTGCACAAGGGTCAAATGTTGCATTACTATTCATGTCCATCCAGTATCCAGGGACTATTATAGGGGATGAATTAAAAAACATTTTAAAGATTTTGTGCACTTGGAATATTAAATGTCATGAATAAATAAATTGAGAAGGCAACTGTCTGGCTTGTTTTCTCTTTGGTTTCAATAATTGATTTCTCATAAAACCATCCAATGCTTTTTTTTCTTGCATTAGAACATACTTTATTATCTGCTTTGTGCAGAAGCTTTGTATGATAATGTTCTGTTACCACAGTGATACAAAATGTATAAAGGTTAAAAGAGAAACACAGTCAAACCACAAATGTAAATAGGCTACAACAAATCACATCAAAGTTTATTGGTTGCGTACACAGTTTAGCAGATGTTATAGTCGGTGCAGTGAAATGCTTGTATTACTAGTTCCTAACAGTGCAGTAAAATGTCAAACAAGTACACAAGTAATAAATATCAAAAAACTAGAAACAAGAAATCAAGAATGTCAGAACGAATCCAATTAACAACCCAAATAGCACTGTGTCAGTAATCCAAATGCAATTGTTGTGTATATACACCAAAAATAGTAAGAAGGATATTTACAGCAGTAGATATATTACAGTGAGCTATGTAAAGAATCCAGTATATAAACAGTGTAACAAAATGCAATGTACAGTAGTATATATATTAGAATGAGCTTTGTGAAGAATACAGTATATGAATACATAGTGTGAAAAACAGTATAAAAGAAACGGGAAGTGTCCATTGTTTAATGTCTCTGTAGATGGGACAGCAGCAGTGGCTGTGTGCGTGAGTTTGTGAGTATGGGTGTATGCGTGTGTGTGTGAGTGTATATGTGAGTATAGGAGTCTGATTGTGTGTATGTGTGTGTGTGTGTGTGTGTGTGTGTGTGTGTGTGTGTGTGTGTGTTTGCGAGTCTATCTTTGTCTCTTACTATAGGAGATGGTGTGATGGTTGTTCAACAATCAGATGGCCTGGAGATAGAAGCAGTTTTTCAGTCTTTCAGTCTTTCATCAACGGACACAAACAAGTTACACATTACACATTGCACAAATTCTAGACAAGAGTTCAGAAAAGGCAATTCTGGTTCTACCAGAAATATTTCATAAAGGTTAGAGATCAAGCTGCATGTATTGCCTCCATACTGACACCCTAACACATAGCAAGACAGTAAAAGATGTTGTTGCAGGAAAGGGATAATCTAGTGCTGTCAGAGTAGTAGGTAGGGGTAAAATTATAGTGGCTTAAACATGACCGTGTGGGTCAGTCATTGGTGCTTCTGGAGGACAGAATTGCCATGGCAGGGATGATAGCACAGCATTACCACAGTTCAGCCATGCACTCTCCCCCATAGAGGCCATTTATTTTATTGAGCTATCACTGTACTCTAATCCACCTTTTGAAAGACAATTTTCAAGGTTCAAATGCTTCATTTAAGTCTGGGGTGGACTGTCATAATGGGACATTTAAAGGGTCAATTTCATTTACCACATTTACATTGTAGTCATTTAGCAGACGCTCTGATTTACAATTAGTGAGTGCATACATTTTCATACTGGGAATTGAACCCACAACCCTGGCGTTGCAAACGCCATGCTCTACCAACTGAGCTACACGGGCCTACCATAAAAGAGTGTGCTTCCCACTTGGAGTTCTAAGGCTATTTCGTGACAGTACACTTTATGTTTTTTTCTCTTTATGGGAGTACTATAAAAGGTCAATCACCCGAGGAATTTTGAAATGTTATTTAAACTTTTAGTGTGTGCGAGGAGGTTGGTCTTTTGGAAATCAAATAAATAAGAATAGTTAATAGTTAGTGTTAAATTGTGGGGGGAAATGAAGTTTTATATTTTAAAAGGATTCACATTTTTAGGCTACCTGTAGCCTATGTAAAATAATAATAAGCCATTTAGCAGACGCTTTTATCCAAAGCGACTTACAGTCATGCGTACATACATTATTTTTTTTGTGTATGGGTAGTCCCGGGGATCGAACCCACTACCTTGGCGTTACAAGCGCCGTGCTCTACCAGCTGAGCTACAGAGGACCACAATAAAATAAAATAATAATAATAACAGAATAGAATAGAATATCATAGAATATAATAGCACACCAGCACAGGCACAGCAATAAATCCTCTCGTCAGTAAAATAATAACGGGATACACTTGTACGGAGAAGTGTTTTATTTTTTTTCCATTGATTGGTGATGCGCAATCGTTTGTGGTTAAACTGTAGCATACGCTGGAAGGGTGGTAAAAAAATCGATGGGAGAGCGCTATGATAAAAGAAAGGGATTTCTTCCGCATACAGCAGATGCGGCGGAAACACGTGCGCAAACAGGAAGTTCTCGGCGCGTATTTTCCGCGGGCCTTTGACGAAAACAGAGATGCAGCAGTGTACAGAAATGGCGGGTAAGTAATAGCTACGTAAATAACGGTATATAAATGATTTAAATGGACAAAACCCGTCTTATGGTTTGTATTACAACTTGTATGATAGCTGTGCTTACCTCTTTGAGTTTTCGAGGGCGTGGAATGTTGCTGTCACAGGCAATCCAGTTTGCAAACAAGCTAGCTAGCTAGGTAGCTAACTGTTAGCCATAGCCAGAGGCTCTGGCCCTAGCTAGCCAGCTTGCTGAGTCCGTGTTGATGGTGTGGCTATGAACAAGCTAGCCAGATCCTCAATGTAGAACTGCATCACAGATGGAAGAATGAGCCAGTATCTTTGACTGCATGTTAGCAATAGCTTGTAACTATGGTGTGCAAATGAAACTAGCTATCGACTATGTGTTGTGCTATGCTTCACCATGGTGTGTTTAGTGTTGCTTCAGTAGTTCAGTGTTCAATGCATGTGGATTAGCTAGCTAACTATGCTGCGCCAGTGGCTGACAAGCAAGCAAGCTAGCTAGCTATCTATCTTTGTAAACAAGAATAGGCCTGCTAACTATTGTCTTGCTTTACTGCTAGCTAGCAAACTAACCACCTGGTCTTCAAATCAGAATGGAGAATGATGCCACTGTAGTAGCTAGAAATTATGTTTGTTTTGACCCACAGGGATGAACCCAATGGAGAAGAAATTGGCAGAATATAAGTGTGACACCAACGAAGCAATCAGCTTAAAACTAGGTTTGTTTCATTCATCAACTTATTTAGCTTTGTGTAATCTCTTACTTTTGTTGAGATAAAGTAGCTACTTACACTGAAATGTGTAGTTTGGTAGATGGCGCTTTGAGTGTTTCATATTCATAATGCAATATTTTATATGTTGACTGTCTATTGACAACACCCTCTAACTCAAAGAATTAACAACAACTATTTCTCTCAGTCCGTTTCGCAGAGGATGTGGATGATGAAAGCACAACATTCCATCCAGAGTACAGCCACCAGCTTTATGGTGATGAGTGAGTATCAAACCTGATTCTGCCAATAAGGTCTTTGTGAATCTCATTACACATTACAGTATCTCCATGTGAAGTCTACATCTGTGTGCTGGTTGCATGACCGTAAACAGTTGATAACAGGATTCTGTGAATGCTAACTCATTTATTTATTCACTTTAAATGTATTTTCCCCCTTCAGTGAGGTGGCTTTTGGATACAAAGGCCTTCAGATTCAGCTGTACTACAGTGCTGGGAACCTGAGCACCCTCTTCAAAGTGAAATATTCAGCCAGAGTCACAGAAAAGTTTGACTGTGTGGAGGTAAGAGTTGTTTGAAATTATGCCTTTTGTCACTTATGCGAAGCACAGTAACACTGACTCTGTTACCTAAAAAAATAGATGTCCTGCCAAACTATAGCCATTCAGAGATGGGCCCCATCTCCCCACGTTGTGACTGAGGTTTTCTCGACCACATGACTTGACCAGGGAAAACTTGGTGATGATGGACTACAGTTTTTCCTGTCAGGTGACTAACCACCCTCAGTATCCTTCTAGTGGCTTTTCTTCTGGAACTTGTCCAGTTTCCCAGCCTGCTTTAGTTGGAGGTGAGCCTTTTTTGTGGGTTGCTTTGTGCATGTTTCTGTGGGCCTTCTGGAGTGATCAGAACCTCTGAGTGGTGGTATTATGCAGCAGCTATGTAAGAGACCTCATGTTTTGTCAGACCACTCCCAGTCTATCATAGGCCACATGGGCCATTGGTACTCTAATCCTATCCCTCCCTCCCTAAAGGGAAGGATCTGGGGGTGTTGGCTTAGCCATTGATTTGAGTGGCTCTGTGATAATCTGCAGGAAATGGAATATGTCCTGCTGGGGTATGTTTCCCAAACGTGTGTTTTATCAGGAGGGAGATCACTGAAGAACGGTCCCTAGAATGAACAAACTACAGTTCTGAACTTCTGCCAAAGTTTTCCCGGTCATCAGCTATTCTGTATGGTGCTTTCAATTGAAAGCGATCCAAATGAAGTAATGGCCAGTAACCCTTCACTGGCTTTACACATAGCATTGACGTAATTGCTCCAGTAACATTGTATTAACATGTTGTTACATTGTAATTTGTCATTGTATGGAGTTCAATGATTTTCATTATTCCACAATATCAAGAAGACAATGTTGTTAACGTGTTACCAGAATATAATTACAGCAGTTCTACATTTCTGGGTGTAACGTTAGTACGATAGACTGAATGTTAAGTGTTCCACTAAAATTGTCAGAATGGGAATAAATTGCTTAATTGAGTGTGAAGTGCGTTGACAGTAGTAACATTTTTTTAATTTTTTTAGCAAAGGCAGCGGCAATATCCTATTTTTAGAGACGGAGCAGTTATCAGTGCAAAATGTTTTTCTTATGGATAATAGTTTTCTTAGTTCAGTATTTCCAAAACTGTCTATACTGTTCCAAATAACAAACAGTACTCGGATGTAAAAGCAAGGCAAAATCATTTCTGATGATGACGGCCAGGCCAGCGTTGACCCACGAGTGTCCACCTCGTTAAGGGTTTAGTGCAGCTGGTGTGAGGTAGAGAGTTAGGGAGCAGCAGAGTTCAGGCTGCATCTGAAGTGTTTGTCTGTGAGTGTGTGCTCACTGTGGCTGGGTGTAGTGCAGCTGGTGAGAGTTGGAGAGGATGAGGACAGGAGCTGTGGGACAGAGTTCAACATGCAGCTGCTACTCAAATGGAAGACTTGTCAGAGATCACCTTAACCCTAAACCAGCCAAATGCTATAATGATGGACTCCACACAGTCGAACATCATTTTTGTTCTCAGTCATTGTTTCATACCGGGCATCACTAGTGAAAATCTGGGGGGGGGAAATCAGTTGGTGTCTATATTAGCCTAGATGTAAAATGTATAGATAACACCTACAAATGTCTGGTTAGGATTTTGATTGAGGCTGAAACCATAGCCACTGGCAATCTTTTGAATAAAAAAATAAAAACATTTCCAACTAAAGAGAATGTTAGATCTACAACTTTGCTCAAGCTCCTCTCTAATTAAGCAGAAAGTGATAACAGAACTTTATTTTAAAGTTAGACAGTTAGCAAAATAGCACACTTGGGCTAAATAGATAGTGCCCTTCTGGGCCCTGAGAGTGATCTAATTTAATGTATTTGCAGTTTAGCGACACGTATAAAGATTGTGAAAGATAATGTGATCTGATTTTAGTGTTCTTTATCAGCCTTTTTTACCTCCAAAACATTTAGACTACTCTAAATAAGATGTGTACACATGATCAATTATATCCCGAAGATAAAAGGCATTCAGATTAAACAAAATGTTCTAAAGATGCATTTTTACATCAAATCTATACCGAACTAGGATTGTGCAATTTTAATGTCTAGTATATAGGAGAGTGCCTTGGACAATATGACTTGTTTGTCCATGGCCTTTTATTTCAGCTCCTTATTCCTCAAATGCAGTTGAACAATTACAATGGTGAAGTGGCATTCAGCTGCAGGTGCATTACTTCCAGTTGGATATTAGCTGATGTCTGAAAGGAGAGGAATTAGCAGTGTGTTCTATTAGCCTTTTGTAGTGCATTTTGTTCAGGCCTTCTTCATTTCCCTGTTTTCAATGGCGAGCAACAAGGGTCTCTGTACAGAACTAATTCCCATCACGCATGTAAATGGTGTGAAAGGGCTGCTTAGCAAGTTAATACAAAGTGTTCTCATGTCAATCCTTGTGGAAATGGATACAATGCAAACATCACAGCTGAACCAACCACACATTCTAGTGAGTAAAAAGTCTGGGGGGGGGGGGGCCTTTGTCCGCCTCGCTCTTTGAAACGTGGGGGCAAATTCATTTGATTGAGTTCACTTGCCAGGATTAGAGGAAAGGCCTCTATTATGGATGCCCAGGGTTTGTTAAGTTGAGATCAATTCATTACATTTTATTGCCCAGTGAGAAGCAGAAATACGTTATTGTGGGGACTTCATAAAATATTCATGGTTTAACATAAGTAGTAAATTTATTCAATTAAGTGCTCTATCACCAAGGGGTTGGGGGTGGGTGCTTGTCTCCACTCAGCTGACAGTCTTAATTGCCTAATGGTTCTCCTTTTTGTGGCACAAAAATATGTATTCTTTCACTAATTCCTCGTGTTCTCTGTCAATCAGGGCTGGAGCATAGCCTAATTACAGAACAATAGGATCTTTTTTTTTTTTTTTTGGTCTTAGTGATTACATATGGAAAATAGAAAAATTTCCACAGTTTTCCATATTACTGTATTGTCTATAGTATAGTTGGTAAAACATTTTTTTAAATAAAGACCGTGGCCATTTTTTATCGATATTATGAAACCATATCAAAGAACAAACACATTGTACTCAGGGGAAACGACTGTTAAAGACCTAGGCTACATTTTTAAGAAATAGGGTTATTTCAAATGTATGTTGGAAGGTGATACGTTTTTACTGGGGAGGGCATTTGCAATCTTATCTTGCTGGTAATCAAACGTAACAGAAATGGAACAATGCATATAAATACAAGGCTACTTTTCCATATACAAGATGCTGTCAGTTTGTTTCATGTTCTAGTAAACCCTCTTCTTTCCTACCTACAGCCTGATGATGTTGAAGGGAAGATCCGGGAGATCATCCCCGCTGGGTTCAGCTGCAACACGGACGACTTCATCTCATTGTTGGAGAAGGAGACCAACTTCAAACCCTTCGGCACCCTGCTTCACACATACCATGTCCACAATGTGGAGGAGGGAGAAGACTTTACCTACCAGATTTACAAGGTTCACATGCTTGTCCTTGCTCCTACAGTATACAAAAACATTAGATTGTAATATAGGCCTACAAATATTAGTGCTTTCCATGCCTACTGTATGATTTGCAGATTATTTCAGTATAAGAGAGAGTGCTCTGCTTATTTATCATGACTTTGATTGTCCTCAGACCTTCTCCATGTGTTGTGTTCCCTAGGTGGACGTGTCGTGCCCGGGATTCCGAGACTACCACGGGCGCCTGCAGACCTTCCTCATGTGGTTCATTGAGACAGCCAGCTTCATCGACGTGGACGACGATCGTTGGGACTTCTTTCTCGTGTGAGTGTCTGACCTCCTTAGCCAACGTCGCTCTCCCCGAACCCTTCATTGTCTCATTGAGAAACAATGGGCTCCTTTGAGGCGCTCCCCACCAATTATCCGGCCAGTTTGATTATATTTTCCCTGGCTATTCGAGAATTGTTGATCTGGCAAGAGTCGCCTTTGTGTTCAAACCCCTTTGTAAAAAAAAAAAAAAAAAAATGTTTAGGGCAAGAGCTGAATTGAACGCTGTTGTCTTTTGAAACACTGAATGACATCTCAAACAGTTAAAAGAGCCTCTGCCAGTGTTTTCTTTAGCCTACCACCTATTAAGAGTGACAATGGGCAAATGGACTGAAGTGATGTGGAGAGCCTCAATCCCCCCTCTAGCCCCTTCTCCTCCTCTAAGTTGCAGTCCTCCAATTAAGTGCATAATATATTCCGGTTGTAGCAGGTGTACGGATCGGGACGGCCTGGCTGCTCCAGCATGCTGACACTGAAAAGGGGCACCCGGAGAATGGAGAGGAGAAAATGGACGCGGCCTGAGAGTGTGCCTGTAATTGACCTGCTTCTCTTTGTGTTTTATCTGCAGATTTGAGAAGTACAATAAGGATGGGGAGACTCTCTTCGCAACTGTTGGCTACATGACAGTTTATAATTACTATGTGTATCCAGACAAAACCCGACCACGTGTAAGGTAATTGCGAGGGGAGCACGTGTCTTCCCATTCTTTTGTACCAAAAAGCAGAGGAAAATTATACATTTCTGTCTCCTTTGTACTACAAAAATCCCAAATTACTGGCTTATGTATCCAACCAAATGATCAGTGTCTTGGGGGGGGGGGAGCTTTTGGCTATAAATAAGGATTTTGTTTGATGTATTGATGGACACGATAACAATTTGTTACGTTTCTTATAATGAAGTGAAAAATTGCTCCCTCAATTTTCGATCAATTAGTACATTATTCCATTCTGTCAAGTGTTCTTTTTTTCATTCAGTCTTAACATTGAAACATGATCAATCGTGTTTACAAGGTTTCCCTATGTATGTGATGTGAAAGAGGGATAGGTTTGAGAGGTCTGGCAAAGAGGTCAGTGAGGCTGTTCTTTCATGTCTTTGGGTATGTTGGCCTGGTGTCCTTCTGAACAGCCAAATGCTGATCCTTCCGCCGTTCCAAGGAGAGGGTCATGGAGCCCAGCTGCTGGAGGCAGTACACATGTTCTACTGCAATCTGCACAAAGTACAGGACATTACAGGTGTGTGTTAAACTAATTTTGTGTTACTTACATTATCTTATGATATTTGGGGAGGAGGCTATGACTGTGCTAGAGTTTCACACATACAATTACAAGTATTTACATAATTAAATACAAAGCAGTTACACACCAATATACTGAACAAAAATATAAACAATTTCAAAGATTTTACTGAGTTACAGTTCATGAGGAAATTACTCAATTGAAATAAATTCATTAGGCCCTAACCTATGGATTTCACATGACTGGGAATGCCCCCCCCCCCCCCCCAAAAAGGGCCTCAGGATCTCGTCACGGTATTTCTGTGCATTGAAATTGCGATCGTTAAAATGCAATTGTGTTCGTTGTCCGTAGCTTATGCCTGCCCATACCATAACCCCACTACCACCATGTGGCACTCTGTTCATAACGTTGACATCAGCAAACCGCTCGCCCACATGACGCCTTACACGTGGTCTGCGGTTGTGAGGCTGGTTGAACGTACTGCCGTATTCTCTAAAATGACATTTGGAAGTGGCTTATGGTAGAGAAATGAACATTAAATTATCTGGCAACCGCTCTGGTGGACATTCCTACAGTCAGCATGCCAATTGCATGCTCCCTCAAAACTTGAGACATCTGTGGCATTGTGTTGTGACACAACTGCACATTTTAGTGGCCTTTTATTGTCCCCAGCACAAGGTGCACCTGTGTAATGATCATGCTGTTTAATCAGCATGTTGATATGCCACATCTGTCAGGTGGATGGATTATTATGTTGAGTTTTTATATTTTTGTTCAGTGTAATTGCTTTGCATGGGGAAATGAAATTAGTAACAGAAGCATCTCAGCTCCCCTGTCCAGAGGAGCACCCTGATTTTTCTTGTCTATTTTCCCCACTACTTTAAATCTGGTCTTTGAATGGGGATATGGAGGGACAACTCCTGCTAGAAGGAGGTCTTATTCCATGTGGCTTTAAATCCTCTCTTGCTCTGGACTGAATTCTTTCAAAATCCTCAGTGGAAGCTGGATATATGTACATTTGAACAGGTTTAGCAGAACTGGGCTTGTCACATGCAGCCACAATCGTTGTCTGACAATGGCGTAATTATTTGACTGTCAGTGGGACTTGAATATAAGCCCTTATTAAAAACTGTAGCCTTGGATGTGTTGGGGGGTGGTAATGTGAACAGTTTGAAAAACGTATATATTGAGTATAGCTAACATAAATTTGATGTAATTTTATGTGATATACACTGAACAGAAATATAAATGCAACATGTAAAGTGTGGTGTGTGTACAGTGCATTCGGTCAGACCCCACATTTTGTTACATTACAGCCTTTTTCTTTTCTTTATACATATTTTTGTAATGTTTACTTTTTAATTTATTTTATTGTATTTTACCCCCCTTTTTTCTCCCCAATTTCGATCTTGTCTCATCGCTGCAACTCCCCAACGGGCTCGGGAGAGGTGAAGGTGGAGTCATGACCCACCTAACCGCACTCCTTATCACCCACCAGCTTAAATCTGAAGCCAGCCGCACCAATGTGTCGGAGGAAACACTGTTCAACTGGTGACCGTGGTCTGCCTGCAGACACCCGGCCCGCCACAAGGAGTCGCTAGAGCGCGATGAGCCAAGTAAAGGCCCCCGGCCAAACCCTCTCCTAACCCGGACCAATTGTGCGCCATCCTATGGGACTCCCGGCCACGGCCGGTTGTGGCACAGCCCGGGAATTAACCCAGGTCTGCGATGCAGTGCCTTAGACCGATGCGCCACTCAGGAGGCCCAATTACAGCCTTATTCTAAAATATATTACATTGTTATTTTCTCATCAATCTACACACAATACCCCATAATGACGAAGCAAAAACAGGTTTTTAGAATTTGAAATTTTATAATAAAATAACTGAAATATCACATTTACATAAGTATTCAGACCCTTTACTCAGTACTTTGAAGCTCCTTTGGCAGCGATTACTCCCTTGAGTCTTCACTCCTACGTTGTCTTGGCTGTGTGCCTAGGGTCGTTGTCCTGTTGGAAGGTGAACCTTTGCCCCAGGTCCTGAGCACTCTGGAGCAGGTTTTCATCAAGGATCTCTCTGTACTTTGCTCCGTTCATCTTTCCCTCGATCCTGACTAGTCTCCCAGTCCCTGCCGCTGAAAAACATTCCCACTGCATGATGCTGCCACCCCCATGCTTCACCATAGCGATGGTGCCAGGTTTCCTCCAGACGTGACTCTTGGCATTCAGGCCAAGAGTTCAGTCTTGGTTTCATCAGATCAGAGAATCTTGTTTCTCATGGTCTGAGAGTCCTTTAGCTGCCTTTTGGCAAACTCCAAGTGGGCTGTCATGTGCCTTCTACTGAGGAGTGGCTTCCGAATGGCCACTCTACCATAAAGGCCTGATTTGGTGGAGTGCTGAAGAGGTGGTTGTCCTTCTGGAAGATTCTCCCATCTCCACAGAGGAACTCTGGAGCTCTGACAGAGTGACTATCGGGTTCTTGGTCACCTCCTTGACCAAGGCCCTTCTCCCCCAATTGCTCAAATTGACCGGGCGGCCAGCTCTAGGAAGAGTCTTGGTGGTTCCAAACTTCTTCCATTTAAGAATGATGGAGGCCACTGTGTTCTTGGGGACCTTCAATGCTGCAGAAATGTTTTGGTACCCTTTCCCAGATCTGTGCCTCGACACAATCATGTCTTGGAGCTCTACGGACAATTCCTTCGACCTCATGGCTTGGTTTTTGCTCTGACATGCACTGTCAACTGTGGGACCTTATATAGACAGGTGTGTGTGCCTTTCCAAATCATGTCCAACCAGTTGAATTTACCACAGGTGGACTCCAATCAAGTTGTAGCAACAACTCAAGGATGGTCAATGGAAACAGGATGCACCTGAGCTCAATTTCAAGTCGCATAGCAATGGGTCTGAATATATTTATGTAAAAAAGGTATTTCTGATTTATTTTTAATAAATTGGGCAACATTTCTAAACCTGTTTTTCGCTTTCTCATTATGGGGTATTGCGTGTAGATTGAGGAAAATGTGTAACTTAATCCATTTTAGAATAAGGCTGTAATGTAACAAAATGTGGAAAAAGTAAAGGGGTCTGAATACTTTCAGAATGCACTGTATATAAGTGTGTATGTTAAATGGAATCCCAAGCTTGTGTTTAATTATCGTCTTGTTTTCTGATATTCTTTTCAGCTGAAGACCCCTCAGAGAACTATGTGAAGCTGAGAGACTACGTTCTGGTCAAGCTTTGCCAAACACTGCCATCATTCTCCACAGACAAGCTTCCCTTGGGCTTCAGTGACGACATGGCCACAGAGGCCAGGGAGAAATTTAAGATTAACAAGGTCAACAGCAACTTCATCTATAGAGCCCAGAGGAGGATACGTTTGATTACTGCACTTTCTGAGGATATGAAGGCTTTTTTTGCTTTCACAAAACCATTAATGGACAAATTCACTCATTAACCCATGGCTCTCTAGTCCTAGAGGGGAAAATGTACTATTTCATCTAAAGCGGTGGGCACTCACTTCAAAAGTGGCCCCTGCTTGATTTCTCTTACTGCACTTAGTCCCAACTATATCATTAGTTTCCTTTGTCCCCCTTGCATGTAGATGATTATCACAGCTTGGTACCCATGGTGTGGAGAGACAAAATGCTTGTTTCTTACTCTGCCTCGGCTCTTGCATGAAGCTCCAGGCACTTTAGTATTGTACCAGGAGGTCCTGAATAGCTCAACCAAACCTAAAGCTAACTAAGGAATGGCTCAATCTTTTCTAGATGATTATGTAGACCGACTGTACAGTTTCTTAAAGGCACTAATGGCCCTGTCCTGTTTTTGCCCCTACAGAAACACGCAAGACGAGTGTACGAAATCCTGCGTCTGAGGGTGACGGACATGAGCGATGAGACAAAAGCAAGAGATTACCGTCTGGAAGTCAAAAAGAGGCTATTTGCCCCTACCAAGGTATGTTTATAAGAGTGGACCGCAGCTTCTCCAGTGAAATGCATTCCCCCATCCTCCTGCAGTGTCCGCCTTGTGCTCTAGTTTCTATTCCAATGGAATTAGCAGGTTGTCTGTACAGTGTAATGCTCATGGCTGTGTATTTCCCTATGGACTTCATCAGTGGTTAATGGCTGTTAGTCGCACTATTTAACCAGGATCAATCAAGTTCATTTGATAATTGATTATACAGCGCTTCTCCAAGTGCTTAGTGTTTGGCAACTTATGACTTTACATACATGGTTTGGAAAGGGCAGAGAACAAGGCCAAGAAGATGACGTGCACTTTATTTGCTTAGAGCTGCTTCGGCTGTGTTTAGACAGGCAGCCCACTTTTGATATGTTTTTACCTAATTGGTCTTTTAACCAATCAGATCAGCTTTGTAAAAGAACTGATGTGAAAAGTTCTGTGATTGGTCAAAAGACTAATTAGTGGGAAAAGATCAGAATTGGGCTGCCTGTCTAGGTGTAGCCGCCTTGTTACTTATGTTGCATGACTTTATCCAGAATCAGGAGAGCGATTATTCCCCAGTTGCAGGAAAATGTCTGGAGCACGGCAGGCGTCCATTGTAGTGTTATCCCAGGATTCAGTTTCATTATTCAGGATTTGCATGTCATTGAAGAGGGTTGAGTAATTTAGGTGGGAGTAGGTTGCTAACAGCACACATTCAAGCAGTTAGTTAGAGAAGCTGCTTGCCAAATGGCACACGTTTCATATCGGTACTGTTACTGTGCTTTTGAAATCTGATTAAACAAACTGTAACTCATTTTGTATTTACAGGATAACATTGATTTACATATTATGCATGTTCCATGACATGTTGAGTGTCTTATTGAAACCCAGCAAAGCAACCATTTAGAGGATTGCTGTCAGCAGTGTAACCACACATCTTAGGAAAAAGGCCAATATCTGAGGAGGAAGAAAGTTTGTGGTGAAAAAGGAAGTAGAAATTCCTTGGTAGACTGTCTGTGGAGTGGAGGAGAGATCTGGTGACCAGATGCAGCAGGCTGTTTCTTTTTCCTGGGGAGGTTTGGTTTGTAGCTAGCTGAATGGCAGAGCCCATCTCATTGGATGTGCGGAGGATTACATGTTTCTGCTCACTTCTGGCTTCTCTTACCCCCATTCCCCAGAGAGAGAGAGAGAGAGAGAGTGTGTGTGTACACAACAAGCTTTTTTGCAATGTCCCCAAAATACATGAGTGAGGAATCTTGGTCCATGTCCAGAAGCTTTCAGCACTCATGCTGGCTCAATTACAGAATCCTTTGCCTCCTTTCCCTCCTCCCCTCTGACTATTTGGGTTTAATACACTGAGATGTGGTCAGGTCTGAAAAATGAGGACCCACAGGAGGAACAATACCCAATATTAACTTGCTCTTGTCAGTTAAATGTGCATTATGTAAGATTCGCTGCTGCTAACTGCCATCAAACTTCTAAAATACATCCCTCTTAACAGATGCATTTGCATAATACCATACAGCATTCAAAGTCTTGGGGGGGAAACTAGCTAATGGATTTCACACAAACGCAGTGCATTAACTAGTGGATGTGTTTATTGCGTACTTAGAAGAACCAGCGGGAGATGACCAAGATGATGAAGTGTCTGCGGCCAGAAGAGCTGGCATCCCACATCAGTCAGATGGACACGGCGCTGCAACAGGAGGAGCTGGAGAAGAGCTACCAGGAAGTGCTGGCTGAGTACAGGAGAGTCATCGAGAGGCTAGCACAGGCCTGATCCAGGGGGCCTAATGACGGCCCTGCCTACTCACTGTAACACAGCCCCCACCCTGGCCCCCTCTCCTACCCTTCCTCCTCCTTCCCACTGGTGGTCCTAGATGTACAGTAGAGCTGGAGCTGCGCGGTGCAGCTGGCTGGCTGCCTGGGGAAGTCCCACTCTGTGTCCCATGTGTGTAATCACGCTGTGTGAGATTTAGTGATTGGCAATCATTCACAGGTGATAGGAACACCATCCGTACGGTCTGGCTGGGCAGAACATGCCTTCTTTTCATATAGAGAATAAGGGATTTTTTTTTTTTTTTTTCAATATCTGTCTAGCTTTTTCCTGAAGACATGTTGGTTTTGAAGCACTTCATACTGAAATAAATGTTTTTTTGTACATTGATCAAACTGGGTTGTGCTCTTTATTGATGCTATTCTAAAGTGTAATTTCAGATTCACATGTTCTATTGTTATTGGGGCAATGTATTACGTGCAATAATTATTGCTCTGTGATCATTGTCCCGGTAGCTACTGTTGTACTGTTACAATAAACATTTGTTAAACTACAGTATTAAACTTAATGCCTTCCTACTGTTAACTGTGTGCCGATTTACCAGATAAATTGTACTTTGAAGCACAGTGTGGATTTCAACTGGACTGAATATGCATTTATGCAATATCAGTTAGTCTAATCAATTTACAGATGTAATTTTGTTCAGGCACCCTCTTGTGGCAAATGCAACTTCTGATTGCCCTTTATGCTGAGTGTTGGTCTAATGAGCATTATGGTTTTCAATTTAAAACCTCTGCATTGCCCACTTGTCCAAAGCACTGTGATGAATAGCCATCTATGCATGCTTTCGCACATTGTCGCTAAATCAAGGTCTCCAGGTTAATTTTCATTTTTTCCTCCGCTTCAGTTCTAACAAGTAAAACCTCTGAATACTTGACCAGCTCTGATTTAGATTGAGTCCACTCATGGCCACCAGGGGTGTCATTTCACTATTGGGGACCAGAGCATGTATTTTCCTGTAATGATGTGAATATACACAGTGTACAAAGTATTAAGAACACCTTCCTAGCATGGACTCTACAAGGTGTCAAGTGTTCCACAGGGATACTGGCCCATGTTGACTCCAATGCTTCCCATAGTTGTCAAGTTGGCTGGATGTCCTTTGGGTGGTGGACCATTCTTGATACACACGGGAAACTATAGTGTGTGAAAAACCCAGCAGCGTTGCAGTTCTTGACACAAACCGATGCGCCTGGCACCTACTTCCATACCCTGTTCAAAGGCCCTTAAATCTATTTTCTTGCCCATTCACCCTCTGAATGGCACACATACACAGTCCATGTCTCAAGGCTTAAACATCCTTTAACCTGTCTCCTCCCCTTCATCTACACTGATTGAAGTGGATTTAACAAGTGACAATAAGGGATCGTAGCTTTCACCTGGTCAGTCTCATGGAAAGAGCAAGTGTTTGTAATGTTTTGTATAATCAGTGTATAGCTACAGTAGACGCTGAACTGATGGGTGAGAGATTAGCTTTTGGGCTTCATTGTATTGGGAATAGTGGTTGCTGTCATCTGAGTTCTGACTTAGTGTTGGGGCTGGGCGGAATAGGGCTCAGTGCTGTTGGACAGTGTACAGGCCTCAGTGATGTTGTCAGTGAGGGGCTGTGGGACTGGGACCCCGTGCCCCCCTCCAGACCACACAGTGATGTTTATAGAAGCAGCCCAATTACTCCCCTAGAGCTCTGCCATGCTAATCAGGGGGAGCCCTCAGTCCCCCCAGTGCACCTGTATAGGGCGGTGACGGTTATGGAATTTTGGATGACAGTTATTGGTCAGCTAAATGACCGCGGTCACCATTAATCTAAGACATTTTGGGTTTTGATTGTAGTTACACTTTAATTCAACTGTGCAGGCACCTAGCAGTGTTGTTTGGTTAGCAGTGTCTCTGTAGCACACATGAGATGGAGTTTGAAAAACAAATGGCCACTGGATTGATGCAAATAATCATGATATCATTCTGCCAGGTAGGCATAAGCTACTTTGTAGTTAACATTTAATTAAGGAGGTTCTTGGGAAAGCCTTTCCATCTACCAGAAGACATTAGGCCTTTCATTAGCATCACTATATTGTTCCTGTTCCTTAGATATTATGAGGCATGTCTTACCTTGTTTCAAATTAGCCTATAGCCAAAAATCCCAGCATAGAAACATGGAGGCAATTATTTTATAAAGACTTCCTCAAATGCGCTCTGCTGTTCTATTGGTTTTCAACTTTATTTCATTGTCTAGCAGGCAAAGGCATTATCCTAGTAATATTAGCAACCCATGATAGTCGTTGCATTTTAAGATCTCACCTTTTTCTACATTTGTAACTGATATTTCCATCTTTGTGGTGCGCATTTTAGAATGGTGTTTTCCAGCGAAATTGCATTTTGGAACATTTGCGTGTAGGCCTACCACTGTGTGCCGATTGCTGCGCTTAAAATGTGAAGAAATAATAGTTTATCAACATTTTAAGCTAAGCCTTCTGCTCTGTGCCATCAGTGTTATTCATTGATAAGTCCGTGGCATGTATCTCCACTCCACTACTTTTATAGGCCTATGCATCGTGGGCAGTGGTGACCCCCACCTGTTTAGTGGCCCCACCTTATTGTTGTTGCCTGTTTTGCCTGTTATTTTGGCATTAATATGTCACATATCAGTTTGCAAACAATGTAAAAAATAAACAAATCTTTGAGTTAATAAAGCCGCATACAAACATGGTCTCTTTTATGCTTTCTTGAGTAAGGCAGCTCCAAAATGCAGGTGTTTCAGCCTAGCTTAGTGCTTTCTGTGGTGGTGGGGCAGCCAGCGGAAAATACGGAGCGTAGGGGTTGGCAATGTTCTCTAGTTGCGCCGTGATTGGCTCAGTGTTCTGTCACTCATGGGGACACTACGTCACCGCAAAATGTATAGGGAGAGCTCGAAAATTCAAGCCCCCTTGGGTGCTGCCATAGAGTTACATTAGAAGTGCCCATCCAAGAAGGCTGAAGGTCATTGGCCACAGATAAAATGATGTCAAATCACGTTATATCTACCGTAGCTTTGATTGGACTGATCATGTCAACATCATACTTTCAAAATCTTAGCTAGCAAGCTAGACAAGCAGTCATCATCACGTCGAAAATCTACTGGAAAATCCTTTTCAATCCTTGTCATATGAAGAGAAATTATAGATAAAACGTATCGGTGCTCATCGGCCATTGGACATAAACATTACACAACAAGTTGGAAATCGCAAATTCAACAAGGAGTGGTTTGGAAGGAATCAATGGTTAACTGCAAGTATTGCAGAGCAATCACTATTTTGCTTCCCCTGCTATTCGGTGGATAGGGTGTGTTGTCCAAGTCTGGGTTTAAGGGTCTCTTTTCAAAGCTTAAAAGGATAAACATTCAACAATGCTGTCAACCCAGCATGACTTCTCCCGTCGTTCAAAACAACTGGAAACTCAGAACTGGGAAATCTCAGACTTCAGTGAGTTCAAGACAATTGGGAAGTCGGAAAAAAACTAGCTCCGACTGGGAAAATACGTTTTGAATGATCATCCAACTCAGAATTCTAAGTCGGGAACTCTGGCCTCTTTCTAGAGCTCCCACCTGAAGATCACTAACGTCATGATTCAACCTAGTTTTTTTCAGAGTTCCCAGTTGTCTTGAAAGCACCATCAATCCAGAGAATGCTAGACTTTGATGACAAAGTTTGATGACAAAATTTGCAGACGAAGGACCGCCGCGCCACCTTCCTGTTCAAGTGAGCACAACACAACACAGAGAAGAAATTAAATCTACTTTCACCCCTGTTTAAAATACACATTTTTTTTATCTCCTCCGCTTGACTGCATACCTGCTGCTGCTGCAGGGACGGGGGTGTTGCCTAGGCAACCAAATACTTATTTTCTACAACATTTACATTTTAGTCATTTAGCAGACGCTCTTATCCAGAGCGACTTACAGTTAGTGAATACATATTTTTTTTATACTGGCCCCCCGTGGGAATCGAACCCACAACCCTGGCGTTGCAAACGCCATGCTCTATCAACTGAGCTACATCCCTGCCGGCCATTCCCTCCCCTATCCTGGATGACGCTGGGCCAATTGTGCGCCGCCCATGAGTCTCCCGGTCGCGGCCGGCTGCGACAGAGCCTGGATTCGAACCAGGATCTCTAGTGGCACAGTTAGCACTGCGATGCAGTGCCTTAGACCACTGCGCCACTCAGGAGTAACAACACCTTGCTTGTTTCAGCGAGGAGCAACAAAGTTTAATCACGTTGTAAAGCAGGAATGGATAACATTGTCGGGTTGGGGGCCACAAAAAGTCTGAACTCATGAGTGGCTCATGGGTCTACCCACATCCATACTGAGCAAGACATTTTAGCGCCCCTCTCTCTTGACAGTGGACAGAAATATTTTTACATTTTGGAATTAATTTCTTGCAATTGTAATTTCTTTGCCATGGAGCATAAAGAAAATGTTGCAGTTTTAAAGCAAGTTTGCTGCAATCCGTCCCCTTTTACCAATGGGCGGAGAGAAGATTTTGCAATTGTATAACTCATTTAATTTAATTCTTGGTTTTTTGCAGTTTTACAGCTAATTTTCTGCAATTCTACACATATTGCCATATGGTGGAGAGAAATGTTAGCAGTTTTTAATATGATATTTAAGTGAGTGACTAACAAAATCAATGGGGGCCCCCCGGTCTGTAATTCTACCATGATTTCTAGAAGTTTAGATAGCTGGGTAGACTAACTTACCATTCTAAAACATTTTAGCTGACATGGACTAATTGAGTGACTGTCAGTGACTGAAATAACAAGAGAAAAACTGCTGATGCACAGCCGAATTTAGAAATTGCACCTTGTGTATTCTACTATTCTACAGTAAATTGAGACCCTAACTGGCTACCACCCCTCCCCCCCAAAAAATCCTATCACATGCCAATCCCTGTTCTAAAGAGTCCATTTTACAGCGGAAAAGGACTCAACCGCACAAATTCCTGGCAGTCTTCAGTTAGCTGTTTGTTCCACAAAAAAAATACATTATAATAATGAAAACGGTTATGAAAGTTATTTTATTTGTCCATAATCGTCGGTTACACGATACGGTAATTGTGCCAGCCCTACGTAGTAGTCTATAGTACTTGGGAGTTTAGGAGAGAATGTGACTAAGATTGATGCAATGCTGATGACGGCAACCCACATCTAGTCAGCACGGAGCATACAAAGATATTTCAAAAGGCTTGCTTGACAACATGGTAGGATATAAGTGTTGCTTAATTGCACTCAAATAACTGTCTCAAAACAGGTAACTATATTCTTGAAAGAGATGACAGAAGAACAGACTTTCTATTGAACAGTAAGCATTTTTTGTATTTGGGTGGGGTAGAGACAAGAGACAAAGTGGAGCTATGTTCTGACCAGGATCTATTGTATTGGATGTTCTCCCATGCACTGTGTTCAAATGGACCTCTTGGGGTAGTTGTGATAGAAAATAACCATGTTTAGCAAAATACACATTCAGACTCCTCTGTAAAGTGTAATATTGTTGGACATCTCTATTGCAGGTTATTATCCCTCTGCAGTCAATCAACCATTCAGGTGCAGTGAATTGAAATGTAAATAGGACATACATGGTTCTCCCAGCCCATTCTAAGCTACTACAGAGGACCCAGCCTGGAGCGGCACCTGAGATAGCGTTTTCCACCACCTTCAACAAAACACCAAATTATGGAATTTCTTGTGGAAGAATGGTGTCACATCCATCCAATAGAGTTCCAGACACTTGAAGAATCTATGCCAAGGCGCATTGAAGCTGTTCTGGCGGCTCGAGGTGGGCCAACACCCTATTAAGACACTTAATGTTGGTGTTTCCTTTATTTAGGCAGTTACATGTATATACACTGAGTGTACAAAACATTAAGAATACCTGCTTTTCCATGACATAGACTGACCAGGTGAATCCAGGTGAAAGCTATGATCCCTTATTGATGTCACTTGGTAAATCAGTGTAGATGAATCAGTATGAAAATGTATGCTCTCACTAACTGTAAGTCGCTCTGGATAAGAGCGTCTGCTAAATGACTTAAATGTTAAATGAAACAGGTTTAAGAATGATTTTTAAGCCTTGAGACAACTGAGACATGGATTGTGTTATGTGTGCCATTCAAAGGGTGAATGGGCAAGACAAAAGATGTAAGTGCCTTTGAATGGGGTATCGTAGTAGATGCCAGGCACACCGGTTTGTCTGTGTCAAGAACTGCAACGCTGCTGGGTTTTTCACGCTCAACAGTTTCCCATGTGTGTCAAAAATGGTCCACCACCCAAAGGACATTCAACCAACTTGACACAACTGTGGAAGCATTTGAGTCAACATGGGCTAGCATCCCTGTGGAATGTTTTCGACACCTTGTAGAGTCCATGCCCCGACGAATTAAGGCTGTTCTGAGGGCAAAAGTGGGTGCAACTCAATATTAGGAAGGTGTTGCTAATGTTTTGGACACTCAGTGTATAGTGTATTTATGTAGTGAATGCATTATAGTGGATGCATTTTTTTATCTGGGATTTCATTGAAATACAGTATATGCTTATCATTGATGTTGTGTTATTACCAAAATCGGACTAAGTGTGTGCACTGTGCATGGGCCTTGGGTCTCAAGAAAAATACAATTTCAACCAGAAATGGGGCTTATTATTGATGACTATTGTGCAGTATGAAGCTAGACTTTAAGTCTCTGGTTTCACCTGTTGGCATGCAGGTTGTCTTCTACTCTTACCCGATGGCGCCTCCCTATCCCTCCACTGAGACAGACAGGGAGTTTGGACCCCGGCCCGGCTGTACTGAAGGACCTGATGAACATGATACCTGTGTTGAGGAACCCCGACGTCTAAGCGATGTCTTAGCCTCTGGATTCCCAGGAGAGTGAAAAGGAGGCATGTTGGTGCCTCCCCCCCCCTCCCTTGTCCTCCTTATCGTGTTCCCAGTCCTATTGTGCTCCTCGGTTATCCACATACCCCTGGGCTAACGGGCCCCCTCGCCGTCATTGAACCTGGCCAGTGGCTTTCTCTGCTAAATGAGGTCTCTTTAAGATAATGTTTGATGCGCTGACAAGCAGAACCAAAACACTGTAAATGGAACTAGGTTTGACATCTTTTAATTGTGTGTCAGAAAATAATGATTGCGGCTCTTCGACCGATTGAGATCATGCTGCTGATATGGTAATTTTCTAAAGTAAAGGATGTGATGAAAGTGGAGACCATTTGCTTCACATTATCCATAAACATGTCAAGATGGTTCAGGCAGTGCACTTATTTACTAGTCTTTGTTTCAGTAAATTACATGTAGTTCGTGTCAGCAGAAATAGAAACAGTCATACTGTAAATAAAGTTATTTGAACAGAATTGAATGACTGAAACAGGTGGCAGACACATGTAGCCAGGTCCCAAATGATTGGCACCTTTGATAAAGATCAGCAAAAAATACTGTATAAAAGAAATTATAAAATAATGAGCTATATTGTACGCTCAATGTAAAACATTTTTTAAATTCTATTATACTAATATATTACTTTTTTTTATATATTTTTACAAGTAATACAAAAAATAACTCAAAGATAGGGGTCAGAATTATTGGCACCCATGTTTTCAATACCTTTCAATACCTCAAATTGCGAGGATAACGGCACTGAGCCTTTTTCGAAAATGTTTTATGAGATTGGAGAACATATTGGGAGAGATCTTAGACCATTTCTCCATACACAATATCTCCAGATCCTTGATATCCTTCGGTCTGCGCTTATGGACTGCCCTCTTCAATTCAAGCCACAGGTTTTCAATGGGGTTCAAGTCCGGAGACTGAGATGGCCATTACAAAATGTTGATTTTGTGGTCAATTAACAATTTCTTTGTGGATTTTGATGTGGGGGTTGTTGTCTTGCTTTAAAGATCCACTTGCTGCCAAGTTTCTGCCTCCTGGCAGAGGCAACCATGTTTTTGGCTAAAATGTCCTGGTACTGGGTAAAGTTAATGTTGCTGTTGAAACCCATGGGTGGAATTGAAGGTTGCAGTCCATAAGCACAGACGAAGGATATCAAGGATCTGGAAAGATTCTGTATGGAGGAATGGTCTAAGATCCCTCACAATGTGTTCTCCAATCTCGTAAAACATTTTCTAAAAAGGTGAGGTATCTCTTTCTCTGAGCAATTGTATTAGTATAAAATAATATAATTTCCCCCCTTTTTGGCAAACAATGTACAGTACTTTGCAAAAGTATTCAGCCCCCTTGGCGTTTTTCCTATTACAACCTGTAATTGAAATTGATTTTTATTTGGATTTCATGTAATGGACATACACAAAATAGTCCAAATTGGTGAAGTGAAATGAAAAAAATTACTTGTTTCAAAAAATTCTAAAAAATAAACAACGGAAAGGTGGTGCATGCATATGTATTCACCCCGTTTGCTATGAAGCCCCTAAATAAGATCTGGTGCAACCAATTACCTTCAGAAGTCACATAATTAGTTAAATAAAGTCCACCTGTGTGCAATCTAAGTGACACATGATCTCAGTATATATACACCTGTTCTGAAAGGCCCCAGAGTCTGCAACACCACTAAGCAAGGGGCACCACCAAGCAAGCGGCACCATGAAGACCAAAGAGCTCTCCAAACAGGTCAGGGAAAAAGTTGTGGAGAAGTACAGATCAGGGTTGGGTTATACTAAAATATCAGAAACTTTGAACATCCCACGGAGCACCATTAAATCCATTATTAAAAAATGGAAAGAATATGGCACCACAACAAACCTGCCAAGAGAGGGCCGCCCAACAAAACTCACGGACCAGGCAAGGAGGGCATTAATCAGAGAGGCAACAAAGACACCAAAGATAACCCTGAAGGAGCTGCAAAGTATCTGTCCATAGGACCACTTTAAGCCATACACTCCACAGAGCTGGGCTTTACAGAAGAGTGGCCAGAAAAAAAGAAATTGCTTAAAGAAAGAAATAAGCAAACACGTTTGCTGTTCGCCAAAAGCCATGTGGGAGACTCCCCAAACATATGGAAGAAGGTACTCTGATCAGATGAGACTAAAATTGAGCTTTCTGGCCATCAAGGAAAACGCTATGTCTGGCGCAAACCCAACACTTCTTATCACCCTGAGAACACCATCCCCACAGTGAAGCATGGTGGTGGCAGCATCATGCTGTGGGGATGTTTTTCATCGACAGGGACTGGGAAACTGGTCAGAATTGAAGGAATGATGGATGGCGCTAAATACAGGGAAAATCTTGAGGGAAACCTGTTTCAGTCTTCCAGAGATTTGAGACTGGGACGGAGGTTCACCTTCCAGCAGGACAATGACCCTAAACATACTGCTAAAGCAACACTCAAGTGGTTTAAGGGGAAACATTTAAATGTCTTGGAATGGCCTAGTCAAAGCCCAGACCTCAATCCAATTGAGAATCTGTGGTATGACTTAAATATTGCTGTACACCAGCGGAACCCATCCAACTTGAAGGAGCTGGAGCAGTTTTGCCTTGAAGAATGGGCAAAAGTCCCAGTGGCTAGATGTGCCAAGCTTATAGAGACATACCCCAAGAGACTTGCAGCTGTAATTGCTGCAAAAAGTGGCTCTACAAAGTATTGACTTTGGGGGGGTGAATAGTTATGCACGCTCAAGTTTTCAGTTTTTTTGTCTTATTTCTTGTTTGTTTCACAAGAAAAAATATTTTGCATCTTCAAAGTGGTAGGCATGTTGTGTAAATGAAATGATACAAACCCCCCAAAAATCCATTTTAATTCCAGGTTGTAAGGCAACAAAATAGGAAAAATGCCAAGGGGGGTGAATACAAGGGGGGCGGCAGGTAGCTTAGTGGTTAAGAGCGTTGTGCCAGTAACCGAAAGGTCGCTGGTTCTAATCCCCGAGCCGACTAGGTGAAAAATCTGTTGATGTGCCCTTGAGCAAGGCACTTAACCCTAATAACTCCTGTAAGTCGCTCTGGATAAGAGCATCTGCTAAATTATTAACTATTATTATTACTTTCGCAAGCCACTGTAGCTCACTATTTGTATTATTAATTTTTTACAGTATTTTTTGCTCATCTTTATCAAGGGTGTCAATCATTTTTTAACCTGTGCTATAACTGAAAAATATCAAAAGAAGTCTGCAAATGCTGTTTTTCATGTTGATGGATTGTTATCCGTACTGTCAGGATTTGTTTGTGGAAAGTATTCTAAACATATTCATCCTTCCACCATTTTGTGATTACATCTGCATTGACAATGTTATTGTGATTATTTTTATCAAAGAACTGCCAAGTCTTCATTCCCATACTAAGGGAATTAGAATAGGAAAAAAATTGATTAATATTTGAACGGCAATACAGAAAATCAGTGGTGTTCAATGGATTTAGTTATAGTGATTGACAGTGATTGAACAGTTCCAGTGCAGAGCTTGTTATTTTTTGTCCAAGTGATGTATGTTGGTAGTGCTGAAAATATAAACAAGCCTTTCCTGTATCACAGCTCGATAAAGATCCAGTTTCAAACTCCAAAGACGACTTCGTCTTGGCCTGGCAGTACGGCTTGGTGAAATATTTTAGGGTTTTGTCATCCTCAACCGATGTGTTCATTTATTATGTCTATTTTTTGCTTTTTCCTCTTGTATAATGTTCCACTTTTTAAATTGACTTGAACAAATGCAGATGACCAGATGCTATTAGACTGAACATGTGTGTCATAAATGATTTGAACCTGTGTGGTGACATTTGGCTTTCATTTACTTTATGCGGGGGTACATGTTGCCATGTGGTGTGATAAAATCATCCGGGAAGTGGGCTTGAAATATTCTAAATTGTGTTTAGATCTGGGAAGGAACAGCTTCCTTGACACAAGGTTATTCATCAGGACTAACTGTACTGCCATCCAGGGCTGGGTAGCATTCATCTCTTAAATGAGCCATGTTGTGGAGGTTGAGGAGAAGCACATACTTGCTCAATGTCGTTTTCTAATTAAAACTGTCCCATTAGGCTGTAATTGGTGCAGCACTATCTGGGCTTGTGATGGAGGCGTAAGGAAGGGAGGGGAGCTAGGAGTCAGACTGAGATGGTATCAGGTCTAGGAGACAGGAAGCCTCTCTGTAATCTTGTCAGGTTGGAGATCTGTGGGCTGCACAGGACAGGGCACCTCCTCTCAACTCCTGTCTTATCGCACAATTTTATCATGAGGCTTTCTAAATGGAGCCTGGCATAAATTCAACCTGGTAGATGTTTATGGTAAAGAGTGTTGTCATGCAAGACTCCATGTTCATTACTAATTGGTAACAAACATTTACGGAAGTGTCCCATATAATGGTCATAGATGGTTCCCTGAAGGCATAGCCCACTTATTAATTTTGATCCTGTGTATTTAGTGAGACATGGTAAACCGTTTTAGGAGTGGGAAGTATCAGAATGATCATAAATACTGACAACTGTGGTACAATAAAAATGACTTTCTTAATAGCAGAAGCGAGACATATCTCAGGAGCTAGATTGTTAAGGAAAAAACATAGTATCCAGGTTGATATGTAAATACTCAGATCATAGGCAACACCATAGGCTATAGAGGGAAGAATGTTTGCAGAGTTTAAATGCTGTTTGTCTCAGTTTGGAGCTGCAGCCTGAACCACAAGATGTGATTAAGATATTGGGTTTGGCTGGAGGAACAACATAGAGTGTACAGTTTGGTGTGTTGTGAAGGTGCCATTTCTTTCATGCTCTGACAATAAACATTGACCTAGCTAACGGAAAGCTATACAGTGGTGGGAGTCCAACCTGAATCAATAGACAGGTTTGGTTGTTGTTCCAACTCTCCAGTAAAAATATCTCAATCCATGTTAATAAAACTAGGGGAAAGTGAGATTAGAGCCATTCCATTCTATATGTCACTTCCATTCTATATGTCACTCCGGTTTTCTCTGTCTGAAACATTCTGAAGCTCCCAGTGTATTTTCGAGCTGAACCCCAGCTTAGTAAGTAAATAGGAATGTTGCATATGCCGTGAGGAGACACGCTGACATTTTCCAGATGCTCAGTTCTAATTAGGGCCAAGTATTCCCTCTTTTATGGAGTGTGTGAGAAACCATAAGTGCACTGCTGCCCAACCTATCAGACCTGATTTGAGTGAAACTTTAGTGTTTAGACTCCAAACATTTGAATATAACAAACACTGCTTTGTTATTTGTCATTTCATCGTTCGTAGACATGAGAATTGTCACACAATCCAACCCTCCTACACTTTAGCTATCTGGTTCCCCTTGGGTCTTTAATGGTTTCAGAGCTCTGTATTTGGAGTCGGTAGAGATGACCACCATGTAGGATTTCAGCGGTTACTGTTGTAGTAGCAGCTCATCGACAGGCTCTTTGTGTGTGTAAGCGGACTTGGTCTGTATCCTGGTGGGTCCAGAGCCCCAGAGTATGGAGACCAGTTCTGGCAGGAGGGTCGGCTCTATCTTAGTTGGAGGCATTAGCAGAGTCCTTTCTACAGGATGCCTCCTGCTGAAGGTGCAGCCAGACTCTGGAGAGGAGCACTGTAATTAAGGATCCATTGGCTCTTTAAAAGCCAGAGGCAGCGGTTACAGAATGTCTTACTGCTGTGCCTTTGTGTGTGCCACGAATACAGTACCTTCAGAAAGTATTCACTCCTTTTACATTTTCCACATTTTGTTGTGTTACAGCCTGAATTTAAAATGGATGAATTAGATGTTTTGTCACTGGCCTACACACAATACACCACAATTTCAAAGTGGAATTAAGTTTTTCAACATTTTTACTAATTAATTACAATTTTAAAACTGAAATGTCTTGCATCAATAAGTATTAAACCGCTTTGTTATGGAAACCTTTTTATTAATTTTTTTATTTCACCTTTATTTAACCAGGTAAGCCAGTTGAGAACAAGTTCTCATTTACAACTGCGACCTGGCCAAGATAAAGCAAAGCAGTGCGATAAAAACAACAACACAGAGTTACATATGGGGTAAAAAAAAACAAAGTCAAAAAATACAGCAGAAAATATATATACAGTGTGTGCAAATGTAGCAAGTGTAAATAAGTTCAGGCGTAAAAATGTGCTTAATAAGTCACAAAATAGGTTTCATGGACTCCGTGTGCAATAATAGAGTTTAACATGATTTTTGAATGACTACCTCATCTCTATACCCCACACATACAATTATATGGAAGGTCCCTCAGTCGAGCAGTGAATTTCAAACACAGATTCAACCACAAAGACCAAGAAGGTTTTCCAATGCCTAGCAAAGAAGCGCATCTATTGGTAGATGGGTAAAAAAAAAGCAGACATTGAATATCCCTTTGATCATGGTGAAGTTATTAATTACACTTTGGATGGTGTATCAATACACCCAGTCACTACAACGATACAGGAGTCCTTCCTAACTCAGTTGCCGGAGAGGAAGGAAACCACTCAGGGTTTCACCATGACGCCAATGGTGACTTTAAAACAGTTAGAGTTTAATGGCTGTGATAGGAGAAAACATTGTAGTTACTCCACAATACTAACCTAACTGACAGAGTCAAAAGGAGGAAGCTTGTACAGAATAATAATATTCAAAAAGTGTATCCTGTTTGCAACAAGGCACTAAAGTAATACTGCAAAAAATGTGCCAAAGTAATTCACTTTGGGGCAAATCCAATACAACACATTACTGAGTACCACTCTCCATATTTTCAAGCATAGTGGTGGCTGCATCATGTTATGGGTATGCTTGTAATCGTTAAGGACTGGAGAGTTTTTCAGGATTAAAAAGAAATGGAATGGAGCTAAGCACAGGCAAAATCATAGAGGAAAACCTGGTTCAGTCTGCTTTCCACCAGACACTGGGAGATTAATTCACCTTTCAGCAGGATAATAACCTAAAACACATGGCCAAATCTACACTGGAGTTGCATACCAAGGAAACAGTGAATGTTATTGAGTGGCCGAGTTACAGTTTTGACTTAAATCTACTTGGAAATCTATGGCAATACCTGAAAAGTGTTGTCTAGCAATGATCAGCAACCAATTTGACAGAGCTTGAAGAATTTTGCACAATTCCAGGTGTGGAAAGGTCTTAGAGACTTACCCAGAAAGACTCACAGCTATAATCACTACCAAATGTGCTTATACAAAGTGTGAGATATTTCTGTATTTTATTTTAAATAAATCAAAAAATTTAAAAAATAAGTGTTTTCAAGTTGTCATAATGGGTATTGTGTGTAAATGGGTGAGAAATTAAATCAATTTAATCAATTTTGAATTCAGGATGTAACACAACAAAATGTGGAATAAGTGAAGGGGCATGAATACTTTCTGAAGGCACTGTACAGCAGCAATCGGCCATTACTCCACAACAGAGTTGAACTTGTCCTACACAGCCTCCATCTCTCCAGTGTGAAATCATATATTTTCTTACCTCATCTGCAGGTGTTCACACATCCAAGTCATTTTATCTTACTATGAAGGTTAGTGGCCATTTAAACTGGAATTACATTTTCAAAACAATCGATACATATAAATATTTACACTAAGTGTACAAAACAATAAAACATCTGCTCTTTCCATGACATAGACTGACCAGGTGAATCCAGGTGAAAGCTATGATCCCTTATTGATGTCACTTGTTAATGAAGGATTTTTAAGCCTTGAGACAATTGAGACATGGATTGTGTATGTGTGCCATTCAGAGGGTGAATGGGCAAAACAAAAAATGTAAGTGCCTTTGAACGGGGTATGGTAATAGGTGCCAGGCGCACCAGTTTGGGTCAAGAACTGCAACTCTGTTGGGTTTTTCACACTCAACAGTTTCCCGTGTGTATCATGAATGGTCCACCACCCAAATGATATCCAGCCAACTTGACACAACTGTGGGAAGCATTGGAGTCAACATGGGCCAGCCTCCTTGTGGAAAGCTATCGACACCTCGTAGAGTCCATGCCCCAGCGTATTGAGGCTGTTCTGAGGGCAAAACGCGGGGGGGGGGGGGGGGATCTGTGAATTTGTTGGAGATTGACCTGGAGCCCTGTTGGGGGAAGGAAACAGCACAGAGCAGGAAGTCAAAGGAGACCTCTGAGCTGTAGCCGCCCACAGACCCCATCCCTCCCCTCCCTCCCCCTCCCCCTCCCTGCCTAGCTCTCCTGGGCTACAGCATGGGGCTGTGGCCTGGCTCCTGTCCAGTTTCCAGCGCTGTGATGGGGAGGGTCATGGAGTGCCTGACCCGGGCTCTGCATGTTGGATGTTGTTATTATTAGTGCTCCACACCCCCCGGGCTGGCGGTCTCCATTGCAGGGGGAAGTGGTGGGCTCTGGAGAGGCTCTGGACCTGGTGAACAGCTGTGCGGGGTAGAGGCTGCAGGGCCCCCCAGCACTCCTGTCTCCCCTGGGGCCTCTGCACGGACCAGGCAGGAGGTAGAGCTCCACACTGCTATTTATACACTCTCAGTCCCATTGTACAACCTCCTCACACTAAAGCAGGCCAGGGCCAGAGCCAGAGCCAGGACCAATGCCAGCTTAGCAACAACACCTTACACCTCACAACCAGCCCCACTATGCTGGGTAGTTGAATTATGAGTGTTCCCTTTTCTGTTCTTGGAGGATGTATGATAGACTCATTTGCACAAATGACACCTGCTCTTGACAGCATGTAATTAGCGATGAACTTGATTTGTTATTTTATAGCCCGAGAATGTACACATTATTCAGGCTGAGACTATCATGGCCTACAGACTTTTTCATTTGCATAAAAGCCACTGGTTGTTTTTGAAACACACAGTACACATGTCATGCGATCTCAAATGACGTCTAATTCGAGGACAGTCAATGTCCTGCTTCTTAAATTACAGTGGGCATATTTAATGGAGACCACCTTACCATCTTACTATCTTGATTTGGTCTATTCCTAGGAGATCTCCAGGGCAGGTTGACGTTTATTGTTATGAGTCTTGTCCTGGAGGCAGAACTGAGTAATTTCCCCTTAGATAGGCCAACTGCAATATTCTAAAAATTAATGAAAACTAAAATGTAACCTTAATTTAAGGTTAGGGTTAGCGGTGTGGTATGGGTTAAGGTTAGGGTTAGGTTTAAAATCAGATTGTATGACTTTTGGGCTGTGCTAGCTAGTGACCATGCTGCAGAGCTGCCTCTAGAACAATATTCATGACAAAAAACGTTAACCTGCTTCTCGAGGGGGCCTTCTCAACTGTGTAAATAGCTTTGGAAATTGCGCATGCCCTTTGACTGCCTGTGTAATTATGAGCCTCTTGCAGTATTTTGCTTGGCAGCCTGAGAGGTTAACCCCTGAGGGCTGGAGGCCTGGGGCTCCCTGTCTGACTGGCAGAGGTCTCCTCAAAGCCCTGCTTGTTCCCCTGCTAGCTGGGCACGACTGATCCTCTGGTGGCTGGGCCCTTGGGGGGGGGGGGGGGCTGTCACATCCAACCACAGCAGAGGCTCCACTGGCTGGGTGAGGGCTGCAGCATTACAGGCCCACACAGACACCGCGCCTGGGTCCCTGGGAGCCCATTGCATTGCTACAGGGGTCAACAGCGCTTGTCCCATTATCGTCACCATGAGAGTGTTCCGTACCACCACTCAGCCTATAATAGGACAGGCTCTCACCTTCTTATCTGCGCAATAATCAGACTGTATCCATCGCTATGTAGCAGATGACAACCTCCTCTGACTGCCATTTTAGCCATAATCCCACTGAATTCAATATTTGATGTTTCTTATTCTTTATTCTGGGCTCAGTATTCTGAGGCATTACAAACATCAGCTCAGAATTTGTATCATTTCTATCTGACAAGGTTACATGACTACTTATTTAAATGAGCTTGTGTACATTACTGAGCTAAAAATAATGGGACATTTTTCCAACTTATATAAGCCTTCTCAATGCACCAGTCCACATAGAACAGTGTATTTATACATTCAAAAATTATACAGTTTTGTTACCCTTTAGACTGTTACGCAATGGCCAAAATACAATATTTTGTTTGTATTGTTTGTATTGTGCAAGAACGCTTTTTGATTTGGTCCGTCTTCATATGAGCAGTATTAGGGGTCATGTAAGGGATGTGAAGGGAAGGGTTGGGGTAGAAGGTGCAGTCTGGCCTGTCTGACGTGATTGATGATGTTGCTGTATGAAATAGCCTGTGAAGATACAGCCTCTTTTTGGAGTCACAGCAGGGACTGTAAAAAAGGGAATGTGCGGTTTCTTCACTGGATTCCCACATTGTTCTCCCTCCCACGCTCCTCTCCCATGGGCCACAGAGTTCTTCTAAAGCCCCAGACACAAGTACACTGAGGAAAAAGAGGCGCTCAGACTATCTCTTGTTAGAATGGCACTTTATGTAATGCTGCCAAGTGGTATAGATTTTCCTCTGCTTTGATTGACAGAATAAAATCATTACTGAATGTTGTGGCCAGCTGGGTCTGAGACTGAGGCATAACGGAGGCACGAGCATTCATCTCTGTGGTGTTCGCCTTTGGAACAATCCTCTAGCTCTGGATCTCTCCTCCTCCCCTACCTCTTTTATGGAGATGTTGGTGAAGGCAGTCTGTGGCCCTTGTCCTCTCAGCAGCAGCAGGGCCAGGGCTGGGGATGGATGGATGGGGGACACAGGGTCCATCCGTCTCAGGGCTCTGTGCTGGGGAAGATCAGCAGCTGTGTAATCAGGGCCTGGCTCTGACCCTACCTGGGCGGAAGGGCCTCTCCATCATGTCCTCCTGTCACGCACCACGAGGAGAGCAGGCTCCTGATGAACTGGTCACGTGCAACCTCTGAGAAGCTTTGACCTGATGCTTGATTTACTGAGGCTACAGGTGCCAGTGGGCCTGAAATCAGAGGGGCTAGGAACGCCCCAGCAAGTACCCTGCTCTTGTTATTTTCTTCAATCATTGCTGTACAGTATAATCATTGCTATACATTTTTACAGTATAATGACTGTAATTCACAATTCCAGGGACTCAAATGCTAGCACTTGCATATTAAATATAAATGAAAATGGATATTGTATATTTGTTATTGGAAATGTTCACAATATCCCCATATTCCCTTCTCTGTTTCTGATCGTAGCCATACTGTTGAGATGACAGAAGAGCCATCTCGATGTGGTTGTATGTGGATCCTCTTGCTGTCCCTGCTGAGAACTCTAAGCTCCATATTTGCACTCCTCTTGGTGGAGGATAAAAGCCTCTCCAGCCCAGGCTGGGAGTGGAGCTCCCCGCCGCTGCTCCCTCTGAGGCTGATTGGTGTGGTGATGAGCGAATGAGCGGCGTGAGCCCAGGCCAGGGGAGCCCCCACACTCTGAAAGGGTTAAGCTGGTGGTCAGGGAGGAGACCTGCTCTGTGTCCAGGATGTTGAGTGGTGCACTGGTGTACTGTTAAGCCGTATGAGGCCTCTGCGGGCTCCAGTCGGGCCCTGATTGGGCTTGTTAGATCACAGGCCCCCTCCATGCCCCCCCTCAGGGCTTCTCTCCCCACATCCTCCCTGCTGATTACCACTGCCAGCACTGCCTCTCGCTCTCCAGCTGCTGTCCGCACTTGCTCTGGGGCTTGGGCTAATTTAAACAGGCCACATGGAGGGAGAGCACTTTCTCACATGCGCTACACAGCTCCTCTCAGGCTGTGGCCTTCTGCCCTCTCCAACACCACTGCTCCTCCTGCTGCTGCCGTTCAATACAGAGCTGGTTCACATAAATGGGTTGTTTTGTAAGTGAAATAACAGTCATGATGATACTTATCTGGTCTCCTAAAGTCCATTCAAACAATGTCCAAAGCGTTTCTAGACCAAGGTCGTCATCTTTCTCAACCAGAGAAATGCAGACCTAGTAGAACATCTCCAACATCTGGTCTGTGCAGGTGTTTCCTCCAGAGGGGCTGGGGATCAGTTCCTTCAGCGTTGCTAGAGCGTTAGAGTATAGTAGTACTGTGGTCTACCCACCCAGTCCCAAAGGTGAATATCAACAGTGTCTTCAAAGGCCAACCTAATCAACAAACGTAATGGTACTCCCCCATCTACACATTGTCAACTGTATCAAGGAAAACAATTTGGAACGTGCTGGCATTGAAGGTGTTCTGTAGCCAGAGCTTTTTGAATTTCTCAAACACCTGAAATAGCTTTTTCCTGCAATCTAGACCCCACTCTACCCCACAGCAACTATAAACACATAGACTGGATACATTTCCCCCAGAAGATAAACACTTTGTCTTTATTGTTGCACTGTGCTCTTCAACGTTTGGCAGGCTAGATCTGCTTACACATGGTATTGGGTGTGTTATTTTAATTTAGAAGCTAGCTAGAAATTGATTGACAACTAGTTCGCTAATAGCTAGCTAGTTGCATGGATTGAGGACAGGACACACTCATCACTCAACTCAACAGGTGAAAATAAATAGTTACCAAATGTAACATACCTCTACCTTGTACCTTCTTGTCCTCCTCTTTTCACCTCTTCTCTGCACCCGATGTGTATGACTTTTTATTAGATGCCATGACAGATGCATACCCTAGCCTAGCCACCTTCTCCTCCTCGCTCTGCACTGCTTCTGTGTAACCTGCACCCATCCCCCACTACGTAACACCACATCTCTAACTCTCTACAGGTTGCGCGAGGGCCGCTTGAACTTGCGACTACCTACCACCTGACCCCACAAAAAACCATAATGTAATATATATATATATATATTTATGTCACATTTGGGGGGCCCTTTGACATTCTGGGGCCCTAGGCGGCCGTCTATTCGGCCTGTTGGCCGGAGCCGGCCCTGAGCATCACAGTAATTGCAGTGTGGGAACATGACAAAATATGTAGGTGCATAAACTTAGATCGAAATATTTTTTTTTTCTTTACTACAGACATTAGTTGCAATGGTGGAAAAAGTACCCAATTGTCATACTTGAGTAAAAGTAAAGATACCTTCAGAGAAAATTACTCAAGTAAAAGTGAAAGTCACCCAGTAAAATACTACTTGAGTAAAAGTATTTGGTTTTAAATATACTTAAGTATCAAAAGTAAATGTAATTGCTAGAATATACTTAAGTATCAAAAGTAAAAGTAAAAGTATAAATCATTTCAAATTCCTTCTATTAAGCAAACAAGTCGGCACGATTTCTTGTATTATAATTTTTTTATGGATAGCCAGGGGCACACTCCAACACTCAGACATAATTTACAAACAAAGCATTTATGTTGTCTAATTCTGCCAGATTAGAGGCAGTAGGGATACCAGGGATGTTCTTTTGATAAGTGCGTGAATTGGACCATTTTCCTGTCTTGCTAAGCATTCAAAATGTAATGAGTACTTTTGGGTGTCAGGGAAGATGTATGGAGTAAAAACTACAGTCGTGGTCAAAAGTTTTGAGAATGACACATATACTAATTTTCACAAAGTCTGCTGCCTCAGTTTTGATGATGGCAATTTGCATATACTCCAGAATGTCATGAAGAGTGATCAAGTGAATTGCAATTAATTGCAAAGTCCCTCTTTGCCATGAAAATGAACTTAATCCCCCAAAAACATTTCCACTGCATTTCAGCACTGCCACAAAAGGACCAACTGCCATCATGTCAGTGATTATCTTGTTAACACAGGTGAGAGTGTTGACGAGGACAAGGCTGGAGATCACTCTGTCATGCTGATTGAGTTAGAATAACAGACTGGAAGCTTTAAAAGGAGGGTGGTGCTTGAAATCATTGTTCTTCCTCTGTTAACCATGGTTACCTGCAAGGAAACATGTGCTGTCATCGTTGCTTTGCACAAAAAGGGCTTCACAGGCAAGGATATTGCTGCTAGTAAGATTGCACCTAAATCAACCATTTATCGGATCATCAAGAACTTCAAGGAGAGAGGTTCAATTGTTGTGAAGAAGGCATCAGGGCGCCCAAGAAAGTCCAGCAACCGCCAGGACCATCTCCTAAAGTTGATTCAGCAGTAGGATCGGGGCAGACAAGGTGAGCGCTACCATCAGTCCTGTGTCATGCCAACAGTAAAGCATCCTGAGACCATTCATGTGTGGGGTTGCTTCTCAGCCAAGGGAGTGGGCTCACTCACAATTTTGCCTAAGAACACAGCCGTGAATAAAGAATTGTACCAACACATCCTCCGAGAGCAACTTCTCCCAACCATCCAAGAACAGTTTGGTGACGACCAATGCCTTTTCCAGCATAATGGAGCACCTTGCCATAAGGCAAAAGTGATAACTAAGTGGCTCGGGGAACAAAACATCGACATTTTGGGTCCATGGCCAGGAAACTCCCCAGACCTTAATCCCGTTGAGAACTTGTGGTCGATCCTCAAGAGGCAGGTGGACAAACAAAAACCCACAAATTCTGACAAACTCCAAGCATTGATTATGCAAGAATGGGCTGCCATCAGTCAGGATGTGGCCCAGAAGTTAATTGACAGCATGCCAGGGTGGATTGCAGAGGTCTTGAAAAAGAAGGGTCAACACTGCAAATATTGACTCTTTGCATAAACTTAATGTAATTGTCAATAAAAGCCTTTGACACTTATGGAATGCTTGTAATTACACTTCAGTATACCATGGTAACATCTGACAAAAATATCTCATAACACTGAAGCTGCGAACTTTGTGAAGACCAATACTTGTGTCATTCTCAAAGCTTTTGACCACGACTGTACATTATTTTCTTTAGGAATGTAGTGGAGTAAAAGTACAAGTTGTCAATAATAATAATAATATGCCATTTAGCAGATGCTTTTATCCAAAGCGACTTACAGTCATGCGTGCATACATTTTTGTGTATGGGTAGTCCCGGGGATCGAACCCACTACCCTGGCGTTACAAGTGCTGTGCTCTACCAGTTGAGCTACAGAGGACCACAAATAGTGAAGTAAAGAACAGATACCCTAAAAAACTACTTAAGTAGTACTTTAAAGTATTTTTACTTAAGTACTTTACACCATTGATTATTTGTAGCAAATCAGTTTAGGAAAGGGTGTATGAAATAAATATGTATAGTGGGGAAAAAAGTATTTAGTCAGCCACCAATTGTGCAAGTTCTCCCACTTAAAAAGATGAGAGAGGCCTCTAATTTTCATCATAGGCACACGTCAACTATGACAGACAAATTGAGAAGAAAAAATCCAGAAAATCACATTGTAGGATTTTTAATGAATTTATTTGCAAATTATGGTGGAAAATAATTATTTGGTCACCTACAAACAAGCAAGATTTTTGGCTCTCACAGACCTGTAACTTCTTCTTTAAGAGGCTCTTCTGTCCTCCACTTGTTACCTGTATTAATGGCACCTGTTTGAACTTGTTATCAGTATAAAAGACACCTGTCCACAACCTCAAACAGTCACACTCCAAACTCCACTATGGCCAAGACCAAAGAGCTGTCAAAGGACACCAGAAACAAAATTGTAGACCTGCACCAAGCTGGGAAGACTGAAACTGCAATAGGTAAGCAGCTTGGTTTGAAGAAATCAACTGTGGGAGCAATTATTAGGAAATGGAAGACATACAAGACCACTGATAATCTCCCTCGATCTGGGGCTCCACGCAAGATCTCACCCCGTGGGGTCAAAATGATCACAAGAACGGTGAGCAAAAATCCCAGAACCACACGGGGGGACCTAGTGAATGACCTGCAGAGAGCTGGGACCAAAGTAACAAAGCCTACCATCAGTAACACACTACGCCACCAGGGACTCAAATCCTGCAGTACAAGATATGTCCCCCTGCTTAAGCCAGTACATGTCCAGGCCCATCTGAAGTTTGCTAGAGTGCATTTGAATGATCCAGAAGAGGATTGGGAGAATGTCATATGGTCAGATGAAACCAAAATAGAACTTTTTGGTAAAAACTCAACTCGTCGTGTTTGGAGGACTAAGAATGCTGAGTTGCATCCAAAGAACACCATACCTACTGTGAAGCATGGGGGTGGAAACATCATGCTTTGGGGCTGTTTTTCTGCAAAGGGACCAGGACGACTGATCCGTGTAAAGGAAAGAATGAATGGGGCCATGTATCGTGAGATTTTGAGTGAAAACCTCCTTCCATCAGCAAGGGCATTGAAGATGAAACGTGGCTGGGTCTTTCAGCATGACAATGATCCCAAACACACCGCCCGGGCAACGAAGGAGTGGCTTCGTAAGAAGCATTTCAAGGTCCTGGAGTGGCCTAGCCAGTCTCCAGATCTCAACCCCATAGAAAATCTTTGGAGGGAGTTATAATTCCGTGTTGCCCAGCGACAGCCCCAAAACATCACTGCTCTAGAGGAGATCTGCATGGAGGAATGGGCCAAAATACCAGCAACAGTGTGTGAAAACCTTGTGAAGACTTACAGAAAACGTTTGACCTGTGTCATTGCCAACAAAGGGTATATAACAAAGTATTGAGAAACTTTTGTTATTGACCAAATACTTATTTTCCACCATAATTTGCAAATAAATTCATTACAAATCCTACAATGTGATTTTCTGGATTTCTTTTTCTCATTTTGTCTGTCATAGTTGACGTGTACCTATGATGAAAATTACAGGTCTCTCTCATCTTTTTAAGTGGGAGAACTTGCACAATTGGTGGCTGACTAAATACTTTTTTCCCCCACTGTATATACATTGAGATTGAACTCCACAAATCACTGTTATTATATATATATATTTTTTTACTGTTATAAAGCACTATTCTCTTGAGATGAAATGCCTATCATTTACATCTGGTTGTGATTTCATGTGACAGTCAACAATTGAACCAGCATGGCATGCAGATAATAAACATCAAGTCCATGTCCATCCACATCAACTCTCCACTGGTAGATATCCATACCGCCAGATGGATGATTGCCAACAAGCTCCAGAGTTAAGCCCAGTCTTACTTGTGATTGTGTGCCAGACAAACATTATACTGTATGAGGGGCTGGGAGTGTTGAGGGGGATTGAGTCCCCTGTCAGTCCCCAGGGCTCTGGAATCCTTCTGTTAGAGCTGCCCTGGGTCGGCCTGGAACATGGAGGGCAGGCTGCTGTTGATCCCTACACCCCCACTATGCTAAATGGCTGCATTGTGACTGCAGACCGGCTCTCATTTTCATGCACAGTCTCTTTTTCCCCTGCTCCCTCCCAGAATATAATGACCCCAGACTATGTGACGACAGGCATTGTATCCAACTGGGGCGACCACAGAGAAATTAAAGATGAAGATCAGATTCAGGGGCTGCCGCAGCGCCTTTAGTTGGCGTGCTGTGTCCTGCCATTGGTTCGAATGATTGTAAGTTGTGTGTGTGTGTGTGTGTGTGTGTGTGTGTGTGTGTGTGTGTATGTGTGAATGTGTGTGTGCATGTATGTGTGTGTGTGTGTTTGTTGTTTCCTACACATGTGATAGTTAACATCAGCTGCCCAGAGCAAGAAATCAATATTAGGTTTAGCCCTGTAATTTGATGCATATCTTGGTTAACAGGCAGGCCTGGCATAAAAGTCATATTGTGATTTGCAATGTTATATAATGATTCACAATAATGACAATCCCTGCAATTTCAGTTATTTATTTTAGCTCAGAGAGTACCTTGTCAACATCAAAGACTTGTAAGGAAAGAGCAGAGATCATACATGCAACTCTTCTCTACAAATGGACAGATAATTGTCCGTGCTACCATTAGCATCTCGATGTCACAAGTGCGTTCAGCATGCATAGACCACCTACATTCATCCAAATGAGTTCTGCAAACCTATTAGGCCTACTTGAATTAAGTCTCATGTGCATGGCCAAGTAATTGCTCATTACTCACGATTGGAGTTTAGCTGCAATCTGTATTCTGTGCTTATTTAACCTTGATTTTATCAGGGAGTCATATCTACTGCAGAGAGAAAGAGAGAGAGAGAGATGCAAGGGAAACTGTTTTGTTATCCTGTTTTTAAATCTGCAGGTTGGCATGACAACTGAAGAAACAGACTTTATTGTTTAGCAAAAAGCAATCAGACACAATAGCCATCTGGCTCCACAGAAGCTTCCCAAAATCAATCTTTATCCCAGTGAACAATGTGGTATGTCACGGTATACCTGACAGGTATTCACTTCCTTTTAGCTGTACAGTCTGGCTCCTGGTCTAGCCTCGGCTCTGGCTGGGAAATCCCCTCTCTCCATTATGGCAGCGCAATTTAGGAATCAACCCCAGGAACAGTGATGTCTGGCAGTGGAGTTATGAGATCTTTTTCGTTTAAATAAAGCGATGTGCGTATAGAAACAGGGGAACACACCGCCTATTGTGTTGCATTGATATACAGATAGGTCTTGGAAAGGATAGGCTTGTCTTTTGCTATTAAAAAGCTCATTGATGTCCCATCCTGCCAATGCAAGATAAACAAATTGCATGCAGTTTCATGTAATTATTTGTATGCCATAATGAAAATAGCACATGAGAATCCATTGAATGGAAAAATAAACATGAGTATGTATGAAAGACATAGACATGGAACAATGATGGACTAGAAAAAATATAATATCTCATATTCCTTTAACATGTCAAGTTCCTGATATAAAGTACAGTGCCTTCAGAAAGTATTCATACCCCTTGACTTATTCCATATTTTGTTGTATAACAGCATGATTTCAAAATGGATTAAATATACTTTTTCTCTCAACCATCTACACACAATACGCCATAATGACAAAGTGAAAATATGTTTTTAGAATTTTTAACAAATGTATAGAAGATGAAATACGAAAATATCCAATTTACGTAAGTATTCACACCCCTGAGTCAATATATGTTAGAATCACTTTTGGCAGCTATTAAAGCTGAGTCTTTCTGGGTAAGTCTCTAAAAGCTTTGCACACCTGGATTGTAAAATATTTGCCCATTATTCTTTTCAAAATTCTTCAAGCTCTGTCAAATTGGTTGTTGATCATTGATATACAACCATTTTCAAACCTTTTCAAGCAGATTAAAGTCAAAACTGTAACTTGGCCACTCAGGAACATTCACTGTCTTCTTGGTAAGGAACTCCAGTGTAGATTTGGCCTTGTGTTTTAGGTTATTGTCCTGCTGAAAGGTGAATTAATCTCCCAGTGTCTGGTGGAAAGCAGACTGAACCAGGTTTTCCTCTATGATTTTGCCTCTGCTTAGCTCCATTCTGTTTCTTTTTTATCCTGAAAAACTCCCCAGTCCATAACGATTACAAGCATACCCATAACATGATGCAGCCACCACTATGTTTGAAAATATGGATAGTGGTACTCAGTAATGTGTTGTATTGGATTTGGCCCGAACATAACACTTTGTATTGAGGACAAAAAGTGAATTGCTTTGCCACATTTTCTGTAGTATTACTTGAGTGCCTTGTTGCAAACAAGATGCATGTTTTGGAATATTTTTATTCAGTACAGGCTTCCTTCTTTTCACTCTGTCAATTAGGTTAGTATTGTGGAGTATGTTGTTGATCCATCCTCAGTTTTCTCCTATCACAGCCATTAAACTTGGTTACTTTTTTAATGTCACCATTGGCCTCATGGTGAAATCCCTGAGTGGATTCCTTCCTCTACGGCAACTGAGTTAGGAAGGATGCCTGTATCTTTGTAGTGACTGGGTGTATTGATACAGCATCCAAAGTGTAATTAATAACACCATGCTCAAAGGGATATTCAATGTCTGCTTTTTTTTACCCGTCTACCAATAGGTGCCTTTCTTTGCGAGGCATTGGAAAACGTCCCTGGTCTTTGTGGTTGAATTGTGTTTGAAATTCACTGCTCGACTGAGGGACCTTACATATAATTGTATGTGTGGGGTACAGAGATGAGGTAGTCATTCAAAAATCATGTTAAACACTTTTATTGCACACAGAGTCCATGAAACATATTATGTGACTTGTTAAGCAAATTTTTACTTAGGCTTGCCATAACAAAGCAGTTGAATACTTATTGACTCAAGACTTTTCATTTTTAATCAATTTGTAAACATTTTGAAAAACATAATTCCACATTGACATTATGGGGTATTGTCTGTAGGCCAGTGACAAAACATCTCAATTTAATCCATTTTAAATTCAGGCTGTAACACAACAAAATGTGGGAAAAGTTAAGGAGTGTGAATACTTTCTGAAGGCACTGTATATGTAAATAAATACTTTAAATGGTTCATGTGAAGGTCTTATTTAATGCAGTGATACAAGTCAGTATTCGACAACAATCCATGTCTGAGGACTTTGGGAGATTACGTGGAAACCGGCCACTAGGGGCAACAGTGAGCACAGTTACCTTCAAGTAGGTAGTTCAAAATGTTGCATATTTGAATCCAGTGATAGAAAGTTGTTTTTGATATTTTTGTTTTAAGCTTATCCCAAACCTTAACCATTACCTTAACCATTCGGAGTTAATGTCTAACCTTAAAAATGTGGAGTTAATGCCTAAACTTAACACTAACCTTAAACATTTGGAGTTAATGCCTGAACTTAACCTTAAACACTTTGACATTTGACGATTGGAACAACTTCGAAATTTGACGTTTGAGAAACATGGATGAATGTCTAATTCTGATGTGAGACTGTGAGAGCTTATAGCTTACTTTTTGCATCACTACCACCTCTGTTTTACATGATAACACTACAAGAGCAGACTGACCTGGGAGATACCATCTTGGGTCTCTAAGGACGATTTAAAAGAAATTAGCCTAAATTGCTTCTCATTTTATGTTGTCTGCTTTTTCTGTATGTTTATCTTGTGAAAGGTTTCTCGGAAACTCCCACTTTTTTAATTGCTCCAAATGTTTTTGTTTTTTATGCCTCTGGATTTCCAGACGGCCACTTCAAACTGGAGATGTTATCGACAATGATGTCAATGTAACTATTTCTCTCTCTCATACACATTCATACATATACAGTGTTTGCATATGTATCCTATACATAACATAGCCTACACAGGTCAAGCTTTGATCCAGTTCTTGAATTGCCAGTAGTGGCAGGAAAAACAGTAGATTGAAAACGAGGAATGCACAGAGGGGTGTGCTGTTTACTTGTACGCTGGCAGCTGGTTAGCTACTCCCTCTGCCATTTTACACCCCCACCCCCTCGCTTTTCAATTCCAGCCAGACCCCAGGCTCAGGCACAAACTGGAGGCTGGAATATTGTGTGCTGGGATCAATGCAGTCCTGAGTGAAATGTCAAGCATGTCCCTGCTATGTGTCAGGCTGTGGAGGAGTCGTAATGGTTATTGATCCGCTGTGTGCTTAATGCAGAGCTCCCTCGCCACTGTGGGGGCCAGCTGCAGCAGATAGATATGTATGAGATGAGCTAGAACAGAGAAAATAGAAAAGAAAGAGCCTACCGCTACCCCCCCCCCCCCCCCCCCCCCCCCCCCCCCTCTCCCGCTGCAGATTGATCTTCCTCTTCCTGCTGATTCTGACTGGGGTCTGTCATTATCTTACTCTGTCATTAGGGGCTCCATTGACAGCCTTGGCCTGTCTGTGTCACTCTATTGAGACAGCAACACTTTCCTCTCGCAGTGTTCCCTACATTTATTACAATTCCTGACAGCCTTGCCGGCCACAGAGTGCATTAGGGACACCTTAAAACCCCTTGCTGCTGGTGAGCTTTCTCTGGATAGATGCCCAAGCTCAAAGGAAACCGTGGAATGACTAGTAAACACCCTAACCTCAGGAATAGGTTTAATAGTAGGCTACCTGTCTGTGTGACAGTGCTAAGGTATAGATGGTCTGGTTTGCATTGCCTGATGGGGTATGATGACCAATCATGGTAGGTCAAAGTCAAACCACCTGTGTCATAAGGTCTGTCATGTCTGTCTGGAGTCATACATGAGGGTCACTGATGGGATGATGCAGTGGTGGTTGGTTGATCTTGCTCATTACACCCATTTAGGAATTACATGTGTGCATGAATTTGTGTGTAAAGCCAGTTTTGATATATGAAAATCCCTCCACAAAATGACAACTACTGATTTTCTCATACAGGGACAATTTCTTTGTTTCCTTCACTTTGAGTCAACCATTTATCTCAATCATCAATGAATGTCAGGCAAGCCAAGGTAGAGGTAGCAGGTAGTGTTACAAGTCAGCAGTGGCCTGGAAATATCAAATACTGTTTTGATTTACCCCCATTAGTGTTAGAGTCATGAGAGTCGAGACTTACAGTAGGGGAGACTGGATACAGTTGTAACACTTTTCACCTTTTTGTCAATTTTTCAGAGTTTGTTTATGCTACTACAGTCAAATGTGATACAAACAACTTCCATTTGTCTGTTACAAATAGGTACAGGTATTATCTTTCTAAATCAAACAGACAAGGTGTGTCTTTGTCTCAAATACAAGGAGTGAAATGTTATAATTTACCCCACCTCCCGGGTCAGTTGTAATACTGCTTGGGTTGAAATATAAAATTTTCTGAAAATACTTAAATCATAACCTGCAACTTAGCAATACATGTCTTCATTGAGCATTTGAACAAATATCAGAAGAACATTGCCATTTATAACACATTATGTGGCACTATTCTTAACCCATAAATGACTTAACTCACAAACCACAAGGTCTAATGAAACAAAAAATGTATTACGCAAACAGCTGAATTAAACCAATCATTGTTATATTGTTTGTGTGTTTTCACACTTGACTTTGCAAGTTTGTGTGTGTGTACACCCATAGGAAGCCTCCACTCAGATTCACAGTTGTGAAACATGTACACTTGTCCTCCAGGAGTGCATCCTTTGTGGGCCTACAACTTTGTGCGCTTCAAAGCACTGCACCCACATCTAACTTGGGATAGTTGTAACATTTTGTGTTACAACTCACCCCAACCTTAGCAGCCATTACATTGCTCCACATTTTAGCTTAATGCTCCAACTTTAGCATGGACAACTAGCATCAAATATATCTCCAAAGACTGGTGATACACCAGATTGAAGTTTGGTAATTCTAAGTTCAATGCAGCCAGTGCTATCAAAAATACATATTCCTTCAAAAATATTACTTTCCCACCTCAAAAACAGATTTTTGCTAATAAAATGTGCCGTTTTTTACAAAGACCTCCCTGCTTGCATGTGGGTTCGGGACAGATAGGCCAAAGTGTGCACAGTGAGTCACATTATCCTAGCTTGTTCCCGATTGAAGATGTTGAGAGTGTTACAACCATACCCGATCTCCCCTATATAATGTATGACAGCTTTCAATTTAAACATAAAAGTCAACAACGGCAAAAAAAATATTATACAAGCTTTTCGCAGCCCATAGGTGAAATACTGTATGGCTTCAAGGCTCTCTATTTCTTCAAATTGTGAACATTGTAAACGTCAGTGTTCTCATAGGCTTTTCATTTCTGCATTCCTGCTTGAGCATGCCCAGCCTTTGTGCTATTTTCTGTTTCTGGACTATTACCATGGCGACATGACAAGTTGGAGACATTTCTGGTGGCTGTCAGGAGAAGCGCTGCGGGAGGCTGCTGGGGGATGCTGGGAGCTGAGTGTTGGTGGCGGGACTAGGCTATTGGTGCCTTTGAGCTGGACACCCCTCTCCATGTCATCAGAGGCACAATCAGGTGGGACCAGGGGGTCTCTGACTGGCTGGCCAAGTAGCACACAGGCTGCTCAATGGGACAGAAGTTATTGGGGGTTTGGGATGAAGCTGATGACATGGTTGGTGACAGAGACTCATCATTTGAGTGTGATACAAGTATTTGAGCTGCCAGGCTGTAATGTTCCTCGCCTTGCCTGGAAAGATTTATCCCAGATTGCAGGGCCTAAGGGGTCAGCAGCCATACATGTGGAAACAGTTTAAGGTTTGTCTGAATAAATTGCAGTTTTGTGGGGGTATACTAACATCCCAAAATGGACAACATCCAGGTGTCAGCTAGTCTGACAAAATAATAAGAAACACTAATCAACCATTGATAGCAGTGGGATAGTTATTGCTCAATCACACAATGTGTTATAACATTTGGTTTGAACAGTTTAACATTTACAGAATATAGGGTACACTGGCAATACATGTGAACATTGTATTTATTGTTTACTTGTTCAGTCTGAACAGGGCAATGTGATTCTAAATGGCATGTTATATTATATTATATTATTATTCTGAGGAGAGCATGCATTTATTTATTCCGCTGAATAATTTTCTCTAAATTGTTTCATTTTGCTTTGTGGATCATGCACTTCTTTTCAAGCATTTTTCCAAAGAATAAAGGTGCACTGTATGAAATGATGATCCCTGAATTCAGAAGGTCTACCGTTGTCAAGATGTATGTTGGCCGTTTATAGTAGCACAATGAATTTTTTTCTCCACAGAGATTGAAATTATAGGCTGGCTCCTGCTTGCCAAGAATCTTTTCTATCTTTTCTGTGGGGAGGAAATGTTTAATCCGACCCCCACTGGGAAACAAAAAGTAATGCATATTTCACTGTCTCTCCTGTCTGCTAGTGTGATAAAATTGGCATTTTAATGCATTTCAGAGATTTTCGAAAAGGCAGAGTTGATAGGAAAGGGAACATCATATTTATGAACACCCTGAGTTTGATGCACTCTACACCACTGCTATTCCTGTGTTCCATTGAACAAAATGTGTTCTGCAATATAAAGAAAAGCCAAAGCACTAAATTATTCCTCAGGCTTCTATCAAGCCTCCTGCATCGGTGACAAAGGCTAAAGGTCATGTCAGTCGTCCTGCATCTCAGAGGTAATTATCCTTTTCCTGTCACAAAACAACAAATGATAGCCAACTACTAGGGTGCATTTGCAGGAGCTGAAATTTTGTCAATAGGAAGGAGAAAGAGGCTTAATTTTCAGGCAGCTGCATATCTACTTTTTTGTCTACATATGTATTTGTGTATGTCTGTGTGTGTGAGGAAGAGAGTGTGCGTGTTTATTTATGTCTTTGTTTGCTAGCTTTTGAGGTGTATTTATATGGCCCTACTTAACATATTTATTTATAGTCCTACACTTTCTTACAGTCATCTTTTCTGTTGTAGCCATTTCACACTCTATATTGTCCAAGTAATTTCCCTTTCAGCGTCTCTGTTTTTTACCTTTCAGAAAGAGCCATGAATGGAAGGGAAATTATCACAATTACTCATATAATTGAGCAGTCTTTGTAGCAAGTGCAGCTTCAGTAGCCTTTTTCCATCAGCCAAAATGGTTTCATTATATGGGTTTTTCATATTCCCTGACTCGGGGCTCCACTGAGGGCCTGGCACATGGATGAAATGCAGGGGGAACAGTGCGAATCATTAAGGTCACAGTAGGAATAATTATCCCAGCTATGGAAAGAGCATCTAGAGCCTTTTCTCTTCCCCAGCACAAATGCACTGTCCACGGCTTTTAGTCACAAAGAACTTTGTAACAAATGGAGCTTCCACCTACTACTTATACAAAGAAGAGAGGGAGAGTAAGAGACTTGTATCAACATGACAATTTTCCATCATTAAGACTAATGACAGGCATGGACTGTGGGGATCAAGGGGAACACAAAAAAGGGAGCACATTCAGGTGTTGGTTGAGTGCTGACCTCCTTCCTGTCTTTGTTGGCGACTTAACTCTTAACAAAATCTAGAAAGAGGCGACAGATGAAGGCACCCAGGCAGCTGAACTCCAGGCAGCAGCCTAGTCCTCCATGGCAAATGACTTAATTAGGAAATTTGCATGATTCCCATTTGTGAGGAAATAAATTCATCCATTTGCATCCATTTAATTAAGCATTGTTTTCACATGGGTCACAGAAAATTCAACAAATAGTTTACCCCGTCACATTATCCTGTGTATGATTTGCCCCTCTCCTAAAATGAATTTTTTTTGCTTTCATTCATTTTATTAAGATCATGAAAACCCCACAGTTAATCACATTTCACTCCCAATGGCTCTCTTTATTGACAACTCATGGATTGATTTCCTGATCATGGCCATAACTACATACGAGGACACCGAGGTCCGGACCTCCGTAATGAAAAAAATATATGTATATAAAAAAAAGACATTATAAAAAATATACATATTGTACACAATAAAGAAATTGAATTACGAGTCAACATCTAAATATTGCTCCCAACGTTGACCAAAGCTCAGAACGCTTGGGCTATTCTTGATCTGACTGAGTTCTAATCGTGCCTGCCTCTGAGAACGAGTGGAATCATGAACAGTGGTTAGTTGGTTATGTTCGCCTGCTTCGTCCGAATTTGCCTCCCGATTTGCCATTTTAGCAGCACATTCACCTCTCTCTCAAACGGCTAGCTCCGCCCTCTCGCGGCACAGGCCGAGGGCCTGAGACATGAAACAAACTACCCCAGCTCGGCGGCAGCTTAAGTAGGCAACTAGAGACGCCGCAACCAAGGTGATAATGGCTGGTGTCATATTTGCTTGTTTTTGCTGTTCTCCAAATAACATTTTAAAGGTTTTTGACGGTAGGCCTATAGAAATGCAGGACCTCACTAAAACTCAAACCCTGGTGACAGCCCTGTTTCTGATTAGTCTGAAGATTTGGATTCCCAGTTATTTTCAACTGCAAGCCAACAGCTAGAACTGTAAAACATCAAAAGTGTCAATGTAAGACTGGTTTCTTTTTTATTTTAACTGAATTAAGTAACCAACATATTTTTCGAAATCCCCTTTTTTCAGCTATACTTTTAGGTAATTGGTCATTTTGTGGCCAATTTCAGGCGGGTTGGAGGCTTGCCACCACCCACTGACCCCTGCTGCTGCAGTAATGGGGTGCAGCGTTTTACCCAGAGTCCATTGTGGGTTGCCACATTGTGACCCTTGGCTTTTCAGATTCTCAGGTGAGGGAGTTGGACTGATCATCAGAGGCGAGGGGGCAGAGGGACTTCCAATTTATCATTTTTCATGTCAGAGAATATCATAATATTTTAAGAAAGTATGTAGCTAGCTGTATTCGTTTAACTTATTTTGCTCCAACATAAAATGTCCAAGCACTTCAGTGGTTTAGTGCAGGATAGGGCTTTGGACAACTCCAATATGATGCCTATATGAGCCTTCTCTTAGAAAAACCCTTTGAAAAAGATGGCAAATGGGAAGTCAGTCTGTCTATGTAGTATTTCTCAGTGTGCAGGTGTCAGTTACTTGCAATGTCTGGAGACAATTATGTCTGGCTGATCTTCCAAGACTGATGTGGTACTCTGCTAAAATTCCACCAGCCAAGCCTGGCAAATACTCAACCTTGAAATAACAATGAAAATATGTCTAAAAGTCACATTATATGCTTGGGAAAGCTTCAAATCAAATCTTCGAAAACCCTGGATGAAAAACCTGCATATTTATTCAACCTTTGACAGATGCTATTTTGTGTATAATTTTCACACAAAAAAACACGCAAAAAAACAACAGTTGAGCAGATGTTGAGATACTGACTATTTCAAATACAGATTTATAGAGACAGTGTTACCGCTTTGAGATTTTAAGAGCCATGCAGTGCTTGTTTGGTGTCATTTTATTATTGATTGGAGTTTATCTAACCCACCCGTAGTATGCGTTCCAGCAAGTATATCTCACTGGTCATCCCCAAAGCCAACACCTCCTTTGGCCGCCATTCCTTCCAGTTCTCTGCTGCAAATGACTGGAACGAACTGCAAAAATCTCTGAAGCTGGAGACACTTATCTCCCTCACTAACTTTAAGCATCAGTTGTCAGAGCAGCTTACTGATCACTGCACTACAGCCCATCTGTAATTAGCCCACCCAACTACCTCATCCCCATGTTGTTATTTACATTGTTATTTATTTTGCTCATTTGCACCCCAGTATCTCTATTTGCACATCATCTTCTGCACATCTATCACTCCAGTGTTAATACTAAATTGTAATTATTTTGCACTATGGCCTATTTATTGCCTTACCTCCATAACTTACTACATTTGCACACACTGTATATAGATTTTCTATTGTGTTATTGACTGTACGTTTTGTTTTTGTTTATTCCATATGTAACTCTATGTTGTTGTTGTTTTTATCGCACTGCTTTGCTTTATCTTGGCCAGGTCGCAGTTGTAAATGAGAACTTGTTCTCAACTGGCTTACCTGGTTAAATAAAGGTGAAATAAAAAATAAATAAATAAATCAGGAAGTGCCTCAGACAGATGAAAGAGCAGAAACTCAGACAGACTCACAGTGTGATTGCTGGGTCTTTCTTGATTCACCCTGGAGCAACAAGTCCAGCTTGGCTTTATGTCCCTCTGGAGAACTGGCTCAATAAAGCCAACAACTCATCCAGTCCAGCCAATGGCTGTCGAAGAGTAGGAGTTTGAGTTTATTTGGCTGCGTTTAGACAGGCAGCCCAATTCTGATTTTTTCCCCCACTAATTGGTCTTTTGACCAATCACATCAGATCTTTTCACATCACATATTTTTCAGAGCTGATCTGATTGGTCAAAAGACCATTTAGTGAAAAAAAGATCAGAATTGGGCTGCCTGTCTAAACGCAGCCTAAGAAATATAAATGAAGCATGCATAATATGATGAATATCATTCATTTCCCCAGTTTCATTAACCACTTGGACTGAATCAAAAACCTAGAATTGATTGTTAAGGGTACAAGGCTGTCTGGATGTGCTCTCTAGTTCAGATGTGACTCACTGACATTGCAGATCAGAGAAGGTACACTGCACTGAATCCTCACTCTTTATATTGTAATACAATTGTGATACACTAATATATACAGTTTAATATTTGAGAAGATGTAAATAATGTATAATGCCTTCTGTCTGAAATAACTGAAATAAAGGACAATTGATAGTTGGTACATTGTTCAGTTTGGTATCATTTCTTAACAAATAAGCATTTTTATAAAGAACATAATAGTTCAAGCACTTTCTCAATTGTATTGAATTTTAATTTCCTTTACATCATAATTCAGTATCTGTTTACAACGTAACATTCAGTAAATCCAAAGCAATTCACTTTTTGATGCTAAATTGAACAGGAAAACAGACCTCTAAAGTTGACTTAATTCCTCTAGTTGGTGCCCAGCGAAGCAGCAAATTACAAGAAGGCAAGGACCTCCAAGGGCAGAGAAGGAACCAGGGGAAATACCATCCCGAGGATCTGTTCACATTGGATTGATCATATTTTGTTAAGTTACCATTTTCTTTATCAACAGCATGTTTTAGACATCAGACAGATATTAATCACTGGTCAATAGTATTGGAACTCTGATAAAACAATGCATTATTGCAGATTTTAGAGAAATATACAGTCATTTATGTCTTGCTATTATTGGCAAATGCATCATGAAGTTACTGTTCAGTTCATATTTTTTAAATGCTGCATAAAGACAGCATCAGTACAAATAATGAATGCAATATTCATTGATGACAAAGTATATCAAATACATGCATAACAAATTATGACATTTTCAATTTTCTCATAATAAATGTGATTAACAAAGTGGTTGTTCAGAGCAGTCTCTAGTACTCCTGGCCTGTTAGCAATGTACAGTGTGGATGTATTTGCAGAAACTACATCTTCATATAAACAGAAAGATTATGTCCAGAACACAGCGAACTGTGTACTACACATCAAGAGACTCACATTCATTGGAACAAGAAGCAGGAAATGCAGTACACAGGAAAGAAGAAGAATGAACTTGGAAGGGATATACATCACGATCACTCAACCACTGTTATTGATCATGCAATCTTTAAGAAAACATGGAACCAATTTGTGAATGTTTTGAAACGGGACATATTTGTCTCCTCTTCCTATTTAACATAAGTAAGTATTCTGTAGATATCCATATAGTATCACTCTGTCCAGCATGTTATGCCAATGTTGTTGAACATTATTTAGTCAAACTGAACAAAAACAAGTAAGCATTATACTGTCTGCATTTGACAACATTATTCAGATATTCTTCATAATAAACTGTCACCTCATGAAAACAACATTTGCATCTGCAATGGATGGTCATCTTAGAGAGTTAAGTTATTCAGCATATCAGCTGTACAACTCATGGGTCAGATTTGCCATGGATAGGGTGTCTCCCTCCCTTCAACAGAGGAAATGAAATAAAACAGAGTATCCTGTGCCACCATCAACAGTAATTAATCATTGACATTTACTCCCATTTACCATGGACCTTGTAAAGTCTGAAGCAAAATAAGTCAATTAGTTTAGCAAGCCCCATAGGTACTGAGAAGATTCATTAGTAAAACGAATTTCTTCCAGAGCCACAACATTAATATTTGCCGACTGTTCAAATGTAGGTTGGAAGGGGTAGTTAGTGAGGGTTTTCCATCAGAAGGCTGAAATGAAGTCTGTGACACTTCAGGCCCTGCTCCCTCCACCCTTGACCCTCAGCACTGGCTGCTAACCCTCAGGTGAAGTGCAGCAGGTGTTAAAACACACTCAGCCATAGAGCCACTCACTGCTAATGAGTCCTGTCTCCTTAAACTCTCTCTCTCACTGATGCTTCCATGCACATAGAGCTTTGTTTTTAGTGTAGGCCAGTAAGAGAAATGCCATCCAAGACTGGCCATTACAAGGTACCTCCATCTGCAGGAGCCAAGAATGTAAAGGCATGTTCCTAAAAGCTATGATATTTCAATTTGGAATTGCAGTTAGTTTGATTGTTATAATAGTATTGCATTTTTTAAAATCCTCTGTTGTTCTTTGTTATTCTTAATCAAAATATAGGTTGAAAATAATGAATGAGTTAGTCACATGAAATGCAAATAAATATTTGCCCTTTTTGAGGCTATTGGGGATTTTGTCAAATGAAATATTATTGTAAACAAAGGGAGATACAATGCCATTTGAGAAAGGCAATATTAATAGTAAAGACTTATGCATGTTATTATATCTAAATATCACTATGTTTTAGATTAGGCCTACTTGGCATTTTCTTCAGTGAAATGCATAAGTGATTATTTCTCTTTGTCATGCTTTTTTCCTTAGAATTAAATCTTTGCTCCATCTGTTAATGGTCTGAAATGTAGGCCTATTGCTTAGAACACGCATGTTCATCTTCAGAATTCCAGTTTGCAGATACTATAATCGGGGGGAAATAATGACAGTTATCAGTCGCACCCACCAAGTGCCCATAAAAATCTGTCCTCTGTTCTGGATGATGATAATTATTGGTTGTACTACTATTATCATTTTCGCTGTTGATAGAGGAACCCTTTAAGTATTTTTCGAATGCAATTCCAGAAATAAATTGCTTTAAATTGGGCAATTTTAAAGGAGTGAATCGCAGTTATCCTTATAAGCGTTAATATTTTATAGAATTCTTCAAATCCAGAGATCCACTGTTAGATGTACATCGCAGACTAGATATTGCTCACCATGATGTCAGCGCTTGCATTTTCAAAACACATTCGTAAGTTGCTTGTTCTGCTTTGAGTTCAATTATGTAATTAGTTTGATAATCACAGTGACGGAATTTAACTGCCTTTAATTTGTTATTCAGGTGGGGAGTTTGAGCTGCCTGGGGAACAGGCTAGAGGTGTTTTTGCTTTCGGCTCATCCACAGCAGAAGGACTCAACATAGGCCACATTGAAAAATAAAATGAAGATCTGGATGCTTGCTGCTTCTTCCTCACCCTCAATGAGTGGTGTGCTATGGAGTTTTTCTGATCTCCGATATTGGGGATGTATTTTCTTCTTTTTCATCAAATGATTGTCGATATTAAGTAAGTGAAAATGATGACTAATCGTCGTTAACACTTCATCTCAATGCTGAGTGAAATGTGGAGCTCATTTATTCTTACTGTAACCATACTGTCAACTGTTCAACGTGCCTGTTATAGCCTATGGATCAGCGTGTTTTTTGAACAAAATGTCCTTCGAAAACTGAGCCAATAACCAAGGGAAACGGCCTAATCATTCGGTTGAGTCAAACGTTCTCTGAAAATCATTGTTCATGTCTACATAGGCTACAGTCGTGTTGGGAAACTGGCCGCACCCCCCACCAACCTCGCTGGGAATATGTTAATTGTAAATGAGTATGTTTAATATTAGGTTGTTTTACGATTAAACTAGCCTATATTATTATGTTACAGAGTAAATAGAAAATATTAATAGAAAAGTATTTGTTTGAATTTCACGACAAAATATGATCTTCTAGGCCGACGGATTTACCAACTGCTGGGCCAGCTAATAGGCACTAATAGCTACAGAGGAGGTGCAGGCTGCATGACTGACAGCATGGGTCTGCATGCTCCATATTTAATAAGGTATTATATAAACTATTTACTTCCCATTAATGGCAACTGAGTATAGTATATTGTGAGAGCTGGGCAATAAATTTATGTCAGCCAAAGGACACCCAATATGTATTATAGCAAAGCTATAGCATAATGCACTCCTATTGAAAATGTACTGGACAAGAATTTGGAAAAGGGTGATATTTAATTTGAAATTAAGGTATAAATAATAAATATAATCACACCATTGTCCACTCTCAACACAACCGGTTACATTGCTTTACCATGCTGCAACAGCAGCCTCAAATGAATGATATGTTTCAATCATTTCGTTTGATAACCCACAAATTAAACATTTGGAGATTTGCCAGGGGTGTAGTGTTTTACATCAGTTGACAATCTAGCCAATCTAGCCTGTTTTGTAGGTTGATAACGCACGTTCATCATGTTCATAATAATCTCTCCCGCACCAAAAACATTGAAGACTATATGGTTGACTCAGTCCACACATAACAGTTTGTTATATAGGCTACTTCGAGGCCATTTGTTACTGGTCTTGAAATGATTGCACATGTGGAGAATAGAGCAATAAAAGGCCATAGCCTATGGAGAAATGTTGCAGAGACAGCCCAATGGTTTTACAAATATTGTTTAAGAAAGTGTTTCTTTTCACAACAATATATTTACGCATGTAACATAGGTTCGTCATTGCTTGAATTTATCAATTCAACCAGGACTCAGATATTTGAGACCATGAGCCATTGCGAGTGTTAAATATATGGCTAATTATGCGTATGAAAATTAAACATTAGTGTAATGCTAATTCATCTTGCTTCAGCTGTGGCTCAGAGCACTTGAGACTGGAATTTGATCAAATAGACCTGTAAGTAATACATATGTGCATGTGAACACCAAAAGACTCTGTCAATAATGAGTCAATCTATTACAGTTTGTTTTGAGATATTGAAATAATATCTAATGAGAAATCAAACATAACTTTTCTGTTAAATAGGCCTATTACGCCTCAAAGCTACACTTCAATGTATTCAACTGCTATCTCTGAACATTATTATTTTTTGTTGTAGTGTGATTAATTTGTATGAAACAGTTCTTAAATAATAATAATAATAATAATAATACAGGCTGTTTCTTAATGTTTAAATGAACAACAGGCCTTTCGACACAACAGGATCTAACCATAGCCTGCTTTTGTGATTTATAATAAAATAGGCTATTTCTTTATTAGCAACAATTGAATTATTATTATTATTATTATTGTTATTATTATTATTATTAGTAGTAGTAGTATTAGTATTAGTATTATTTAAAATAGGCTGGATTTAATTGTGTGTTGTTTCTTTTAAAGCAGATATTTAGGATTTCAGTGTCTATTTTGCTAATACCTTTCCCTGCTACCTAAGCACTATTTTTTTTATTGACATCTCAGGACTGAATCTTAGGTTTTGTTGTTTTTCTTGAGTTTATCAGGTCCAAAGGACCCAACCTCAGGATCGCCAATCGGCATCTTTCTTGGATAGAGTGGACCAATCAGCGACCGTCTTTGATGAATATTCATGATTCCCTGATTCAAACCTTTGAGCGAGTTTGTCTAGATCCACTGCATCATACCTAGACTTTTCACAGAGACAAACTTCATTTTCTTATGAATGGAAAGAGAAAAAATCAGTACAGCTTAAATTGGGATCCATCCTTCACTGAGATCATAGAAGAAAACAAAAAAGGAAGAGGAGAGATCCGCAAGAAGAGATGACAATGACTACAATACCAGAAAGTCTTAATAGCCCTGTCACAGGAAAACCCGTTTTCATGGAATTTGGGCCACCGAGTCAACAAATGTCGCCTTCCTCAATGTCTCACGGACACTATTCCATGCACTGTTTACATTCTGCTGGTCATACTCAACACGAGAGCTCGTACAGTCCAGCCTCATCTTTTCCTAGATCTTTAGGTTATCCATACGTTAACTCCGTCGGCAGCCATTCCTCAAGTCCATATCTCAGCACAGTGCAGTCGTACCAAAACAGCTCGGCACTAACACAGACACAGTTAGAAGATACAGGTAAGCTTTCAACTTCATCCTTTTTGGCTCTATAAACTTCTTGGAACCTTTTGGTTTGTGTTTTCGGTCCAGCAAGCAAACGTTGGATTGGTAAAGCAACCCAGATGTCGGGGTATTAAGCTCGGTAATTATTTATTGCGTAATGCTATAAACAATGTACGCAATTAAGGGTAATTATACCTAAACTACAGCCTGTAAAACTTGCACTGTGATGCACATTGCTGTGCAGCGACGTTGGCGAGCTGTCTCCTGAGTAATTTAGCTATTTTCTCCCCTTCTCAGCACCAGAAACAGAGAAGAACACAGTTGTAGAAGGCGGAGAGGTACGGTTCAATGGGAAAGGAAAAAAGATTCGCAAACCAAGGACTATCTATTCCAGCATGCAGCTACAGACTCTAAACAGAAGATTTCAACAAACTCAATATTTGGCACTGCCAGAGAGAGCCGAGCTCGCAGCTTCAATGGGACTCACGCAAACACAGGCAAGTCAACGTTTGCTACCTTTACTTTTATTTAATGCTTGCATTTTAATGTACTTTTGACCACGTTAAACAATTGTAGGCCAATTGGTTACATTGGCTATTTATTCTCTTTTTGGTTGTGTTATAGACCACTGTCCTCGTGTTTTGAATAAATGTGGGTTTTATCAAATGTTTCATATTGATTATCATCAAGCTGATATTCTATGAAAAAGTGTACAAATATTTCGAGGCTGGGCTTATGAATACATACTTCTGGGTAGCATTACTTTTTAATTTAATTGGCCCATAATGGCAAAACCATGTTCAGCAAGCATCTCTTCTTGCAATTATTTGTTGGTGTGAATAAAACAAAAACAAATGTAGATGACCCTTTGTGGGAAGAAATCGAGGCTTTTACCAAAACATTATTTGGACATTCCAAATCAAAATGGTGCGTTACTGTCCGCTGGTCAAGAGTTTCTTGAAATTTCCCAACTAGGCAATCTTAATGACCTTGATTGTCTCTCTTTTCAGGTAAAGATTTGGTTTCAAAATAAGCGATCGAAGTTCAAGAAACTGATGAAGCAAGGTGGTGGAACAATTGACAACAACGCTTTAGCCCAGTTTAATGGTCGCGTACCTTCGACTGGCTCTCCGGTATCACCGGTTTGGAGCTCACCGACCACCGTGAAAACATCCGTGGTTACACCAGGGTCTTACATTCCAAGTTACACCTCATGGTATCCAACTGCACACCAAGAGTCTATGCAGCAACCGCAACTCATGTGAACATAACAGTGAGCTAAAAGACCTGCCCCGCCCTCTATACCACCATGGCCCATATCAGGAGATTTTGGGTCAATCACCCAGCATGGCCTCGCACTGGCCCGCTGCAGCCATGCACAGATGTAATCCGGAGTTTGCTCCCAAAGTTGCCAGCTGACATATCGGCCTCCTCATACTGACCGAGGGGACAGAAAACAACAGCCCTGGGAGCCGAGAGACTGAAAAGGCACCGTCTGCGCCCAAGGGCAACAAGTCCTTTCATGTCCCCGAAAGACACCGGAAATTGATATGAAAAATGGGTCCTCAAGCTGCTCTTATTATCTTTTGTGTCATTTTAATAGGCTATGTGTTAAAGTAAATATATTGAGCTGTAACAAGTCAGTGAGAGTAGGCTATATTTATGTATCCTATGTTTGATTTTAAGATTTGCTTCATTTCTTATCCCAATTTTGATAAAAATAGGCCTATGAAGCCGCATGTTACCAAGGCCTATCAGATGTAGGCCATGCATCTCCAACGAAGGTCAACATAGTGATTTGACCATGACCTTAAAACATAGCTTTCAAACAGACAAAACCACCATTGGTCTATAATATAACTTTTACCAATGAATGTAAGCCAATCCAATGAATAGCCTTATCATTTTGATGGGCATGGAATCGAATCTCGAGTCCGTCCCTTAGTTCGTTCCTGCGCCATTGCGCAAGCCACATGTTGCTACCATGCTGTTTTGTATGTTAATTTAAGTTAAATTATTTCGTTTTTTTCTAAGTCTGTGTGTTTATTTAATATGCAGGTGTGTTTGACTTATGAAAATACAACAACGTGTTAAAAATGCTGCTCTAATGCAAGCAAAACTCCTCTTCTACGACGGAGCCCCAAACGTTATGTGAAAAAGTCTAAATGACGATTGACTGCTTGAGGAGAGCACTAAGTTGATCCCGAAGATGAAAATATGGTTTGTTATTGTTTGTTATGTGTTGCGCGGGCGGATGTACATAAGGACAAGAAATAATATGAATTTTTCAGCTTTGGTTTGTGCTGTAGCCCAATGATACATTGTGAAATAGGGTTTTTATGTGTTCATTAAGATTAATGTGTTTAGCAGTCTATAGAAATATTTAGTTTTGTATTGATCACTTTAATTTATTGCTTTGTTTTATTGAAGTTATGTACATATTGTTGAAAACAGTAAAACTATGATTTAAAAGGACAGTATAACGTGTCAGACTCCTTACAGACTATGTGTTGTAGGCCCTAATACGTTCAAATATTGTGTTTCTAGGCATGGTGCTGGCCTAGCCAGTGGGGCGGTGGAAACGATCAGAAAGTAAAGTGAAACCCTAAAACAAGTCCATGTAGGCCTGCGATGTGACAGCTATTTATTCTGGACTTTATATTTAAAACGAATGCAGTGGTAAGATACAATGTGATAAAATAAAGCCTCTATGGTTACTCATTTCATTTTCATTAGTTTACAATGTGCAGCATTGGCCGTATAGCCTACATGTGATTAGGAATAGGCTTTTAGCCATGAATATTATTCTTTTTCAGCGTTTCTATAAATTATAGGTCCTAGGGGCCTATTGGATATAGATAAACCAATCAGTTTTTCATAATATCTTACTGTGTGCTGGATATCGCCATGCTGGAGACATGTCAATTCAGAGTTGACACAATTAATCATGTGTCGGTTTCTATAACGTTGTAATTCCTTCAACAATATAGTGCTTGTTTCTTTTCAGTTTCATTTAGCCGCTATAAGCTCCTTTCTCGCTTCTGTGGTTCCAACAAACCCCGTTTTCATCGATGAATAGAGGAGAGAGCAATGGTGTGTGTTAAGTGAATAATTGGGCGAGAGGCAGGTGCTGCAAACAGACTGGTTGGTCGAGGAGGTGGGGGTGGGGTTTCAATGTAGATAAGTAAAAGTGAAAAGTTCAAAGGGCCTCTTGTTTGGGGTTGATGGTTTAACTGCGCTTTTACAGAAAATTCTGAAGCACCCGATGAGCTGAGGAAAGGACCAATTGAGTGAAAACACTACAGTCCTACCGTAGACAATAGACTGCAAATATCATCCCGTGCATGCACCATGCAGTTTACACGCAGTTGTCCATTTCATAAATATTAGGCCTACAGATCCAGTTCAAATACATATTTAGAAATATAAATGTCGCCTATATGTGGTGTCTGAAAAAAATATTCTGCTGACAAAACTGCGTGTTATGTCCCTCAAGTTGTTGATGACAAAACAAAATGTTTCTGCTTATTTTAAATAATGCAAAAAATCCAATAGATTTCTGTGCTAGACTAGTAATTAAGCTAACACATTTGACACAGTTTGTGTGACCTGCGGGGATGTTCTCTTGTTAGCCGGCTTGGCCTGCGCAGAAAAGGCTCCAGCCATCCCTTGAGAAAACCACAGCAATCTTGGTGCAAACTCATCGCCACAAATTACCCTTAAAGTTCACACATGCACAGATCATCCATGTGCATGCCTTATTTATTGTTTGATTCAGTGTACAACCTGATCACATTGCTGTTATTATAACGTTGCCATTTACTGTATGTTTTTATTATTATTATTATTATTGTTCAGGAAAAGGAGCAAAAATAAGTGTGTCTTGGTTTCATTTGTCAACAGGTAAATCCTCTATTGGGCCGAATACGGATAACAAATCATTTTATTTTTAGTCGATCAACAATATTATAGGCTAACGTGTGCCTTGTTTTCTCTGTTAAAAATGTATCGTTATGTTTTCCATTCACTAGGTATTAGTAGGCCTACTTTTTATGAGGAGTAGCTATATAGCCTGGAAATAATAAACCTTAAGAAGTGTAAGGTGTCTGCAACATACATCTCCTCTCCCTCTCTCTCCAAAAGACCAGGCGCAGCTGCACATCCAAAAGGGTCAGTGCTATTTCACTGTATTCTCCCCTTGATTACGAGCCGAGCCCATCAAACCCAACATAATTACAGTAATTTCGCCCTTATTTATTCTAATGCAGTTTCCCATCTCTGGGGTAATTATGAGCAATTTTTTCGCATGGAGAATCTTTCAGCGTTAACAAAAGAGTGCACTGAAAGAAATTTGCTGCGCAATGAAAAAAGTTAAATAGGTGAGCTGCCATCTCGCTGCTGTTCTGTGACATGTAGGGCTAGTAAATTGCTTGCAGGTGTATAGCGCGGGATTGTCTATGCGAAGAGGGTTCAAAATGAGCAAAGTACAATGTAAGATTAATGAAGGCTGCGGTTAAATTACAGAACGAGAGGAGGCTTAGCCTATTCTATGCCCCGTCCATTTCCAATCCATAGGCTATAGAGCACCTATTTCCTGATGTAGCCTAGAAGCAGTCGTAACATAACATGGTAAGTATAGTCTCCGGAATAATAATCGAGAATCCTTGGTTTTTCAATTTTCGTAGCCTACACATTTGTAATAATCAAAAATCCCATTACAGGCCTAGAGACGTTTATGACAATGCTTGTTACATTATGGCCACATAATTACCTTGTTTAAAATGTGTCTAATTTCTGTTTTCCAGTTGCCTAGAATAGGCTACTTGTAACAAATTACAGTTTGATATGCGTGCATAATTTTGGCATTTCCAGCGATGAAATGCATGAGAAATATGCTGTCCAATTAAATTGAAAATAGATTTTTAATATTTCAATGAATAGGCCTAATTCATTAACTAACCGACTACCGTGTTATCCGTTTGATTGTTATAGCCTAAAAATGTTGATGTCTGTATTAAACTATCAGTTAAATAAATACTGGTGTATACTAAATAGGCTACCGACCCCCACAAAAACGTGTACAAGTTTAAAAATAAACTGAAAAAATATATAAAATAACGCTCCGTACATACTTACCTAAATCTCTAAAAAGGAACCACGCAGACTCTTTCTTTGTCAGGATTCAAAGATTCCCTGATTTAGATAGAGGCAGATAAATTAGAGTAGCATCCTGAAGCATGGCCATAGGTTGAGCACTTGAATCCCATAAACTGTTGACCATGTAGTGTTAAGTGCTATAACAGCACAGCTATATCAGCACGGAATATGACTGAACATTTCTGCTTTATTTCCCCTTTTTATAGCGAATGGAAAAAATTGTAGATTATTAGCATAAATGTTTACTCCTCATTACGCTGATGACATTGTGCACTCGAGATCTTGGTAATCTTTGGGAAAATGATGAGTAATTTTTTAAAATTTAAAGCAGCAGTTACCATGCAATTCAGGCTAATTCAGCGTAGGCTCCACACAGATATAATTATCGTCGAGTCAAGATGGTATGCTAAAAACTATGCATTGATATTTCCATTTATTATGTACATACAACTTTGACAATGTTGATGCTTAAAATAGCTGGAAACTATCTTACGCAAAAATTACAGACCATATTAGGACATCTAAAATTGCGAAGAATTATATACTAATTGCAGGCTTTCAGATCGGAAAGCCAAGAATTCTCAAACTAGAGCAAATGTGGATGAAATTACAGATCAGGGTATAAATTAGGATAGGGGTATGTCATTTTCAAATTGCCTACAGGATTCCGGAAGTATAAAGCCACATCATTGCTAATCTGTGAGAGAGAGAGGGATGGATGCAGGGCGCAATGAGCAAAAGACTCTTAGAAAAAAAAGTTCTGGAAAGAACCAAAAAGGGTTCTATGCTTGCTTCATATATGCCACCCCTTAATGTTCTATATATAGCCGAAATTGGTTCCATATAGAACCCTATATAGAACCAATTTTGGTTCAGTGAAGAAGAACCCTTGGGGTTCCGATCAAAGAACACTATAAAATAGTTAGGGGTGCCATATATGAAGCAAGCAATAGAACCCTTTTTAGTTCTATCCAGAACCTTGTTTTCTAAGAGTGTGGTAGTGATTTTCATTAACCATTGTGTGCTCGATACTTTTTTATTTGACAGACATACACTGTCAGAGAAAAATGTTATTAAATCAGTCAGATTTACTTTAATTGATCCCGTGCGTAAAGGCTACAAATATGTTTCCATAAGTGACGTGTATTATTGTTTTGTAGACAGAGGAAAGACTGGAAAGTGCTACAATTCAACTAAGGGCATATGGACACAAGACCTCGCTGAAGCAGGTGAATTAGTGCATATCTTTTGAGGAGATTCTTGTTCCATCAAAATGTCTCCATGGTAAAAGCGTCAAAGCGAATTAGTACGATTACGCATATTACGCATGCGCTAGCTCATCGCATGCGAAATGTGTGAATTGTACTAAATGTATAGCGCCACTTATTAAGCATATATAAGCAGACATATATATATCCAAGCAATCATATATTCACCGTAGTCTACAACCAAATGTGTGTTATATTGCTTTTTTGCTCCACGGGCTCACTCAACATGTGGTAGGCCTGTTATCCCGAGGGACTCCTCATATCAAGATAAAGCAACGACAGCCCCTGGGAGAATGTTCCATCTTGTAATGTGGCAATCACTGACAAGGTACATCCTTATTATGCAAAACGATTCCACTTTATGTGGCTTATGATCACTCAACCATAAAAAGCAACGGGTCGACATGGTTATCAAACCTAGCAAACGCTCGTCCATTGGGCTAGATAGGCCTTCAAGGCTATGTCTTGTACATCACATAAGAGAACACGGTGAATATATGCTAATGTTTTAGTGAATAAAATACAAATAAACATAATAAAATATTTATTTAGCATCTAAGACAATCCAGATTTAATACGTACATTTCAAAACAGAGGATAGACCCACTATCTGGAATGTATTTGCACATTTGGCTAGGAGATAAAGTCGATAACATTTATATAACAATAAGATCTCATAAGCATGTAGCTAATTATACAAAAATAATGATGTTGACTATTGATAATGTAGCCTTGTCAACGATGGGAAAATCGAATGTAGGTCGATTCGCTCATGAGAACTGATGAGAAGGGCCTTGTGTTGTGTGTGAACAAGATGTGAGAAATGTTTCCATGTTGTTCAGCTTCAGGCGGTCTTGGTTCTAGTTTTTAGGTTGGGCTGAGTTCATAAAATGTCTGGAGAGCGGCACTCTGACTCCAAAGAGTCTGAGGGGTTGAGCTCAGTCATACGCCCTCATCTTCCCTTTCGCATGCCAAGGCGTGTTGCGTGCCTTCGAATAATCCAGCGCTCTCAGGCCCTGGGCACTGTCTCGGCTCTGTTAATCATCTTGTCTGTATCAGGTTCCCCGAATCATATACCCAGCTAGATTTAACGTGACTATAAAACATGAGTTAAGAAGACGAAACAATTTGCAACCATTAATGAAGACAAATGCATACCCAAATAGTGGTATTTTAATGTGCGTCCTTCCAAAAGTTTGTCGAGCCCATAGCCTACCTGTGGCGTTAATCACATTTTGTGAGCTACGTTGAAAGATTTACAAGGGTTAGAAACATGTATTTTGAAGGATCCAGAACTCTTCTGGCGCCGTAGTACTGAATGGAAGTATAGGTTTCTTCTCTCAGTAGGCTAAATAAGAAAGCTCAATAGAAGTATGTTTATTGATAGGCTGTAAAGAACCAGGCTAAGCTTTAATCCAAAAATAAATCCACTTCTTACTTAGTATGCCAATTTCTTAAAGTTCTTAAAATGGAGAAAAACACAATGTGCACAGAAAACATAATTTTATTTAAATAATGTCTGATCATATAAAGAAAACACTGCTAACCATAAAATAAATTAAAGACAATACACAATAAAAATGTTATACAAGTGAATTAGAATATGGGACAATCAGTAGCTTATGAAGGATAAGAAGGTACAGTATTTGTCCCCAATATCAAAAAATAAAATGATGCCAAGGTGGCATATCAAAAGAATGTTGTGAAATATGCACAAAGCCGAATTCTGACCTACATAAGAAAACAACCATAAAGAACAGGCCCTATAGAAATATGTGTACATGTAGGCTAGTACATGGATCTCGTACAACAAAATTAGGTCATTTTCAAAAGGCACGACACAGTTGAAAATTGTGCTACACATGTGACAGTTGTTCACATCCTGCAATCAACTTTGGACTCGCACTGATGCAAAAGTAACACACACTCGTAAAAGCATCTTACTACGTGATTGCTTTGGCTATTAGTGGTTCATAAATTTCATCCATTAAAATAAACAATAAATAAATACAAACATTCTGTAAAAATATGTATTCTGCCATTTGCCGTTGTGAGCACCGTGACATTCTGAATTACCCTAGCAGCTATAGGCTAAATGAAGTTGCGGGTAACGTTCGCTTGGTGAGGTCTGTGAAAATGTATAATGACCTTTTTTCTGTTTCACCAGTATTCTCCGAGTAAGAGTCAGTTGTATTAAAATATTGTCCCAGCGCTCAAGGCAGAGTTGTGGTGGTGCTGGTGCTGGACAAGCGGGCCAGCCTGAAGATACGTTGCAGAGTTCGTTGATGAGTACCAAGAATAGTTTGCCAAGAAAGAAGGCGCAGTCGTATTTGGAGGGCTGCTGCTCTGAGGTAAACTGGAGTTTACATTGTTCATTCTTTGATTCTGTGGAAAGTCCCAGGCAGTGGCGGGTGGAGAGTTACAGGGGGGAGACTCGCTGGAGGCCACATGTTGCTCAGGGGGGATTTCTCCACTTTTCCACAACTTCTTGAACTTGGAGCGACGGTTCTGGAACCAAATTTTCACCTGAAAAGGAACACATTGTAACTATTGTTCTGAAGCTTATTTCAAAACGTATCCTAACCAAACTATCTATTCACAACAAATGCCGGATAAAGATAAATAGCAGTCTAAAGCAAAATGTCAAGCCTATATAAAAAAAGTAGCCAGCCTGAGCCTGATTATATTATTCACAGACTGATGAGGGATTTGACAGCAACGGGACGCATTAAGAGTTGCACTAACCTGGGTTTGTGTAAGGCCCATTGAGGCTGCCAGCTCGGCTCGCTCCGGTAAAGCCAAGTACTGTGTCTTTTGGAATCTCCGTTGAAGGGCGGCCAGTTGGAAGCTTGAATAAATAGTTCGAGGTTTCCTGACCTTCTTTGGTTTTCCGTTAACCATTCGGATTTCAGGTTCACTTTCTTCTTTCTCTGATAAATACATGTAAGAACAATAATTAAAAACACATCACATTTTTGGTCTTAATATAACTTACATATAATAGAATACGAATGTGAATAGGAAAGCATTGACATGTTATTTACCTGCATCTGTTGGAGTCGGTGAAGAACTCGAACCATAGGAGCCGTAGGTGCCATAAGAGTTGAAACCAAGGTCGTATGATTTGGTATTGTATTGAACGCAGCTCATACCACTGCTGTGGTACTGGTAAGGTCCGAGTTGGCCATATGGAGACCCTGCGCAGTATCCAGGCTGTTGGCTATTGTAAAAGCTGCTGTCCGTCGCAGTCGATACTGGTAGAGTTGGGGACTCCTGCGATTTGTGCAAGCTGTGGTAACTGTTCGAGGTAATCTGGTTCGAATGCATATCTGTACTGAGACTGTCAAAAACTCCAGACATCTTATAGGTAAAGTTGCGCAAGTAAATGTGCTTGAAGCAATGCACTTGAAAAAGTCAATTTGCAATGAATGCTTAAATCTCGTGGATTAAATTCGTCTTGAGTTTAAAATGGCATCCCCATGAACTTTACCAAAAAACGACGAAGGTGTGTCCCTATCACAGTGGTCTGTGATTGTCTGTTACCTAGGATGCTAGCGGGCGGGCATTTATCCAGTATCACGTGGGAGGCAGAGCTGGTATATTTGAGGCAGCCAATGAGTACAGGATGCATGTCTGACAACTCCACAGATTTCCAGAGTCCACTATTGACTTATCCCGCTTGTTTGCGTTGCACCGAATGAAAAGTAAAACAAATATTTAACAATACACTTCTAAAGCCTAGGCTATAAAAAGGCAGGATTAAATAAAATATTCAAAAATAATAATCTTTATCTTTTATTTATCTGTTTGAGAGAAATGTGCTGTTTGAAAAACATTCTGCCTCTACCTTTCCTTTAAAATCAATTCCGAACTTCAGATACCCGTGCGTAAATGTAACTTTTGCACAAAGGTTCCACTAACATAACTTTATGCGCGCATCTTCGTTAGAATTCGACCATAAGTGAATTCATATTCTATTTATATGATTCAAGATTGTATTTGTTTTAAGAGATGTCAAAGACAACTATAGTTTTACTTGACACAGGATCATACTTCAACGATAGATATAGGGAATCATGGCATATGTGCGCCACCTGTCTGTGCCAAATGGAAACATAAACACACACACACACACACACACACACACACACACACACACACACACACACACACACACACTACTCACCAGATTAAGGTGTAGGCCTAAACCGCACAGCAATGGAAATATGATGATGAGAGTTAGCGAGATCCTGAGAATGTTCTCTTCACCTTTTGGTTTTGGCGTGGAGTTTATGATTGACAATTAGGACCCCTGGGCTCTCATCATCGATATACTATCTGTAGCCCTCTGAAGACGGCCATGGTAGGCTGGCGTCCTCATGTGGTGGCAGAATATAAATGGTGATGTTTTTCTCGTTGAAGGGGGATGCCTGAGAGATAATGTGGGCTATTGTAGGCCTACTGAACTACCAGCCGAGCGATCTACAAAAACAGCACGCACTTCGAATCCAGAGGACAGAGATGCGAGTGCCCTACACGGAGAAAAACTATAGAGGAGTCAATGAAGGATGTTGAGGATACCACATTAGAAGCAGCTGGCCGGCGCTGCAACCTGGTTTCAAAGCATTTCGTGTTATTCTGTACATAAATCCGAGACAATCTATTTAGTATGGTATGTATTAATTTGTGGATGTCCATCACCCAGTGGCGATTTTAGCATGCAAAGCCACTACGCAACACTAAACAATACATTAATTGCACTTTAACGGTGACAAACGGTGCCCACAAACTGTTAGGGTCCCAACAGCAGAGCTTTCTTTTCAGCACCATGGAGTGAATCCTTACCACCGCTACACCTGGCAATCAGCGGAGCCTTGTCTGGCAGCGAAACAGTTCATTCAGCCTCATTTACTGATTTTTAAACAACATAGCTGATATGGCTGACTTGCTTAAACAAATGTGGTTTCTACTGACAATTGAGAGGTAAAATTTATGGCATAAGGGAACGGTGAGCGGATAAGAGGCAATCCGTAATTTCGATTAAGACATTAATGAGCGAGCTAAGACGGATGTAGTCAATATAACTATTTGATCAGCACTTTTGAAATGTACATCAACTGAATTCAGAACATGGGTCGTTCTTACAGTATTCTCCGTGTACACCAAGTCAGAACCATAGGATACATAAAGGGGGCATATAAGCAGACAATGAAAGCTCTTACAATATTCGATGATTACATTTCTCTAAAACAGGCTGTAGGCTACATGTGCACCACCAAGTCAGAACAGTAGGCTAAATTAAACCAAGATGGCCTAGCAGTGCGGGTCGTGTATTCTGTAGTGTGCTCGTATAAATAGCCAGTGTTTTTTAGTTTTTTGTCTTTTTCGTATATATTTCTCAATCTCACTTTTCATCCTTCAACTAAATATACTTTCCTGTAACCCGCCTCACCCAATGTGGAACGGATTCTATTATTTCTTATACCTTTTTATCTAGAACCTCCGGCTGAAACTAGCCAGCTAGCCAGCTAACTAGCTACTTGCTATTAGCCACCGTTAGCGGTTTTCACCATTGTCCGTGGCCTGCACTACCTACAAGCCAGCTCTAGCCTGGACAATTATCGGCCAGTCTGCACGGTCTGCACAGCGCGCTATCGACCCAGAACATAACGGATTTTCTGCCGGAATCACTGAATCACTGGACCTTAACACCGGATCATCGCAACTAGCTAGCTGCAACCAAATGGATGTTGTTGTTGGCTAATCACCACTGTCCCGAAGCAAGCACCAGTTAGCCTTGAGCTAGCCTCGAGCCAGGCCCATCTCCCGGCTAACTCTCTACCTCTCTGTCAACCGGACGGGACCTCCTAGTGTCGACACGGAGCCCCGCCGATCCATCACAACTGGTCTGCCGACGTGATCGTCTGATGTGGTTTCAACAGGCTTCCCGTTACGACGACCACGAAGATCCATCTGCTAGCCCCGGCCCGCTAGCACACGCAATCAATATCCGTGCATCCTGCTCGCCTGTGCCGTAGCAGCCATCGAACTGCTCCCGGACTCACCTATTGCTGTTCACTGGACCTTATGATCACTCAGCTACACAGCTACACAGCTGATGCCTGCTGGACTGTTCCTTTACACGGTACCACATCCTGTTTATCTGTCCTGTTTATCTGTTTAGCCTCAGCCCAAACTTTCGTCGCCATTACCAGTTGTTGTCTTAGCTCTCTCGAATAACACCTGTGATTGCTTTATGCCTCTCTCCCTTGCCTATTGCTGTTTCGGTTAGTTCTTATTATACCATTTCATTGTAGAGCCCCCAGTCCCACTCAACCTGCCTCAGATAGCTCCTTTGTCCAACCCCCCATACACGCGGAGACCGGCTCAATCGGTGCCTCCAGTGATGCTATCTCTTTCATCGTTACCCAACGCTTAGGTTTACCTCCACTGTACTCATATCCTTCCATATCCTTGTCTGTACATAATGCCCTGAATCTATTCTACAATGCCCGGAAATCTGCCCTTTTTATTCTCTGTACCCAACGCACTAGAAGACCAGTTCTTAAAGCCTTTAGCCATATCCTTATTCTACTCCTCCTCTGTTCCTCTGGTGATGTAGAGGTTAACCCAGGCCCTGTAGCACCCAGTATCACTCCTACTCCCCAGGCGCTATCATTTGCTGACTTCTGTAACCGTAAAAGCCTTGGTTTCTTGCATGTTAACATCAGAAGCCTCCTCCCTAAGTTTGAGTTATTCACTGCGTTAGCACACTCCGCCAACCCTGATGTCCTAGCAGTGTCTGAATCCTGGCTTAGGAAGGCCACCAAAAACTCTGAAATTTCCATCCCCAACTACAACATTTTCTGTCTAGATAGAACTGCCAAAGGGGGCGGAGTTGAAATCTACTGTAGAGATAGCCTGCAGAGCTCTATCATACTATCCAGGTCTGTGCCCAAACAGTTTGAGCTTCTACCTCTAAAAATCCACCTTTCCAGAAATAAATCTATCACTGTTGCCGCTTGCTACAGATCCCCCTCAGCCCCCAGCTGTGCCCTGGACACCATATATGATTTGATTGCCCCCCATCTATCCTCAGAGTTCGTACTGCTTGGTGACCTAAACTGGGATATGCTTAACACCCCGGCTGTCCTACAATCTAAACTAGATGCCCTCAATCTCACACAAATTATCAAGGAACCTACCAGGTACAACCCTAAATCCGTAAACATGGGCACCTTCATAGATATCATCCTGACTAATTTACCCTCTAAATACACCTCCACTGTCTTCATCCAGGATCTCAGCAATCACAGCCTGCGTCCGTAATGGGTCCGCGATCAAACGACCACCCCTCATCACTGTCAAACACCCCCTAAAACACTTCAGCGAGCAGGCCTTTCTAATTGACCTGGCCCGGGTATCCTGGATGGATATTGACCTCATTCCATCAGTAGAGGATGCCTGGTTGTTCTTTAAAAGTGCTTTCCTCTCCATCTTAAATAAGCATGCCCCATTCAAAAAATGCAGAACTAAGAACAGATATAGCCCCTGGTTCACCCCATACTTGACTGCCCTTGACCAGCACAAAAACATCCTGTGGCGTACTGCATTAGCATCGAACAGCCCCCGTGATATGCAACTTTTCAAGGAAGTCAGGAACCAATATACACAATCAGTTAGGAAAGGCTAGCTTTTTCAAACAGAAATTTGCATCCTGTAGCACTAACTCCAAAAAGTTTTGGGACACTGTAAAGTCCATGGAGAATAAGAGCACCTCCTCCCAGCTGCCCACTGCACTGAGGCTAGGAAATACTGTCACCATCGACAAATCTACGATAATCGAGAATTTCAATAAGCATTTTGCTACGGCTGGCCATGCTTTCCACCTGGCTACCCCTACCCCGGCCACCAGCTCTGCACCCTCTGCTGCAACTTGCCCATGCCCCGCCCCCCCCCCCCCCACCCCCCACTTCTCCTTCACCCAAATTCAGATAGCTGAGGTTCTGAAAGAGCTGCAAAATCTGGACCCCTACAAATCAGCTGGGCTAGACAATCTGGACCCTTTCTTTCTAAAATTAGCTGCCAAAATTGTAGCAACCCCTATTACTAGCCTGTTCAACCTCTCTTTCATATCACCTGAGATCCCCAGAGATTGGAAAGCTGCCACGGTCATCCCCCTCTTCAAAGGGGGTGACACTCTAGAACCAAACTTTTACAGACCTATATCCATCCTGCCCTGCCTTTCGAATGTATTTGAAAGCCAAGTTAACAAACAGATCACCGACCATTTCGAATCCCACCGTACCTTCTCCGCTATGCTATCTGGTTTTGGGTGCACCTCAGCCACGCTCAAGGTCCTAAACGATATTATAACCATGATCGATAAAAGACAGTACTGTGCAGCCGTCTTCATCGACCTGGCCAAGGCTTTCGACTCTCTCAATCACCGCATTCTTATTGGCAGACTAAATAGCCTTGGTTTCTCAAATGACTGCCTCGCCTGGTTCACCAACTACTTCTCAGATAGAGTTCAATGTGTCAAATCGGAGGGCCTGTTGTCTGGACCTCTGGCAGTCTCTATGGGGGTGCCACAGGGTTCAATTCTCGGGCCGACTCTATTCTCTGTGTATATCAATGATGTCGCTCTTGCTGCTGGTGACTCTCAGATCCACCTCTACGCAGACGACACCATTTTGTATACATCTGGCCCTTCATTGGACACTGTGTTAACAAACCTCCAAACGAGCTTCAATGCCATAGTGTTTCCTTCCGTAGCCTCCAACTGCTCTTAAACGCTAGTAAAACTAAATGCATGCTCTTCAATCGAACGCTGCTTGCACCCACCCGCCCGACTAGAATCACTACTCTCGGCGGGTCTGACTTAGAGTATGTGGACAACTACAAATACCTAGGTGTCTGGTTAGACCGTAAATCTCCTTCCAGACTCACATTAAGCATCTCCAATCCAAAGTTAAATCTAGAATCGGCTTCCTATTTCGCAACAAAGCCCCCTTCACTCATGCTGCCAAACATGCCCTCGTAAAACTGACTATCCTACCAATCCTTGACTTCGGCGATGTCATTTACAAAATAGCCTCCAACAATCTACTCAGCAAATTGGATGTAGTCTATCACAGTGCCATCCGTTTTGTCACCAAAGCCCCATATACTACCCACCATTGTGACCTGTATGCTCTCGTTGGCTGGCCCTCACTACATATTCGTCGCCAAATCCACTGGCTCCAGGTCATCTATAAATCACTGCTAGGCAAATCCCTGCCTTATCTTAGCTCATTGGTCACCATAGCAACACCCACCCGTAGTATGCGCTCCAGCAGGTATATCTCACTGGTCATTCCCAAAGCCAACACCTCCTTTGGTCGCCATTCCTTCCAGTTCTCTGCTGCTAATGACTGGAACAAACTGCAAAAATCTCTGAAGCTGGAGACTCTTATCTCCCTCACTAACTTTAAGCATCAGTTGTCAGAGCAGCTTACCGATCACTGCACCTGTACACAGCCCATCTGTAATTAGCCCACCCAACTACCTCATCCCCATATTGTTATTTATTTTGCTCATTTGCACCCTAGTATCTCTATTTGCACATCATCTTCTACACATCTATCACTCCAGTGTTAATACTAAATTGTAATTATTTTGGCACTATGGCCTATTTATTGCCTTACCTCCATAACTTACTACATTTGCACACACTGTATATAGATTTTCTATTGTGTTATTGACTGTATGTTTTGTTTATCCCATGTGTAACTCTGTGTTATTGTTGTTTTTATCGCACTGCTTTGCTTTATCTTGGCCAGGTCACAGTTGTAAATGAGAACTTGTTCTCAACTGGCCTACCTGGTTAAATAAAGGTGAATAAAAAAAATTAAAAAATAAAAAAGGGATAAATTGTTAGGGTGAGGCACATGGGCTACTAACAGCTTACTACACAACAGACAGTATTACTTTCTTAGCTACAGTATACATATCTCCATGCCATATTACAGCATTATGCAGCAGCCTAAACTTGTTGTTCTGTGCTCACTTGAACAGGAAGGAGGCGTGGCGGTCCTTCTTTTGGGCAAATATTGTCATGATACTTTGTCATCAAAGTCTGTCATTCTCTGGATTTATGGTGCTTTCAAGACAACTGGGAACTCAGAAAAAAACAAGGTTGAATCATTACATTTTAGTCATTTAGCAGACGCTCTTATCCAGAGCGACTTACAGTTAGTGAATACATTTTTTTTATTTTTTATACTGGCCCCCCGTGGGAATCGAACCCACAACCCTGGCATTGCAAACGCCATGCTCTATCAACTGAGCTACATCCCTGCCGGCCATTCCCTCCCCTACCCTGGACGACGCTGGGCCAATTGTGCGCCGCCCATGAGTCTCCTGGTCGCGGCCGGCTGCGACAGAGCCTGGATTCAAACCAGGATCTCTAGTGGCACAGTTAGCACTGCGATGCAGTGCCTTAGACCACTGCGCCACTCAGGAGATCAAGTAAAGTGATCTTCAGGTGGGACCTTGGATGAAGATCAGTACTTTTTTAGGAAAAGGGTATTGTCTCTCCACAAAATCTCAATATTTCCACCTTCTTTGAACTTCAATCTGATCTAAAACCACACATGATTTCTTTTTGTAAATCAAGACAGTTCTACTCCTATGATAAAATGAGTGGTTCAGGCGAGACGAGTGAATACTAACTGCTGGATTGTCATGCTGGACTGACAGCATGGCCAATGTATTCAACCTTTTCTGGCCCATGGTGTTGTGTGTGAATATTTATCATTTTAAGCTTGGAAAAGAGACCCTTAAAACCAGACTTGGACCACACACCCACTCCACTGAATAGCAGGCTAGTGACAGCTTTGCAAAGCTTGCAGTTAGCCACTGATTCCTTCCAAACCACTCATTGTTGAATTTGCGATTTCCAACTTGTTGTGTAATGTTTATGTCCAATGGCCGATGAGCACCGATCCGTTTTATCTATCATTTCTCTTCATATGACAAGGATTGAAAAGGATTTGCCAGTAGATTGTCGACTTGATTCATAATGATGACTGCTTGTCTAGCTTGCTAGATATATTTTGAAAGTATGATGTTGACATGATCAGTCCAATCAAAGCTACGGTAGATATAACATGATTTTACATCATTTTATCTGTGGCCAATGACCTTCAGCCTTCTTGGATGGGCACTTGTAATGTATATCTATGGCAGCACCCAAGGGGCTTGAATTTTCGAGCTCTCCCCATACATTTTGCGGTGACGTAGTGTCCCCATGAGTGACAGAACACTGAGCAAATCACGGCGCAACTAGAGAACATTACCAACCCCTACGTTCCTTATTTTCTGTTGCTGCCCCACCACCACAGAAAGCACTGAGCTAGGCTGAAACACCTGCATTTTGGAGCTGCCTTACTCAAGAAAGCAAAAAAGAGACCATATTTGTATGCAGCTTTATTAACTCATTTTTTATGTATTTATTTTTTACATTGTTAGGGTTAGGGGTTAGGGTTAAGGTTAAGGTTAAGTTTAGGAGCTAGGTTAAAGGGTTCAAGTTAGGGTTAGGGGAAGGTTTAAGGTTAGGATTAGTAGTTGCTAAGTAGTAAGTAGTTGAAAAGTTGCTAATTAGCTAAAATTGTCATTGATGAGATTTGAACTAGCAACCTTTGGGTTGCTAGACATTTGTGTTACACGTCCACCCTTCCACCCATCCCACTTTTGTTTTTGCCTTAAGTAACCATCTGTCTTATGTAACCATACCAAACATAAAATTATGTATCATAAACTCAGCAAAAAAAGAAACATCCCTTTTTCAGGACCCTGTCTTTCAAAGATAATTAGTGAAAATCCCAAAAACTTCACAGATCTTCATTGTAAAGGGTTTAAACACTGTTTCTTATGCTTGTTCAATGAACCATAAACAATTAATGAACATGCACCTGTGGAACGGTCGTTAAGACACTAACAGCTTACAGACGGTGGGCAATTAAGGTCACAGTTATGAAAACTTAGGACACTAAAGAGGCCTTTCTACTGACTCTGAAAAACACCAAAGGAAAGATGCCCAGGGTCCCTGCTCATCTGCGTGAATGTGCCTTAGGCATGCTGCAAGGAGGCATGAGGACTGCAGATGTGGCCAGGGCAATAAATTGCAATGTCCGTACTATGAGATGCCTAAGACAACGCTACAGGGAGACAGGATGGACAGCTGATTGTCCTAGCAGTAGCAGACCACGTGTAACAACACCTGCACAGGATCGGTACATCTGAACATCACACCTGCCCAAGTTACACCAGAAATGCACAATCCCTCCATCAGTGCTCAGACTGTCTGCAATAATCTGAGAGAGGCTGGACTGAGGGCTTGTAGGCCTGTTGTAAGGCAGGTCCTCACCGGACACCACCAGCAACAACGTCACCTATGGGCACAAACCCACCGTCACTGGACCAGACAGGACTGGCAAAAAGTGCTCTTCATTGACGATTCGTGGTTTTGTTTCACCAGGGGTGATGGTTGGATTCGCGTTTATCGTCGAAGGAATGAGCGTTACACCGAGGCCTGTACTATGGAGCGGGATCGATTTGGAGGTGGAGGGTCCATCATGGTCTGGGGCGGTGTGTCACAGCATCATCGGACTGAGCTTGTTGTCATTGCAGGCAATCTCAACGCTGTCTGCAGGCTCATCCTGACATGACCCTCCAGCATGACAATGCCCCTGGATGTCCATAAATTAGAAAAACAAGAACATTGTGCCATCTGGTTTGCTTAATATAAGGAATTTGAAATGATTTATACTTTTACTTTTGACTTTTACTCAAATATGACTATTGAGTACTTTTTCCACCACTGTACTTAAGTACATTTAAAACCAGATACTTTTAGACTTTTACTCAAGTGGTGTTTTACTCTGTGACTTTAACGCAAGTATCCCCATTTTGGTCAACATTTCTTGCGCCACTTGCAGTTCCTTTTCCACCGCAAGATGGCAGCATGTTCACCCTGATGGTCCAAAGACATTTACTGCGTTTAAGAATATTCTTAGGATTCTTCAGTCATGTTTTAACGAATGTAACATTATATGTAGGCTATTTTTACTTCGAGGGAGAGATTATCTCTGTGTTTGACAGATTTGTCAAGACATGATCCCAGTAATGCAAAAATATGTATTGTTTTCCCAGAAAACATAACTGAAGTATTTGCCACTTCCTCTATTTGAAGTGATACCTATTCTGTCCTCTAAAACTTACAAGAACATATCTTCTACCCCTGCCAGATAGACTATTTAGACTATTATAAATACTTTTCACCAGGCAGTGTGACATGATCATGAGTGACATTTTACATTCCAGGCAAGCACAAACATGGGAAGATTGTGATCTGTTGCCACACCTGCATTCACCCTGATCATGGTATAAGAAATATACCACAGTGATGTTGTGGGTGGGGGGTACAGTAGAAAAATCATTCTGTTCTTTTGAAGAGGGCACTCCACACCTCTAGTATGAAATCATATTGGATGATTGTACTTTAAAAACATCAACACCTGGCATAGTTGTTGTGGCAAGCAACTCATATTGCTATACCATGTACTTCCTACCTGAGAACTCATGCATGAGGACATTAAGATAGCAATAAGACAACAAATTATATTGTCAATGATTTTAGTTCATTCTTTTGGTTGTTCAGAGTTGCCCACATATGCCCTCTAGGGGTCAGTATCATCTCATCTAGCCAACAGATTATTGAACTAATGTCTTCCCTCTTACTGCAGACAGGCAGTGATACCCATTCCAATGGTTTTTGATATGAAGAACACCCCATGCATTCATCCCAGCATTTAATATTGATATGAGACTATGTGCATAGGATCATAAAAGTAAGCTTATGGCTATGTACAGTATATGTTATGAGGTTCAGTAACACTCCTGCTCTTTTTGCCCTTACTGCTGTATGGAAATAGGGAGATATGGTAATGAGGATGAAGCCCTGGGTGCATTCAGCAATAGTCAGTACACGTGCATATTGGGGGTATGGGCAGGGATAGGTACATTACTCACTCTACACCTGTACCAACAGGCCCCCTACACAATGGACCTCCGTCTTAATTAATTCTCACTTAGGTATCACTTTCTCTGTCTCTCTTTTGTTCTTTTTTTGGAATGGTCGATTCCAACACCTTTTATCAGTGTGAAGGGAAAATGTTGAATTACAAAATTAATTGAGGAAAGGGACACAACAATCCACTGAATGACCCGATCAATCAATTTGTCTACTTTACCCTTTCACCAGTGGCTGCCATGGATGCCAAGCGAAGCCAAGGGAAGCCAGGCTTCCCCAAATATTTGACCAATAAAAAAATAAAAATGATAAACTAATTTCTCTTTCGTCTCTCTATGTTTTCATAATTTCCCGTCAATTCGCAAGTGGCAGAATCTCACTGGAGAAATCATCAGAGCGTGGGAAACAGCGCCCCTCAGTCTCAGTATGTGTAGCCCATGTATCTGATGCTGTCTTGACAAAAGAGTATGACATGTTGCCGCTGTAGCATTTGATTGATTGATGCCAGCGAGCATTTGGCCTCCCTTGATAAAAACATTATAAAATAATTAGCCAATCAGCTTTGAGCTGCGCTCAACTGTGGATTGTCCTGGTGCAGCAAAACGAACCCCTAGGGAGGCCAGTTTGGATTTGGCTTCACACCAATCAAATCACATCCTAAGCAAAATGTCATCATTGTCAGACACAACTTGTCTATTTCTGGTCTGCTTGTGTTGACGTCCTGCAGTGGCTAGCTTGCAAAATCAGCCCTTTCCAATGATTATGATGGCGATTCTGATCTAACCATACATTCATATATTGTGCCACAGGCCTGAGACGATTGAAGTTCAATATGTAGCCTAGATGTAGCCTAGGAGGCTCACGCTAACTAGCTAGCTAACTTAGCTGGTTCATTTTTGCCCATGCGAGGAAGTTAGGCTAGCAAGCATTTTAGCTAGTTATCCTATGAAAACTAAAATAAAAGCATACTGAATGACAGAGCCATAGACCATTTGCCAACATAAAAGAGAGGAGGATGGCATTGGCGTTCAACTAGTCTACAAGTAGGGTGAGTCAACTTTTTTTTTACTTGCGCGCACACACAAGCATGCACACACAGACAGAAATAAGTACCATGGACAGCCACATGATATTTATCAACATTGATTGGACTAAATTGTTTTTGGTATCATTAAGTTTGTTTCCAGTGTATTAAACTAAGCATATATGTAAGAAAGCCTGTCCCTTTAAGAACTCAGTGATGATGTCACAGCTATCACAAGCAAGCTGGCCAAGTGTTTAGTTATTTACCAAGTGCAGCACATCACCTACTGCTGTGAACACAAATCTCAGTTTTTGGACATTATTTCCTTTCTGACCAATTTATTCATCACTGTGCGTGAATACCAGAACTGTAAGTAAGTTATATGATTTCCCCCTGTTTTACTGATGAAGTTGTCAATAATTGAGGAATATTTTCGTCATTATTACAGCATTATGTATCTCGTTTTTATGCTAGCTATCTAACATTGTTAGCCACATTTCCGCCTGTCATTGTTAGCTGGTTAGTCTGATGTTGCTAGCTACTTGTATTTTCATTTCAGTCATTGGATTATTATAACAGATTAGAGTTGTATGTTTTGTTATTGCTAAATGTATGTGCCTTATCTTAGTATTGATGCCATTGAATTCATGTTTATTATTTCCAGACCACATATTGTATGGATAAATGGACAGTTAATTGGATAATCACAGCTGAGTGACATGGCACAGAATTGCAAACATTGTTAATGGCCAATCAACATTAAATAACCCTAAACTGAGGAACTGTCTCTCTCACCGTCTATCTAATAGGAGTACAATCTCCATATCTTCACCTACTCAATCAGTGTATGAATTCCAGAGGCATCACCCTTTAGTCCCAGGTCCTTTAGAGTCGGATTGAGTAAATATGATAGATATGGATCCAACACATCCAACACCTGACCCATTCGTGCAGCCCCGTTCACAGAGAGAAAGACATCCCCCAGCTCACCTGGGTGATTATGCTGTTGAATATCTCCCTCACCAGGAACAATGCCTATTCACAACTCAGGCACCCCCTCATTAGGACGAAGGAGTAGTTGAGTGGACATCCGATCAGAGAGGAGTGTTTCCAGCTCCAGATATGGTGCCCGCTCATCGGTGAGCCGCTTCCCAAAACTATTCGACCTCCAAGCAGCTATGTTGGAGGAAAGAATGAAGCTCATGGAGTTTAATGACCTGCAACGTCAGCTAGAGCAAGATCACAACGTCGACGTAGAGTGTCGACGCATAGCAGCTGAAGCCAGAGAAGCTCAGCGTCGACAGGAGGAAGCACACCTGGAAGCTACACAACTGAACAAGCAGCGGCATCTACAGAAGGTAGCTAATGAACTAGTGCTAGCCAAGCTTGTCACATCCTTTCTTAAAGAAAAGGATGAAGGTGTTGAGCAGCCAGAACCCAGATGACTCAGTCAGAGCAGAGGAGCCCCTCACACGCACCGTCTGATGAATCATGTGACAGCTTTGCGTCTATCCCACTGACACAACCACAACACGCCAACCTAGGAGAAAGAGGTGGAGCCTTTGAAGACTCACATCATCTTCTCCCTGCCTACCCGAGGCAATCCTCAGCAGCTCCCGTGGTTCCGCATCCAGCTCCAGCTCCCGTGGTTCCGCACCCAGCTCCAGCTCCCGTGGTTCCGTACCTGCTCCAGCTCCCGTGGTTCCGTACCTGCTCCAGCTCCCGTGGTTCCGCACCCAGCTCCAGATCCCGTGGATCCATACCCCGGACCAGCACTTGCGGCTCGATACCCAGGACCAGCACTTGCGGCTCCATATCCAGGACCGCCCGAGGCAAGATCGGAAAGCAGCAAACTGTGGCTTTACCAAAGTAGCACGGATCTCCAGGAACCAACCCTGGGACTACGTTGGAACTGCCTCAGAGACTCATTGGAATACAAGCACCACACTGTAGAGAGTTCCAAACCTACAATGAATATTATCTACAGCATGCTCGCCCGTCAATATGACCCTCTAGGCTACATCGCGCCTTTCACAACCCGAGCCAAGATACTCGTCCAGAACCTGTGGAAAGAAGGGATACGTTGGGACGACCCCATTCAGCCTCAGAGCCTGCTGGACAGGTGGCTTGTCTGGGAACCAGATTCCTGACCTTGTCCAGATGGAACTCCCCAGAACTTACACACCACCGTATGCTGACATCCCAAAGTCGACCAGAGACCTCCACATATTCTGTGATGCGTCAGAGAGAGCATATGGCACTGTTGCCTACATGCGGACTGTGTATGACCAGAAGCAGGTACACATTTCCTTCGATCTGGCCAGGTTTCGCGTTGCGCCAAAGAAGCAGCTGTCGATGCCACGCTTGGAGCTGAGTGCTGCACTCACTGGGGCTTAGCTGGCCAGTGTCCTCCAAGCAGAACTCACCCTGCCCATCGGACAAGTCATCCTCTGGTCCGATTCCACCACAGTCCTTCATTGGCTCAAGTCAGAATCTTGTAGATACAAGGTCTTTGGAGGAACTTGTGTTGCAGAGATTCAGAACCTTACGGATGTAGTCAATTGGAGGTATGTTGATACTGCGAACAACTCGGCGGATGACATAATTTGGGGCAAAACGTTGAAAGAGCTGGCCCAACCACATTGATGGCACCAAGGCCCTGACTTCCTCAGAAGATCAGTGGCCTTCAATGCCTTCTACTGACCCGGAGCCTGATGACAGCAAACTAAAGAAATCAGCCTTCTGCGGACATGTGTCTGTCAGTTCCAGTCCTCAGCTCCCAGATATCAGCAAGTTTGAAACATGGAAAAACCTAATGAAGGCAACAACTAGATCCCTGTACGGGGCGGCCGTGTCCACTCTCCAGTTCACCCAGCGAAACAGCAGATTACATAGCCTCAGAGAACCTCCTCCTGAAGCAAGCTCAGATGGAATCGTTTCCTGAAGAGGTCAAGGCCGTCATGTCAAACCGGTCTATACCTTCTAACAGTCGTCTGGGTCCCTTGTCTCCTGAGTACATTAAGGATTCAGGACTCCTTAGAGTTGGCGGTAGGCCATGCAGAGCACCTGGAGATGGATGCTATACACCCCATCGTCTTGGATCCGCATCATCCACTGACCGAGCTACTCATTCAAGATTTCGACGAGACTCTCCTCCATCCTGGCCCAGATAGGGTTCTGGCGGAACTGCGCCGTAGATACTGGATTCTGCGGGGAAGGGAGGCCATCCGGAAGTTGCAGCACACCTGTTTGCAATGCCAAAGATGGCGTGCCAAACCTGAAGTTCCTAAGATGGCAGACCTACCTCCTGCTCGTCTGCGACTGTACAAGCCACCCCTCTACTCTACCGGAGTGGATTGTTTCGGACCATTCAACATAAAAATCGGACGTTGCAACGAAAAGAGATGGGCCATCGTCTACAAATGCATTACAGCTGCTGCACCCACCTGGACCTCCTGGAGAGCCTGGATGCCGATGCCTTCCTGATGTCTCTAAGATGCTTAATTGCACGTTGAGGTAAGCCTTTTGAGCTTCTTTCGGACAATGGTATGAACTTTGTTGGAGGAAACAGAGAACTGCGAGAGGCCTTCAAAGCGATGGCCCCCCAACTGAAGGAACAGTTGGCCAAACAGAGGATAACATTCTGGTTCAACCCGCCAAGCGCTCCTCACTTTGGTGGAACATGGGAAAGAGAGGTGAAATCAGTGAAGACTGCTCTCAAGGTCATACTCAAGGAACAGACCATCACTGAAACCGTGCTCCGCACTGTGCTTACCAAAGTGGAGGGAATCTTGAATGCTAAACCCCTCGGGTACATCTCCTCAGATGTCGCGGACCCAGATCCCATCCAATCGAGCTTCCTACTCATGGGATGGTACGACGCATCTCTTCCTCAGGTTTTGGTCCCAGTTCATTCGCTATTACTTGCCAAGTCTACAGGACAGACAGAAGTGGAGGAAGGATGAAAGGGAACTGACTGTGGATCAAGAGGTTCTCATCATGGACCCTCAGCTCCCTTGAGCTCTCTGGCCTGTTAGGAAGGTGACTCATACTTAACCTGGAGCTGATGGACGTATTAGGACTGCTGCTATCCAGGTCAAGGGTCGGACTTACCTACGACCAGTGGCCCGGCTGGTGCAGCTCCCAGCCATCCTTGATGACGATGCAGAAGAACCTTTCACCTAGAACAGACTTTCCATCTGGATAGAATGTCGTAGCAGACATTTGGGGTGGCTGCGTAAGAAAGCGTGTCCCTTTTAAGAACTCAGTGATGAGTGTTTAGGTCATTACCAAGTGCAGCTCGCTGCCTACTGCTTTGAACATAAATCTCAGTTTTTGGACATTATTTCCTTTCTGACCAATTTATTCTTCACTGTGCGTGAATACCAGAACTGCAAGTAAGGTTTATATTTTCCCCCTGTTTTACTGACAAAGTTGTCAATAGTTTAAGCATATCTTTGTCATTATTACAGCATTATGTATCTCGTTTTTATGCTAGCTATCTAACATTGTTAGCTACATTTTCGCCTGTCATTGTTAGCTGGTTAGTCTGATGTTGCTAGCTACTTGTATTTTCGTTTCAGTCATTGGATTATTATAACAGATGAGAGCTGTATATCTTGTTTTGTTATTGCTAAATGAATGTGCCTTATCTTAGTATTGATGCCATTGAATTCATGTTTATTATTTCCAGACCACATCTTGTATGGATAAATGGACAGTTAATTTGATAATCACAGCTGAGTGACATGGCACAGAATTGCAAACATTGTTAATGTCCAATCAACATGAAATAACCCTAAACTGAGGAGCTTTCACTCTCACCGTCTATCTAATATGAGTACAATCTCCATAACTTCATCTACTCAATCAGTGTATAAATTCCAGTGGCATCACCCTCTAATTCAATATATAGCTTTGTTGATTTGATTGTTTAAGTTGAAATGGTGCTGGAATAGCGGAGGCAGTGCTCCTGTTGTCTTTGTGCTGACTTGCGGTAACTCCTTAGTTCTAAATTAGTACTTGTTTAGTAAACTGTTGAAAACATTAACTTGCTTGACCATGCTGCAGGTCATATAACTGTTACATGTAATATTGGCTTTGTGGACTTCACAGGACAGATGTTGCTCTCTGGTTTTGTGATTTAAACAAACTTATTTGTAGTTGAATTTATTCCTCCACTGTGTGACTGTTGTCTTTTTGTTGTCACAGCCTTGTTGTATATCACGGTGGCGTATGAACAAATGGGTTATAGACCAAACAACGCAAATATCACAACAGGTTGTAATATGATTTTATCCACACACCGCTACTGCCTTTCACTTCATATTCACTTACTCAGAAAGATGTCCAATTTGCCCAGGCCAGGGTGCACTTTGCATTGAAAATGTAAAAAGGCATGATATGGTTACATCGTAAATAAAAATAAATAAATAAGTTGACAGGAAAATAGCCGTTGAGATTCAATAAGCCATACACATGCTAATCTGTTACCAGGTTACCTCTGACCTGGCCATCTGCTGTAGTGGACATGGTCAGTTTGAGTTTTCCTGGTCTCTCTGGCAGAGCCAGGCTGCTGGGATCTCTCTCCCACACACAATGAGGGGGAGATACAGTCTGCCCATTGTTTCCAGGGACACATCGCTCCATTCCCAGGCTGGACCGATGGGGACTGCCTGTCACAGACAATTAAGGATCTCCACAGTCTCACTGCACTCAGCCAGCAACGACCTAATAGTCCATGGTCAGAATGAGCTGCTCCCGTGCAGTTAGAGTAGGAGTATTGAAGTTGATCTGTTTCAGTATCACTTGATGTTTTACTAAGGATATAAGTTTGGGTTTGTTCTTTGAAATAAGCATACGTCTAGAAAAAACAATTGCGACCTATTGCATGGTTATGAGTAGTTTCCCTACGTTTCCTACATTTAAGTGGCTAATTAGTTTAATATGTGCTCCATACAAATTATTTTGGTTATTGATATGTTGGGGGTTGAGATTCAACAAACGGAAATTGACTGACAAGGTGTTTTCAGCCAGGACAGTCATCATAAAGTAGTCTGGCGTGAAAGTCAAAGATTAGCAGTCAACACTCCTACCACTCTTTTCTGCTTGGCACTGTGTGAAGAGGTAAGAGGTAAGTCTTGGTTGTGTGCCACAAGAGTGTCCCTGGAATAGATTCGCCCATTGTCTCAACATCTGTTTTGCTCAGGAGGCCAGCTAACAAGGCACAGGATGCAAATACTTGGCATGGAAAGCGTAAATACTGTCAGAAGCTGTTTAAAGGAGCAGATAGGCACTGGGAATGTGTGAGCCATCACTTTCAGATTGTGGAATGGTGGGATTTCACACTGCCATGACACTATCTCAGTGTTGTCTTACCCTACATGGGGGTTATTTACAGGACTGGAGCTACTACACTTCTGCTCTTCTCACTACTACATTAAGGATAGTAGAGGTTTTGGGTGGCACCCACTACTCAACATTTACCATCCTGATTCTCATGCTCAGAGTTTATTACACATCAATAGTTCTGTACTGTAAGGTCCTGGTTGCATTGAACTGATTGATTTAGCTGTTTTTCTGAGTTTTTCACTTCAGCGCTGTGCTCCAGCATGGCGCAGTGGATCTGCTCAGTGTTAACTGAAATGAGGATGATGACAAGAGACAAGAAGCAGGTGCTAAGGCCTTCTAGAGCAATCATGTCTCACCCCTGTTCCTGTAACCCCCTTTGACCCAAGGAGAAGCTCACTAACCAGTCTGGTTTGAATGTCTGTGATGATCCAGCGTCTTTGCCACAATGACTATCGTTTTAGTTGGATTGCTGCACTAACTTGACAGTATTCTTCTCCCAACATATGTTTCATTCTGATTTTGAGAATGGGGTTACAATGTGTTGACATAAAAAGAAACAGTGTGAACATCTGCTGCTGGTAAGTAGAACAGATAGCTGCAGGGAGATTTCAATTAACTGGCTTTTTCCAGTGATTTATTGTTTCAATGGCTGAGGAAAATTGACCTTTCTTGATCGGATGTTTTTCTTTGGCCAGTTCACATACTGTGCTGACTGCCTGTTGGATCTGTTATAGGATAAAAGCCTGAAAGCATCTCTAATAGAAGCACTTCTCTTTTCTGCTGCATTATCAATAATTGAATGCTTAAAATACTAATATATTATGTATTACTGTGTACTGTCAATAGGGAACGTTAGCAAAGAAGGCTGACAATATTTGAAATATTTTTTTTTTTAAGCAAATGTCATTGCCACATTGAGTTGATGTGTTTGATATGTCTTGGTGTGATTGGGCATTTATAAATGACTGTTAGTGTGTTTTATTTTGACTTCATTATTCTCTTCCAAATACTCCTGAAGACACAACAAGGCCAGACAAGGTTGCTGTGCTCTGTTATCCTCTAACTTCTTGGTTATGCTGATAACAAGGTCATATTCCTCTCTTTCTCTATCTCTCTGTCTCTCTCTCTCTCCCTCTCCCTCTCTGTCCTTTTTACTAATGCACACAGCACACAATCTGTACGATCAAGGCAAAACAATGGTTTCACACCTCCTTTCCTACTAGAGGCTATGTCTTCCTCTCACCCCCCCTGCATTCCCACCCACATCCTCCCTCTCTGACTCCATGTAGCTCTCACTGCCCTCACTGGCACAACAACACATTCCTGCCCTATCTTCACCCACGTTCTCTTCTACTTTAGAACCTCATACAAGAGCCTACCACAGGTAGGTTGTAGTTCTGTCTGATGCAAAATGGTTACAAACAGGTTTCAGTAGTTAAACATCAGCTGGTATTGATACTCGCTGTAAGCAATCAAAGTTCAGACAGCAGGTTGTCAATGTGGCAGATAACGATTTTGACCACTATAGTCGACCTACACATTCTGCTTAAGAGTCCAACATATCCCACCAAGTTCCATGTTACTGTGCCTCAACTGGAGGTGTAAAAGCTGTTTGAAGCAGGCCACACCTAAGAAACTTTAGCTGGACACGTAGTTTCTGGAGAAAGTAAATGGCTTGGTCTGATTCCATGGCATCCCAATTGGCCTTGGATTGATTTGAGCACTCCAAGTGGGAGAGTTGCTGTTGTGATCACACCTCAGACACCAGTGGGGAATTAGCCCTCCTGGAGGCTAATGGAGCTGCATGGGAACACAATCATGCTAACAATCTCTTCCAGATGTCCTCCACCACGCCCAGCGGTGTAGGCAGAAATTGCTGTGTGGCTGGGCCAACATTTTCCAGCCCTGACATATTTAAGTGAAAATTAGTGCAATCACATTGCATAATTTAACACATAACACATGATAAATGTGACCAAATACACCTTCAAATTTCCTGTGACAAACAAGCCCGTTATTATTGCCAAGTAGGCAGCGCAAGTGCGCAACTACACAACCGCTTACAACAACACTGCTGACAAAACAGTACGACATAATGAAATATACATCTATCAACTACATATTCAGAGAGAGAGAGAGAGAGAGAGAGAGAGAGAGAGAGAGAGAGAAAGAAAGAAAGAGATTCTACAGCAGCAGAGAAGTACAGTGATAAAATGGGAAAAAATTATACTGTCCTAAAATATGGATAATGGCTGCTGTTCAGTCCGACAGTCCAACCTCATGAAATAATCAACATATTATCAGATCAGATCGACCACTCCCACTAAAAGGAGCGATCTACAGTACAGGCACAACAGGTGGATTCAGGACCATGGTCAGTGCATCGGCTGGACACCAGCTCGGCACTGGATTGGAATATGTGCAAACCGCTTATTGCACAAAGAAGCAAGAATGAATAGAAAGCCCTGAAAGAGTTTTCATTAAGCCCAAAATAGCACAACTTTTGCCATATGAAAACAACCACACACAATACAATACAAACACGTTAGGCCTACATCTTGAACTCTATGGCGGATATGAAATAAATAGCTCACTTTGAATAAGAAAACTACTGTATAGGCATTCAGAAATGAAAACATGAAATCATCATACATAAAACCACGGTGGGTATGAATACACCAGCTCACATACATCAGCAAACATAAACCTGGCCTACCAAGGCAGGCATGAAAACATGACATCATCATACATAGCCTAATATCACGGTGGGAATGAATACAGTAGCTCACTTTGAATCAAACACATATCGGCCTACCAAGGCAGGCATGAAAACATTAGTCTAAATCATGAATAAATAGTATTCAGGCTTACCTTTCTTGTGTGTTACATGTTTTACAGCACAAGGCGTAGACACCTAGGCTTGGTGTTGAAGATGGAGATTAATTAATCATAGTCCAAAGAGTCACTGAGGTCCCATTCAATGTACAACAGGGCTAGATTGTTGAGACGTGCAGTCAGCATGCAAGATCTGATGGATGTTTTGATACGGCCTGTAGTGGAGAAGAGTCTCTCAACAGTACATGAAGTCATAGGAAGGGTGATGATGGACCTTAGTAGTAGGAGACAATACAAACAACAAATCAAATTATCTTGATTGGGTGGGCCAGTGTTCAATCTGGCAGGGCCTCTGCCCGGCCCTGCCATGGCTTCGCCTCTGACCACATCATGCTATTGCCAACATGAGGCCTGAGAATATGATGTGTCTATGTATACTGGACTGGAATCACAGCTACTGGCAATTTCTCAGATTTATGTGCTCTTTCTTTGGGTCTTCTCTGTAATGCTTTATTTGACCTGAAGCCAAATGCCCATGCTGGAATAATAAAGATAGACTTCAGGCTCCATCTATCACAATGGCCATTAATGAGCTATTCCTGGCAGAGAAAGCTCAGAACTTCTTCTCAAAACTTTTGGCTGCCAGTGGGACAGTGTCGGGGAGTAGTGAACTACACGTAGTTCAACTAGTAATTAAACTACATTTTGTAGTAGCTTGGTAGTAGTTGAACGAAATTCAAATCTTGGTAGTGTTTTCAGTAGTTCATTAGCATGTAGCTAACTACTGGAACTACACACTACCTTTTTTTGCTAAAATAAAATATGGATGAAGTAGGCAAACAGTTGCTTAATTCTTCCTAATTCGCACTTGAAACAGTTTTTGTGTTTAATAGGATAAATTACACATTGTGTTAAAATCTGACTACAAAGTGATCTGTTCTTGCAATTTGTATTCTAAGACATTTCAGATTTAGAAATGATACTTTTTCACGAAGTAGTTTGGATGCAGTGAACTACTTTTTCGAAGTAGCTTTAGTTAAGTAAACTATATTTTTCTTAACCTCTAAAAGTCTAAGCCTGGGGGAAGTTCTACTAAGCTAACATATGGAATTGTTTTAAGGTGGTCATACCATGCATGTATCATTAAGCTATTTGATTTTGAATTTTAGGACCCCTGTATGTACAGTGGGGAGAACAAGTATTTGATACACTGCCGATTTTGCAGGTTTTCCTACTTACAGAACATGTAGAGGTCTGTAATTTTTATCATAGGTACACTTCAACTGTGAGAGACAGAATCTAAAACAAAAATCCAGAAAACTCACATTGTATGATTTGTAAGTAATTAATTTGCATTTTATTGCATGACATAAGTATTTGATACATCAGAAAAGCAGAACTTAATATTTGGTACAGAAACCTTTGTTTGCAATTACAGAGATCATACGTTTCCTGTAGGTCTTGACCAGGTTTGCACACACTGCAGCAGGGATTTTGGCCCACTCGTCCATACAGACCTTCTCCAGATCCTTCAGGTTTCGGGGCTGTCGCTGGGCAATACGGACTTTCAGCTCCCTCCAAAGATTTTCTATTGGGTTCAGGTCTGGAGACTGGCTAGGCCACTCCAGGACCTTGAGATGCTTCTTACGGAGCCACTCCTTAGTTGCCCTGGCTGTGTGTTTCGGGTCGTTGTCATGCTGGAAGACCCAGCCACGATCCATCTTCAATTCCTGAGGGAAGGAGGTTGTTAGCCAAGATCTCGCTATACATGGCCCCATCCATCCTCCCCTCAATACGGTGCAGTCGTCCTGTCCCCTTTGCAGAAAAGCATCCCCAAAGAATGATGTTTCCACCTCCATGCTTCACAGTTGGGATGGTGTTCTTGGGGTTGTACTCATCCTTCTTCTTCCTCCAAACACGGCGAGTGGAGTTTAGACCAAAAAGCTATATTTTTGTCTCATCAGACCACATGACCTTCTCCCATTCCTCCTCTGGATCATCCAGATGGTCATTGGCAAACTTCAGACGGGCCTGGACATGCGCTGGCTTGAGCAGGGGGACCTTGCGTGCGCTGCAGGATTTTTATCCATGACGGCGTAGTGTGTTACTAATGGTTTTCTTTGAGACTGTGGTCCCAGCTCTCTTCAGGTCATTGACCAGGTCCTGCCGTGTAGTTCTGGGTTGATCCCTCACCTTCCTCATGATCATTGATGCCCCACGAGGTGAGATCTTGCATGGAGCCCCAGACCGAGGGTGATTGACCGTCATCTTGAACTTCTTCCATTTTCTAATAATTGCGCCAACAGTTGTTGCCTTCTCACCAAGCTGCTTGCCTATTGTCCTGTACCCATCCCAGCCTTGTGCAGGTCTACAATTTTATCCCTGATGTCCTTACACAGCTCTCTGGTCTTGGCCATTGTGGAGAGGTTGGAGTCTGTTTGATTGAGTGTGTGGACAGGTGTCTTTTATACAGGTAACAAGTTCAAACAGGTGCAGTTAATACAGGTAATGAGTGGAAAACAGGAGGGCATCTTAAAGAAAAACTAACAGGTCTGTGAGAGCCGGAATTCTTACTGCTTGGTAGGTGATCAAATACTTATGTCATGCAACAAAATGCAAATTAATTACTTAAAAATCATACAATGTGATTTTCTGGATTTTTGTTTTAGATTTTGTCTCTCACAGTTGAAGTGTACCTATGGTAAAAATTACAGACCTCTATATGCTTTGTAAGTAGGAAAACCTGCAAAATCGGAAGTGTATCAAATACTTGTTCTCCCCACTGTATAGACAAAAATATTCAACACTATTTGATGAAAATATTGAATTTGACCAATATAAACTCATTGAATAACACTTTCATAAATGGCAAAAAACACAGTCCAAAAATAAATCATAAGGTTTTGAAGTGTTTGTCCTATTACTAGGAGATATAAGAAAGCTCAGGAATTCTTTTTTTTGGGACACATATTTAACCCCTTTTTTGTTGGCACAAAACTACCGCCATACTTCCCATTCATTTGTATGGGTTACCTTCAGACGAGTCCCGTGACACTTGTGGGGATCCTAGAGAAAACGTGTTCGTGAGAGTCTCATCTTTCCAAAGAGTGGTCATATTAGTTAGTAGGCCAAACCGTTTGGACACTACAGACGTTTTCGTGAGAAGACCGATTTTTGGGATGTCTCCTGGTCTGACAAACAGCGCTACAGCTCTGCCACTTTTCAATGCAGATGCGGAAGGCCGACATAGGCGGATGCCCATGCAAAAAAACATATACACTATTTATACAAAAGTATGTGGACACCCCTTCAAGTGAGTGGATTTGGCTATTTTAGCCACACCAATTGCTGACAGGTGTACAAAATTGAGGACACAGCCATGCAATCAGCATAGACAAACATTGGCAGTAGAATGGCCCGTACTGAAGAGCTCAGTGACTTTCAACGTGGCACCATCATAGGATGCCACCTTTACAACAAGTCAGTTCGTCAAATTTTTGCCCTGCTAGAGCTGCCTCAGTCAACTGTAAGTGCTGTTATTATGAAGTGCAAACGTCTAGGAGCAACAACAGCTCAGCCACGAAATGGTAGGCCACACAAGTTCACAGAACGGGACCGCCGAGTGCTGAAGCGCGTAGCACGTAAAAATCGTCTGTCCTCGTTTGCAACACTCACTACCAAGTTCCAAACAGCCTCTGGAAGCAACGTCAGCACAAGCACTGTTTATCGAGAGCTTAATGAAATGGGTTTCCATGGCTGAGCAGCCGCACACAAGCCTAAGATCACAATGCACAATGCCAAGCGTCGGCTGGAGCGGTGTCAAGCTCAAAGCCATTGGACTGGATGCCAGGCGAACGCTACCTGCCCCAAATCAAATCAAATCAAATGTTTTTGTCACATGCGCCGAATACAACAGGTCGTAGACCTTACAGTGAAATGCTTACTTACAAGACCTAACCAACAATGCAGTTTTAAGAGAAATAAGTGTTAAGTAAACAATAGATAAGTAAACAATTGATAAGTAAAAAATAAAAGCAGTAAAATAACAGTAAAAATAACAGTAGTGAGGCTATATACAGGGGGTACCGGTACAGAGTCAATGTGCGGGGGCACCGGTTAGTTGAGGTAATGCGGTAATATGTACATATAGGTATAGTTAAAGTGATTATGCATGGATAGTAAACAGAGAGTAGCAGCAGCGTAAAAGAGGGGGTGGGGGTAGCCATTTGATTACCTGTTCAGGAGTCTTATGGCTTGGGGGTAGAAGCTGTTAAGAAGCCTTTTGGACCTAGACTTGGCGCTCCGGTACCGCTTGCCGTGCGGTAGCAGAGAGAACAGTATATGACTAGGGTGGCTGGAGTCTTTGACAATTTTTAGGGCCTTCCTCTGACACCGCCTGGTATAGAGGTCCTGGATGGCAGGAAACTTGGCCCCAGTGATGTACTGGGCAGTACACACTACCCTCTGTAGTGCCTTGTGGCCGAGCAGTTGCCATACCAGGCAGTGATGCAACCAGTCAGGATGCTCTCGATGGTGCAGCTGTATAACTTTTTGAGGATCTGAGGACCCATGCCAAATCTTTTCAGTCTCCTGAGGGGGAATAGGCTTTGTCGTGCCCTCTTCACGACTGTCTTGGTGTGTTTGGACCATTTATTTTATTTTTTATTTCACCTTTATTTAACCAGGTAAGCCAGTTGAGAACAGGTTCTCATTTACAACTGCGACCTGGCCAAGATAAAGCAAAGTAGTGCAATAAAAACAACAGAGTTACATATGGGGTAAAAAAAAAAAAACATAAAGTCAGAAATACAACAGAAAATATATATACAGTGTGTGCAAATGTAGCAAGTTATGGAGGTAAGGCAATAAATAGGCTATAGTGCAGAATAATTACAATAGTATTAACACTGGAATGCTAGATGTGCAAGATTTTTTTTATTTTTTTTTTTTTTTTTATTTCACCTTTATTTAACCAGGTAAACCAGTTGAGAACAGGTTCTCATTTACAACTGTGACCTGGCCAAGACAAAGCAAAGTAGTGCAACAAAAAAACAACACAGAGTTACATATGGGGTAAAAAAAAAAAAAAAAAAAAAAAAAAAAAAAAAAAAAAAAAAAAAAATAAACATAAAGTCAGAGATACAACAGAAAATATATATACAGTGTGTGCAAATGTAGCAAGTTATGGAGGTAAGGCAATAAATAGGCTATAGTGCAGAATAATTACAATAGTATTAACACTGGAATGCTAGATGTGCAAGAGATTATGTGCAAATAGAGATAATGGGGTGCAAAAGAGCAAATTAAATAACAATATAGGGATGAGGTAGTTGGGTGGGCTAATTTCAGATGGGCTGTGTACAGGTGCAGTGATCGGTAAGGTGCTCTGACAACTGATGCTTAAAGTTATTGAGGGAGATAAGAGTCTCCAGCTTCAGAGATTTTTGCAATTCGTTCCAGTCATTGGCAGCAGAGAACTGGAAGGAATGGCGGCCAAAGGAGGTGTTGGCTTTGGGAATGACCAGTGAGATATACCTGCTGGAGCGCAGACTACGGGTGGGTGCTGCTATGGTGACCAATGAGCTAAGATAAGGCGGGGATTTGCCTAGCAGTGATTTATAGATGGCCTGGAGCCAGTGGGTTTGACGACGAACATGTAGTGAGGACCAGCCAACAAGAGCGTACAGGTCACAGTGGTGGGTAGTGTATGGGGCTTTGGAGACAAAACGGATGGCACTGTGATAGACTACATCCAATTTGCTGAGTAGAGTGTTGGAGGCTATTTTATAAATGACATCGCCGAAGTCAAGGATCGGTAGGATAGTCAGTTTTACGAGGGCATGTTTGGCAGCATGAGTGAAGGAGGCTTTGTTGCGAAATAGGAAGCCGATCCTAGATTTAACTTTGGATTGGAGATTCTTTATGTGAGTCTGGAAGTTGAGTTTACAGTCTAACCAGACACCTAGGTATTTGTAGTTGTCCACATACTCTAGGTCAGACCCGTCGAGAGTGGTGATTCTAGTCGGGTGGGCGGGTGCTAGCAGCGTTCGATTGAAAAGCATGCATTTAGTTTTACTAGTGTTTAAGAGCAGTTGAAGGCTACTGAAGGATTGTTGTATGGCAAGAGATATGGTAAGAGATTATGTGCAAATAGAGATACTGGGGTGCAAAAGAGCAAAATAAATAACAATATAGGGATGAGGTAGTTGGGTGGGCTAAGTTCGGATGGGCTGTGTACAGGTGCAGTGATCGGTAAGGTGCTCTGACAACTGATGCTTAAAGTTATTGAGGGAGATAAGAGTCTCCAGCTTCAGAGATTTTTGCAATTCGTTCCAGTCATTGGCAGCAGAGAACTGGAAGGAATGGCGGCCAAAGGAGGTGTTGGCTTTGGGAATGACCAGTGAGATATACCTGCTGGAGCGCAGACTACGGGTGGGTGCTGCTATGGTGACCAATGAGCTAAGATAAGGCGGGGATTTGCCTAGCAGTGATTTATAGATGGCCTGGAGCCAGTGGGTTTGACGACGAACATGTAGTGAGGACCAGCCAACAAGAGCGTACAGGTCACAGTGGTGGGTAGTGTATGGGACTTTGGAGACAAAACGGATGGCACTGTGATAGACTACATCCAATTTGCTGAGTAGAGTGTTGGAGGCTATTTTGTAAATTACATCGCCGAAGTCAAGGATCGGTAGGATAGTCAGTTTTACGAGGGCATGTTTGGCAGCATGAGTGAAGGAGGCTTTATTGCGAAATAGGAAGCCGATTCTAGATTTAACTTTGGATTGGAGATTCTTTATGTGAGTCTGGAAGTTGAGTTTACAGTCTAACCAGACACCTAGGTATTTGTAGTTGTCCACATACTCTAGGTCAGACCCGTCGAGAGTGGTGATTCTAGTCGGGTGGGCGGGTGCCAGCAGCGTTCGATTGAAAAGCATGCATTTAGTTTTACTAGTGTTTAAGAGCAGTTGGAGGCTACTGAAGGATTGTTGTATGGCATTGAAGCTCGTTTGGAGGTTTGTTAACACAGTGTCCAATGAAGGGCCAGATGTATACAAAATGGTGTCGTCTGCGTAGAGGTGAATCTGAGAGTCACCAGCAGCAAGAGCGACATCATTGATATACACGGAGAAAAGTGTCGGCCCAAGAATTGAACCCTGTGGCACCCCCATAGAGACTGCCATAGGTCCAGACAACAGGCCCTCCGATTTGACACACTGAACTCTATCTGAGAAGTAGTTGGTGAACCAGGCGAGGCAGTCATTTGAGAAACCAAGGCTATTTAGTCTGCCAATAAGAATGCGGTGGTTGACAGAGTCGAAAGCCTTGGCCAGGTCAATGAAGACGGCTGCACAGTACTGTCTATTATCAATCGCGGTTATAATATCGTTTAGGACCTTGAGCGTGGCTGAAGTGCACCCGTGACCAGCTCGGAAACCGGATTGCATAGCGGAGAAGGTACGGTGGTATTCGAAATGGTCGATGATCTGTTTGTTAACTTGGCTTTCGAATACTTTCGAAAGGCAGGGCAGGATGGATATAGGTCTGTAGCAGTTTGGATCTAGAGTGTCACCCCCTTTGAAGAGGGGGATGACCGCGGCAGCTTTCCAATCTCTGGGGATCTCAGACGTTATGAAAGAGAGGTTAAACAGACTAGTAATAGGGGTAGCGACAATTTCAGCGGCTAGTTTTAGAAAGAAAGGGTCCAGATTGTCTAGCCCAGCTGATTTGTAGGGGTCCAGATTTTGCAGCGCTTTCAAAACATCAGCTGTCTGAATTTGTGTGAAGGAGAAGCGGGGGGGGCATGGGCAAGTTGCAGCAGAGGGTGCAGAGTTGGTGGCCGGGTTAGTGGTAGCCAGATGGAAAGCATGGCCAGCTGTAGCAAAATGCTTGTTGAAATTCTCGATTATTGTAGATTTATCGGTGGTGATAGTGTTTCCTAGCCTCAGTGCAGTGGGCAGCTGGGAGGAAGTGCTCTTATTCTCCATGGACTTTACAGTGTCCCAAAACTTTTTGGAGTTAGTGCTACAGGATGCAAATTTCTGTTTGAAAAAGTTAGCCTTTGCTTTCCTGACTGCTTGTGTATATTGGTTCCTAACTTCCCTGAAAAGTTGCATATCGCGGGGGCTATTTGATGCTAATGCTGTACGCCACAGGATGTTTTTGTGCTGGTCAAGGGCAGTCAAGTCTGAGGAGAACCAGGAGCTATATCGGTTCTTAGTTCTGTATTTTTTGAATGGGGCATGTTTATTTAAGATTGAGAGGAAATTACTTTTAAGGAACAACCAGGCATCCTCTACTGACGGAATGAGATCTATATCCATCCAGGATACCTGGGCCAGGTCAATTAGGAAGGCCTCCTCGCTAAAGTGTTTTAGGGAGCGTTTGACAGTGATGAGGGGTGGTCGTTTGACCGCGGACCCGTTACGGACGCAGGCAATAAGGCAGTGATCACTGAGATCCTGGTTGAAGACAGCTGAGGTGTATTTAGAGGGTATGTTAGTCAGGATGATATCTATGAGGGTACCCATGTTTACGGATTTAGGGTTGTACCTGGTAGGTTCGTTGATAATTTGCGTGAGGTTGAGGGCATCTAGCTTGGATTGTAGGATGGCTGGGGTATTAAGCATATCCCAATTTAGGTCACCAAGCAGTACAAACTCTGAGGATAAATGGGGGGCAATCAATTCACATATGGTGTCCAGGGCACAGCTGGGGGCTGAGGGGGGTCTGTAGCAAGCGGCAACAGTGAGAGACTTATTTCTGGAAAGGTGGATTTTTAGAAGTAGAAGCTCAAACTGTTTGGGCACAGACCTGGATAGTATGATAGAGCTCTGCAGGCTATCTCTACAGTAGATTGCAACTCCACCCCCTTTGGCAGTTCTATCTAGACGGAAAATGTTATAGTTGGGGATGGAAATTTCAGAATTTTTGGTGGCCTTCCTGAGCCAGGATTCAGACACTGCTAGAACATCAGGGTTGGCAGAGTGTGCTAACGCAGTGAATAACTCAAACTTAGGAAGTAGACTTCTGATATTTATGTGCAAGAAACCAAGACTTTTGCGATTACAGAAGTCATCAAATGATAGCGCCTGGGGAGTAGGAGTGATACTGAGGGCTGCAGGGCCTGGGTTAGCCTCTACATCACCAGAGGAACAGAGGAGGACTAGAATAAGGATACGGCTAAAGGCTTTAAGAACTGGTCTTCTAGTGCGTTGGGTACATAGAATAAAGGGGGCAGATTTCCGGGTGTTATAGAAAAGATTCAGGGCATTATGTACAGACAAGGATATGGAAGGATATGAGTAAAGTGGAGGTAACCCTAAGCGTTGGGTAACTATGAAAGAGATAGCATCGCTAGAGTCATCAATTGAGTCGGTCTCCGCGTGTATAGGGGGAGGTGCGAAGGAGCTATCTAAGGCAGGTTTAGCTAGGCTGGGGGGTCTACAGTGATATAGTACAATTAGAAATAACCGAAACAACAATAAACTAACCATGTTTGGGCTGAGGCTAAACATAAACAGGATGTAGTACCGTAAAAAGGAACAGTCCAGCAGATATCAGCTGTATAGCTGAGTTATCATAAGGTCCGGTGGTGAAGCAATAGTAAGAGGCTACGGCTAGCGTGTGCTAGCGGGCCAGGGCTAGCAGATGGATGGAATCTTCGTGGTTAACGTCGTAACCACATCAGACGATTTCGTCGGCAGACCAGTCGTGTAGGATTGGCGGGGCTCCGTGTCAATACTAGGTGGTCCCGTCCGGTTGACAGAGAGGTAGATAGCCGGGAGATGGGCCTAGCTCAGGATAATTAGCCAGACCACAGCGTCCGTTTTGTTGTAGCTAGCTGGTAGCGACGAATCCGGAGTTAAAGGTCCAGTGATTCAGTGATTCCAGCGGAAAACTGATATGTTCTGGGTCGATAACGCGCTGTGCAGACTGGCCGAATATCCGGTGATCAATGTCCAGTGATTAAAATTAATCCCGCAGAAAAAATCCAATGTTCTGGGTGAAACACCGCTAGCTAAGGCTAATAGCAAGTAGCTAGTTAGCTGGCTAGCTGGCTAGCTAGTTTCACTGGAGATTCTAGATAAAAGGTAAGTCAATAATAGAATCCGTTCCACATTGAGTGAGGCGGGTTGCAGGAAAGTATATTTTGTAGAAGGATGAAAAGTCTGATAGGGAAATAGGTACGAAAAATACAAAAAAACAAGGTATTTACAGGCTATTTACAGACACACGACAATAACAGGACTGCACTACTTCGCCATCTTGTTGGTCGACCTGCTCCACTACAGCCCCGTCGATGAGAATGGTGGCGTGCTCGGTCCTCTTCTTTGTACTGTAATCATCTCCTTTGTCTTGATCACGTTGAGGGAGAGGTTGTTATCCTGGCACCACACGGCCAGGTCTCTGACCTCCTCCCTATAGGCTGTCTCATAGTTGTCGGTGATCAGGCCTACCACTGTTGTGTCGTCAGCAAACGTAATGATGGTGTTGGAGTCGTGCCTGGCCATGCAGCCATGGGTGAACAGGGAGTACAGGAGGGGACTGAGCACGCACCCCTGAGGGGCCCCTGTGTTGAGGATCAGCGTGGCAGATGTGTTGTTACCTACTCTTACCACCTGGGGGCGGCCCGCCAGGAAGTCCAGGATCCAGTTGCAGAGGGAGGTGTTTAGTCCCAGGGTCCTTAGCTTAGTGATGAGCTTTGAGGGCACTATGGTGTTGAATGCTGAGCTGTAGTCAATGAATAGCATTCTCACGTAGGTGTTCCTTTTGTGCATGTGGGAAAGCACAGTGTGGAGTGCAATAGAGATTTCATAATCTGTGGATCTGTTGGGGCAGTATGCAAATTAGAGTGGGTCTAGGTTTTCTGGGATAATGGTGTTGATGTGAGCCATGACCAGCCTTTCAAAGCACTTCATAGATACAGACGTGAGTGCTACAGGTCTGTAGTCATTTAGGCAGGTTACCTTAAGTTCTTGGGCACAGGGACTATGGTGGTCTGCTTGAAACATGTTGGTATTACAGACTCAGTCAGGGACAGGTTGAAAATGTCAGTGAAGACACTTGCACGTCCTGGTAATCCGTCTGGCCCTGAGGCCTTGTTTAAAGGTTTTACTCACATCGGCTACGGAGAGTGTGATCACACAGTCGTCTGGAACAGCTGATGCTCTCATGCATGCATCAGTGATGCTTGCCTCAAAGCGAGCATAGAAGTGATTTAGCTCATCTGGTAGGCTCGTGTCACTGGGCAGCTCACGGCTGTGCTTCCCTTTGTAGTCTGTAATAGTTTGCAAGCCCTGCCACATCCGACGAGCATCGGAGACGGTGTAGTATGATTCAATCTTAGTCCTGTATTGATGCTTTGCCTGTTTGATGGTTCGTCGGAGGGCATAGCGTGATTTCTTATATGTGTCCGGGTAAGAGTTCCTCTCCTTGAAAGCAGCAGCTCTACCCTTTAGTTCAGTGTGGATGTTACCTGTAATCCATGGCTTCTGGTTGGTGTATGTATGTACGGTCACTGTTGGGACGACGTCATCGATGCACTTATTGATGAAGCCAGTGACTGATGTGGTGTACTCCTCAATGCCATCGGAAGAATCCCGGAAGATATTCCAGTCTGTGCTAGCAAAACAGTCCTGTAGCTTAGCATCTGCGTCATCTGACCACTTCTTTATTGACCGATTCACTGGTGCTTCCTGCTTTAGTTTTTGCTTGTAAGCAGGAATCAGGAGGATACAGTTATGATCAGATTAGCCAAATGAATGGCGTGGGAGAGCTTTGTATGCGTCTCTGTGTGTGGATTAAAGGTGGTCTAGAGTTTTTTTCCCCCTCTGGTTTCACATTTAACATGCTGGTATAAATTGTGTAAAACAGATTTAAGTTTCCCTGCATTAAAGTCCACGGCCACTGGGAGCGCCACCTCTGGATGAGCGTTTTCCTGTTTGCTTATGGCCTTATAGAGCTCATTGAATGCAGTCTTAGTGCCAGCATCGGTTTGTGGTGGTAAATAGACAGCTACGAAAAATATAGATGAAAACTCTCTTGGTAAATAGTGTGGTCTACAGCTTATCATGAGATACTCTACCTCAGGCGAGCAAAACCTCAAGACTTCCTTAATATTAAATTTTGTACACCAGCTGTTGTTTACAAATATACACAGACCGCCACCCCTTGTCTTACTGGACACAATTGTTCTATCTTGACGATGCAGCGTGAAACCCGGCAGTATGTTATCCATGTCGTCGTTCAGCCACGACTCGGTGAAACATAAGATATTACAGTTTTTAATGTCCCGTTGGTAGGATATTCTTGATCGTAGCTCGTCTATTTTATTATCCAATGATTGTACGTTGGCTAATAGGACTGATGGAAGAGGCAAATTACTCACTCGCCGTCGGATCCTTACAAGGCACCCCGACCTACGTCCCCGATATCTCCGTCTCTTTCTCCTGCGAATGACAGGGATTTGTGTCTTGTTGGGTATCTGAAGTACATCCTTAGCGTCTGACTCGTTGAAGAAAAAATCTTCGTCCAGTCTGAGGTGAGTAAACGCTGTCCTGATATCCAGAAGCTCTTTTCGGTCGTAAGAGACGGTGGCAGAAACATCTATCACTCCAGTGTTAATACTAAATTGTAATTATTTTGCACTATGGCCTATTTATTGCCTTACCTCCATAACTTACTACATTTGCACACACTGTATATAGATTTTCTATTGTGTTATTGACTGTATGTTTTCTTTTATCCCATGTGTAACTCTGTGTTGTTGTTGTTTTTATCGCACTGCTTTGCTTTATCTTGGCCAGGTCTCAGTTGTAAATGAGAACTGGTTCTCAAAAATGGTATAAAAGAAGTTACAAATCACGCGAAGAAACACACATAATAGCACAATTGGTTAGGTGCGCGTAAAACGGCAGCCATCTCCTCGGGCGCCATCTTCACCCAATGCATAGTGCCAACTGTAAAGTTTGGTGGAGGAGGAATAATGGTCTGGGGCTGTCTTTCGTGGTTCTGGCTAGGCCCCTTAGTTCCAGTGAAGGGAAATCTTAATACTACAGCATACAATGACATTCTAGAAGATTCTGTGCTTCCAACTTTGTGGCTAAAGTTTGGGGAAGGCCCTTTCCTGTTTCAGCATGACAATGCCCCCGTGCACAAAGTGAGGTCCATACAGAAATGGTTTGTTGAGATCGGTGTGGAAGAACTTGACTGGCATGCACAGAGCCCTGACCTCAACCGCATCGAACACCTTTGGGTTAAATTGGAACACCGACTGCGATCCAGGCCTAATCGCCCAACATCAGTGCCCAACCTCACTAATGCTCTTGTGGCTGAATGGAAGCAAGTCCCCGCAGCAATGTTCCAACATCTAGTGGAAAACCTTCCCAGAAGAGTGGAGGCTGTTATAGCAGCAAAGGGGGACCAACTCCATATTAATGCCTATAATTTTGGAATGAGGTGCTCGACAAGCAGGTGTCCACATACTTTTGGTCATGTATTGTATCTCTAGCTTAAACTGACAGATTTAGATTTAGATTTTTTTATTATGTTAATTAAATTGACGCACAGGTCAAGGATTTCTTAAGAGTAGCTTTAGTGTAGCTTAACTTCTTCCAGTGTGAAGTAATTGGTAGCTTGGTAAACTATATTTTCAGAGTAGATTCCCCAACACTTTAGTGGGAACAACAAATGGTTAATTAGTGGTTGCTCTGGCAACACACAAGCATTCCAATGAAAAGTCTATAGTTATGTAAAAGAAGAAAAAACTGTTTCATAATGCGTTTTTATGAGGAAGTTTGATGACTAGATCTAGAAATATATAGTAGATACAGCCCTTATGGGACTACCATGTAGGTCTCACTGATGTTCATTTTGCACAGTTGAGTGGTTTCAAATTAGGGTATTCATATCATACAACCAACAGACTCAGCAGAAGTGAGGGGGATGGGAACCATAACTGTCCAGCCGCTCACTGAGGCAGTTAAGTGCTAACAGGTTTTAACAAGGAAAATCAGTCATCAACTCAGAATTGTGACACACAATTAATTAGGTCGCCGATGAATAGATGAGGTCAACAGATCAACATTCCACATCAGTGATCTAATAAAGCTGATCAGAGGTTGGAAGTGGACAGATCAGAGGGTCTCTGTAAATCATCAAAATACAGTATGGTCCATGACATGTCCCTTGACCTGGAAAAATGTCTGACTTCCAGACTTCATAATATCTTTTGTGCAATATTTAATTGCAGTAATGCATTTATATTGTTAATAACCCCTGTGACTCAGGCCCTGGCAAACATGACCCTTGATCCAAATTTGGTTGTCCACCCCGCTCCCTGTTTGGAATTCCAGGTATCCAGGGTGACCAATAGTGTCTGTTTGCACTTCCAACGTCCTTTACAAAAGCAGCCATTCCTCTCATCAGGCAGAGATTCGCAGTGTGAGAGAGGAGGGGAAGACCCCAATGCCTAATGGGTAAGGTTACTTTTATTAGTATGTTTTCATGTTGTTTATTTATCCTTTGAATGATTCTGAAGTTGGACAATACAGACGAAGGAGGGAGATTCAAATGATTTTTCCGGGGGGTCAGGCCCATTTCAGTGAAGAGAAATCTGTTTCTGTTTAAACTTTCAACAGAGAAAAAACACACACACACACTACACTTGGTTGAGTTTGCAACACTTCAGTGAACTGTTCCTGCACCTCATAGGATTATAGAAGAAAGTGGATGACATGACTTTCATTGTGGTGCATTGTGAGGGTAATCAACTGTGGGCAACCCCACTGTGTTAGCTGGGTCCTCCTGCTGCTCTGAACACTCACTCACTCAATGCTGAGGGAGCAGTGGTGCAGAGGATCCCCATAAATCTACTGAGCCTGCCTGCTGCTAAAAGGCTTCTCTCTCCTACTGAGGAGTTAAAATCTACCATAGCCTGAAGCATACTGTATGAGACAATGACTAGACTCAAATCTATAAGACAATGTCATACATTTAAGGTTGAGTAAACTATAAGTGAGATCACTCAATGAATGCAGGCAGCTTTCCAGTTCAGTAAAAGAGCTTTGGCTGCCGTGTGATTCGCTGAGCCTATGTCCTGCTGGGAGTGTAGCAGCTATAGAGATCCTGTTAAATTACTAAGTATTCTAATTCCTAATTCTATGGCTGCAACATTCATCACCATGGCAACTCACCCTTGGTCATCCCTTAGTCAATTGGACCCGATGTTTATACATGGTTGTTTTTATGGTTATGATATCCATACACAACTGGTGACTTATGTTTCCCTTTGTCTTAGCACACAACATTCTGATTTTGTAAATATTGTTTTGCTGATTAGTCAAGGACCAACTGTCATTTGAAAATGCAATTCATATGATTGATATAACCATTGGTCAATATAAATACATGTATGCCATGGGTATATTGATTTTCCTCAATGTACCTCACATATTCATGCATCCTTTGAACATGGATACGATTTCCTCAACCGATTTTAGCTTTGTAAGACCATTCCTGGTCAGACTCTGGCCAGGTTAGCTCTCTGAGACTTCTGAGTTCCTCTGCTAGGTGCAAGAAGAGACTGAAGTTTATGTTGGGACCATCCATACCCAAGCTCTCATGATTGAGAACATGTTTCCTTTGAATTAGTCATGTTGGCTTTTTTCAGATGAGAGGGTATTATTTTTAACAAAAATAGCTTCAATGGGCAAGCCGCAGCTGGAATAACAACTGGAAGGAAGTCTTCACTTTGGACTTCCACTATTATTTAGGTTACCTTATGAAGATGAAGTGATGTGCTTGAGTGCATATTATTCAGCAGATAGTGTCAGTATTGATTGGATTTTTCGTGTTTAGCCAATTGACACAGTGCAATCATTTTGAGCATTTAAATGGTGAATATGTCATTGCAGTGCACATAATATAATTATGTTCTAAATGTATAATCTATGTGTTATCATTTAGAATTAGCACTTCTTGGGGATATTACAAATTGTCCTTATTACCTGCGATGAGCCTTACGATGCTATGCCAGAACAACCTGAGAGACACATGGAGAAATGCATGGCTTTGTATCGAGGGAAACACAATCCTGCAGTTTGCAGGGAGGTAACAAAGGGGAGTCCCCCAGAATTCCCTGCATCATCTGCTGGAGCAGCCTGAGAAAGAATGCAGCTAGGTCCCACTCCCCTCATTGTTTATTCAGAGACACACCACCCTCCCAGGAGTCATAAAGAGAGTCAGTCCTTTGTGAGGGGGACCAGAGCAGATTTACTGCCAGGGGTTTCTCCACAAAGGGCTGTGCCACTGTCACAACAGGAGCAGATCAGGAGCTCTCCCTTTCACACAGTGTGATTTAACACCACGCTTCACACAGCCACTGGTGCAGACAAAACTCTCTGGTCACAGACTTCTAGCGTCACCCACACTCACTCACCAGACATTCATGCACTTTCACTGAAAAACAGTAAGAGGTCTGCGGCTCAATTTTTAATAGCTGTGAATGATGTTTGTCTTTTTCCAACCACATTTCCTAAAATGTATAACCTTGATAACAAGCTTTAGAGTTGAATATTTTTGTTTACATATTTTGTATTATCTCAGAAATTGATCGATTTGAAGTGATGCAGAGAGAACTGTGCAGAATGGTACTCACAATGGTATGTGAGACTGTGCTCTCTGGAGTTTCATGGTGAATTTGTCTCAGGTGACACTTTATCTCCCCTGTTGGGGATGTCAGACTGAATTAAGATGCATATGCAAACATAAGCATGATAAACCTGTCCAAGTGATGTTTTTATGAGGCAAAACAACCACCTGATATGCAAGTAGTCCAAATATCTCCCCAAACACAGGTGTAACAAAATCCTGTGTGAAATCATTATGACCTGATCATGTGACCAGTGACCAGTGACCCTCTCCTTGCATCGTGAAGTGTGGGGGACCATTTATTAGAGCTACACCAAAGCATCAAACTTAAAACGGATCTCATCAATTAGAATGCATTTAAATTCCTTTGAACCACACTACACTCCCACTTCCTCATATTGAGAAATGAAGATACAGTATGACATGAGGCTAAGTATGTAATAAATGAGGTGGACAGATGGCGTGGTAATGAATGAGGAGTGCTATACTCCTTAGTGGTCTAATGGTGCATCTGTCATTGCATTGCACTGCAGTGACTAGTCCAGGATTGTTAGATGGGGTGTAACACAGTTGTCTAAATGCCTTTATGAGTGCCATGCCTGCTGTGCTCTTTGGGCTCTGTCCGATAACTTATGGGTTTGGTTTCCTCAGCCAGTCAGTTTTGATTTCACCACTGTGTAACTTCAGAAGCCAGCCCTCCAATCTCAAAAGCAGTTTGGGTTCCAAACAGCACTGGTACTAAGATGCCTTAACAAAGCAATAATGTCTGGTCGCAAAACATATTTAAAGTGGTACAAAATATATATATATACATAATAAATCCATTTTAAAAAATTGAACATAAAGTATATAAAATGTATATAATGAACATTATAGAAAATATATGATGAATTAAGTTCCTCAAATAGCACATAGTCATTTTCAAAACTTGTCTGACATATTACTCCACAGCTTGACGATAGAGGGACCCATGTTAGAGTAGTGTGTAATAAGGTGTTGTGTATGTATTGTTTTATTGTATGTAAATTGTGGTTGGACCCCAGGAAGAGTAGCTGCTGCCTTGGCAGCCGCCAATGGGGATCCGTAATAAATATACTCCCGAGTGGCGCAGTGGTCTAAGGCACTGCATCGCAGTGCTAGCTGTGCCACTAGAGATCCTGGTTTGAATCCAGGCTCTGTCGTAGCCGGTCGTGACCTGGAGACCCATGGGGTGGTGCACAATTGGCCCAGGGTAGGGTAGGGAATGGCCGGCAGGGATGTAGCTCAGTTGGTAGAGCATGGCGTTTGCAACGCCAGGGTTGTGGGTTTGATTCCCACAGGGGGCCAGTATGAAAAAATTAATAAATAATGTATGCACTCACTAACTGTAAGTCGCTCTGGATAAGAGCGTCTGCTAAAATGTAAATACAAAATGTACCACACATTTTGATAAGAATGTTATAGCAGTTTACTTGCGGTCAACCTTTGCGTTCAGGACTGACAGTTCTATTTTGAGCATTCAAAGTTGCAAATGTTGTGAGAAGACAAACCTCCCTCCTGCTCACCATGGGACTTTTCTTCAATGGTACCTTACTTAAATCAGGAGGCGTTCTTTTTTTAAATATACAAATGACTCAAATGTCAAAGCAAATCTGTGAAGAAAGGCTCTCTCACCTGTGGAGATCCACCTGTCTCTCCCCAATATGCACTGTCTCTCAGGTTACCCCATACCATTGACTTGAGACAATCTGGCATAGCAAGCTGACCTCTTCTGACAGCTCCTATTACATACCCACCCAGGGCTATAATGGACATGAAAGCCCTGCCTGGCCCTGCTGTTTATGTGGTTTCTTTTTTTGGTTTCTATACTACTTTGGTAATGGGAGGCCATACCGCATGGGTCAAAGGCCCTGGTGACTTCATGACCCTTTACTACACATTCATTTATCAAATCAAAATGTTGGATAGTAACACAGAAAAATTGACTATAATTATTCATGAGAATACAGAATATACAGTACAGCACATAGGGCACCATCAGCCGCCTTGATTTATGTCACAAAGCCATGAATTAATTTGCCACCTCATTTGGTAAATTGCCAACATGGATAAAGATAAATAATTTCTAAGTACATCTTCATTTACAATAGCAATAAAATCAATATTTAACTTAACACTTCATAGCAGTTTCCTGTATTGTTTCCTGTATTGATCTTAAAACCAATTCTCATAAAAAGTTAGCCATTCAATTCTAAGCATGTAATTATATTCAACTGGCCTGTCAATCCTGTGACATTACATATTTATACTGTACAGTTATTAATCATTGCTCAGAAGATATCACCGTAAAGGGTAATAAACTGTACACTGAGTGTACAAAACATTAAGAACACCTTCCTAATATTGAGTTGCACCCCCCTGTTTTGCCGTCGGAAAAGACTCAATTTGTCAGGGCATGGACTCTACAAGATGTAGAGTGGCGCAGTGGTCTAAGGCACTGCATCGCAGTGCTAGCTGTGCCACTAGAGATCCTGGTTCGAATCCAGGCTCTGTCGTAGCCGGCCGCGACCGGGAGACCCATGGGGTGGTGCACAATTGGCCTAGCGTCATCCAGGGTAGGGATAGGAATGGCCGGCAGGGATGTAGCTCAGTTGGTAGAGCATGACGTTTGCAACGCCAGGGTTGTGGCTTTGATTCCCACGGGGGGACAGTATAAAAAATTATGTATGCACTCACTAACTGTAAGTCGCTCTGGATAAGAGCGTCTGCTAAATGTCTTAAATGTAAATGTTGAAAGCGTTCCACAGAGATGCTGGCCCATGTTGACTCCAATGCTTTCCACAGTTGTGTCAAGTTGGATGGATGTCCTTTGGGTGGTGGGCCATTCTTGATACTCACGGAAAACTGTTGAGCAAGAAAAACCCAGCAGCGCCGTAGTTCTTAACACAAACCAGTGCGCCTGTCACCTACTACCATACCCTGTTCAAAGGCACTTAAATATTTTGTCTTGCCCATTCACCCTCTGAATGGCACACACACACCATCCATGTCTCAATTGTCTCAAGCCTTTAAAATCCTTCTTTAACCTGTCTCCTCCCCTTCATCTACACTGAGTGAAGTGGATTTAACAAGTGACATCAATAAGGGATTATAGCTTTCACCTGGATTTACCTGGTCAGTCTATGTCATGGAAAGAGCAGGTGTCCTTAATGTTTTGTACACTCAGTGAATGCCTGAGGTGAAGAAGCACAGGACATGCCGGAACAATAGAATCTCAGAAATACCTGCACTGAAAACTTATTTGACTCATGCTTCACTGCCACTGAGGCAAATCACATTATCCCGGGTAATATTGTGTAGCCGTTGTGGTGTATTAGGGTTGTGCCGCAGAGCACCATGGGAGTTGTGTGTGTTGATATGATCATGTTCCAGATAAATGGTTGAACTGAATTCCTATCTCCCGTTTCATCATTGTTGAATTGTTATAAAGACATGGTTATGAAACCCACGAGACATAACAAAAGATTTTACACGTTTAAAACAGTTATTTTCCGTGGTACAGTCTAGGCCAATGTTAGCACAGTGTATTGATAGCAGTGGCAAGTGCACCGAATATAACAGGTGTAGACCTTACAGTGAAATGCTTACTTAACCATCAATGCAGTTTTAAGAAAGAATACCAAAAAAGATCACTCGAAAAAATACAATATACAATAATACGAAATAAAAGTAACAAATAATTAAAGAGCAGCAGTAAAAATAACAATACCTAGGCTATATACAGGGGGTACCGGTACCGAGTCAATGTGCGGGGGGACCGGTTAGTCGAGGTAATTGAGGTAATATGGACATGTAGGTAGAGTTATTAAAGTGAGTATGCATAGATAATAAACAGAGAGTAGCAGCAGCATTAAATAGGAGGGGGGGGGGGGGGCCTTCCTCTGACATCGCCTGGTATAGAGGTCCTGGATGGCAGGAAGCTTGGCCCCAGTGATGTACTGGGCCATACGCACGACCCTCTGTAGTGCCTTGCGGTCGGAGGCCGAGCAGTTGCCATACCAGGCAGTGATGCAACCAGTCAGAATGCTCTCGATGGTGCAGCTGTAGAACCATTTGAGGATCTGAGGACCCATGCAAAATCTTTTCAGTCTCCTTAGGGGGAATAGGTTTTGTCGTGCCCTCTTCACGACTGTCTTGGTGTGCTTGGACCATGTTAGTTTGTTGGTGATGTGGACACCAAGGAACTTGAAGCTCTCAATCTGCTCCACTACAGCCCCGTTGATGAGAATGGGGGCGTGCTCGGTCCTCTTCTTTTTCCTGTAGTCCACAATTATCTCTTTTGTCTTGATCATGTTGAGGGAGAGGTTGTTGTCCTGGCACTGTTGTGTCATCGGCAAACGTAATGATGGTGTTGGATTCGTGCCTGGCCATGCAGTCATTAGTGAACAGGGAGTACAGGAGGGGACTGAGCACGCACCCCTGAGGGGCCCCCGTGTTGAGGATCAGCGTGGCGGATGTGTTGTTACCTACCCTTACCACCTGGGGGCAGCCCGTCAGGAAGTCCAGGATCCAGTTGCAGAGGGAGGTGTTTAGTTCCAGGGTCCTTAGCTTAGTGATGAGCTTTGAGGGCACTATGGTGTTGAACGCTGAGCTTTAGTCAATGAATAGCATTCTCACATAGGTGTTCCTTTTGTCCAGGTGTGAAAGGGCAGTGTGGAGCGCAATAGAGAATGCACCATCTGTGGATCGGTTGGGGTGGTATGCAAATTGAAGTGGGTCTAGGGTTTCTGGGATGATGGTGTTGATGTGAGCCATGACCAGCCTTTCAAAGCACTTCATGGCTACAGACGTGAGTGCTACGGGTCGGTAGTCATTTAGGCAGGTTACCTTAGTGTTCTTGGGCACAAGGACTATGGTGGTCTGCTTGAAACATGTTGGTATTACAGACTCAGACAGGGAGAGGTTGAAAATGTCAGTGAAGACACTTGCCAGTTGGTCAGCGCATGCTCTGAGTACACGTCCTGGTAATCCGTCTGGCCCTGCGGCCTTGTGAATGTTCACCTGTTTAAAGGTCTTACTCACATTGGCTACGGAGAGCGTGATCACACAGTCGTCCAGAACAGTTGATGCTCTCATGCATACTTCAGTGTTGCTTGCCTCGAAGCGAGCATAGAAGTAATTTAGCTCGTCTGGTAGGCTCGTGTCACTGGGCAGCTTGGGGCTGTGCTTCCCTTTGTAGTCTGTAATAGTTTGCAAGCCCTGCCACATCCGACGAGCATCTGAGCCGGTGTAGTACGATTCGATCTTAGTCCTGTATTGACGCTTTGCCTGTTTTATGGTTCGTCGGAGGGCATAGCAGGATTTCTTATAAGCTTCCGGGTTAGAGTCCCGCTCCTTGAAAGTGGCAGCTCTACCCTTTAGCTCAGTGCGGATGTTGCCTGTAATCCATGGCTTCTGGTTGGGGTATGTACGTACAGTCACTGTGGGGACGACGTCATTAATGCACTTATTGATGAAGCCAGTGACTGATGTGGTGTACTCCTCAATGCCATCGGAAGAATCCTGGAAGATATTCCAGTCTGTGCTAGCAAAACAGTCCTGTAGCTTAGCATCTGCGTCATCTGACCACTTCTTTATTGACCGATTCACTGGTGCTTCCTGCTTTAGTTTTTGCTTATAAGCAGGAATCAGGAGGATAGAATTATAGGCAGATTTGCCAAATGGAGGGTGAGGGAGAGCTTTGTACGTGTCTCTGTGTGTGGTCTAGTTTTTTTCCCCTCTGGTTGCACATTTAACATGCTGGTAGAAATGAGGTAAAACGGATGTAAGTTTCCCTGCATTAAAGTCCCCGGCCACTAGGTGCGCCGCCTCTGGATGAGCGTTTTCCTGTTTGCTTATGGCCGTATACAGTTCATTGAGTGCGGTTTTAGTGCCAGCATCGGTTTGTGGTGGTAAATAGACAGCTACGAAGAATATAGATGAAAACTCTCTTGGTAGATAGTGTGGTCTACAGCTTATCATGAGATACTGTACCTCAGGTGACTAAAACCTCGAGACTTCCTTAGATTTCGTGCACCAGCTGTTGTTTACAAATATACATAGACCGCCACCCCTTGTCTTACCAGAGGCTGCTGTTCTATCCTGCCTATACAGTGTATAACCCGCCAGCTGTATGTTATTCATGTCTTCGTTCAACCACGACTCGGTGAAACCTTTTTTAATGTCCCGTTGATAGGATATACGTGCATGTAGTGTCCATTTTATTATCAAGCGATTGTAAGTTGTCCAATAGTATCGTCGCCGGCTCCTTACCAAGCACCACGATCTCCTTCCGCGATATCTCAATTTCTTTCTACTGCGAATGATGGGGATGAGGGCCCTGTCAGGTGTCTGGAGCAAATCCCTCTCATCCGACTCATTAAATAAACATTATTTGTCCAGTTCAAGGTGAGTAATTGCTGTTCTGATGTCCAGAAGCTCTTTACGGTCATAAGAGACGGTAGCAGCAACATTGTGTACTAAATAAGTTACAAACAATGCGGAAAACACACAAAATATAGCACAGTGGTTAAGAGTCCATAAAACTGCAGCCATCCCCTCCGGCGCCATTATTAAATGATTAGTTATTAGAGTGAAGTGAATGAAGATCACATGACTGAGGAAACTATTGCTGTGGTTGAGGACAATATTGAAGTGTGACAATCAGGAGCCTATAGAGAAAAAAAAATGGCTGGAATTGTTGGAACCATTTGACAGTTTGATGAAAGTATTGAGCAGTGGAGCTCATATACAGAACGGTTTGAGTATTTTGTTCTTGCAAATGACATTAATGAGGACTAAATTGTGCCAAAAAAAATGTGTGTAATGGGGCCAAACACATTTCATTCACTACGCAGCCTGCTACAGCCAGACATGCCAGGTAATAAGACGTATGGGGATATTGTGGAGATACTGAAAGGGCTCTTTTCACTGAAACCACTAGTTATTGCTGAAAGGTTTAGGTTCCACTGAAAGAATCAGGAAGAAGGAGAATCAGTGACAATGTTTGCTGCTGCGTTAAAGAAACTATCAGAGCACTGTGAAATTAATGATATTCTAAATGACACCATTAGAGACAGACTAGTATGTGGACTACGGAGTGGCTACGCAAAAGAGACTATTGACTGAAAGTAATCTGACCTTGACAAAGACCATTGAAGTCAGTGTGTCCATGGAGGCTCAGCAGTTGAGTTCATCAGGAAAAGTGCATAGAGTTGCAACTGAAAGTCAGAGACAGGGAAATCAATGCACATGCTTCCGCTGTGGCAAAGTGGGACATCAGGCATCTGTCTACATGCTGGTGTAACCTCTACGGGATCGGTGTCCCTTATACAGGACGGTTGTTGCTCAATATGCGATATGTGACTAGAATGCTATGGTAAACAACAGCCAACATTCCGGGACATAGACATGTCTCATATGGGCAGAAAGCTTAAATTCTTGTTAATCTAACTGCAGTGTCCAATTTACAGTAGCTATTACAGCTAAAAAATACCATGCTATTGTTTGAGGATAGTGCACAACAACAAAACACTTTTATCACGGCAACTGGTTTGGTACATTCACCTCTGAAGGTAAATAATGTACTTGCTCTGATTTGTAATCTTCCTCTGATTTGTCATCCTGAGGGTCCCAGAGATAAAAATGTAGTGTTGTTTTGTTTGAAAAATCTATTTTTATATTCAAATGTAGGAACTGGGTTCTACAGTTTGACCTCTGACTCCACACCCACCCCGGCCGGCCATCTAGATGTGTGAAGGTTAGTGTCTTTTCTGTAGGGAAGCTAATGACCCATCATTTATGACATTCCTGGGAGTGTGCAAACTTAAATTTTGTATTACCATAGCATTTTTGTATGTTCTCTATAGTTATGTACTTGAAAACTAATTTGGCACATTTGGGAAAACTCCTGGCAGACTTGATACAAAATATTGTGTAGTGATGCAATTCTTCACTGGATCAGTCTGAAATTTTGCACACACACTGCTCCTGTCTGGTGGACAACATCTAAATTACATCTAGAATCCTACATCAGTGTCTGGCCTTTCTCTTGCATTTCAAAGATGAAGCAAAAAATTAAATAGAAAACACATGTTTTTTTGTTTGTATTATCTTTTACCAGATCTAATGTGTTATATTCTCCTACATTAATTTCACATTTCCACAAACTTCAAAGTGTTTCCTTTCAAATGATATCAAGAATATGCATATCCTTGATTCAGGTCCTGAGCTACAGGCAGTTAGATATGGGTATGTCATTTTAGGCGAAAATTGAAAAAAGGGTCAGATCCGAAAGAGGGTAAGGACATGGATTGCAGAGCCTGTGGTAAAAAAGGCCACATTGAACGAGCCTGCAGAAACAAAAAGAGCTTCGAGCAAATGTCAAAAATTTAAAAAAAGAAACTGACATTCCAACAAAAGAAAAAGAGACATGTTCACGCTGTTGAGCAGGAGAACACTGAGGTGAGTGACTCATCAGACGAGGAAGTCACATTGACAGCTGGAGGGCTGCACGGCTACTTGCTAGAGGGGCAGCCGGTGCGTATGGAGATTGACACAGGGGCAGCTGTATCTCTTGTGTCAAACACAGTCTACAAAAAGACACTGAAACACCTTCCACTTCAGCCAGCACACATCGTGTTAAAGACTTACACAGGTGAACTGTCACCGTGAGAGGCCTCACTGAGGTCACGGTTCAGTTAAACAGACAAACTGAAAAGCTGCCACTCTATGTCGTGAAAGGAGACTATTCACCACTACCGTGATGTTCGTGGTTGGAGAAAATCACACTGGACTGGCCATCAGTACAATGACACATGGCGACACAGACCTATCCTCCATGTTAAAGAAACATGGACGAGTCCATAATGGAGAGCTACAGTTGAAGTTTGAAGTTTATATACACTTATGTTGGAGTCATTAAAACTTGTTTTTTCAACCACTCCCCAAATGTATTGTTAACAAACTATAGTTTTGGCAAGTCGGTTAAGACATCTACTTTGTGCATGACACAAGTAATTTTTCCAACAACTGGTTACAGACAGATTATTTCACTTATAATTCACTGTATCACAACATGATGTCATGGCTTTAGAAGCTTCTGATAGGCTAATTTACATAATTTGAGTCAATTGGAGGTGTACCTGTGGATGTATTTCAAGGCCTACCTTCAAAATCAGTGCCTCTTTGCTTGACATCATGGGAAAATCAAAAGAAATCAGCCATGACCTCAGAAAAAAATTTGTAGACCTCCACAAGTCTGGTTCATCCTTGGGAGCAATTTCCAAATAAATACTGTAACATAGAGGCTCAGAATAAATTAGAGGAAAAACAAAAAGAAATGGAGAAACTTATTCAAGAAAGATCAAGTGTAATATATTATAAAAATAAAGCAAACTGGATGGAATATGGGGAAAAATGCACCAAATTCTTTTTTAATCTTCAACATTGGAATGCTACCAAAAAGAATGTATTGAAACTGGTTACAAATGATGGAGTCACCCATGATTCACCAAATTATATTTTGAAGGAGGAAACAAAGTACTTTAAGCATATGTTTTCGTTTCAGTTGCCTCCATCTCCTTTAACTGAAGCAAATTGTAGAGATTTTTTTCTATTGATAATGTAAAATTAACAGCCATACAGAAAGACTCATGTGAAGGTGAAATTACAGAGGAGGAACTTCTGGATGCAATTAAAGACTTTAAATCCGGGAAAACTCCAGGGTTGGATGGCATACCAGTCGAGGTATACCAAACCTTTTTTGATATAGTCAGAGGACCGTTATTAGCATGTTTTAACCACTCCTATGTAAATGGTAGATTATCAGACACTCAAGAAGAAGGTCTGATTTCATTATTACTGAAACAGGATAAAAGTGGAAAATATAAAGATCCAGTCCATTTAAAAAATTGGCGGCCCCTTACACTTCAGTGTTGTGATACAAAAATTCTAGCAAAATGTATAGCGCATAGAATTAAAAAGGTATTGTCTGACATTATTCATTCTAATCAGACAGGTTATTTACATGGGCGATACATTGGAGATAATATAAGGCAAGTACTAGAAACAATAGAACACTATGAAAAATCTGAGAAACCAGGCCTACTATTCATAGCAGACTTTGAAAAGGCATTTGATAAAGTACGACTGGGGTTTATATATAAATGCCTGGAGGATTTCAATTTTGGACAAACTCTTATAAATTGGGTTAAAATCATGTATAGTAACCCTAGGTGTAAAATAGTAAATAATGGCTATTTTACAGAAAGTTTTAAACTGTCAAGAGGAGTGAAACAAGGTTGTCCACTATCGGCATATCTATTTATTATTGCCATCGAGATGTTAGCTATTAAAATCAGATCCAACAATAATATCAAGGGATTAGAAATCCAGGGCTTAAAAACAAAGGTGTCATTGTACGCTGATGATTCATATTTTCTTTTAAATCCACAACTTGAATCCCTCCACAGCCTCATAGAGGATCTAGATACATTTTCTAACCTCTCTGGATTACAACCAAATTATGATAAATGTACTATATTACGTATTGGATCACTAAAAAATACAATTTTTACATTACCATGTAGTTTACCAATAAAATGGTCTGATGGTGATGTGGATATACTCGGAATACATATCCCAAATTAAATAAATGATCTCACTCCAAAAATATTGAATAGAAAGTTAGAAAAAATAGATAAGATCTTGCTACCATGGAAAAGTAAATACCTGTCCATTTGTGGAAAAATCACCCTGATTAACTCTTTAGTATTATCCCAGTTTACCTATTTGCTTATGGTCTTGCCTACGCCTAGCGAACAGTTTTTTAAATTAAATGAGAAAAATATATTCCATTTTATTTGGAACGGCAAGCCAGACAAAATGAAATGGGCCTATTTATATAATGAATATGAATTAGGTGTCACGGTTTACTAAGCCAGAACCCAGAAGCAGACCAGGACAAGGTGAGTTGAAACGAAGGTGAGTACTTATTTAACAGATTCAAAAAACGATGTAGAATAATCCAGGGGACAGAGCGGACGGCGGAGATGAGTTGGTGGAGGTGCAGTGGTAGATCCAAGAATGGCTCGGCAGCCGCCGACAACCAGGCAGGGGTTGGGTGAAGGTTCCGGGAGATTGATGTTCATGGCTAACGATCCGGCAGGGAATGGATGTCAGGTCAGGGCTTAAGAAGGGTGATGATCAGGACCAGGTGTGCAGACCGCTGATGAGATGCAGGTGCGGTTAATCGGGAGATCTCCCGCCTAGCAACGTCGCCCGGCAACCAGGCCGGGAGCGTTCACGAACCCTCAGGAAACTGGAGATTCCGAGCAGAAAAATGGCAACACAGGCAGGAACCGACTCAGGATGCAGGGTTCATGACAGTACCCCCCCTCCGACGAACGCCACCGGGCGGACTACCCGGAGCGCCAGGATGGAGGCGGTAGAAGTCACGAAGGAGGTCAGCATCCAGGATCTGGCGCTGAGGAATCCAACTCCTCTCTTCAGGACCATACCCCTCCCAGTCCACGAGATACTGGAAACCCCGGCCCCGCCGTCTGGAATCCATAATGCGGCGCACCGTGTAGGCAGGACCACCTCCGATCATCCGAGGGGGAGGAGGAGGAGGCGGAGGGGGTAACAGAGGACTGAGGAGAACAGGCTTGAGGCAGGAGACATGAAAGGTGGGATGGACTCTGAGCGTTCTAGGTAACTTGAGTCGAACCGCCACAGGATTGATCACCTTCTCCACCACAAACGGACCAATGAACTTCGGTGACAGTTTCTTAGACTCAGTCCGCAGAGGAAGATCCCGTGTGGCCAACCAGACCCTATCTCCGATGGTATAGGTGGGGGCGGGAATCCGGCGACGATTCGCCTGGAGCTGATGCCGGTCAGAAACTCTAAGGAGGGCCTTTCTGGCCCGATGCCAGGTCCGGTGGCAACGACGAATGTGGGCCTGAACAGAGGGCACTGAGAGATCCTTCTCCTGAGAAGGAAACAAGGGAGGTTGGTAGCCATACAGGCACTGGAAGGGAGACATCCCAGTGGCAGATGTAGGGAGAGTATTGTGGGCATACTCAACCCAAGGCAACTGAGAGACCCAGGAGGTGGGGTTGGAGGAGACAAGGCAGCGTAGCGTGGATTCCATCTTCTGGTTGGCTCTCTCCGCCTGACCATTAGATTGGGGGTGAAAACCAGATGTGAGACTGACTGTAGCTCCAATGGCCAAACAGAAAGACTTCCAGACAGCAGAGGTAAACTGAGGGCCACGGTCGGAAACTATGTCACTGGGCAACCCGTGGACCCTGAAAACCTCCCTAACCAGGATCTCGGACGTCTCAGAGGCCGAGGGAAGCTTGGAAATGGGAACAAAGTGGGCGAACTTGCTGAATCTGTCCACGATAGTCAGAATGACCGTGTTCCCCTCAGAAGAGGGCAACCCAGTGACAAAGTCCAGGGCCAGATGCGACCATGGTCGCCGGGGAATAGGGAGGGGGTGAAGTAGTCCAGAGCTGGGCCGGTTGGCACTCTTATTCTGCGCACACACTGGACAGGCAGCAACAAACCTCAGAGTATCTTCTCCCATGGCCGGCCACCAAAATCGTCTGCGAAGTAACGCCATCGTCCGGGCCACGCCAGGGTGACAAGCTATCTTGCTGGCGTGGGACCATTGGAGGACAGCAGAACGAACCGACTCAGGCACAAACAAACGACCGGGTGGACCGTTACCGGGACCGGGCTGCGTCCGAAGGGCCGCCATAACCTCCTCCTCAATCCTCCACATAACTGCTCCCACGACACAGTTCCGGGGAAGAATCGTCTCGGTCTTGGCCCCACTCTCCTCCGTCTTGGAAAACATCCGGGACAAGGCGTCCGCCTTGCCGTTCTTAGACCCAGGTCGGAACGTCAGGGAAAAATTAAAGCGTCCGAAAAACAAGGCCCACCTGGCCTGACGGGAGTTGAGACGTCTAGCCGATTGCACGTAAGCAAGATTCTTGTGGTCGGTCCAGACAATAAACGGTTGCTCCGCCCCCTACAACCAGTGGCGCCACTCCTCCAAGGCAAGCTTCACCGCGAGAAGCTCCCGGTTACCCACATCGTAGTTCCTCTCCGCAGACGAAAGACGACGAGAGTAGTAGGCGCAGGGATGGAGTTTCCCGTCAGTGGAGCATCGCTGGGACAGGATGGCGCCAACCCCCACATCAGACGCATCCACTTCCACGACGAACTGACGGGCCGTGTCAGGTTGAGAGAGAATCGGTGCGTTGGTGAATCGCCTCTTCAAATCCAGGAACGCTCGGTCCGCCTCAGGGTTCCAACTGAAGGTCCTGGTACTGGAAGTCAGGGCAGTTAAAGGAGCGGCCACACGGCTGTAATCCCGGATGAATCTGCGATAGAAATTCGCAAACCCCAGAAACCTCTGGAGCTGCAATCTCGTACCGGGCTGGGCCCATTCCAGAACCGCCCTAACCTTCTCCTGGTCCATCCTGATCTCTCCCCTGAAGATGATGTACCCGAGGAAGGATGTAGTGTGGGCGTGAAATTCGCACTTCTCGGCCTTCACGAACAGGCGATTCTCCAACAATCGCTGCAGAACCTGCCTGACATGCTGGACGTGGCTGGAAGGTTCCTTCGAGAAGATAAGAATGTCATCCAGGTAAACAAACACAAAGAGACCGATCATATCTCTCAGGACATCATTCACCATACTCTGGAACACTGCTGGAGCATTGGTCAGTCCAAACGGCATCACCTGATACTCGAAGTGACCCATCGGTGTATTGAAACCCGTCAACCACTCGTCCCCCTCTCTGATCCGGACCAGGTGATAAGCATTGCGTAGGTCTAGCTTGGTGAACACAGTAGCACCCTGTAAGGAGTCGAAGGCAGAGCTCATCAAGGGCAGGGGATACTTGTTCTTGACCGTGATATCATTCAACCCCCGATAATCAATACACGGTCGAAGAGAGCCATCCTTCTTACCCACAAAGAAGAATCCTGCCCCCAGGGGTGATGATGAGGGACGAATGAGACCAGCCGCTAGGGACTCCTTGATGTAGGTCTCCAAAGCCTCACGTTCAGGTCGGGAGATGCTGTATAACCGTCCCTTGGGATAGACAGCTCCAGGGAACAGGTTTATGGCACAGTCATATGGTCGGTGGGGAGGGAGTGACAGAGCCCTCTGCTTAATGAACACTTCCCCCAAATCGTGATATGTCTCGGGAACCAGGGACAAATCTGGGGGTCTAGCCTCAATCACCTGACTGGGAACAGAATGGGAACAGGCAGTCTTGAGGCAGTTAGCATGACACTCAAGGCTCCAACTAGTTACCTTGCCAGTCACCCAATCGAACGTGGGATTGTGTTCTTTCAGCCAGGGGGATCCAAGGACCAGAGGAACATGGGAAGAAGGCAGAACGAAGAATGAGATCACCTCAGAATGATTCCCTGACAACAGCATCTTAACCGGTTCAGTCCTCATCGTGATACGTGCCAGACTACTGCCGTTCAGAGTGGTAGCTTCAATGGCTTCCGGTAATCGCTCCTTGGAAAGCCCCAGCTGTTCCACCACTTCGGCATCAATAAAGCTTCCATCGGCACCTGAATCGACGAAAGCGTTAATCGCTAGACTCTGATTCCTGTTCATGAGGGTAGCCGGGAAACGGGGTCTGACAGAGGTATTGAGAGGTTGAAACTGGCTCGCTAAAAGTCCTCCCAACTTTAGCGAGCCGAGCAGTTTGACGACCGCCGGGAACAAGTGGACGGGCCCCATTGCTTCTCCCTCCTTCTCTCTCGAACTCGGTTATCCACCCGAATAGACAAGGCTACCAAGCTGTCCAGGTCACTAGGCTCCGGATAGGAGATCAACTCATCCTTGAGCTGCTCCGACAGCCCCTGGTAAAAGGCCGCTTGCAGAGACTCCTCATTCCACCCACTCTCCACAGCCAAAGTCCTGAACTCGATCACGAAGTCGGCAACGCTGCGAGTTCCTTGGCGAAGCGAAAACAGGCGCCTAGCTGCGTCCATACCTTGGACGGGATGGTCAAATAGCTTCCTCATCTCGGCCGTGAACTCCTGGTATGAGGCCATGCAGGTGTCCTGTTGTTCCCAAACGGCTGAAGCCCACTCCAGAGCTCGACCACGCAGCAACTCAATGACAAAGGCTATCCTAGCCTTGTCTGTGGCATAAGAGTGGGGCTGTAGATCGAACACTAATCCACACTGCATAAGGAAAGAACGGCATCTTCCCAACTCCCCCTCATATTTATCAGGCGTCGGAACCTTGGGCTCACGGAAGGGCACAGCTCCAGAAGCGGCAGGCGAGATGGGTGAAACCGGTCGTGGATTCTCCACCGGCAAACTGAGCTGAGCCTGGATCTTCGTCAGACTGGTAGAAAAGTTCCGAACGGACAAAGCTATCTCCTGTAGCGCCGTGCTATGTTGTCCCAACATCTTCTCCTGATGGGTAATGGCATGGCGAACAGAGTCCAGGTCCGCTTGGTTCATTTCTGGCCGGATCGTTCTGTCACGGTTTACTAAGCCAGAACCCAGAAGCAGACCAGGACAAGGTGAGTTGAAACGAAGGTGAGTACTTATTTAACAGATTCAAAAAACGATGTAGAATAATCCAGGGGACAGAGCGGACGGCGGAGATGAGTTGGTGGAGGTGCAGTGGTAGATCCAAGAATGGCTCGGCAGCCGCCGACAACCAGGCAGGGGTTGGGTGAAGGTTCCGGGAGATTGATGTTCATGGCTAACGATCCGGCAGGGAATGGATGTCAGGTCAGGGCTTAAGAAGGGTGATGATCAGGACCAGGTGTGCAGACCGCTGATGAGATGCAGGTGCGGTTAATCGGGAGATCTCCCGCCTAGCAACGTCGCCCTGCAACCAGGCCGGGAGCGTTCACGAACCCTCAGGAAACTGGAGATTACGAGCAGAAAAATGGCAACACAGGCAGGAACCGACTCAGGATGCAGGGTTCATGACATTAGGAGGACAGAAATTATTAAATATTAAAGCATTAGACCTATCACTCAAAGCTTCAGTCATACAAAAATTATACTTAAGTCCGAACATGTTCTCTAGCAAATTAGTAAGATTGTCTCACCCAATGTTCAAGAAGGGACTTTTTCCCTTTATTCAGATTACAACCCCTCACTTTCAGGTATTTGAAAAGGAAATCATCTCCCAAATATCACTATTTCTAAAACAAGCCATAGAAAGTTGGTTGCAATTTCAATTTAATCCTCCAGAAATGACAGAACAAATATTGCAACAAATATTGTGGTTAAACTCAAATATACTAATTGATAAAAAAACGTTTGTTTTTGAGAAAATGTTTTAAAAAGGTATAATCTTCGTAATGAATTATCAGTAGGAATGGTGGAGTTATGTTGCACATGCAGCTAACAAAAACATATGGAAATGTCTGCTCTACCCAAAATTACAACCAAATAATTGCAGCATTACCGCAAAAATGGAAGAGGAAAGTGGAAGGAGGAAAAAGTAAGGAACTTGTCTGTCGGCCTTGCATTAAAGAACATAATTGGTTAAAGAAAATTGTGATAAATAAAAAAGTTGACCAGTTTCATTTAAGGACCAAAAGATTGACAGCCGTCCCACATAGATTGCAAAATAGTTGGGAAGAGATTTTTGACGTACCGATTCCATGGCATAGTGTTTATGAACTGATACGCAAAATGACGCCGGTTTCAAATCTTAGAATTTTTCAATTTAAATTATTATATAAAATTCTTGCTGCCAATATAATGTTATATGTATGGGGGATACAATTCTTCCCAGCTCTGCAGATTTGGCTGTGAAGAGACAGAATCATTAGATAATTTGTTTTGGTACTGTCCATTTTTAGCTTGTTTCTGGACACAGGTCCAGGAATGGCTGAAGGATTGCAATATTTGCATGGAGCTGACCCTGCAGATAGCACTACTGGGTGATCTGAAAAGTCATAGTCAATCAATCAACAATATAATTATACTTTTAGCAAAAATGTTTATTTTCAATTCACAGTAGAAACAATGAGAATAGAAAGGTTCAGAACTTTTGTAAAACATCACAGTACAGTTGAAAAATATATGGCAAATAGAAATCCAATATGGATGGTGTTAAGAGATAGATGGGAGGTGTTAAATGGAGCTGAAGGATGGGACTAATAACAACAAGATAAATAATATGCCATTTAGCAGACGCTTTTATCCAAAGCGACTTACAGTCATGCGTGCATACATTTTTTTTGTGTACGTGTGGTCCCGGGGATCGAACCCACTACCTTGGCGTTACAAGCGCCGTGCTCTACCAGCTGAGCTACAGAGGACCACACAAGATAACTAGTGTAAGACACGCTGTGTCCATAATAAGTATATAGGTTATATATTGTGAGCTTTTGTGAAAGAGCACAGTTAGAAAGATATGGCATATAGAAGCATACCATATGGACATCATGAAAATGATCGGAGGAAGTTCAGGAGTAAAAACAAACAAAATATAATTATAGACTATGTCCATAAAATGTATATAGTATGTATAAGCATGAAGTAGAGGCCTAAGCATTGTTGTCCACTAGTTTACTCCAATTAGGGAAGGGATGGTGGGGCTGGAAATTAATAAAGGGAAATACATATATTTTTAAAGGATATGTACTATATGTATATATATATGTATATGCGTAAATATGTATATATGTGTATTTGTGTGTGTATATATATATATATATATATAAATAAATGCAGGAAAAAATAATATTTCCAAATGCCTGAAGGTACCACGTTCATCTGTACAAACAATAGTACGCAAGTATAAACACCATGGGACCACACAGCCATCATACCGCTCAGGAAGGAGACGTGTTCTGTCTCCTAGAGATGAACGTACTTTGGTGCAAAAAGTGCAAATCAATCCCAGAACAACAGCAAAGGACCTTGTGAAGATGCTGGAGGAAACAGGTACAAAAGTATCAATATCCACAGTAAAACGAGTCCTATATCGACATAACCTGAAGGCCGCTCAGCAAGGAAGAAGCCACTGCTCCAAAACCACCATAAAAAAGCCAGACTACGGTTTGCATCTGCACATGGGGACAAAGATTGTACTTTTTGGAGAAATGTCCTCTGGTCTGATGAAACAAAAATAGAACTGATTGGCCATAATGACCATCGTTATGTTTGGAGGAAAAAGGGGGTGGCTTGCAAGCCAAAGAACACCATCCCAACCGTGAAGCACGGGGAGGCAGCATCATGCTGTGGGGGTACTTTGCTGCAGGAGGGACTGCTGCACTTCACAAAATAGATGGCATCATGAGGAAGGAAAATTATGTGGATATATTGAAGCAACATCTCAAGACATCAGTCAGGAAGTTAAAGCTTGGTCGCAAATGGGTCTTCCAAATGGACAATGACCCCCAGCATACTTCCAAAGTTGTGGCAAAATGGCTTAAGGACAACAAAGTCAAGGTATTGGAGTGGCCATCACAAAGCCCTGACCTCAATCCTATAGGAAATTTGTGGGCAGAACTGAAAAAGCGTGTCTGAGCAAGGAGGCCTACAAACCTGACTCTGTCAGGAGGAATGGGCCAGAATTCACCCAACTTATTGTGGGAAGCTTGTGGAAGGCTACCCAAAACGTTTGACCCAAGTTAAACAATTTAAAGGCAATGCTAACAAATATTAAATAATAATAATAAGCCATTTAGCAGACGCTTTTATCCAAAGCGACTTACAGTCATGTGCGCATAAATTTTTAGGTATGGGTGGTCCCGGGGATCGCACCCACTACCCTGGCGTTACAAGCGCCATGCTCTACCAATTGAGCTACAGAGGACGACAGTACCTGAAGAGCCCCTTGTGTGTCACGACGGTCAGCAGCTACTTTTACTAAATGAGCAGCTACTTTTACTAAATGAGGATATGTAAACTTCTGACCTGCTGGGAATGTGATGAAAGAAATAAAAGCTGAAATAAATCATTCTCTCTACTGATATTTCACATTCTTAAAATAAAGTGGTGATCCTAACTGACCTAAGACAGGGAATTTTTACTAGGATTAAATGTCAGGAATTGTGAAAAACTGAGTTTAAACGTATTTGGCTAAGGTGTATGTAAACTTCCAACTTCAACTGTAAGTAGTATGAAATACATTAAAGTGAAGCTTAGCATTAAGCCAGACAGCAAACCAAAGTTTCTGAAAGCACGACCCATACCTTATGCTATCAGACCAAAAGTTGAGGCTGACTTGGACGCTTTAGTCAAGAACAAAGTACTGGAGCCGGTCAGCGTGAGTGAATGGGTGACACTTATCGTACCAGTCCTCAAGAAGGATGGTGGAATCAGGATATGTGGAGACTTTAAAGTCACAGGTAACCCTGAGTTGTCCGTTGAGCAGTATTCACTACTACACATCAAAAAACGTTTTGAGGACTTAGATGGGGGTCAAAAGTTCTGCCAAGCCTACCTGCAGATGCACGTGGATGAAAAGTAAAAGTAGCTGCTGACCGTCATGACACACAAGGGGCTCTTCAGGTACTGTCGTCTACCATTTGGAATCACAAGTGCTCCAGCACTGTTCCAGAGGGGGATTAACCAGATCTTGAGTGGATTGCCAGGAGTACAATGCTACCTGGATGACATCCTCGTTAGTGGGAAGGACGAAGAGGTCCATCTCCAGAACTTGGATGTGACCTTACAGAGATTGAGGGACTATGGACAGTGAGTTTGTAAGGACAAATATGCATTCTTCCAAGTATCGGTTGAATACCCCAGATATGTCATCACTCCGTCCAAGGTCAAGGCTATCTTGGATGCCACAGCTTCTCAGAACGTGAGCCAACTACTTTCGTTCCTGGGGTTGCTGAATTACTATGGACGCTTTATCCCGAGCTTAGCAACGAAGCTGAAGCCACTGCACCAGTTGCTTTGTCAGGACAAAACATGGAAATGGACTGAGCAATGCGAAGAAAGCATTTGTGAAAACCAAGGACGCACTCCTGAAATCTCAGGCACTGACACACTTTGACCTGTCATTGACCATCCAACTAGCTCGCACACCATATTGTGTGGGAGCAATCGTGTCCCATATCATGCCTTCCGGTGTAGAGAAGCCGATCGCTTTCGCATTGAGGACATTGAACAAAGCAGAAAAGTAACTAGTTATGCACTGATAGAATGAGAAGCCCAAGGCATCATTTTTGGAGTGTGTAAGTTTCACCAGTATCTGTATGGGAGGAAGTTCACCTTTCTTACAGATCATCGTCCACTGACGAGCATCTTTGGACCGCATACTGGGATTACGTCACTTGCTGCAAGGAGTATGCAAAGGTGGGCTTTGTTGTTGTCAGCACACCCCTACGACATCAAGTACCGCAAGTCAGAACTGCACTGCAACGCAGATGGACTTTCCAGGTTACCACTACCTGTGGTCAATCCAGAGTCACGCCAAGTGGACATCTTCTACTTTAGACAAGTGGAAAACGTACCATTCACTTTAACACAAGTGCTGAGAAACAACCCGCGTTGTCTGATGTGATGGACATTATCATAATAATAATATGCCATTTAGCAGACGCTTTTATCCAAAGCGACTTACAGTCATGTGTGCATAAATTTTTGTGCATGGGTGGTCCCGGGGATCGAACCCACTACCTTGGCGTTACAAGCGCCGTGCTCTACCAGCTGAGCTACAGAGGACCACGAAGGTAAAGCTGCAGGAGATGCTCCGGAACTGAAACCTGAGCTGTCGGTACAGTCCGGTTGTCTGCTGTGGAGAGGAGAGTTAACATTCCGTTTTCGCTAAGGAAACCAGTGTTGCAACAGCTACACTCAGGTCATTGTGGAATGGTTCACATGAAGGAAATCGCACGAAGCTACTTCTGGTGGCCTGGATTGGATGGAAGCATTGAGGAGAAAGAGTTGACTTCGAATCGAAGACAGAATGTTTCTCGTGGTCATGGATGCTCATAGCAAGTGGCCAGAGGTTGCCATCATGAGGTCTACTACTGCTGAGAAGACCATTGAGAAGATTGGAGAAGTGTTTAGTCGGTTCGGATCGCCACTCCAACTTGTTAGCGACAACGGACCACAGCTAGTGTCCCAAGAAATGGCCATGTTACTACAGGTGAATGGTGTATAGCACATCACGGCCTGCACAGTATCATCCATCTACCAACGGGCTGACGGAGAGGTTCGCACAGACCATGAAACATGCCTTGAAAGCGTCTTAGGGTCAAGGGACGCTGCACCAACGCTTGAACAGCTTCCTACTATCCTACAGGAACACGCTGCACGCAACCACCAACGCTTCGCCTGCATCCACCTACTGAAACTTCAGAACGCAAAGGAGACAGTGCGAAGTCAACAGAAGAGTCAAGTCAAATGTTGTGAACTGAGAGCAAAGGACAGAGCTTTCAATCCTGGAGAAACTGTCTAGCTAGGAACTACCTCAATGGACCAAAGTGGGTTCCTGCTACAGTCATTGCTCAGACTGGTCTGTGTCCTACACAGTTCAACCTGCAGAGGACATCATCTGGAGAAGGCACCCAAATCAGTTACTGTTGAGTAAAGCCACACTGACAGAACCACCAGTCGTGAGTGTTCCAGAACTGTTACTGGGTGACACCCTGACCCAGCAGTCATCACCTAGGGGCTCACAGTCAAATTCTCAGGACACTGACTCAGCTGCATCCACACAAGTGTGTGACGAGACTGTGACACAGGCTACTTGCATGCCTACACCTGTGACAACGCCACAGTCTAAAGACATTGTTATTGAGAGTCAGATTGACCACGGTTACCCTACGAGAGATAGGCGGGCACCAAGACGCTTGGACTTGTAAGGGTTCATAATTGTTGTTTACAGTGCCTTGCAAAAGTATTCACCCCCCTTGGCGTTTTTCCTATTTTGTTGCATTATAACCTGTAATTTAAATGGATTTTTGTAATGGGCATACACAAAATAGTCCAAATTGGTGAAGTGAAATTAAAAAAATAACTTGTTTCAAAAAATTCTAAAAAATAAATAACGGAAAAGTGGTGCGTGCATATGTATTCACCCCGTTTGCTATGAAGCCCCTAAATAAGATCTGGTACAACCAATTACCTTCAGAAGTCACATCATTAGTTAAATAAAGTCCACCTGTCTGCAATCTAAGTGTCACATGATCTGTCACATGATCTCAGTATATATACACCTGTTCTGAAAGGCCCCAGAGTCTGCAAAACCACTAAGCAAGGGGCACCACCAAGCAAGCGGCACCATGAATACCAAGGAGCTCTCCAAACAGTTCAGGGACAAAGTTGTGGAGAAGTACAGATCAGGGTTGGGTTATAAAAAAATATCAGAAACTTTGAACATCCCACGGAGCACCATTAAATCCATTATTAAAAAATTGAAAGAATATGGCACCACAACAAACCTGCCAAGAGAGGGCCGCCCACCAAAACTCACGGACCAGGCAAGGAGGGCATTAATAAGAGAGGCAACAAAGACACCAAAGATAACCCTGAAGGAGCTGCAAAGCTCCACAGCAGAGATTGGAGTATCTGTCCATAGGACCACTTTAAGCCGTACACTCCACAGAGCTGGGCTTTATGGAAGAGTGGCCAGAAAAAAGCCATTGCTTAAAGAAAAAAATAAGAAAACGCGTTTGGTGTTCGCAAAAGGCATGTGGGAGACTCCCCAAACATACGGAAGAAGGTACTCTGGTCAGATGAGACTAAAATTGAGCTTTTTGGCCATCAAGGAAAATGCTATGTCTTGCGCAAACCCAACACCTCTCATCACCCCGAGAACACCATCCCCACAGTGAAGCATGGTGGTGGCAGCATTATGCTGTGGGGATGTTTTTCATCGGCAGGGACTGGGAAACTGGTCAGAATTGAAGGAATGATGGATGGCGCTGAATACAGGGAAATTCTTGATGGAAACCTGTTTCAGTCTTACAGAGATTTGAGACTGGGATGGAGGTTCACCTTCCAGCAGGACAATGACCCTAAGCATACTGCTAAAGCAACACTTGAGTGGTTTAAGGGGAAACATTTAAATGTCTTGGATGGCCTAGTCAAAGCCCAGACCTCAATCCAATTGAGAATCTGTGGTATGACTTAAAGATTGCTGTACACCAGCGGAACCCATCCAACTTGAAGGAGCTGGAGCAGTTTTGCCTAGAAGAATGGGCAAAAATCCCGGTGGCTAGATGTGCCAAGCTTATAGAGACATACCCCAAGAGACTTGCAGCTGTAATTGCTGCAAAAGGTGGCTCTACAAAGTATTGACTTTGGGGGGGGGGGGTGAATAGTTACGCACGCTCAAGTTTTCTGTTTTTTTGTCTTATTTCTTGTTTGTTTCACCAAAAAAATTATTTTGCATCTTCAAAATGGTAGGCATGTTGTGTAAATCAAATGATACAAACCCCCCAAAAATCCATTTTAATTCCAGGTTGAAAAGCAACAAAATAGGAAAAATACCAAGGGGGGTGAATACTTTCGCAAGCCACTTTAGGTGTTCCTCTTGTCCAGGTGGGAACGGGCAGTGTGGAGTGCAATAGAGATTGCATTATCTGTGAATCTGTTGGTGCGGTATGCAAATTGGAGTGGTCTAGGGTTTCCGGGATAATGGTGTTGATGTGAGCCATGACCAGCCTTTCAAAGCACTTCATGACTACAGACGTGAGTGCTACGGGTCGGTAGTCATTTAGGTAGGTTATCTTAGTGTTCTTGGGCACAGGGACTATGGTGGTCTGCTTGAAACATGTTGGTATTACAGACTCGAATGTCAGACTTGAAAATGTCAGTGAAGACACTTGCCAGTTGGTCAGCGCATGCTCGGAATACACGTCCTGGCAATCTGTCTGGCCCTGCGGCCTTGTGAATGTTGACCTGCTTAAAAGTCTTACTCACATTGGCTACAGAGAGCATGATCACGTAGTCATCCGGAACAGTTGATGCTCTCATGCATACTTCAGTGTTGCTTGCCTCGAAGCGAGCATAGAAGTGATTTATCTTGTCTGGTAGGCTTGTGTCACTGGGCAGCTCGCCGCTGTGCTTCCCTTTGTAGTCTGTAATAGTTTGCAAGCCCTGCCACATCTGATGAGCGTCGGAGCCGGTGTAGTACGATTCGATCTTAGTCCTGTATTGACTCTTTGCCTGTTTGATGGTTCGTCGGAGGTCATAGCACGATTTCTTATAAGCGTTCGAGTTAGAGTCCCGCTCCTTGAAAGTGCCAGCTTTCAAGGCAACATCCGCACTTTAGCTCAGTGCGGATGTTGCCTGTAATCTATGGCTTCTGGTTGGGGTATGTACGTATGGTCACTGTGGGGATGATGTCATCGATGCACTTATTGATGAAGCCAGTGACTGATGTGGTGTACTCCTCAATGCTATCGGAAGAATTCCGGAACATATGTGTAACATATCTGTGCTAGCAAAACAGACCTGTAGCTTAGAATCTGCGTCATCTGACCACTTCTTTATTAAACGAGTCACTGGTGCTTCCTGCTTTAGTTTTAGCTTATAAGCAGTGTGGGGATCTATTTTCTAGATGTGATGCCTAGCTTAGAAAGAATGCATTAATGATTAAACATAATAGGTTTGTACTGTACTGATATAAATTGTTTCACATAACAAGCTGTGATTCATGTGAGGAACGTTAGGGGGTAGGATGAGATAAGAACTTGTGTCTCACATACACAAACACTGCCTCTTTGTTAAACCGCGCTCAAGGACGTGTACGGCAAAAAGTGCAGACTCTCTGGACCAGCTGCAGATAACAACTTATGCCTGGCCACAGTGTGCAACAGTGAAGCGCCAAGGGGCTGGGACCAGCCTGTGCGCCAACGATAGGCTGAGTAAGTCTAAACCATGCTCAGTCTCTACTCTGATTGGCCAGCAGGGAGTGGGAACTATCTCTGTCAGAGTATTTGAAGAATAACTTAGAACAATGGATCAGTTCTCTGTCTGCCCTGTGTGGTATTTCAGTGAGCCCGTATACGAAACTTCATACTTATCATGTATACATTTGCATATAATAAATTTAGCTTGAAATGAATACCTCTTGATCATGTTTTCTCTTATTCCAATACCAGATTTGAACTAATGCTATTTCTAACAGCAGGAATCAGGAGGATAGATTTATGGTCAGATTTGCCAAATGGAGGGCGTGGGAGAGCTTTGTACGCATCTCTGTGTGTGGAGTAAAGGCGGTTTAGAGTTTTTTTTTCTTCTGGTTGCACATTTAACATGCTCATAGAAATTAGGTAGAACGGATTTAAGTTTCCCTGCATTAAAGTCTCCGGCCACTAGGAGTGCTGCCTCTGGATGAGCGTTTTACTGTTTGCTTATGGCCTTATACAGCTCACTGAGTGCAATCTTAGTGCCAGCATCGGTTTGTGGTGGTAAATAGACAGCTACAAAAAATATAGATGAAAACTCTCTTACTAAATAGTGTGGTCTACAGCTTATAATGAGATACTCTACCTCAGGCGAGCAAAACCTTGAGACTTCCTTAGTATTAGATTTTATGCACCAGCTGTTGTTTACAAATATACACAGATCGCCACCCCTTGTCTTAGCGGAGTCAGCCGTTCTATCCTGCCGATGTAGCATATATCCCGCCAGCTGTATGTTATCCATGTCGTCGTTCAGCCACGACTCGGAGAAACATAAGATATTACAGTTTTTAATGTTCCGTTGGTAGAATAACCTTGATATTAGGTCGTCCAATTTATTTTCAAATGATTGAACGTTGGCTAATAGGATTGATGGAAGAGGCAGTTTACGCTCGCTGTCGGATCCTTACAAGGCACCCCGACCACGTCCACGATATCTCTGTCTCTTTCTCATGCAAATTACAGGGATTTGGGCCTTGTCGGGTGTCTGTAGAATATCCTTCGCGTCCAACTCGTTGAAGAAAGAATCTTCGTCCAATATGAGGTGAGTAATCGCTGTCCTGATATCCAGAAGCTCTTTTTGGTCATAAGAGACGTTGGCAGAAACATTATGTACAGAATAAATTACAAATAACACGAAAAAACACACATAATAGTACAATTGGTTGGAGGGCCGTAAAACGGCAGCCATCTCCTCCGGCGCCATCTAGTTTCCATCAAGTCAATGTATGCTTTATAATTGCAATAAAGCAGGATATTAAGTTCTAATACAAAGGAACTTGAGTATTTATCCTCTCAAACTACAATATTGGCAAACACAAAGTCAATTACATGACCATTCAGAATTCCAGATTACTTGTTGAATAGCTTCTAAGTCAAAATGTCACCTTTCACTATTCTCTCAAAGACACGGGAATGTGAGTGGCTAAAAGTGACACACTTCTGAAACAGGATTTTAATGTTACTAATAGGTGTGCAGCCTTCTGTTAACTTCTAGTCTAATATATTGGATTTACAGTGAATAAAGAACTTCTTGATTTAGTCCTAGTCACAAGAGTTCAGGGTCAGAAAAAGTCCCCCTCTCCTCTCTCCCTGCCTTATTCTGCGGCACAACCCCAATACACCACATCTCCACCCCACCTACTTAAATTGTCCCCATTATACAGTGGCTTGCGAAAGTATTCACCCCCCTTGGCATTTTTCCTATTTTGTTGCTTTACAACCTGGAATTAAAATGGATTTTTGGGGGGTTTGTATCATTTGATTTACACAACATGCCTACCATTTTGAAGATGCAAAATATGTTTTATTGTGAAACAAACAAGAAATAAGACAAAAAAACAGAAAACTTGAGCGTGCATAACTATTCACCCCCCCCCCCCCAAAGTCAATACTTTGTAGAGCCACATTTTGCAGCAATTACAGCTGCAAGTCTCTTGGGGTATGTCTCTATAAGCTTGGCACATCTAGCCACAAGGATTCTTGCCCATTCTTCAAGGCAAAACTGCTCCAGCTCCTTCAAGTTGGATGGGTTCTGCTGGTGTACAGCAATCTTTAAGTCATACCACAGATTCTCAATTGGATTGAGGTCTGGGCATTGACTAGGCCATCCAAGACATTTCAATGTTTCCCCTTAAACCACTCAAGTGTTGCTTTAGCAGTATGCTTAGGGTCATTGTCCTGCTGGAAGGTGAACCTCCATCCCAGTCTCAAATCTCTGGAAGACTGAAACAGGTTTCCCTCAAGAATTTCCCTGTATTTAGCGCCATCCATCATTCCTTCAATTCTGACCAGTTTCCCAGTCCCTACCGATGAAAAACATCCCACAGCATAATGCTGCCACCACCATGCTTCACTGTGGGGATGGTGTTCTCGGGGTGATGAGAGGTGTTGGGTTTGCGCCAGACATTTTCGTTGATGGCCAAAAAGCTCAATTTTAGTCTCATCTGACCAGAGTACCTTCTTCCATATGTTTGGGGAGTCTCCCACATGCCTTTTGGTGAACACCAAACGTGTTTTCTTATTTTTTTCTTTAAGCAATGCCTTTTTTTCTGGCCACTGTTCTGTAAAGCCCAGCGTTGTGGAGTGTACGGCTTAAAGTGGTCCTATGGACAGATACTCCAATCTCCGCTGTGGAGCTTTGCAGCTCCTTCAGGGTTTTCTTTGGTCTCTTTGTTGCCTCTCTGATTAATGCCCTCCTTGCCTGGTCCGTGAGTTTTGGTGGGCGGCCCTATCGTGGCAGGTTTGTTGTGGTGTCATATTCTTTCAAATTTTTTTATGATGGATTTAATGGTGCTCCGTGGGATGTTCAAAGTTTCTGATATTTTTTTATAACCCAACCCTGATCTGTACTTCTCCACAACTTTGTCCCTGTCCTGTTTGGAGAGCTCCTTGGTCTTCATGGTGCCGCTTGCTTGGTGGTGCCCCTTGCTTAGTGGTGTTGCAGACTCTGGGGCCTTTCAGAACAGGTGTAAATATACTGAGATCATGTGACAGATCATGTGACACTTAGATTGCAGACAGGTGGACTTTATTTAACTAATTATGTGACTTCTGAAGGTAATTGGTTGTACCAGATCTTATTTAGGGGCTTCATAGCAAAGGGGGTGAATACATATGCACGCACCACTTTTCCGTTATTTATTTTTTAGAATTATTTGAAACAAGTTATTTTTTTCATTTCACTTCACCAATTTGTACTATTTTGTGTATGTCCATTGCATGAAATCCAAATAAAAATCCATTTAAATTACAGGTTGTAATGCAACAAAATAGGAAAAACGCCAAGGGGGATGAATACTTTTGCAAGGCACTGTACGTGAGAATGCTATTCATTGACTACAGCTCAGCGTTCATCACCATAGTGCCCTCAAAGCTCATCACTAAGCTAAGGACCCTGGGACTAAACACCTCCCTCTGCAACTGGATCCTGGACTTCCTGACGGGCCACCCCCAGGTGGTAAGGGTAGGTAACAACACATTTGCCATGCTGATCCTCAACACGGGGGCCCCTCAGGGGTGCGTGCTTAGTCCCCTCCTGTACTCCCTGTTCACCCATGACTGCATGGCCAGGCACGACTCCAACACCATCATTAAGTTTGCAGACGACACAACAGTGGTAGGCCTGATCACCGACAACGATGAGACAGCCTATAGGGAGGACATCAGAGACCTGGCCAGCAACCTCTCCCTCAACGTGATCAAGACAAAGGAGATGATTGTGGACTACAGGAAAAAACTACGCCCCCATTCTCATTGACGGGGCTGTAGTGGAACAGGTTGAGAGCTTCAAGTTCCTTGGTGTCCACATCCCCAACAAACTATCATGGTCCAAACACACCAAGTGTCACGTTCGTTGAATGACGGGTCAGACCAAGGCGCAGCGTGATATACGTACATGTTTATTTATACTGAATAAACACACGACAAAACAATAAACCAACGACACGTGAAGTCCAAGGTAGCACACACAACATACCTTACACGGAACAAGATCCCACAACTAGACTGTACCAATAGGCTGCTTAAGTATGGTCCCCAATCAGAGACAACAAGCGACAGCTGCCTCTGATTGGGAACCACACCGGCCAACATAGATCCACACATGCTAGAATACAAACATAGAAAACGCACAACAAAGAATATACACACCCTGACTCAACATTTAAGCGTCCCCTGAGACAGGGCGTGACAATACCCCCCCCCCCCCCCCCCCCCCCCCAAAGGTGCGGACTCCGACCGCACAACATAAACATAACAGGGTAGGGACAGGGTGGGCATTCCGCCTTGGAGGCGGATCTGGCTCGGGGCGTGACGACCTCTCACTCTCTGCCTCCCTGTTGCACCCCTGGTCTGGTCTGGACCTCGGCGCGCTGCTTCCCCTCTCCTTCCTCCCACGATACGCCAGGCCCTGTCTGGACGCTGGTGTGGGAGACCCCGAACCTGGAGAGGGGCTGACGTCATGGTCTGGACTGGAGCCGCTGACTGGAGCTGGACTGGGCACCGGTGGAGCGGACTGCTCTGGCTCCGGAGTGGAGTCGCTGACCGGAGCTGGATCAGGCACCGGTGGAGCGGACTGCTCTGGCTCCGGAGTGAAGCCGCTGACCGGAGCTGGACTAGACCCCGGTGGAGCGGACTACTCTGGCTCCGGAGTGGAGTCGCTGACCGGAGCTGGATCAGGCACCGGTGGAGCGGACTGCTCTGGCTCCGGAGTGGAACAGCTGACCGGAACTGGATCAGGCACCAGTGGAGCGGACTGCTCTGGCTCCGGAGTGGAGCAGCTGACCGGTGCCGGACCAGGCTCCGGTGGAATGGGCACGGGCCGTGCCGGACTGGACAAACGCACCACTGGTCTGGTGCGAGGAGCAGGCACGGGCCGGACCGGACTAGGAACACTTTCCACTGGCTTGGTGCGAGGGGCAGGAACGGGCAGGGCCGGACTGGCGACGCGCACTACTGGCTTGGTGCGAGGAGCAGGAATGGGCCGGGCTGGCGACGCGCACCACTGGCTTGGTGCGAGGAGCAGGAACAGGCCGGGCCGGGCTGGCGACGCGCACCACTGGCTTGGTGCGAGGAGCAGGAACAGGCCGGGCCGGGCTGGCGACGCGCACCATTGGCTTGGTGCGAGGAGCAGGAACAGGCCGGGCCGGGCTGGCGACGCGCACCACTGGCTTGGTGCGAGGAGCAGGAACAGGCCGGGCCGGACTGTGGAGGCGGACTGGAGGTCTAGAGCGGAGAGCTGGCACAACCCGTCCTGGCTGGCTGCCCACTTTCGCACTACACGTGCGGGGTGCTGGCACAGGGCGCACTGGGCTGTGCACGCGCACTGGCGATACAGTTCGTAGAACTGGCGCAGGATATGCGGGACCGAGGAGGCGTCCTGGCTGGATGCCCATCTTCGCACGGCACGTGCGTGGTGCAAGCACAGGACGTACAGGACTGTGCCGGCGCACTGGCGACACAGTACGTAGCTCCGCATAACACGGAGCTTGCCCAGTCATACGCCTCTTCGCGTGAGTACGGGGAGTTGGCTCTGCTCTAACCCTAGGCTCCGTCAACCACCCTGTGTGCCCACCCCCAAAATGTTATTGGGGCTGCTTCTCGGGCTTCCTCCTCGACCGGCCTCCTCCGTGTTGCCGTTGCTCCTCTCCTGCCTGGGCATCTAACTTAGCCCATGGTCCTCTCCCCGCAAATATCTCTTCCCATGACCACAAATCGGCCACCTGTGACATGGCCATTCGCTCCGCCTGGGCACGCTGCTTGGTCCTCGTTTGGTGGGATCTTCTGTCACGTTCGTTGAATGACGGGTCAGACCACTGAATATACTGAATAAACACACGACAAAACAATAAACCAACGACACGTGAAGTCCAAGGTAGCACACACAACATACCTTACACGGAACACGATCCCACAACTAGACTGTGCCAATAGGCTGCTTAAGTATGGTCCCCAATCAGAGACAACGAGCGACAGCTGCCTCTGATTGGGAACCACACCGGCCAACATAGATCCACACATGCTAGAATACAAACATAGAAAACGCACAACAAAGAATATACACACCCTGACTCAACATTTAAGCGTCCCCTGAGTCAGGGCGTGACACCAAGACAGTTGTGAAGAGGGCACGACAAAGCCTATTCCCCCTCAGGAGACTGAAAAGATTTGGCATGGGTCCTCAGATCCTCAAAAAGTTATACAGCTGCACCATCGAGAGCATCCTGACCGGTTGCGTAGTGCATACGGCCCAGTACATCACTGGTGCCAAACTTCCTGCCATCCAGGACCTCTATACCAGGCGGTGTCAGAGGAAGGCCCTAAAAATAGTCAAAGACTCCAGCCACCCTAGTCATAGACTGTTCTCTCTGCTACCGCACGGCAAGCGGTACCGGAACGTCAAGTCTAGGTACAAAAGCCTTCTTAACAGGTTCTACCCCCAAACTGTAAGACTCCTGAACAGCTAATCATGGCTACCCGGACTATTTGCTGATACTCTGTTTATTATCTACGCATAGTCTCCTACCGGCTCGTCAGGCTTCCACGCCTCAGCCGGCTCGTCAGGCTCCCACGCCTCAGCCGGCTCGTCAGGCTCCCACGCCTCAGCCGGCTCATCAGGCTCCCACGCCTCAGCCGGCTCGTCAGGCTCCCACGCCTCAGCCGGCTCATCAGGTTTCCACGCCTCAGCCGGCTCATCAGGCTTCCACGCCTCAACCGGCTCGGCAGGCTCCCATGTCATGCCTCAGCCGGCTCGTCAGGCTTCAACGCCTCAACCGGCTCGTCAGGCTCCCACGTCTCGGCTGGCCCATTAGGCTCGATAGGTTCCCGCTCCTCGGCCGGCTCGTGAGGCTCCCATGCCTCTGCCGGCCCATCAGGCTCGACAGGTTCCCGTGCCTCGGCCAGCTAGTCCGGCTCCCATGCCTCGGCCAGCCCGTCAGGCTCGCCCAGATGACACGCCGAGTGGCGTCCCTAGAGAGGGGGGGGGGGGGGGGGGGGTACTGTCACAACCTGCTCGAGGGCACCAGGCTGTCCATCATTACGCACACCTGTCAACATCGTTACGCGCATCAGCGCTCATTGAACTCACCTGGACTCCTTCCCTTTGTTGATTGTCCCTTTTATATCTGTCTGTTCCTCAGTTGTGATCCCTGTGTCAGCCTTAATGTCATTATGTTTCCCCTGTCCAGACGCTGTCCGTGTTTTGTTTCATGTCTGTTTATATTAAATGTTCACTCCCTGTACCTGCTTCTCGTCTCCCAGCGTCTGTCCTCACAGCGGGTATCGGCCTAATTCTGCTCTGCATGCATTATTTGATGTTTTACGTTGCACACTGAGGATATTTTAGCAGAATTCTGCATGCCGAGTCTCAATTTGGTGTTTGTCCCATTTTGTGAATTTTTGGTTGGTGAGCGGACCCCAGACCTCACAACAATAAAGGGCAATGGGTTATATATCTGATTCAAGTATTTTTAGCCAGACCCTAATTGGTATGTCAAATGTTATGTTCCGTTTGATGGCCTAGAAGGCCCTGTTTGCCTTGTCTCTCAGATCGTTCACAGCTTTGTGGAAGTTACCTGTGGCGCTGATGTTTAGGCCGAGGTATGTATAGTTTTTTGTCTGCTCTAGGGCAACGGTGTCTAGATGGAATTTCTCTCTCTCTCTCTCTCTCTCTCTCTCTCTCTCTCTCTCTCTCTCTCTCTCTCTCTCTCTCTCTCTCTCACTCTCTCGCCCTATAATCTTTGAATAGTTGAAATGGGGACAGACTTAGCTTTGAGGTCTCTACAATGCCCACATTGTTTTGTTCTCTGCAGTGAGAAATAGGCTCAGGTCAGTTCAATCTGTAAGCCATCTTAAAGGCATGATCAAACTAAATATTTTGTGAATGAGAAATAGGCTGCATACATTCCATTGAAACATGTTAAGACCATGTGTGTGTGATATATTTGAATATATGTACACAGGGTTGGGTTATCAAGAAACATTTCAAAAAAGTATTCCTTGAGGCTAAAGTACACTACTAATTTATAATATTTTGTTGCAGGACATGCCAACAAACTGTATTCACGCCTTTGTCCAACAGAGAGAAGACTAATGCTCACACTTTGAGTCAGAAGTCTCCCAAAAAGAGTGTTATGCACAGTGTTGTCCTCTAGTTCATCAGACAAGGCTGTGGGCAGAGTGCCCCTTACATGCTGACCACACCACTCGGCGCGTGCACCATCGCGTGCATGTTGGTTTTGTCCACCCACACCAGACACGATCAGGACACGCAGGTTGAAATATCAAAACGAACTCTGAACCAACTATATTAATTTGGGGACAGGTCGAAAAGCATTAAACATTTATTGCAATTTAGCTAGCTAGCTTGCTGTTGCTAGCTCATTTGTCCTGGGATATAAACATTAGGTTGTTATTTTACCTGAAATGCACAAGGTCCTCTACTCTGACAATTAATCCACAGATACAAGGGTAAACTGAGTTTGTTTCTAGTAATCTCTACTCCTTCAGGCTTCTTCTTCTTCTTTGGACTTTATATGGCGGTTGGCAACCAACTTTAAGGTGCATTACCACCAACTGGAGTGGAATGTGGACCTCAGTTCATCTTTCTCCTATGCTCCTAAAAACCAATGAGGAGATGGGAGAGGCGGGACTTGCAGCGCGTCAAGCATCACAAATAGAACCAAGTTCTATTTTAGCGCCTGGCTACGCAGACGCTCATTGACGTGCGCGAGCACTGTGGGTGCAATGATGGTTCCCTGGGAGAGAAGGATGCCATTTAATTTGAGACATACTGTAAATGTAGAGATCACAAAATGTAGGAATAATTACTTATTCATGAACATTGTGTCCACCAGGTGTTATGAGTCAGAATGGTCATACATATTTTAGAAGCCATTCTCTTATTGATGAATGATTAGGAGCGTATCAAATTGACCATTGTCTATCAAAAGTATTCCTTGTTTTAAGAAGCTTTTAAAATGAAAATCTCCAAGTTTTCTAATTGAGCCTGAATTTGAAAAGCTCCAATCCTTTCAGCTTAATGAACACAAAAGGCTTGAGGCAAAGACTGGACAAGTCAGCGTGCCAATCCTACCTATCTCTTTGTCCGCCTGGATTTGGGAGGTTCACTATGTCCAACTGTTTAGCTTCACAGTTGATCAACTGTCCATCCATGTCCAACCATTAGCGTTATTGTCTGCAAACACAAAAAAGCCCTGGCCATTTCAACATTATTAGCTAGATGCCCTAAAACACATGGACCTCTTTTGATTATAATTTGTGGGCAGAAGAGTGTAATTATTGATCCATATACATTGATGAATAGACTACATGTACAGTGCCTTCGGAAAAGTATTCAGACCCCTTTACTTTTTCCACATTTTGTTTCGTTACAGCCTTATTCTATAATTGCTTAAATTGTTTTCCCCCTCATCAATCTACACACAATACCCCATAATGACAAAGCAAAAACTGGTTTTTAGAAATGTTCGCAAATGTATACAAAAACCCCCCCGGAAATATCAAATGTTCATAAGTATTCAGACCCTTTACTCAGTACCTTTGTCAGCGATTACAGCCTCAAGTCTTCTTGGGTGTGATGCTACAAGCTTGGCATACCTCCATTTGGGGAGTTTCTCCCATTCTTCTCTACAGATCCTCTCAAGCTCTGTCAGGTTGGATGGGGAGCGTTGCTGCACAGCTATTTTCAGGTCTCTCCAGAGATGTGAGATCGGGTTCAAGTCTGGACTCTGGCTGGGCCACTCAAGGACATTCAGAGACTTGTGCCGAAGTCACTCCTGCGTTGTCTTGGCTGTATGCTTAGGGTCGTTGTCCTATTGGAAGGTGAACCTTCACCCCAGTCTGAGGTCCTGAGCACTCTGGAGCAGGTTTTCATCAAGGATCTCTCTGTACTTTGCTCCATTCATCTTTGCCTCGATCCTGACTAGTTTCCCAGTCCCTGCCGCTGAAAAACATCCCCACAGCATGATGCTGCCACCACCATGCTTCACCGTAGGGATGGTGCCATGATTCCTCCAAACGTGACGCTTGGCATTCAGGCCAAAGGGTTCGATCTTGATTTAATCAGACTAGAGAATCTTGTTTCTCATGGTCTGAGAGTCTTTAGGTGCCTTTTGGCAAACTCCAAGTGAGCTGTCATGTGCCTTTTACTGAGGATTGGCTTCCGTCTGGCCACTCTACCATAAAGGCCCGATTGGTGGAGTGCTGCAGAGATGGTTGTCCTTCTGGAAGCAGAAGACAAAGGACAGTAAGACACAGGTTTTATCTTGGACACATGAAACGTAGGATGGATACGGAGGGTGCGGAGCAACAGAAGACGAACAGCAGAGGGGCTAAGGATTTTAGAGATGGGGAAAGGGCTGATGAAACGGGGGGAAGGTTTACGGGACTGCACCCGGAGGGGCAGGTCCCGAGTGGAAAGCCATACCCTCTGCCCGAGCAGATAGCGGGGAGCAGGGGTCCAGTGGCGATCCACTTGTCGCCGATACCTGGATGTGGTTTTCAAAAGAGCGGCCCGGGCTCTCTTCCAGGTACGGCGACAGCGGCGGATGAACGGCAGAGGGTATGCTGACTTCTTCGTCTTGCTCAGGGAAGAGCGGGGGCTGATATCCCAAGGAACACTCGAAGGGAAAGAGACCAGTAACAGGGAAGGGTGTTACAGGCGTATTACACCCACACAAGTTGCCGGCTCCAGGTGGTGGGGTTGGTGGAGACGAGGCAACGAAGGGCCGTCTCCAGGTCCTGATTGGCTCGCTCCGACTGGCCGTTAGATTGGGGGTTATAACCAGAGGACAGGCTGGCCGACAACCCAATGAGGGTGCAGAATGCCTTCCAGAACTGGGACGAGAACTGGGGACCATGATCGGAGACCATGTCGACCGGAAGTCCATGGATCCAGAAGACGTGCTGCACCATGAGCTGAGCCGTCTCCAAGTGAGGGTAACTTGGGAAGGGGAATAAAATGGCCGGCTTTAGAAAACCTATCCACCACCGTCAGGATAGTAGTGTTGCCGTCTGATGGGGGAAACCCAGTAACAAAGTCCAGGGATATTTGGGACCAGGGGTGCTGAGGAACAGGGAATGGTTGAAGAAGGCCAGCCAGAGCTTGCCGTGGAGTCTTATTTTGTGCACACACTGTGCAGGTTTTTAACCGTGATGTCATGAAGGGCCCTGTAGTCGATACACGGGCGGCGGGAGAGGCCGATGAACGAATACTCCCTGCAGTGAGAGTGTTCTCAATGTATTCCTCCATAGCCTTGGTCTCCGGAGCCGACAGGGAGTAAAGCTGCCCCAGAGGGGGTGTAGTGCCCGGGAGAAGGTCAATGGCGCAGGGTCGATGCGGAGGGAGAGACGTAGTGCGGGCCTTGTTGAAGACCTCCCTTAGGTCCAGGTACTCCGCGGGAATGACGGAGAGATCCGAGGCTTCTCTTAAGCCTGCAGGAATACATCCCGGGGCAGGCTGGGCCAACTTAAGACAATGAGCATGGCAGAACGGGCTCCAGCCCACAATTTAACCAGTAGCCCAGTCGATCAGGGGATTGTGCTTCTGGAGCCATGAATATCCCAAAACCACGGGTACATGGGGAGATTCTATGAGCAGGAACTGCATACACTCGCTGTGATTTCCTGATACTCGTAGGTCGATAGGAATCGTATTGTGGTGACTCTGCCAATAGAGCGTCCATCCAGTGTTCTGATGTCCATGGGAATGGAGAGGGGTTGAGTGGAGATACCCAGCTCCGACACCAAGGTAGCATCGATAAAGCTCTCATCGGCCCCAGAGTCAATGATCACCTGGAGTGATTTGGCCTGGTCACCCCACAACAGGGTGGCATGGAGAGGGGTGTGAGTAATGGGAGATTGGAAAATCCCTGTATGGATCAACAGAGTACTCGTACCTACTGATGATCCTGGTCTTTTTAATGGACAGGTGGAAATATAATATCCTGTAGTCCCACAATACAGGCAGCTACAGGTGTTCAGTCTGCATAAACGTTCATCCTGAGACAATCAAGCCCTTCCCAGTAGCTTGTGCTCGGGAGGAGGCGAGAACAGATTCCCTCTTCCTCCTATGTTCTCGTAGCTGCCCATTGATCCGGATGGTCAAGGCTACGAGGGAGTTGAGGTCCATGTGCAGCTCCCGGGCTGCAAGCTCATCCTTGATCACCGCCGATAATCCGTGAAAGAACATGTCGAACAATGCTTCCGGGTTCCAGGCACTCTCAAGCACCAATGTTCAAAAATCCACTGCGTAGTCTGCCACACTATGGGAGTCTTGACGTAGCTGGATCAGTTTATGAGCAGCCTCTCTCCCGGACAACGGAGAATCTAACACCTTCCGTACTTCCGCCACGAACTCCTACAGACTGAGGCAGATGGCAGACTGTTGCTCCCAAACCGCCGTCGCCTAGGCTAGTGCCCTCCCGGACATCAGCATTATGAGGTAAGCTATCCTCGAGCGGTCTGATGGGAATGAAGAAGGCTGCAGCTCGAAGATGAGGGAGTACTGGGAGATAAATGCCCGGCAGGTTCCAGAATCTCCAGTGTAGCGCTTCGGAGGAGGTAAGTGGGGTTCTCGGGACACTGGGGTAGGCTGGGAAGAAGCGATGCTGGTGGCGGGGTTGCTGAGAATCTGGGGAATTACTGGTGTGGCTTGCTGCCTTGTAGGGAATCCACGGAATTGCTCCAGCAATGAATCGAACGCATGGTCATGGCGTTCTGCCAGGGTATGGAGTCCTCCATAAGGCATTGCAGTAACTCCTTGTGTCTTCCAATGGTGGCTCCTTGCTGGGAGACAGCATTGTGGAGCTGGTCTGAGTCTGCTGAGTCAGTCATGGCCAGTTCGTACTATCACGTCTCAGGATATTACCCAGATGCAGACACAGGAGGCGGAGAGTACAGTTCTCAATAATAATTTATTAGAACATGGGGTAGAGGTTCGTAATCAGGTCAAAGTCAGGCAGGTACAAGACGGCAGGCAGGCTCGGGGTCAGGGCAGGCAGAATGATCAGAACCGGGAAAACTAGGAAATAAACACTTGAGATACAGGAAAACGGGAAAGCACGCTGGTAAGACCTGACAAGACAAGACGAACTGGCAACAGACAAACAGAGAACACAGGTATAAATGCACAGGGGATAATGTGGAAGATGGTGAAACCAATCAGGGTGTGACACCTTCAATGCTGCAGAAATGTTTTGGTACCCTTCCCCAGATCTGTGCCTCAACACAATCCTGTCTCGGAGCTCTACAGACAATTCCTTCGACCTCATGGCTTGGTTTTTGCTCTGACATGCACTGTCAACTGTGGGACTTTATATAGACAGGTGTGTGCCTTTCCAAATCATGTCCAATCAATTGAATTTACCACAGGTGGACTCCAATCAAGTTTTAGAAACATATCAAGGATGATCAATGGAAACAGGATGCACCTGAGCTCAATTTCGAGTCTCATAGCAAAGGGTCTGAATACATATGTAAATAAGGTATTTTTTGTAATTATTTTTTTATACATTTGCAAAAAATCTAAAAAACTGTTTTCGCTTTGTCATTATGAGGTATTGTGTGTAGATTGCTGAGAATTTTATATTTATTTAATCAATTTTAGAATAAGGCTGTAACGTGACAAAGTGGAAAAAGTGAAGGAGTCTGAATACTTTCCGAAGGCACTGTGTCTCTCAGTCCAGTCTGGTTACCAAATAGCCATTTCTGATCAATATTGGCTACAGTGTACTTTGATTTAATTTAATGAAGCTATTCATGAGTTACTGCTTTCAATAAACATTTTTAAAAAGAACATTGGTAAACATTTAGTTACGAGGTTTTCATCAGACAGCGACGATATGCAAAGAATTAGTTGTTAATAGTTTCCTTGTTTTTTGAGATATCAATACCAAATTCAGTGTGGTTCATCTTAGGGACATCCATGAGAGTGATGTTTCAAGTTGATAGGCCACTGTGGAGTGGATTTACAGTGGTTTAAATGGACAATACATATTTATTTATTTTTATCAATAACTCAGCCATCTTTTGAGCAATCCCTTAGCTTTTCTCAAACTAAGTTAAGAAATGTACCATGGGCCTACAACATTTGGTGTCATTTGGTCCTGTGGTTAATGATATGTTTTTCTTTGCATATTTTAGCATATTAGAGTATGTGCATCTGTGGTGGCTATCTTTGAGTGCATCAACGTTATTTTCTCAAACTCTTTAGGGATGAGTCCAAAGTCAAAATTTGGAGTGAATCTGACTTTTAGTCAATGAGAAGATTTTTTATGATTATTTTAAGCGTTACATAGTCAAAAAAGTGAATTGTTAATAGTTTCCTTATTTTTTAAGATATCAATGCCAAACTTAACACGTTTCATCATGGTAATGTCTTTGATGACCCTAAATAGTTTCAAGTTGATAGGCCACTGTGGAGTGGATTTACAAAGGATTTAAATGGACACATAAAATCTGATTTCCTGATTTATTAATAAATAAGCCATTTGTTCAGAGACACATTTGTTCAGCATGAAAAAAGACCTCTACCTACAAAGTTTAAAGTATCTGGGTCAAACGGGGCGGGTTTGCGTGAGACTGCTTATAACAGCCACTCTGGCAGGTTGGCACAGAACAGCCACTCTGCTAATTTACCTCCAAGGTTTATCTAGCGCTTAAGAACCATTATTTTTGACCAAGTTACTCATGGACTCTAGTTTCTGTGTGCCAAATTAGAAAAAAAGTTACCAATCTATGGTTGAGTTACTTATGGAAGCCCCTTCCCGCCACGAAAATATGTATACAAATATCGATACTATATCAAACATTTTTGAGATACTAAGTCAACATTTCTAGATACATAAATCAAAAGGTCGAGCTACTAAGTCGAAATGTTCAGATACCTACTACCTCCATCTTTTTTTTTTTTTTGTTATAGTAGAGCAGGGGTGTCAAACGTACGGCCCGCGGGCCGGATCAGGCCCGCAAACGGGTTTAATCCAGCCCGCGAGATGATTTTAGAAATTATTATTATTTTTATTTTATTTTTTTAAGTATAAAAATGAGCTTTTTTTCAATAAAATAAACTGCTGTTCCAATTGCGTCCACTGGATGGCGCAATAGCAATTGTGTTAAGCAAGCAAACTGTTTATACCGGGGCAGAGCAAGTAGGTCAAGCACGTGCAGCCAATGAGCTACTTTGTTTTGCCCGCGATATTTATTACGGCTTCTACTTTTAACATTATGTGCTTTGGCACCCTCATTGCCCCAATATGTCTCTGTCAAAAAAGAGAAAAGTGGACGCAGAGTGCAGAGTGTTCCAAGAAAAATGGTCATCCTATTTAATCACGGAATTGAATGGGAAAGCTGTATGTTTGGTGTGTTCAGAGCATGTTGCAGTGCTGAAAGAATATAACCTTCGTCGCCACTATGTGAGTCTTCATGCCGACAAATATGACAACTTTCAAGGACAGCGGAGATGAGAGAAGGTGAATGAACTGTTGGCGGGTCTGAAGAAACAGCAGTCTGTGTTTACTCACAGCCGAGACATCAGTGACGCTGCAGTGAAAGCTAGCTACCTCATTGCTAATGAAATCGCAGTGGCTTCAAAACCATTTAGTGAGGGTGAATTTGTAAAAACATGCATGATGAAGGCAGCGGAGATTGTGTGCCCTGAAAAGCGGCAGGCTTTTGCAAATATCAGCCTGACAAGAAACACAGTTGCAGACAGGATTTCCGATCTTTCAGTGGATTTGGACAGCCAGTTGAAGCAAAAAGTAAAGTCATTTATTGCGTTTTCGGTTGCAATTGATGAAAGCACGGACATTACAGATGTTGCACAACTGGCCATTTTTTCATCCGCGGAGTTGATGACACATTGACCGTCACCGAGGAGTTCGTGGAGTTGGTGCCGATGACAGATACAACGACAGCAGCTGATATTTTTACCGCACTCGTCGGCGCGCTGGACAGGGTCGGAGTGGACTGGTCCCGCGCTGTCAGCCTGGCAACAGATGGTGCGCCCTCAATGATCGGGAAAAAAGCAGGCGTTGTGACAAAGTTCAGAGAGAAAGTGCAATCTGCAAATGGAGGATGTGATTTTTTGACTTTTCACTGTATTTTGCACCAGGAGGCTTTGTGTTGCAAGTCATTAAAGATGGATAATGTCATGAAGGTGGTCATCCAAACTGTTAATTTCATCCGATCCAGAAGCCTGAATCACCGTCAGTTTGACAGCCTTCTCAGAGAGAAAGACCACATCTATGGCCTGCCATACCACACTGAGGTAAGATGGTTAAGCCGAGGTGCTGTGCTGAGGCGTTTCTTTGATTTACGAGAAGAAATTGAACAGTTCATGGAAGAAAAGGGCAAACCCGTGTTAGAATTTCATTCCGCAGAATGGATGCCGGACCTTGCATTTATGGTGGATGTTACAGAGCACCTGAATAACTTGAACAAACAGCTGCAAGGGCGCAACAAAGTTGTCACGCAGTATTATGACAGCATACGTTCTTTCAAGTTGAAGCTGTCATTGTGGGAGACGCAACTTGCCGGTGGTGATGCAGCTCACTTCCCCTGTCTGAAAAATGTGTGCGCGACCCAACATGTGGCAGACATGAAGCGGTTCAAAGATAAAATAACTGGACTGTTACGGGAGTTTGAGCAACGCTTTCAGATTTATGTTTATATGTTTTTATATTGATGTGCTATTGTTTTTAATTGATTTTATTTTATTTGTATATTTAACCTATTCTTGACTCTGTGGTTCTTGCACTTGTTTGGGGAACAGGATTTCATAATTTTTATCTACATTTCTGCCTGAGAAATGACACCCTGATATAGTTCTGTGATCTGTGATATACTTCTGTGAATCACTGAGGCATTGTGTGTTTGTGTGTTCTTTGTCCTCAGAACTTTCAAATAACTTGAGGTGTTTTATGATTAATAGTGATGTTGTGCTTTTGGACACTGTCCTCAGGCTCCAGCTGTATGTTTATATGTTTTTATGTTGATGTGCTATTGTTTTTAATTGATTTTATTTTATTTGTATATTTAACCTATTCTTGACTCTGTGGTTCTTGCACTTGTTTGGGGAACAGGATTTCATTATTTGTATCTACATTTCTGCCTGAGAAATGACACCCTGATATAGTTCTGTGATCTGTGAAACAGTTCTGTTAATCACTGAGGCATTGTGTGTTTGTGTGTTCTTTTTCTTTAGAATTTTCTAATAAACTTGACGTGTTTTATGATTAATAGTGATGTTGTGCTTGTACTATTTTGGACACACTGTCCTCAGGCTCCAGCTTTATGTTGTATGTTGATCGTATTAAAACAAAGAAAACAATCTGAAGTTGTTGTTTTTAAGTTATATATACCATGATTTTTCCGGTCCGGCCCACTTGGGAATAGATTTTCCTCGATGTGGCCCCTGAGCTAAAATGAGGTTGACACCCCTGTAGTAGAGCATACTTATAGGACATGTTTTGGTCTGATAGGCTGACCCAGTGGTTCTCAAACCTCTCCTCGGGGATCCCCAGCCGGTTAATGTATATGATCTATTCCAGAACTAGCACGCCTGATTAAAATTGTCAACTAATCAGCAAGCCCTTGATTAGGTCAATCAAGTGAACTACTTCAGGGCTAAAACAAAATTGTGAAACATCTGGGGGTCCCCGAGGAGAGAACCACTGGGCTAACCTAACCAGGTAAAACTCCGGACCCTAGTTGTAAGGTATGACAAAGTAATACTTGCATGGTGACGTAAATAAAGGGTGGAGGGAGGGGAGCAGAGGAGTGTCACTAGTTAACACAGCCACAAATGGCTAAACCCCGCCTATTTCTACAATTTATCTTCTTGAAATGTGATTTAAACATAACCCTAACCTTAACCCTAACCGTAACCACACTGTTAATCGTATGCCTAACCCTGACCTTAAATTAATAGCAAAAAGCAAATTTTTGTTTTCATGAATTTTTACCATACCCAATTTTGACTTTGTCGATGTGGTAACTAGTGACAACCAAGCAGAGGAGGGAGGGGCGCTGTACCGCACGAACTTAATCCATAACCCCGGGAAAACAACAGAAGCATTCAGTAGAGAATCCTGAGCGAGGTGTAGTGGAACGTGGAAACACCGGCACAACATTGGACTATAGTGGTACCATTAGGTCCTAACGCAATGGTGCTCCCAAGAAGATATTTTCCAATTCATGTGGCCCTTTTTTGTTTGCTAGAATGGACCCATATATCAGCATTCAACCTGGATACCTTGAATGTCCTGAGGAAAGACGGAGAACCGGGCAGTTTATTTGGATTCTCTCTAGCCATGCACCGGCAACTTATTCCTTCAGATAAGAGAATGTAAGTTTTGGTTGTTTGGTTGTTGATATTGTTGTTGCATTAGTTCTGTAACATTTATTAGGCTTACACTTCGTGTGGGTAGGTTAGGCTACTTATTGTGCGTCTCCAGTCTCCACTTTACACGTAGTTGGAGCGTTCATCACTTGATGCATGGTAGCAGGTCCATTGACCAAATTCCTCTGGGACCGTTTTCTTGTCAAGGGAGGAGAATATTGTGCATTTAAAACGAATACTGTGCATTTCAAAACTGTTCCTATTAAAGCAACTTTCCACAATTGTTTCATTATGGAGAGAAATTAACTATTGCTATTCGTACATGGAAATTCTGAGAGATTCGTTTTGAAAAACATATTTTTTTCACTCACAATGTTTTGGAGACCTACATGTTGAATGCGTGTAATTGGCTAGAAGCACAATGAGGATTTATATTCAGTAGTGCGTGGGTCCAGTCATTGTGTGTTTCAGAATGCCCTTTGACAGGGACCTTGCTACAAGTTAACAATGGAAAACCAGAGGTAACGAGCTTTGTCACTGGAGAAATCATGCATGTTAATTACATTTGTTCAAAAGAAAGTGACTCTATCCCCCAAGTGAGAGGTTGAGATGGGGTTCTCTGAATATGAATAGGAAATCTGTAAGGACATAAAAAAAGTGAATACACACTGGATATCATACGTTTGTTTTCACAGTATGGGACACTGTATTGCCTGCCAGATGTTTATTGAAAAGTATATTATCACTGTTATCATTCCAGAAGCATTTTGGTGTCAATTAACAAACAGCATTACTTCTGCTGTTTTACATTCTTAAAAATAGATCTGCCTGCAGATCCATTTCTAACTTTCACACATTCACTTTCACCAACTCCAGGCTTGTACACTTATTTAATGAGTTCATAACATGGTTATAAACCCTGGTTTATAACAAATGCTTGTCATTCTACTAAATAGCTACTCAGGCATCTGCAGTGGTGCAACCATGGTTTATCTATTCAGCTGTAATCCATTCTCTGATAGTTGAGATTAATTCCTGTGAAAATTAATCTCCTGAGTGGCACAGTGGTCTAAGGCACTGCATCGCAGTGCTAACTGTGCCACTAGAGATCCTGGTTCGAATCCAGGCTCTGTCGCAGCCGGCCGCGACTGGGAGACTCATGGGCGGTGCACAATTGGCCCAGGGTAGGGGAGGGAATGGCCGGCAGGGATGTAGCTCAGTTGATAGAGCATTGCGTTTGCAACGCCAGGGTTGTGGGTTTGATTCCCACAGGGGGACAGTATAAAAAAAAAAAAAAAGATGTATTCACTAACTGTAAGTCGCTCTGGATAAGAGCGTCTGCTAAATGACTTAAATGTAAAAGAGGAATGACTGGTGACCTGATGTTGTCCCAACAGTGAGAGTGGATGAGTGTGACATGGGTCGAGGTTAATTATTGGTTTAGAACGGCAGTGCTAAGGGCAGTGGTCTAGACAGAACACACTGGGATTTTTACTGTCACACAGCTGTGTGTGTGTGCAGTGCACTGTGCACCATTTAAAAACATTGCAGCCATAAACATTGAATATATTTAGATAAAGAACAATCCATTAAGTCTAATTTAATCAAATAAACACCCTGTAGGTACAAGGTATTTTAACTATGGTCAGCATTGCTGTATTACCGAAAGGGCAATTTCTCGCACAATTTGAGAATAACATATTTTGACATACCTATATTCAAGAATGATTAGTAATGGTAATGATGTAACCTGTGATTAATTTCCTTAAGCCAACCCTGAGGTGCCAGGAAAGTTAGGGGTGAGTGCAATGATCCAGCTTGGGACAAAACCATGTCTCACAAGTGTGTGTTCCAGCTACCCACCAGAAGAGCAGAGCAGGGGGATGGGCTCTGCGGCATGTCACATCCACACACATACTCTAGCCAGGGTGAGCTAAGCTGAGCTCCAACAAGCAAGCACACATTTGGTGGCAGCCAGAGGGCACTTGCTGCAGTACATTAGAGATGCAAAGGCCCAGTCTGCAATGCACTGATAACAACATGTAGGCCAGGATTCCTTAGATCACTCAGATTGCCCTTCTTTTACTTAGATCCTCACTTAGATCCTGCTTTGAGGAATGCAATCTGAACCTCTCAGGTACGGCAGTTCTTGGTATCATTATTAACACATTTACTAAATGTTTATCACCTTCAACGCCAGAGATTTGTAGGTTAAGCAATATGGACCCACAGTTAAATGCTAATAATGAGCGAATACAGCAGGAGGATGCAGTTATGCATAACCATGGTGTCATTTGAAAGGGAACACGCTTGAGGTTATGGGGCTAAGAGTTCTGAAGAAAGGGTAGAATAAGACAGTTAAAACGCTTATCGGTGACAAAATCATGTCTTTGTGAACAACACAACTTTTAAAACGTTTTTTAATGCTATTTTCAAAGCTAATGTTTACCGTAACGCTGCTGTAAATTACTGCTTAAAAAAAGTTTAATGTCCTACTTATATGTTAATGTTTTACAAGTGTGTGTTTCTCTCTGCCTGTCCAAGAAATACGTTCAAGGTGGCCCAAAGCAGCAGTCTCTAAAATATATAGCGAATTCCATGATATTTGTTGGACAAACAGAAGCTTGGTATTTCTCAGGACCCTGGCAGTTGGCTGTGTCCCACTAAATTTCAAAGGGAGGCTAGAATTCCTTGGTTGGGTAGAGGGAGAGCCACTGATTTATTAGCAAAGATAGAAGAGCTCAGGTCTTGATGTTTTGAAAAGCCACACACTTTGGGATCAGATTTTCTAAGCAGTGTAATTTCGGAAGAATAACAATACAATAAAATAGGTAGTACAAAAACTCTAGTCAATGTTAGGAGAATGACAAACATTCTGGTAAATCTGGCCCTAAACCTTCTACAGCTCTCTAATGAAGGCTAAGAAGACCAGAGGAAAATGAACCATTTGCCTTTAGGACAGTTTCCCTTCCCTGTTGGGTTCTTGTCCTTGGTTGGTTGTTACAAAGAAGATATTATCATAAAAAAAATGTTTAGGCCTATCCTTTTTAGGTCATTGAGACCAGCAGGAAAACACAGTGTCTTGTAAACATTTTGGCTGTGATCAGTGCTTTACTTGAACTGAAATAGGTGCCTGTACTCATTTTGGGTGTCGGTACAGTTTATCTCTAGGTGCAGGAGCTCCACAATATTTTTGAGCTAATATTCTATAAGAGGAACAGGAGCTCAAGCAGTATAACATTTGAGGTGCCGGTACTCAGCTCTGTTGAGCTCCTGCCCAAGTCAAGATCTGGCTGTGATCTCAAATTTAAATCCTCATGTGACCTTAGATAATGAGCAAACCAAGTGAAAGCAGAGTTGAGCACACATATAGTTAATGTGTAGCCCTGGCTGTGATGCTCATTAACCAGCTATGTCATTACACAGCTTAGGAAACCAAATGTCAACGCAAATATTTGTTTAACCAATCGACAATTTACTCTATTTATGTTTTTCCCCACCTAGAGCATCTGATATTCACAGTCAGTGGCATTAATGTAAAACCCAAATCTGGCCAAATTATCAGCAACATTTATTTTGGAATATGAATAAATTCATAATGTTATCAACTCATTTATTGGCTATTGCTTGTACTGAGTGACCACTTCCTTTTTAGTACATTTGGGCCTGGAACATATTTTTTAAAGAGCTTATAATCTTCTATTATGATGAGCTGGCCATACAGCTGCTTATTTGAGCAGCAGGTGTGGCTATATAACAGACTAATATCCTCACTATCTGAACTCAACTCAACAAAAGTGATTACTCACTTACCCTTCCTCTCTAGTTAGATAACCTTCTGTGTCTAGCACTGATTGTTTAAAACTGATTTGAACTCAAAACAACCTCAAGCCCTTCAGGGTTTATTGCCAATGTCTCTGCGCACGTGGAAAGAAAATCTGTGGTGTTGAAAGCCGCCCATCTAATGTGAAAGAAGTAAACAGTCATTATGTATCTTTGCAACTCCCCAATGGTTGCATTGAAAGCACAACCTCGTTTTGAGTGTGGTACACTAAAGTATTTTCCTTCCTTCAATTCATATAGTTTCCTGTGGAATGGAAGTGATAAGTAGAGATCCACCTTTTTCCATTTGACACTGTATATTGAACATGTTAATGCATCCTCTTCAAAACAATGAATTGGATACCCCCCTGAATAGCTCTGTACGTCGATGATGTGGTTAGGATATCTCCACAGTGAAACCAGAGAAAAGGCCATTTGATTGTACATGCCAGGCCATCTGTGCACATGTAACCCAATAGACCGCTTGCAGCAGTTTCATCTCAGACAAGACACTCAAAACCAACTAGAAATCATGGCTTTTCTAGGATCACACTGTACGGTAGTATGTCTATGAACTCTTTACACCACATTTAACAGGGGTTTTGTTCCTATCTGAGGTTTCACTGAGCAGGATCTCTGCTTAAATCCAGCACGCCTAATTCTTGTAATGGCCTGACTGATATAACAAGCCAACTCCAGGCCAGTGCCAAGTGTTGGTGTGGGTAAACGGACACAGTTAGAACAGCTGCAGGGGTCCTGGGGACTGTGAGTGCACAGCTGTGGGGGCAGCATCACACATGTGGACAAAGGATGCACCCATAGTTTGGCCACCACTATTCATTTACAGTTAGTCTGTAACCAACCATGCTGTTGGTTGATATGCCATGCTTTGACATGGTCTCTGTTTTTGCTTTCTTTTCTCTTCCTACTGTCTTTTAGACTTCTTGACAGGGATAGGGATATGGCTTTCCATGTATGTTTTTTTTACTTGTGGTAGCTAAGCTGACTTGATGCTATAACCTGGATGTTTTATGTTTTAGGGAAACAAGGGCAGTTGATTTGCAATGTTATTTTTTGAATGTGTCCGAAAATGTCTCATTTCCCCCAAATTTAACTTGTTGTCTGCTGAAAACCTTTACTTGCAGATACAAATCCCTATCTCAGTGTTACTATCTCTGTGTTACGATCTCTGCACGGATGTGTTGTTTCCCACTTCATATAGCTCTACACTCTTAGAAAAAAGGTTCTATCTAGATTCAAAAATGGTCCTTTGGCTGTCCCCATATGAGAACCCTTTGAAGAACCCCTATTGGTTCTGTGTATAACCCTTTTGGTTCCAGATATAACCATTTCCATAGAGGGTTCTACAAGGAACCCAAAAGAGTTCTACCTGGAAACAAAAAAGGTTCTACCCGGAACCAAAAATAGTTATCCTATGGGGACAGCCGCAGAAACCTTTTGGAACCTTTTTTTCTAAGAGTGCATGGGGCTGTTTTCTCCAGGGTTAAGTGAGAGTGTAATGTGCAAGAGTAACATTAGAATAAATAAATAGTGATTCTGAAAGCACTCAACAATATACATTCTAACTGTGCCTAGCACTGAAAGCTCAGCTGCACTGTGAAATTGTAGTTACGATCTTTGTATTGACTAAGCTCTTATTTGCATTTCACTGGCTGTTGATAGAATGGAGGGGACAGAATTTGGGCTTCGATCTTCCCCTTTCCCAACAGGCTTCCTCTTGGGAGTCCTTGTTTGGTAAATGGAGGTCTATGACACTATCCCAGGAATCAATAGGGGGTTTACGGGAAGAGCTTGTGGAATCATGCAGAGTGGAGGAAGAGGGTGGAGAGGATTCCCTGCCCCCCTTTGTGGAAATTCTCACAACGTTTCCATTGGATTCACACTGTGGTCCACGATCACCCAAATGTGTTGTCCAGTAGATCGGAGCTTCCTAAGCAGTTGAACATAGGACTTGTACTGTAAGGACTGTAATACATTTCCTTAATAGCATTACAAAATGACTTCCTCTAGGTAATATGCAATAGGCCTATGCAATATTTTCACCCAGAGTGAGCTATTCTCATATTGATGCTTCTCCTCATGTTTTTCTCAGTGCTCCCTGGTATGGGCTGTGGCTCTCACTCACTGTCCAGGCTGGAAAATGTGACCCAGAGTGGTCCTGCTCAAGTGTTTTTCTCTCACTGTGGTTGTTCAACTGAGCTAGCTGCCTGTGTGTTTCCCTCTATAGTGTTAGCCTAACAGGAACGCTTTTTTCATTTAGTGAAGTGCCAAGTACAGCCAATTCCTAAAAGCCCTCCTAAGATATTACTTGAAATATTTAATTCCAATATCATTCAGTCTCAAGTCATATAAAGCATTGCGCATAAATATATGTCATAAATAAATGGCTCTACAAATGATTCAAGCCTGAAATGTATTCACGCAGGCCTATTGTTCCCTGCGGTTGTTAGGATTCTCTGAAGGACTGGGGGTGATTTGGATAAGTTGTGGTCAGTGAGCTAATGTTGTACAGGACAATCACATTATTGAATACGTTCCAAATTAGATTGTCGGCTCTACTGTTTCTCTCCCTAGTGCTCATTGTATTGCACAGTAGTCTACTCTACTACATAAATAGATCATGAGAAGATCTCTTTTTTTGTCCCTAGCCACCAAAATAATTATTTTGAGGACTGGCAGCCAAAATGTTTTTATTTGGGTCTCAAAGGGCATGTTCACAATTATTTGAAAACTCTGAGACAGTATTATGAATGCTGGCAGTTTGTCTGGCAATTTGTATAGACACAAAGTAGTGGACATGTGTTTGCCAGTTTGACATGGTCTCTGTTATTCAGTGCAGTCCTGGGTACTAAGCTGACTGCATCAAATCCCATGTCTAAAAATGGTCAGTATGAATTATTGAATATAACAGCTGCAGTATAGGATTACAAAACGTCTTTGACATCTGCTATTGTCACAGTACATTAATCTATAGACCGTACATATCTTAAAGATACAGTCATTGGATTTTTCTTACAGACTGTTGATTGGAGCACCAAGAGCCAAAGCACTGGCCAACCAGAGAGCCAACATAACCGGAGGCCTGTACAGTTGTGACATCACCACCGAATCCGATGACTGTGATCGCATCGATTTTGACAATGAAGGTGAGGTGTATATATATTGTAATTGTAATTAATAATTCTAAAGCAAGAATCAACATAGCATCCTGATTCCTTCTGATGAATTTCCACAGAGGATGTGAGAGTTGAGAACAAGGAGAACCAGTGGATGGGGGTGACAGTTAACAGCCAGGGCCCTGGAGGGAAGATTGTGGTAAGTCAGTGTCAGAGGATATACTACATGGCTGGTTTACTGGCCAGGTTCATAGTGCTTTGTATATCTGTCAGGTGGAACTTTGCGTCAGATCTACAGTATTCATTAGCTGAGGATCTGCCTTACTTGGTGGATGTTAACCTGATTCCACTGTCTTGTCATTGCAGACCTGTGCTCATCGCTACCAGAGACGTCTGTTTGTGGACACTGCTCAGGAGTCCCGTGACATCACAGGCCGCTGCTACGTCCTGAGTCAGGACCTCACTATTGATACATCCTCTGATGAAGACGGAGGGAACTGGAAGTTCTGTGAGGGACGTGCCAGAGGCCATGAGAGGTTTGGCTCATGCCAGCAGGGTCTTGCTGCCACGTTCACCAAGGACTACCATTACGTGGTGTTTGGAGCGCCTGGTGCCTACAACTGGAAAGGTAGGAGTCTGTTCATAAGGCATGAACTTAAGTTGTAGTTACCAAACCTATTTACTTTGAAAATCAATGGGTGTACAATGTATAGATTTTAATGTCAGCTGAAAGAGTCATGTAGTAATTGTGACTCACATTGTCCTCTAGAGGTAAAGAAAGGCATTGCAACATACTTCATCTGACATTTCCATACTGTGCTTTAATACAATTTTATTTTCACTTGTAGAATACATTCACCCAATTACATTTAGCTTGTGTCGTTATTGTTTTGTTGAGGGTCATATTTAAGCCAGCAGCATTCCATTGACATCTTCACCCCTCACTCTCAACCACTCTAGGCATTGTACGTGTAGAGCAAAAAAACAACACTTTGTTGGAAAAGGGATTTTATGATGATGGGCCTTATGAAGTTGGAGATGAGAACCGCTTGGATCCTGACCTGGTGCCTGTGCCTGCTAACAGCTACCTAGGTGGGTACAGTAGGTCTGAACCTTGATTGTGAGATCCGTGTGTTTTGTGTGCTTAGGTATCCTGTTCATGACCAGTTTGTCTGCTGCCAACCCTGATCAGTTTGTGTATAAGTCGCCTTCTCTGCAGGTCAGCCCTGAGAGAACTCTAGATGTGACGACCAATAGTTACTTAGGTTTGTGACCTTTGAGGTGCCTAAAACATTAACCATTCCATCTCCATGATGGCTAACTAGTCAATGGTTTATAATGTGAATATTTAGCATGTCATAATTTTAACATAATGCTTGAATGCACTGCAGTTATTATTACTGGTATACTTACAGTACCAGTTAAAAGTTTGGACACACCTACTCATTCAAGGGTTTTTATTTATTTGTACTATTTTCTACATTGTAGAATAATAGTGAAGACATCAACACTATGAAATAACACATATGGAATCATGTAGTAACCAAAAAAGTGTTAAACAAATCAAAATATATTTTATATTTGAGATTCTTCAAATAGCCACCCTTTGCCTTTATGACAGCTTTGCACACTCTTGGCATTCTCTCAACCAGCTTCACCTGCAATGCTTTTCCAACAGTCTTGAAGGAGTTCCCACATATGCTGAGCACTTGTTGGCTGCTTTTCCTTCACTCTGCTGTCCGACTCATCCCAAACCATCTCAATTGGGTTGAGGTCGGGGGATTGTGGAGGCCAGGTCATCTGAAGCAGCACTCCATCACTCTCCTTATTGCTAAAATAGCCCTTACACAGCCTGGAGTCCCACTAAGCCTAAACCAGATGGGATGGCGTATTGCTGCAGAATGCTGTGGTAGCCATGCTGGTTAAGTGTGCCTTGAATTCTAAATAAATCACAGACAGTGTTACCAGCAAAGCACCCCCACACCATAACACCACCTCCTCCATGCTTTACGGTGGGAACTACACATGCAGAGATCATCCGTTCACCCACACCGCGTCTCACAAAGACATGGCAGTTGGAAGCAAAAATCTCCAATTTGGACTCCAGACCAAAGGACACATTTCCACCGGTCTACTGTCCATTGCACATGTTTCTTGGCCCAAGCAGGTCTCTTCTTCTAATTGGTGTCCTTTAGTAGTGGTTTCTTTGCAGCAATTCGACCATGAAGGCCTGATTCACACAGTCCCCTCTGAACAGTTGATGTTGAGATGTGTCTGTGACTAGAACTCTGAAGCATTTATTTGGGCTGTAATTTCTGAGGCTGGTAACTCTAATGAACTTATCCTCTGCAGCAGAGGTAACTCCAGGTCTTCCATTCCTGTGGCGGTCCTCATGAGAGCCAGTTTCATCATAGTGCTTGATGGTTTTTGCGACTGCTCTTGAAGAAACTTTCAAAGTTCTTGAAATGTTCCGTATTGACTGACCTTCATGTCTTAAAGTAATGATGGACTGTCGTTTCTCTTTGCTTATTTGAGCTGTTCCTGCTATAATATGGTATTTTACCAAATAGGGCTATCTTCTGTATACCCCCCCTACCTTGTCACAACACAACTGATTGGCTCAAAAGCATTAAGAAGGAAAGAAATTCCACAAATTAACTTTTAAGAAGGCACACATGTTAATTGAAATGCATTCCAGGTGACTACCTCATGGAGCTGGTTGAGAGAATGCCAAGAGTGTGCAAAGCTGTCATCAAGGCAAAGGGTGGCTGTTTAACACTTTTTTGGTTACTACATGATTCCATATGTGTTATTTCATAGTTTTGATGTCCTCACTATTATTCTACATGTAAAAAATAGTAACAAATAAAGAAAAACCCTTGAATGAGTAGGTGTGTCCAAACTTTTGACTGGTAGTGTATGTGTGCATCAACATATGTTTTCTAGGTTGCTTCAAGATGACATGACTAGTATATTTATTAGTGTTTTTCTTTACATCCCAAATTCACTCATTTATCCATGAAAGATGCATGATCTGTATTATGCACAGTGTAAGAGATATACCTTGATTCCTCTTATTTCATGTTGCAGGATTTTCCCTTGATTCTGGCTATAGCATCACCAAGGGGCGTGGCCTAACTATTGTGTCTGGGGCACCACGAGCCAATCACTGTGGGGCTGTGGTCCTGTTGCGAAAAGAGAATGAAGCGTCAGCAAGACTCTCCCCAGAGTACATTCTAGAAGGGCCTGGACTGGCATCTTCTTTTGGATATGATGTAACTGTGGTCGACCTGAATGGAGATGGGTATGTCACACAAGTTCACTTCTACTTTTCCAGTTTTGGCTTATCCATACATTATGTTATCAAACCTACATGGATATTGTAACTTATGCTTCAAATGTTTTTTGTTTTGTTTTTTTGCATCCCAGGTGGCAGGATATTGTTGTGGGAGCCCCTCAGTTCTTCATGAAAGAGGGAGACGTTGGAGGAGCTGTTTATGTCTACATCAACCAGGCAGGAAAGTGGGCCAAGATCACCCCAATCCGCCTCAATGGAACCAAAGACTCAATGTTTGGGCTGGCAGTGGAGAACATCGGTGACATCAATCAGGACTCCTATCAAGGTGGGAACCTGGTATCTGTTCTTGTTTCTGGCCTTTTCTTTGCTTTTTTCCATCAAATTCCATAGCTAAATGGCTTCTCTTTTACAGACATTGCTGTTGGAGCGCCCTACGCTGATGCCGGGGCAGGAAAAGTGTACATTTACCATGGTTCTGCTAATGGAATCAACACCATGCCTGCACAGGTTGGTTTTGCAGTGTTTTATTGGTTAAGGATATGCTTGTTGACATAGTGAAATGACATCACTGCTGCATCCTATTTTTATTTGTAATTTCAGATCCTTGAGGGAAAGCCCAACAACATCAGATTATTTGGATATTCTCTGGCTGGGAACATGGACTTAGATAAGAATTCCTATCCTGATATAGCCATTGGGTCGCTCTCAGATACAGTACTCGTTTACAGGTAATGATCCTGTTAGGCTATCTATAACAATCCAGTTTCGACCTCACAAATTAATTTCAAGATAACACATAACAACTCACATAACATCTATTGTTTTAGGGCAAGGCCAATTATTAGTATCAAGAAGGATGTCAAAATTACTCCAAAGGAAATTGACTTCACAAAGAAAACCTGTGGCAACAGTATCTGGTAAGGTGTTGATGGGATTTGATGACTACTCATGTTTGAAAATATGTCTGACATCTTTATACTTCTCTAGATTTGTTTGCCAATTTAATTGAATAATATCAATTTGTTGTCTATAGTTTGACCGTGGAGGCATGCTTCACCTATAAAGCCAACCCTGCATCATACAGCCCAAAACTAAGTAAGTGAAGCCTCTCTCTCTCCTGTAACCCCACCCCAATTGGCATAATTTGTCGTAGTCCCGAAATTCCTGAATCCATTTGTCCTTACATAATACATACTGTTGTTCTGTAATGTTTCCTTACAGCTATCCGCTATGCATTTGAGGCTGAAGCAGATCGCAGGAAGCAAGGGCTGATCTCTAGGGTCCTGTTTCTGAACAAGTCTCGCACTGACCAGGACTTCCAGTCCACCGGAACTCTGGACCTCCGGGGACAAAACAAAAGAGCGTGCACCAAGACAAAAATCAGACTGCAGGTACAGTATTTGGTCTTCATTCTAACCTTCTTGAGATTCTAGAATAACACCTAGAATGTGGGAAGGGAGATGGTGTACTCATCATGGTTGTTTTCTCTGTCTGTAGGATAACATTAGGGACAAGCTGCGTGGTATTCCCATTGAGGTGTCAGTGGGCATCATGGGCACCAAGCGTCAGAAGAGGCAGAACGCTCTCCCCCAGCTTGTGCCTATTCTTGACAACTCCCAGCCAAACAAGGTCATCACTGAGGTAACCATACTGCTTCAGAGCTGAGAGAGGATCTCCATTTCCCCATTGTGGCATATACTTCATGATGTCATTGAATGTCTCAGGGCGATTGGAATTCAGTCAAGTTTAGAATGGACTTACTGTCAGATGCATTGAAAATAAGCTTGAGTGTATGTATTGTGCTTCATTACAGGTTAACTTCTTAAAGGAGGGATGTGGAAATGATAATATTTGCCAGAGTAACTTACAACTGGAGTACAAATTCTGCTCCAAAGAGCCCAACCAAGAGGTATTCCCTCCATTACAGATGTAAGTATGAACAAACATTCTTAGTGCATATACAGTGAGGGAAAAAAGTATTTCATCCCCTGCTGATTTTGTATGTTTGCCCACTGACAAAGACATGATCAGTCTATCATTTTAATGGTAGGTTTATTTGAACAGTGAGAGACAGAATAACAACAACAAATTCCAGAAAGACTGGTGACTATGGTCCCAGCTGCCTTGAGATCATTGACAAGATCCTCCCGTGTAGTTCTGGGCTGATTTCTCACCGTTCTCATGATCATTGCAACTCCACGAGGTGAGATCTTGCATGGAGCCCCAGGCCGAGGGAGATGTACAGTTATTTTGTGTTTCTTCCATTTGCGAATAATCGCACCAACTGTTGTCACCTTCTCACCAAGCTGCTTGGCGATGGTCTTGTAGCCCATTCCAGCCTTGTGTAGGTCTACAATCTTGTCCCTGACATCCTTGGAGAGCTCTTTGGTCTTGGCCATGGTGGAGAGTTTGGAATCTGATTGATTGATTGCTTCTGTGGACAGGTGTCTTTTATACAGGTAACAAGCTGAGATTAGGAACACTCCCTTTAAGAATGTGCTCCTAATCTCAGCTCGTTACCTGTATAAAAGACACCTGGGAGCCAGAAATCTTTCTGATTGAGAGGGGGTCAAATACTTATTTCCTTCATTAAAATGCAAATCAATTTATAACATTTTTGACATGCGTTTTTGTGGATTTTTTTGTTGTTATTCTGTCTCTCACTGTTCAAATAAACCTACCATTAAAATTATAGACTGATCATTTCTTTGTCAGTGGGCAAACGTACAAAATCAGCAGGGGATCAAGTACTTTTTTCCGTCAATGTACACTACCAGTCAAAAGTTTGGACACACCTACTCATTCAAGGGTTTTTCTTTATTTTTACAATTTTTTACATTGTAGAATAATAGTGAATACATCAAAACTATGAAATAACACATGGAATCATGTAGTAACCAAAAAAGTGTTAAACAAATCAATTATATTTGAGATTCTTCAAATAGCCACCCTTTGCCTTGATGATAGCTTTGCACACTCTTGCCATTCTCTCAACCAGCTTCATGAGGTAGTCACCTGGAATGCATTTCAATTAACAGGTGTGTCTTCTTAAAAGTTAATTTGTGGAATCTTTTTCCTTCTTACTGCGTTTGAGCCAATCAGTTGTGTTGTGACAAGGTAGGGGGGGTATACAGAAGATATCCCTATTTGGTAAAAACCAAGTCCATATTATGGCAAGAACAGCTCAAATAAGCAAAGAGAAACGACAGTCCGTCATTACTTTGAAAGCTTCTTCAAGTGCAGTCGCAAAAACCATCAAGCACTATGATGAAACTGGCTCTCATGAGGACCGCCACAGGAATGGAAGACCTGGAGTTACCTCTGCTGCAGAGGATAAGTTCATTAGAGTTACCAGCCTCAGAAATTGCAGCCCAAATAAATGCTTCACAGAGTTCAAGTAACAGACACATCTCAACATCAACTGTTCAGAGGGGACTGTGTGAATCAGGCCTTAATGGTCGAATTGCTGCAAAGAAACCACTACTAAAGGACACCAATAAGAAGAAGAGACTTGCTTGGGCCAAGAAACACAAGCAATGGACATTAGACCGGTGGAAATTTGTCCTTTGGTCTGGAGTCCAAATTTGAGATTTTTGGTTCGAACCACTGTGTCTTTGTGAGACGCGGTGTGGGTGAATGGATGATCTCTGCATGTGTAGTTCCCACCGTAAAGCATGGAGGAGGTGGTGTTATGGTGTGGGGGTGCTTTGCTGGTGACACTGTCTATGATTTATTTAGAATTCAAGGCATACTTAACCAGCATGGCTACCACAGCATTCTGCAGCGATACGCCATCCCATCTGGTTTGGGCTTAGTGGGACTATCATTTGTTTTTCAACAGGACAATGACCCAACACACCTCCAGGCTGTGTAAGGGCTATTTTAGCAATAAGGAGAGTGATGGAGTGCTGCATCAGATGACCTGGCCTCCACAATCCCCCCACCTCAACCCAATTGAGATGGTTTGGGATGATTCGGACAGCAGAGTGAAGGAAAAGCAGCCAACAAGTGCTCAGCATATGTGGGAACTCCTTCAAGACTGTTGGAAAAGCATTCCAGGTGAAGCTGGTTGAGAGAATGCCAAGAGTGTGCAAAACTGTCATCAAGGCGAAGGGTGGCTATTTGAAGAATCTCAAATATAAAATATATTTTGATTTGTTTAACACTTTTTTTGGTTACTACATGATTCCATATGTGTTATTTCATAGTTTTGATGTCTTCACTATTATTCTACAATGTAAAAAAAAATTAAAAATAAATAAAAGCCCTTGAATGAGTCCAAACTTTTGACTGGTACTGTACATTCTGGGACTTTCATGCTAGATTTGGAAAAGAAAACCATGAATCTAAGGAAGGTATAAGGCAATGCTTTGTTTTTGTTTTTATCCAGGCAGAATGGGCTACCAGTTATCTCCCTCAGTGATCAGAAGGACATAGCTCTGGAGGTTACGGTGAAGAACAAAAATGGGGATGATGCCCATGAGGCTAAACTGGTGGGGATGTTCCCCAACGCGCTCTCATACTCCGGATTTCGCTCGCAGAAAACTACGGTAAGTGGAGTGACTCAAGTTTATTTCAGCATACTCAGATTTGCTATCAGTCAAGTAATAACATTGTAATGGGTTCTTGTTCTCCAGAGGGATAAACCGGTGCTCTGTTTAGCCAATCAGAATGGCTCCCAGACAGAGTGTGAACTGGGGAATCCATTCAAAAGAGATTCAGAGGTAGGCTATGAAGTCGTTTTTCTTTACAGTATTTGTCTTATTCTGTCATTGTGTGGCTCACTCATGATGAATGTTTCCAGGTTACTTTCTACATAATCTTGAGCACTGCTGGTATCTCTCTCAATACTACAGAAATCGACATTGACCTTGAGCTTCAAACGTAAGTAGCACTATAGTTTTCGCACAAACATGACTGATGACTGACTTGGTGGCCTTATAAAATACTTTTATGGGTAATTTCTCTTCTTTCAGGACCAGTACACAGGAAAAAATGGGCAGAGTGAAAGCAAAGGCAAAAGTAGTGATTGAGCTGTTACTTTCTGTTGCAGGGTAAGTATTCAAACATTTACACTTTTTGATTTACTGCATCAATTAGATTTGAAAGCTATTGTGTGCAATGTAGTCCTCTAATATGTGGTTTGTTTATCAACAGAGTTGCGAGACCCTCCCAGGTGTATTTTGGGGGCGATGTGAAAGGAGAGAGTGCCATCAAGACAGAAGAGGAGATCGGCAGTTTGATCGATTATGAATTTAGGGTAATTATCATTGTCTGCTTATTTCACTGAGTTTCTCAATATCACTTGATCTGAGGTTTGACCGTGATGTTGAAAATGTTAATATTATACCTCCAGATAATCAATTTGGGTAAGCCGTTGAAGTCCTTTGGCACAGCCTCGTTGAACATCCAGTGGCCCAAAGAGAATGTGGATGGGAAATGGCTGTTATATCTGGTTAAGATCAGCACCACTGGCCTGGAAGAGATCCCCTGCTCCCCAGAGACTGAGATCAACCCTCTCAAACACATTCAGGTAATACTTTCCTACTGAAGTTTCACTGTACTTGATGCATTTGTGCAGAAGCAAAATCGTCCAGAGAGGAAGTTTTAAAACACTTAATGAAATTCTAATTTGAAACACTAACTTGTGATAATGTTTTTTTAGGAGTTCAGCACATCTAGGAAAAGGCGTGAAGCTGGAGGGAAAATCTCTTTGTTATCAGACCAAAGAAAGCACAAGATTTTGGTAAACACACTTTCATTTTCATAAAAAAAAGAAAAAGATCAATAATGACAGGTAGGTTGTCTGACAAAAATAATTTTCCTCTCAGATGTGTGGCAATGGCTACGACGCTAGATGTGTGGTGATCAAGTGCCCTCTACTGGGCTTGGACAGTAGTGCAATGATTTCTCTACGGTCCCGTCTGTGGAACGCTACCCTCCTTGAGGTGAGAAACAACATGCCTGTTGCTATTTGCTTTTCAAAATAGTCCTAAATAGCCGATACTATTGATTTGGACATTCTCTAACATTGAAAACCTTTATTTTGAAACAGAATTACGCATCTTTGAACTATCTTGATATAATTGTGAAAGCTTCCATCAGCCTTGATGCTCCTGCAAAGAATATGGTTCTCAGGAATGCTGAGACTCAGGTGGGTGGCACAGAAATGATTGACAGCCGTTACCATCCACTCACACAATGACTCCTTCACTGATCAATACAATTAAGAATTTCTATGTAACAAATCAAAATAAACATACTGTTTCTTCTTGTGCCCATGCAGGTGAGAGTCACAGTGTTTCCAGAGAAGACCGTAGCCCAGTTTGGTGGAGTTCCATGGTGGATCATCCTTGTGGCTGTCCTGGCTGGTATTCTGATGTTGGCGTTGCTAGTGTTTTTACTCTGGAAGGTAGGCATGGTGTAGCTGCAACACATTTACTAACATATTCACTGTATTGTACTCTGAGCTATTAGTAGACACATGTGACAGTGAATCATTATTCATTAAGGTAGTAATCCTAACATACAGTGATCATAACGTATCTTTCTGATAAAATTGATTTTGTTCACACTTGCGGTGTTACAGTATATTTCCATTCTCATATTGTTCCTAATGATTCATCACCCTTGCTCTCCTTAAGTGTGGTTTCTTCAAGAGAGCCCCACAAGACCAGTATGATGCAGCGTATCACAAGGCACAGATCCATATTCAGCCCTCTGACAAAGAGAAACTCACTACTGAGGCTTAGTGCCTGATCTCTGCACTCAGACCTGGGGTAAAACGGACATTGCAGTCAGCATGGAGTGTGGGCTTAACAAAGACTAACTCACTTTTGCTTTAAAGGAAATGCTTACTTCCGAAGTTACTTCTGTACGTCTCATGTGAAATAATTATAATGGACACATACACTCCCATACGTATTTCAAATCAAATCAAATGTATTTATAAAGCCCTTTTTACATCAGCAGTGAAGCTAAAACCTTTAATTTGGCTCTATACTCCATCATTTTGGATTTGAGATCAAATGTTTTATATGAAGCAACAGTACAGAATGTCACCTTTTATTATAGGGTATTTTCATACATATCTGTTTTAGTGTTTAGAAATAAATGCACTTTATGTATCTAGTCCCCCCATTTGAAGGTGTCATAAGAATTGGCAAATTCACATATGTCCTCTGTAGCTCAGCTGGTAGAGCACGGCGCTTGTAACGCCAAGGTAGTGGGTTCGATCCCCGGGACCACCCATACACAAAAAAAAAAATATGTATGCACGCATGACTGTAAGTCGCTTTGGATAAAAGTGTCTGCTAAATGGCATATTATATTATATTATATTATTATATCATATATTAAATGTAGTCAGAAGTTTAGTATTGGTCCCATATTCATAGCATGCAATGACTACATCAAGCTCGTGACTCTACAAACTTGTTGGATGCATTTGCAGTTTGTTTTGGTTGTGTTTCAGATTATGTTGTGGCCCATAGAAATTAATGGTAAATAATGTATTGTATCATTTTGGAGTCACATTTATTGTCAATAAGAATAGAATATGTTTCTAAACACTTCTACATTAATGTAATCGTGAATAATGATAAGTGAGAAAGTCACAGATGCACAAAGATCATGCCCCCAAAACAATTTTGTGAGAAAGTTACAGATGCATAAATATCACCACCCCCCCCCCCCCCCAAAAAAAAAATTTGGGGGGCATGATACTTATGCGTCTGTAACTTTCTCACTAAAACTTTTGACTAAATTGAATACACTATAAGTGAATTTGTCCAAATACTTATGACACCTTCAAATGGGGGGACTAGTTACATAAAGTGCTTTTATTTCTAAACGGTAAAACAGATATGAATGAAAATACCCTCAAATAAAAGGTGACAATCTGTACTGTCGCCTCATATAAAACATTTGATCTCAAAACCATAATGAATGGAGTGTGGCACCAAATTTAAAGTTTTAGTTTCACTGTCCAAATAAATACGTATGGGAGTGCACATGAACACTTGCATTTGTACCATATCTGGTCATTGGAATCGATCTAATTTGAGTATGTGCAAAGAGTATGCGCTATGCAGATACAGTATTTGTTCATGTATGTGTGTTTAAATTTGGTCAGCATTTAATGTTTTTTTCCCCACGAATGAGCAGTTATTACATTTTCCTTATTTTCAAACCTGTTAAACTTTTTGTTCCAGAAGTAATTCTGGAACTATTTCTTGTGTGCTATGAACTTTCTTTATTTTTCTAGGTTTCTGCTTTGCCCGCCTGGCTGTTTGGAAATGCTATTTTGAATATTACTCTTTCCATGGGAAGCATGCTCTTACACAAAACACTCTCTTTGCATTGCCTCTGATTTGCTTGAGCATTATATTTTGCAAGTGTTGTATTTATATGTTCAGGTTGATACAAGTCTCATTTATAATAATGTATATTTTCTCTTGCCAGTGTGGATTTTTCAAACGCTCAAAACATGATGACAACATTCCAAGATACCATGCTGTACGGATAAGGAAGGAGGCTTGTCAGTTTAAAGACGGAAAAGCCAAGCTGGATTCTTTTGAGAAAAAGCAGTGGATGACAAGCTGGAATGAGAACGAGAGCTACTCATGAGACACTTGACTGTTGGGATACTGTCAGAGACAAGAATCTCCTCTTTTTCTAAACATCCAGAGTCACAAACCCAATGATCTTGTTTCTTTATTTTGCACAGTCTAAACTCCAATGACTGCAATTGGGAAGCAAACTACAAAAGATACATTTTCTATTCTCCCCAAGGACTCTCAGATGAAAATGTATCCTGTGTCCTATCTGAGGAAATGAGAAGCAACACATCTTACATTTGGGTAGAAAAAGGAAATTGGGACTTTTAAATCAATTATCTGCCACTGATACAGTTTTTAATAACATGATAAATTGAGTTTCAATCTCCAATGTTTAGCTGTAGATAATCTTTCTGTTGTGTTTTTTTGCAGTCAGTTTTATCCAATCTCTGTATTGTATAATCCCTGCAATGTATAGACTGGAACATTCTATATGTTTTGTATATATTTAAATACTTTAGCACACTGTATATTTATTTTTGTCATTATCTGTATAAAAAAAACAGAAATGCATTGGCCAAAGACTTACAAAAATCTAAAGTTACTTTTCAGTAGAATAAGTAAGGGTAAATGTTACTGCTGATTTTCTAGTGCTGCACAGACTAAAAAGTAGCTACAGGTATTATGTGAATAGTATTGTCATTGGGACTCATTCTTTGCACTTGTTATGATTATTTAAAAAAGGTATGTCATTTCTACACAAGTCATAAGATGCAAAGTTAATGCAATGCCTCTCAATTCCGAATAAGAAAATAATAGCACCTTTATGAATATTTCACAACAGTAACCAAGACAGGTTATCAGTTATGTCAGTTATGGTTTTGAGATGTGTCGTGGGGTGCCTTTCATTATAGTGATGACTATTATTTATCGAATAATTACCTACTATGTTTAATTGTTACTAGATTAAATTAATCATGTAACAATTAACTCATTAGGAATTTGGGGCACCACGGGAAAAGTTGTTTAACGAGTTACCGTTTCCCGAATTAACTCTAAAGATATCTTGATATCTCTTATCATTTACAGTGGGGGAAAAAAGTATTTAGTCAGCCACCAATTGTGCAAGTTCTCCCACTTAAAAAGATGAGAGAGGCCTGTAATTTTCATCATAGGTACACGTCAACTATGACAGACAAAATGAGGAAAAAAAAATCCAGAAAATCACATTGTAGGATTTTTAATGAATTTATTTGCAAATTATGGTGGAAAATAAGTATTTGGTCAATAACAAAAGTTTCTCAATACTTTGTTATATACCCTTTGTTGGCAATGACACAGGTCAAACGTTTTCTGTAAGTCTTCACAAGGTTTTCTGTCACGCCCTGGCTCTGGGGACTCTCGTATGTTGAGCCAGGGTGTTAATTTCTAGGTTTTGTAATTCTATGTTGGCCAGGGTGGCTCCCAATCAGAGACGGCTGTAGCTCGTTGTCTCTGATTGGGAGCCATACTTAGGTAGCCGTTAGGCATTCATTTGGTGTGGTTTCTTGTTCCGTGTTGGTTGGTGTATGTAACCAGGGACGTCACGTTATCGTTTTGTTGTTTTGTTCGTGTGATCATTATTTAATAAATATGTTCGCATTCCACGCTGCGCCTTGGTCCTCTGTTCCCGACGATCGTGACAGAAGAAACCACCATAACTGGACCAAGCAGCGTGTCCAGGAGCCAACGCCAGAGAGGACTTGGAAGCAGAAGAGCGAGAGTTGGGCGAGAACTATGGAGGCCTGGTCCACGAGGAGGAGAGACACCCAGAAAATATTTAGGGGGGGGCTCACGCCGTGGACGACGGGGCAGCAGGAGGCCGCGATAGAGCGGTTAGTAGAGGAGGCCGCCAGGTTACGGGGGCCACTGGTCACAAAAGGGGAGGAAAGTGTAGAGGCACGGCGAGAGGTACTGGGGTGTGTTACCAGTCCGGTCCGGCCCGTTCCTGATCCCCGCGTAGGGCCAGTGGTGTGTGTCCCCAGTACGGTCCGGCCTGTTCCTGTCCCTTGTACCGAGCCTGTGGTGCGCGTCGCCAGCCCAGTCCGGCCTGTTCCTGCTCCCCGCACCCAGCCAGTGGTGCGCTGCGTCAGCCCAGCTCGGCCCGTTCCTGCTCGCCACACCAAGCCAGTAGTGTGCGTCGTCAGTACGGCACAGCCCGTGCCTGTTCCACCGGTGCCTGGGTCGGCACGGGTCAGCTGCGTCACGCCGGAGCTAGAGCAATCCGCTCCACCAGTGTTCAGTTCAGCTCCGGTCAGCAGGGCCAGACCGGACCAGGGGTACTTTGGGGGGTTAGAGAAGGAGTGGGGGTCATGTCCGGAGCCGGATCCGCCGCCGAGGCGGAGTGCCCACCCGGTCCCTCCCCTGTTGTGTTTGGTTGGCGCGGTCGGAGTCTGCGCCTTTGGGGGGGGGGGGGGGGTACTGTCACGCCCTGGCTCTGGGGACCCTCGTATGTTGAGCCAGGGTGTTAATTTCTAGGTTTTGTAATTCTATGTTGGCCAGGGTGGCTCCCAATCAGAGACGGCTGTAGCTCGTTGTCTCTGATTGGGAGCCATACTTAGGTAGCCGTTAGGCATTCATTTGGTGTGGTTTCTTGTTCCGTGTTGGTTGGTGTATGTAACCAGGGACGTCACGTTATCGTTTTGTTCGTGTGATCATTATTTAATAAATATGTTCGCATTCCACGCTGCGCCTTGGTCCTCTGTTCCCGACGATCGTGACATTTTCACACACTGTTGCTGGTATTTTGGCCCATTCCTCCATGCAGATCTCCTCTAGAGCAGTGATGTTTTGGGGCTGTCGCTGGGCAACACGGACTTTCAACTCCCTCCAAAGATTTTCTATGGGGTTGAGATCTGGAGACTGGCTAGGCCACTCCAGGACCTTGAAATGCTTCTTACGAAGCCACTCCTTCGTTGCCTGGGCGGTGTGTTTGGGATCATTGTCATGCTGAAAGACCCAGCCACGTTTCATCTTCAATGCCCTTGCTGATGGAAGGAGGTTTTCACTCAAAATCTCACGATACATGGCCCCATTCATTCTTTCCTTTACACGGATCAGTCGTCCTGGTCCCTTTGCAGAAAAACAGCCCCAAAGCATGATGTTTCCACCCCCATGCTTCACAGTAGGTGTGGTGTTCTTTGGATGCAACACAGCATTCTTTGTCCTCCAAACACGACGAGTTGAGTTTTTACTAAAAAGTTATATTTTGGTTTCATCTGACCATATGACATTCTCCCAATCCTCTTCTGGATCATCCAAATGAACTCTAGCAAACTTCAGACGGGCCTGGACATGTACTGGCTTAAGCAGGGGGACACGTCTGGCACTGCAGGATTTGAGTCCCTGGCGGCGTAGTGTGTTACTGATGGTAGGCTTTGTTACTTTGGTCCCAGCTCTCTGCAGGTCATTCACTAGGTCCCCCCGTGTGGTTCTGGGATTTTTGCTCACCGTTCTTGTGATAATTTTGACCCCACGGGGTGAGATCTTGCGTGGAGCCCCAGATCGAGGGAGATTATCAGTTGTCTTGTATGTCTTCCATTTCCTAATAATTGCTCCCACAGTTGATTTCTTCAAACCAAGCTGCTTACCTATTGCAGATTCAGTCTTCCCAGCCTGGTGCAGGTCTACAATTTTGTTTCTGGTGTCCTTTGACAGCTCTTTGGTCTTGGACATAGTGGAGTTTGGAGTGTGACTGTTTGAGGTTGTGGACAGGTGTCTTTTATACTGATAACAAGTTCAAACAGGTGCCATTAATACAGGTAACGAGTGGAGGACAGAGGAGCCTCTTAAAGAAGAAGTTAAAGGTCTGTGAGAGCCAGAAATCTTGCTTGTTTGTAGGTGACCAAATACTTATTTTCCACCATAATTTGCAAATAAATTCATAAAAAATCCTACAATGTGATTTTCTGGAGAAAAAAAATCTCTATTTGTCTGTCATAGTTGACGTGTACCTATGATGAAAATTACAGGCCTCTCTCATCTTTTTAAATGGGAGAACTTGCACAATTGGTGGCTGACTAAATACTTTTTTTCCCCACCGTAACTGTCATTTATGAATCATTTACCTCATATCAGTCTCATTCTGAAAGTCGTAGGCTCTTTAAGTCTGCACGAACCCGGGTCTTACTGATCATTCCGTACCACACAAATTGATTAAATTATTTATTTACTAACTAATTAAAAATGATAACACAAGATACAAACACATACACCGTATAGGTAGGGATTAGAAACTTAATACAATGAAAACGGGTCCCTAGCAGACTAACACAATATGACACTTGTTACAAAAGATGCTGATTTAAAGAGAGAGAGAGAGCGAGAGAAAACACATGGATACACATGGACCTATACTCATAGTAATCCTAATGCCAAGTACTGCCGCCCGTTTGGTAAGAAGTAATGCATGTATTTATTACGTGTTTGTCTTCGTCGTCTCTGTTGGACCCAGGCCTTCGTGGGAAGGGTCGATTGGGCCTTCTCTTTTCGGATGGCCTTTTAGATGTAAGGTTCAGATGTAAGGCTCAGATTGTCTACAAGATGTCACAATGTCCTTCTTAGTCGACTGTTTACTTTCACTCGTTCTGGAAGTGGTCTTCTGAGGACGGCTAATCAGCCGTGTCGATGATCCCCTGTGGGGAATGTAGTAGACGATGGTTTGAAGAGAGTAACAGGATGGTCCAACTTAAATTCACTTTCTTAGATACAGTACTTAGATCAGCTACTCAGCCGTAACATTGATTGTTAGTGGAGGCAATTTTGTCGTCTTCACCTCGTGTTGATTTTCAGGGTCGGGACCAATATGGACAACAGCTGCAGCTTGAGGTCCGTCTAGTCTGATCTGATAATTCTTATCTCAGTCTTTTATGCACTCTGGTAAAGAGGGGCATTTCCGTCTAGTTGTTGTCGGCCATTGAGTCATGACAGTCCCCCTCTGGTGGTTCAACCTTGGAAGGATTCTGAAAGTTTGCAACCCACCATAAAACAAAAAATTACCACAGGATGTCCTGGTTGTGGATCATCGTTGCGGGCTCGTCGTCCAGTTGTCCAGGCTGGTAGATCTAGGCAGTAACTTACACAGACATTAACAACGCACAACACTTAGGCAATACATCATTACATTTCCTCCCCAAAGGGGTGGCGCTGTGGCACTAACTGGTGGTCGTATGGGGAACTTGATTGTGGCAACATCACTTCCTTAGTGTCAAAGGAAATAAAAATGTAAAGAATAAAAACACAACAAAAGATATACACGATATAGTTCCCCCACCTTAATCATCTACTTGGACTATATTCTATGTAGGTCTTGGCTAAATTACTCTGTCATGACATTTGTCTAATGTCGTGTGGAATGGCACCGAAGAAGATGGCAGCCGTTTTACAGCCCTCTAACCAATTGTACTATTATGTGTGTTTTTTCGCGTTATTTGTAATTTATTCTGTACATAATGTTTCTGCCACCGTCTCTTATGACCAAAAAGAGCGTCTGGATATCAGGACAGCGATTACTCACCTCGTATTGGCCAAAGATTTTTTATTCAATGAGTCGGACGCAAAGGATATCCTACAGACATCCGACAAGGCCCAAATCCCCGTCATTCGCATGAGAAAGAGATGGAGATATCGTGGACGTAGGTCGGGGTGCCTTGTAAGGATCTGACGGCGAGCAAGTAAACTGCCTCTTCAATCAATCCTATTAGCCAATGTTCAATCATTTGAAAATAAATTAGACGACCTAAGATTACGGTTATCCTTCCAACGGGACATTAAAAACTGTAATATCTTATGTTTCACAGAGTCGTGGCTGAACGACGACATGGATAACATACAGCTGGCGGGATATACACTACATCGGCAGGATAGAACGGCTGACTCCGGTAAGACAAGGTGTGGCGGCCTGTGTATATTTGTAAACAACAGCTGGTGCATAAAATCGAATACTAGGGAAGTCTCAAGGTTTTGCTCGCCTGAGGTAGAGTATCTCATGATAAACTGTAGATCACACTATTTACCAAGAGAGTTTTCATCTATATTTTTCGTAGCTGTCTAATTACCACCACAAACCGATGCAGGCACTAAGATTTCACTCAATGAGCTGTATAAGGCCATAAGTAAACAGGAAAATGCTCATCCAGAGGCAGCGCTCCTAGTGGCCGTGGACTTTAATGCAGGGAAATTTAAATCCATTCTACCTAATTTCTACCAGCGTGTTAAATGAGCAACCAGAGGGAAAAAAACTCTAGACCACCTTTACTCCACACACAGAGACGCGTACAAAGCTCTCCCTCACCCTCCATTTGGCAAATCTGACCATAATTCTATCCTCCTGATTCCTGCTTATAAGCAAAAACTAAAGCAGGAAGCACCAGTGACTCGGTTAAGAAGGAAGTGGTCAGATGACGCAGATGCTAAGCTACAGAACTGTTTTGCTAGCACAGACTGGAATATGTTCCGGGATTATTCCGATAGCATTGAGGAGTACACCACATCAGTCAATGGCTTCATCAATAAGTGCATCGATGACGTCGTCCCCACAGTGACCGTGCGTACATACCCCAACCAGAAGCCATGGATTACAGGCAACATCCGCACTGAGCTAAAGGGTAGGGCTGCAGCTTTCAAGGAGCGGGACTCTAACCCGGACGCTTATAAGAAATTCCGCTATGCCATCCGACGAACCATCAAATAGGCAAAGAGTCAATACAGGACTAAGATTGAATCGTACTATTACAGACTACAAAGGGAAGCACAGCCATGAGCTGCCCAGTGACACAAGCCTACCAGACAAGCTAAATCACTTATATGCTCGCTTCGAGGCAAGCAACACTGAAGCATGCATGAGAGCATCAGCTGTTCCGGATCACTATGTGATCAAGCTCTCTGTAGCCGATGTGAGTAAGACTTTTAAGCAGGTCAACATTCACAAGGCCGCAGGGCCAGACAGATTACCAGGACGTGTACTCCGAGCATGCGCTGACCAACTGGCAAGTGTCTTCACTGACGTTTTCAGTCTGTAATACCAACATGTTTCAAGCAGACCACCATAGTCCCTGTGCCCAAGAACACTAAGATAACCTGCCTAAATGACTACCGACCCGTAGCACTCACGTCTGTAGCCATGAAGCTCTTTGAAAGGCTGGTCATGGCTCACATCAGCACCATTATCCCAGAAACCCTAGACCCACTCCAATTTGCATACCGCCCCAACAGATCCACAGATGATGCAATCTCTATTGCACTCCACACTGCCCTTTCCCACCTGGACAAGAGGAACATCTACGTGAGAATGCTATTCATTGACTACAGCTCAGCGTTCAACACCATAGTACCCTCAAAGCTCATCACTAAGCTAAGGACCCTGGGACTAAACACCTCCCTCTGCAACTGGATCCTGGACTTCCTGACGGGGCGCCCCCAGGTGGTAAGGGTAGGTAACAACACATCTGCCACGCTGATCCTCAACACGGGGGGCCCTCAGGGGTGCGTGCTCAGTCCCCTCCTGTACTCCCTGTTCACCCATGACTGCATGGCCAGGCACGACTCCAACACCATCATTAAGTTTGCCAACGACACAACAGTGGTAGGCCTGATCACCGACAATGATGAGACAGCCTATAGGGAGGACGTCAGAGACCTGGCCGTGTGGTGCCAGGATAATAACCTCTCCCTCAACGTGATCAAAACAAAGGAGATGATTGTGGCCTACAGGAAGAAAAAGAGGACTGAGCACGCCCCCATTCTCATCGACGGGGCTGTATTGGAACAGGTTGAGAGCTTCAAGTTCCTTGGTGTCCACATCACCAACAAACTATCATGGTCCAAACACACCAAGATAGTCATGAAGAGGGCACGACAAAGCATATTCCCCCTCAGGAGACTGAAAAGATTTGGCATGGGTCCTCAGATCCTCAAAAGGTTCTACAGCTGCACCATCGAGAGCATCCTGACTGGTTGCATCACCGCCTAGTATGGCAACTGCTCGGCCTCCGACCGCAAGGCACTACAGAGGGTAGTGCGTACGGTCCAGTACATCACTGGGGCCAAGCTTCCTGCCATCCAGGACCTCTATACCAGGCAGTGTCAGAGGAAGGCCCTAAAAATTATCAAAGACTCCAGCCACCCTAGTCATAGACTGTTCTCTCTGCTACCGCACGGCAAGCGGTACCGGAGCGCCATGTCTAGGTCCAAAAGGCTTCTTAACAGCTTCTACCCCCAAGCCATAAGACTCCTGAACAGCTAATCATGGCTACCCAGACTATTTGCATTGCCCCCCACCCCCCCCCCCCCACCCCAACCCCCTCTTTTACGCTGCTGCTACTCTGTTTATTATTTATGCATAGTCACTTTAACTCTACCCACATGTACATAATACCTCAATTACCTTGACTAACCGGTGCCCCCGCACATTGACTCTGTACCGGTACCCCCTGTATATAACCTCCCTACTGTTATTTTTCTTTTACTGCTGCTCTTTAATTTTATTTTTTCTTAAACTGCATTGTTGGTTAAGGGCTTGTAAGTAAGCATTTCACTGTAATGTCTACACCTATTGTATTTGGCGCATGTGGCAAATAAAATTTGATTTGATTTGATGTCATATCTTGGGCGATCCTACTTGAAGGTGGTAGTTAAGGCACTCTCTAAAATGGCGCCTTTAATGACAAAGCTTTCATTGGTGGCACTACAGGGCTGACCTAGCGACCTCTGAGGAATAAGCTGGGGATGCTGTGGATGGGTTACCTGATGGGGTTTCGGAACCTATTGTCAGTTTTCCGAAAATCGGGATTGCTTCCGTCCCACAGGTGATCCTAGCATAAGACCTCATTAGGTCTTCCATTGCGCGTGTGTGCCTGTGTACATAGTAGGTGCCCACGCCAAGGGCAATAAGACCAAGGATCATGGTAACAGTCAGGATACTGTCTGGCACCGTCCAAGAGCGGGTGACAGACCAATCTTTTGGGTTATAGTCAAATTGGGTCAACTAAAAGTGCCTCATTCATTACACTAAGATCAACAGTCATCGGTCCCTCGTACTGAATTTGGTTTTGAATAGCTGGTGGTAACTCAAGGGAACGTTTAGCAAAAGCATCTGGCATTTCAATATCTGTGTCTATCCTGTCGTCAGGAAGTTGGTATAGAGCTAGGTCGTCTATGTGGATAATCGCCCCCTCTGGTACCTTAACAAAAATGGTCTGATTGGGGAGGTTCAATTGGGTGGTTGAGTCATGGCGTTCGTAAGTCATAGTGGCGGATGTGAATGGGGTGCTAATCAGCCATTGATTCCCTACCACTTCCACAAGAGGTGACTCCACCTCTTGCTGCTAGTTTGGCTCTACAGCGTTCTTCGCTGGTGATAGGCTTAAGGCCACAAAGGCACTCAGTGTCATCCATGACGAAGGGTTTGCTAGGACACAAGTAGTGGACGTCTTTGGTTAGAGTACACATTAACAGGTTAGGGGTGAGATAGAAATCTGGATTGTGTTCCTGATAAGCTATGGAGGTCATCGCGCCAAAATCCTACGTTTAGAACTGTTTTCAACCTATAGATATTCTCCAGTTCAACAACCGGCAGCATCAGTAAAAATCCCACTTCATTTCGATTAATATCAACATGTATTGGAATTGCAGACCCCAGACTATAGGCCAGGTGTGACTGTAATGGCTTTATCATGGTTGTGGTAGCTGAGGTCAATATGTTGTGCACCATTGAGAGGGGCACTAAATATGAGGGGATTCTATTCATGGCCAAGTGGTCCATCGAAGAGCTAACTTCACAGAGAAAACCCTCCAACAACAATCGAACCAATTGGACATGGGCATAGTCATGGTTCATGACCTCTACTAGCTTTCCTACCGACAGGAGGTTGTTCAGTAGAGTAGCGTGTGTGTTTACCACCAGAATAGTGTCCTGGAGAGACCTTCCCCCATGCTGCAACCTGAGTGCCTGTGATTGCATCTGTTGCTGGATAAGTGGCATCTCTTCAGTATTCTCCCTAACATTTATTTTGACCATGGCTAGACTGACTCGTTGATGGCAGTGGTACCTAGAGCAAATAGTGACCCTATGGCTGCACCTATTGAGAGTAGCGCCCCAAGGAATCGTTTTTCTCGCCTGAGCTCTGCTAGTTCTGACTGGGTGACTGAACTTCTGGAGTTGGGCCAACATGTGGGCAGTGTCTAGCTGAGCGTGCTTAACTGCCTGGGTGGTCCAGTCAGCCCCAGCCCAACTCATATGTTGGCGGTACACGTTCTCTGCATCTAGGCGAACGTACACCCTCTGCGTGTGTACTTTGCAGTTGGTTATAAGGAGTCCTGGTAGGCCGTGGAACGGCCGTGGTTTCCGCTGTGTCATTGGGTGCGGGCAGGCACTCCACCCACTTTGTGAATGCGCAAGTCACTGTGAGGAGATACTTGTTGCCTCTTGCCAACCTGGCAACTGGGCCGACCCAGTCGATCTGGATCGTGCTCCAAGGGTAAGACACACCCTTGCGCTGTGAAGTGGCTTAGAGAGTTGAAACTGGCAGCAAACTAGACACCCCCTCACGTATTTTGCCACGTCTTGTTCCATGTGAGGCCAGTGGGCCACCTGTCGCAATGTTTCACATATAGCCTTGACCCCCCTATGGCCCCCACATGGCTCGTCGTGGGCATGAGCTATCATTATCCCACTCTGTGGGAACCACCCACCTTTGTGTGGCGTCGGTTTCTGAAACATAAACCAGTAGGTCATCTACAAGTGTGAGGTGCTGTTTAGTTGCGTATGCAAGTCGAACGCAAGTCGTGTGAGCCTGCCAAAGCCAGATCGGACACTGGGTGATTGATAGGATCCATGAAATAAGAAAGCCATGAAAGTGGCGAGGGACTCATCTTGGTGTTGCATTGCTACCAGGTCACCATTCAAGAATTAATGAGTTGGCAACACATTATGTTCGTGCGAAGATGGTTCCCGCGGTGCTACATGGCTACGCATTACTGCAGACACCATGGGCGCCTCGGTGATCATTGCGTCTCGAGAATCGAACACCCAAGCGGTACCGTGAATTGCACCAGATTTCACCATGCTGACAGCATGGTCGTTGCCAAGTTTGTCACGACCAGGTGATTTGGAGTGTCCCTTGACTTTTTTCCAATACACCCATATTTCGTGTTTGGTTATGAGGTCATCACAAGCTAGAATGAGCTCTTTGTTTTTCACTTCTTTGCCACTTGAAGTAGTCATGTGCTTTTATTTCCAAAACGGCAAGTGGCATAAGAAGGTGCGTCTGGCATAGTTTGATTCGGTGCAGATTGCCAGTTCTGACAAGTCGTATTTTACCGCAGTTTGCAGTGTGATAAGTACACCAGCTACTTCTGCGAACTGGCTGGTCTTGTTGCCTAGCTGAAATTGAAGCGGTTTGCACGGAATGTCGTTATGCCATACCAATCCCACAGCAGTTTGCAAGTGGTCTAGCTGACAGTAAGAACAGCCATCTACAAATGCCATCGGCATGCCAAGACACACGTTGTCTTCGAAGTAGTGATGGTTTGATGGCAACGGCGGAGCTACGTCACATAGGGCTGGTTTGAATTCAATTTCATCTTCAACGCAGCATTGACACACCGCCAAAGCCCCACCCAAAGGCAGGTTTTTCACTTGTGTAGTTGACAACCACATCATGGCTTTGCAGCGTCATGAGCCAATCCGCTATCCTGCTGTTGTGTACAGCACCCTCACGGATTCTTTGGCTTTTCAGAAAAGTCACCGGCTGGTGACATGTTTCTATGATCACCTTTTGTCCTCCGACATAAGAGGTGAAGTGCTTGACTGCCCAGACTGTCGACAGCAGCGCTTTTTCGCAGTCTGAGTACTTGTGTTCAGCAGGGTTGAGTGTTTTGCTCGTGTAAGCAACCACACATCTGTCTTGGTCGTATTTTTGGTACAACCTAGCACTAAGGCAGTGCTCTGAGAAACCTACTTCCAAAAAGAATGTCTTGTCTTTGTTGGGGTAGACAGGGCAGGGTGCCGCACAAAGCAGGTCTTTCAAGGAAGTCACAGCTTTGTCGTGAGTGGCATCCCAAACGAATGGGGTGTCTTTCTGAAGAAGATGGGTCAAAGGTTTTGACAAGTCAGCATAATTTTCGATGAATTGACGGGAGTAATTACATACTCCCAAGAAGCTGCGTACCTCATGAAGGTTTGCAGGCATTTTGATGTTGCGGACTGCTTGGATTCTGATAGATTGTGGCAGGATTCCCTCAGCACCCACCAGAAGTCCAACATAGTTGACCTTGGTCCTGCACCATTGTCCTTTCATGATAGCCAGCTTAGCCCCTGCCGTTCCTAGTTGGTTAAGAATGTGGTCCATCTCGTTGAGGTGATGTGACCAAGTCTCGCTCCTCATGAGAACATCGTCCACATAGATTATCGTTCCCCTGGTGGCTGCATCTGGCATTGCCTTGTGCAGGAAGATGTTGAACTCTGCGGGGGAGTTCAAATACCTGAATGGGTAATCATTGAACGTGAAGAGCTTGTTCGAGAAAGAGAAAGCCAACTTGTGTTGGTCGTGAGGGTCGACTGTCATGGTCCAGAAACCATTCGCCACGTCAACAGTGGAGAAGTCCTTGGCGTTTGTCACCTTTGGCAACTCTTGGTCGAGCTGTGTCATAGGCCAACGAGACAACGGAACCAGCTTGTTGAGTTGTCTATAGTCAATGGTAAGACGCCATTTACCCGTTGGTTTCAACATAGGCCACACGGGAGCGCTGTACGTACTGTTACTTTCCCTGATTATCTGTTTAGCTAATAAGGAGTCGATAATCTCTTGTACCGCCGAGTACGCTGCAAGCGGAATTTTGTATTGTCTCATAAACGTAGGAGCTGCTCCGGGTGGCGTAGGAATACGCACCACATGAATACCCATAACCCCGCAATCCAGCGAGTCTGTCGACGAGATCTCTCTGTGTTTGTTAAATAAGTCCCGCAACTGATGTCTTTCAGTGTCACTGACAAGTGCGTCTGCCTCCGTCAGTAGCTGTAGTACCTGTGCATGGAAACCAGGATATGGTTCAGCAGCATTGTACAGGTCTTCATCAGGTGGTGACGGCTTGTCAATGGTGGGGGAATCATTAGCTGTTACGTCATCAGTGTGTACTTCACGTGCAGAAGAAGATGCGGTATCATCCTCTGTGATGATGGAGTATATCAACAGGTCGTTGTCAGAATCGACATCCAGCCTGAACGTTGATGTGTCGTCCAGTGGCAATATGGGAGTTATTGCGATTGCCTTTGACGGACAAGTAAAAAGCGTACTTTCCTCACCACATAGGTCTAGGGAGGGAGGAAGAGGCCCAATAACGGGAACAACAAGTTCAAAATCATGGAATGAGTAATCAATCAATGTTCCAAGCTGAGTGTGCTGAAGAATGGAGATATCCGCTTGAGTCAGATTCTGCACCAATAGGTAAGTTATATAAAATTCTTGCTACCAATAGAATGTTATTTATATGGTGGATACAATCTTCCCAGCTCTGCAGATTTTGCTGCAAAGAGACAGAATTATTAGATCATTTGTTTTGGTACTGTCCATTTGTAGCTTGTTTTTGGACACAGGTCCAGGAATGGCTAAAGGATTGCAATATTTACCTGGAGCTAACCCTGCAGATAGCACTACTGGGTGATCTGAAAAGTCATAGTCAATCGATCAATAACATAATAATACTTTTAGCAAAAATGTTTATTTTCCATTTACAATCTGTAGAAACAATGAGAATAGAAAGGTTCAGAACTTTTGTAAGACATCACAGAACAGTTGAAATATATATGGCAAATAGAAATCCTATATGGATGGTGTTAAAAGATAGATGGGAGGTGTTGAATGGAATTGAAGGATGGGACTAATAACAACAAACAATAACAAGATAACTAATAATGTAGGCACGCTGTGTCCATAATAAGTGTATGGGTTGTAGGTTGGGAGCTTTTGTGAAGGAGCACAGTTAGAAAGATATGGCATATAGAAGCAAACCGGATGGACATCATGAAAATGATCGGAGAGGTTGAGAGTAGAAGAAGTTCAGGAGAAAGAACAAACAAAATGTAATTACTGTAAAATTGACTGTGTCCATAAAATGTAGATAGTGGGTATGGGCTGGAAGTAGAGGCCTAGGCGTTGTTGTTCACTAGTTTACTCCAAGTGGGGAAAGGGTGGTGGGGTTGGAAAGTAATAAAGGGGAATATATATATATTTTTAAAGGATATGTATGTCTATGTATGTATGTATGTATGTATGTATGTATGTATGTATGTATGTATGTATGTATGTATGTATGTATGTATGTCTATGTATGTGTCCATCCTTTATTTATTTATTATTTATGTACAGTGGGGGAAAAAAGTATTTAGTCAGCCACCAATTGTGCAAGTTCTCCCACTTAAAAAGATGAGAGAGGCCTGTAATTTTCATCATAGGTACACGTCAACTATGACAGACAAAATGAGAAGAAAAAAATCCAGAAAATCACATTGTAGGATTTTTAATGAATTTATTTGCAAATTATGGTGGAAAATAAGTATTTGGTCACAGGTCAAACGTTTTCTGTAAGTCTTCACAAGGTTTTCACACACTGTTGCTGGTATTTTGGCCCATTCCTCCATGCAGATCTCCTCTAGAGCAGTGATGTTTTGGGGCTGTCGCTGGGCAACACAGACTTTCAACTCCCTCCAAAGATTTTCTATGGGGTTGAGATCTGGAGACTGGCTAGGCCACTCCAGGACCTTGAAATGCTTCTTACGAAGCCACTCCTTCGTTGCCTGGGCGGTGTGTTTGGGATCATTGTCATGCTGAAAGACCCAGCCACGTTTCATCTTCAATGCCCTTGCTGATGGAAGGAGGTTTTCACTCAAAATCTCACGATACATGGCCCCATTCATTCTTTCCTTTACACGGATCAGTTGTCCTGGTCCCTTTGCAGAAAAACAGCCCCAAAGCATGATGTTTCCACCCCCATGCTTCACAGTAGGTATGGTGTTCTTTGGATGCAACTCAGCATTCTTTGTCCTCCAAACACGACGAGTTGAGTTTTTACCAAAAAGTTATATTTTGGTTTCATCTGACCATATGACATTCTCCCAATCCTCTTCTGGATCATCCAAATGCACTCTAGCAAACTTCAGACGGGCCTGGACATGTACTGGCTTAAGCAGGGGGACACGTCTTGCACTGCAGGATTTGAGTCCCTGGCGGCGTAGTGTGTTACTGATGGTAGGCTTTGTTACTTTGGTCCCAGCTCTCTGCAGGTCATTCACTAGGTCCCCCCGTGTGGTTCTGGGATTTTTGCTCACCGTTCTTGTGATCATTTTGACCCCACGGGGTGAGATCTTGCGTGGAGCCCCAGATCGAGGGAGATTATCAGTGGTCTTGTATGTCTTCCATTTCCTAATAATTGCTCCCACAGTTGATTTCTTCAAACCAAGCTGCTTACCTATTGCAGATTCAGTCTTCCCAGCCTGGTGCAGGTCTACAATTTTGTTTCTGGTGTCCTTTGACAGCTCTTTGGTCTTGGACATAGTGGAGTTTGGAGTGTGACTGTTTGAGGTTGTGGACAGGTGTCTTTTATACTGATAACAAGTTCAAACAGGTGCCATTAATACAGGTAACGAGTGGAGGACAGAGGAGCCTCTTAAAGAAGAAGTTACAGGTCTGTGAGAGCCAGAAATCTTGCTTGTTTGTAGGTGACCAAATACTTATTTTCCACCATAATTTGCAAATAAATTCATTAAAAATCCTACAATGTGATTTTCTGGATGTGTTTTGTCAGTTTGTCTGTCATAGTTGACGTGTACCTATGATGAAAATTACAGGCCTCTCTCATCTTTTTAAGTGGGAGAACTTGCACAATTGGTGGCTGACTAAATACTTTTTTTCCCCATTGTAGGTAATAACCGTTTCGCATTATATTGTGCCCATTTCTGATAATGTTATAATTGTATCTTATTGCATTAATTTATTTTAAAACACAAACTTGTTGTTTAACAAATTTAGAACCTACATAAACTTGGTACTATCCCCTCAGTATAATAATTAAACTACCTACATTCCACTAGTCCACGTAATCGAAAACAAATTATTGTTTTAAAATGCATTAACTATTTGCATATGTCACTGGTGTTACGCAAACTATAGACTAAAGTAATAACAATTAGAATTTGTCAAAAGAACTGTTTTCAATTCAACTATTTAGACTTCTACTTCAAATCTCTCTTACAGCACGATTCGTACTCGCTGGACTGTCTCTCTTTTACCCGCGAACTAAAACATGGCATTAGTAAAGTCTATTCCCAAACCCCCAATAACTACTAGTATATTTGCATTCATATTACTAAAAGACATTACTTTCCTCTGTCTACCCAAACAATTCACCGTTGAAATTTTAACTTCCCTATTAAATTACTTTCCTTTGTTATCAATTCAAATCACGGCCTCAGCTCTATCGCAATTGCCAGTCCGCTATTCAATTTCTGTAACTGTCCTTTCTGATTGCGCTCTAATTACTAAAACAAATACATGCTATCGTTGACAAGCATACATTTAATTCACATCCATATTCAATTCCATATTCCAATTTACAACTATATTCTCAGTAGTTTTCAAATGATCAACTCATTCGGCGCCACAGAAAATATCTATCTTTCTCCCCCCCACTATTCCTGTTGAATACGGGAGTTGTTCACTTCAAACCCCGCAAACTCCTAAATCCCAGTCTTACACTCTAATCAGAAAATCTAGATTTGAGTTTGTAATGCAGAACTATGCTTCATTGAAATGATAAGTAGATCATCCTGTATTCAAATTATAAGGATCTGTAGTTTTAGTATCTGGCACCTACCATACTTATCAGAAAATAGCTTTACCAGACAACGATCTCATAAACTCAAAGGAAATAATTTAGCAGTCAACGAGTCAACTCTACATTCATTAATTTGGTAACAGATCTAACGAATTTAATAAAATGGATTATGTTTTTTCTCCTAATATACTAAAATTCCTTTACTATATCACCTCTGCTTCCGAAATGATAGATAGAAATAAGATTAAGCATTATAATAACTATCACACGCTCTATGTACTGTCTCCCACCCCCCACATACGTCTACGTTTGGGCGCGCAAGCCAGAACGTATATATTATTTCACTTTTACCCAACCTCTAATAATAAATTATCCGCACATAACATTCATCATATTTCAATATTATTCATATCATCCACCGCATTCGTATTTCTAATGATTCTTTATTGCCGCAAGTTAATTTTACCATACCCCCCCAGGTATCATTATATCACCAGCTCATTCTCCAAACTTCAGATTAACTCATACCACATTCATACAACGCTACTTCCCAACACACAATCAATATTCGTATAACCTACAGAAATGTTCTTCTATAAAAGTACCCAAATTTGGAATGTTAACTCTATCAACATTTACTTTTATATTTCCCAAATGTAATGATCCCCTATAAGCTTGACCGAAATTCAATGTGTTGACGTCATATGATCACCCCCGTACATGTGACCTGTTCCTCCAACAGGATTTCTCATACCCCTCCGGGAAAAGACACACACACCTTCTATCAGTGCATCACAGGTCAAACAGTCCTCTAAAACAGCTTTGAGGTATGGCCTGTTCGAGTCGGTTTTTCTTGTCATATCCTCAACAAAGTGGAGTGGGTTGGCAGAACGGAGTGGTGCGTTATCTGTGTCGATTTTTAAGACAGATTGCTGTACTTCGTTACCCAGTGGGTCCTCTATCGGAATGGGAGAGGAATCAGCTGTTGCAACGCTGCTTACCTTGTGCGTCGCAACATCTATATCATGGTCTCTAGACAAATCCCATGGGCTTGTGTCTAGATCAAGCGAGCCCTGGACTGGGATTTGAGTGAGGGCGGGGTTAAGGTGAACGTTTCCAATCTGGCAAATGGTGTTAATTTCAGGGGACCCATTCTCCGGCAATTTCACGCCTAGTCATGGTGATTTACCTTTTCCCTCTTTCTCAAATTTATTTTGCTGAAGTATATCTCTTATCAGAGCTTCTAGAGAGCTTTGGGTTACATTTTGGTCGTCATCGAACCCTTTGTTACTCTTGTTACGCTTGTTACCCTTGTTCCCTGACCATTTGTGAGGGTTAGATGCAGGAACGTAGCGGCCAGATCAACCTCTGCGGGACCTGTTTGGTTGGGGACGTTCTTTGTAGCTATCGTTACTGCGGTGGTCATCAATGTGGTATGTACGTGGTAGCCGCCCACCTGGTGCGTCATCTTTTTCCGCTCCTGTCCCTGATGCCGCAACTGGAGTGATTGCACTCCCCAATCTTGAAAACCAAGGTGTCCGGGCTCTTAGCCCGGCCCGCTTTGGATGCATCAAAAGCTGTGCTCGCAAGCTCTCGGAGTGCCGAGATTGGCAAACCAACGTGGGCAGTAGGGCCCAAGTAGTAAATGAAGTTGGGATACATTTTTGAATGGTAATAGCTCTTCCATTCCTGTTTCAGTGAGCATGCCAAAGTAAGCTGAACGAAGCCTATGATAGTAGGCTTGTGGGTGTTCATTCTGAGCTTGTTTGACAGTGTTAGCCAGCAAGCTGTCGTGTTTGCGAGTCGCAGAACCACTGAATTCTATTTTCAAAGCTGTGGCAAGTTTAGCATAGTCGTTTTGCACGTGTTGCTGTTGTAGATGGATGAACCTTGTCACGTGTCTGTTGGACGTTCGCTTCAACAGGTAAAGCCTGTCAGTATTTGTAGTGTTCGGGTAGCCATCCAAGGCGTCCTCTATGTCTGCTAAGAACGTCTCAGTGTCGTTTGGCTTACCTGGAATGGGGTCAAAGATGCAGAAGTTTTTTACGATTTTGTCAAGGCGTTCCGCGTCAAGTGTGCGGGCGCGTCTGCTTCCTCCCGTGGGGAATTTTTGACCGAAGGGCCAAGAGGAAAAGCCAAATTGACATTTTGTTGGCGAAGAGGCGCCATGTTACTCTGGGCTGAACGACCAAGATGAAAAGACTGAGGAACCCCTAGGAGAGGTGAAGTCTGAAACCAAACCTCCTGTCGTCTACACTCCTTCGTTCCCCCGGCTCCGGTTGCGAGCTTGGTTGCTCTGTTGGGTAGTCACACGGTAGCGCGTAGGTATTCTGGAGTTTCTCCAGATGGTACCTAAGGGTGGTGTTCTGCTGCATCGCAGAGTCCACTTGGGAGCTGAGGGTATTTATTTTAGACGCGTGAGTGTCGCAGTTGCTGCGTTCGGCTTCATACTTATCTGTCATGGTTTGCAGGGAGAGGTCTCGAGTGTGGAGCGAGAGATTCAGTGATGAGATGTCCTCCGCTTGCTTAGAGGTCAAGTTTTCCAACTTCCTCACCTGGGTTCTCTCATCATTCATTCGGTCAGCGACTTCAATGAGTTCCGCTGTTTTGTCATCCAATTTGGTCAAGGTGTTCATTAACTGATCGTCTTTGGTCTGCAGCTTTTGGAATAGAACATTATTGCTTTGAGTGGTGTCATTTAAAACTGCTTGCAGGGCATTAAGTTGGTCGCCCTTGTTTTTAGCTAGCTCGTCAGATTAATCTAGTTTTGCATGGACTTCGTCGTATTTACTGTTGGCTAAATCGAGTTGTTCTTGTAGAAAACGGATTTGTTCGAGAGTTTGTGCTCGTTCTTCGTCATAAGTGTTTGCCAGATCTTTTAATTGATCCGTTCTCAAACGCAGCTCCTCGGCTAGCAGCATCTTGTCTATGTCAGCTTTTGTCATTAGCTTCCTGGTTCTCTCCACCTGTCCCTTCATCACAATAGTTTCTTGCTTGTGCTACTGCTGAGCACAGCGGTATTGGACCAATGCCCATATCTGCTGGTGGGCATAGTTCAGGGCTAAACTGGAGAGAACCTTTACAAGGCCTGTGCCTGCCGGCCTATTTTGGAGGGCGTCATTCGCAATTTCTGCATTTTTTTCGTTTATGGCATTGTGATCTAACATTCTCAACCCTTCGGCATAGTTTGGATTTGCATCGCTGCTGAGGTCAGCGATCAATCTTTCTGTGGTTGAGGGTTCACTTATTAGCGGGGAAATGGATGGCACCCCCTCTGATAGCTTGCTCATTTTGATGATTATTAGTTGTTTAAACTTATGTACAATTTTGGGTTTTGAGTCGTTGGAAGCTGCAAAAATGATTTTATTCAGTTTACAGACGTCAATGAATCATCAATACTGGATCAGTAATGTTGGAGTTGGCTTTTAACGAACTTGCAAAAGCAATTTTAATTGATTAATCAATGTTATTGATTAGTCATACCTGTATAGGCTATCTGGGAATTAAACTTTAATTAACCTGATAGCATTGTTGTATCTAGGTTAATATGGAAAAGTTTAAATGGTCTCCTTTGTTGAACCAAATCAATCTGGATCTTATCCAAATGATAAACCTGAAAGGGTATGTTCGGCAATTTAACTTGTTAAATTGAATGAGACAATGATATCCAATCATTTGAGATTTGCTGGATATCCTAAGTGTAACCAGTAGTTCAAATGTGAGTATACATTCACCCCCGGGGTCCTTTTTCCTAAGGGCTGGAACCACATGGCATTCCCGTGACTTCCGTCAATCCTGGACCAGTACTGTTGGAGTTGGCCCAATGAGCTTTGCAAAAGCAAATTGAATGGATTAATCAATGATAATGATCAATCATACCTGTATAGGCTATCTGGGAATTAAACTTTAATTAACCTGAAAAAAGTTGCTGTATCTAGGTTAATGTGTAGAAAGTTTAAAATGTCTCATTGGTTTGAACAAATAAATGTTGACCTTTTCCAAATGACCAACCCTGAAAAAGGTTTGTTTGGCGATTCACCTTCCCGGTTAAATCAAATGAGACAATGATATCCAACCAGTTGAGATTGTATTGATATCATACAGTGTAACCAGTTGTAACAGTGGGTTAAGAGTGTGCCCTCACATTAGTTGTTTCAAAAAGAATTACTGGCGATTCTTCACCACCAGAGGTCGCTGATCGCAGAAAGCTGAAATCAAACGGGAGTTCCGAGGGGCGGAACTTCCGTTGGAACAAAGAGATAAACAAAAATGGCTGCTCTCCCTTCGTTAGCTTAGCATCTAGTGCAAAGCTACCCTTCTTGTACAGGGAATGTAATTTCCACGCACACACAGGGTCCCCTTTAACAAGGGAAGGGGTTTATAAATGACGTCACGTTAACCCTTTCGGCTATTCTTTTGCTAGCAATGTTTTACCGGAACACGCGGAAACATAAAACATGTTTTAGTGGTTCTACTGAAGCGCGATAGACAGAGAGATAATACTTTGCTTCGGCCAACAACTATATCTTCTCAAATGTCCTAGTTCAAGAAATTAATACTGACCGAGTCTACTCGCTTCTGAAACAAGAGAGACAGAAATATACCACGTTATGGGCAACGACTATATTCCTCAGAATAGCTCAATCGGCCCATATGTCCTGGCTCGTAGCATTCAGTAATCCCCTACACACTGACTTTCCGTCAGATATACAACACCGGAATCAATCTCTCCCTACTAGTATCTGGATGAAAAGAGACCACACACGCCACTCTCAACAACAATCCTGCCTACAGCGCTATTGGTGTACAACGTATCTTGCTACACAATTCCTATAGACTGAATTCAACATACATTTACATTTTAGTCATTTAGCAGACGCTCTTATCCAGAGCGACTTACAGTTAGTGCATACATTTTCATTAAGTCGTGAAGTGCCTTTCATTATAGTGATGACTATTATTTATCGAATAATTACCTACTATGTTTAATTGTTACTAGATTAAATTAATCATGTAACAATTAACTCATTAGGAATTTGGGGCACCACGGGAAAAGTTGTTTAACGAGTTACCGTTTCCCGAATTAACTCTAAAGATATCTTGATATCTCTTATCATTTAACAGTCATTTATTAATCATTTACCTCATATCAGTCTCATTCTGAAAGTCGTAGGCGCTTTACGTCTGCACGTACCCGGGTCTTACTGATCATTCCGTACCACACAAATTGATTTAATTATTTATTTACTAACTAACCCCTGTGTGGGGTGATGAGAGCAGTGTAGTAGACGATGGTTTGAAGAGAGTAACAGGATGGTCCCACTTAAATTCACCTTCTTAGATACAGTACTTAGAACAGCTACTCAGCCGTAACATTGATTGTTAGTGGAGGCAACTTTGTCGTCTTCACCTTGTGTTGATTTTCAGGGTCTAGACCAATATGGACTGCAGCTTGAGGTCAGTCTGATCTGATAATTATTATCTCAGTCTTTTATGCACTCTGGTAAAGAGGGGCGTTTCTGTCATACTGACACACTGAGCTCCCTCGGGTTTGGCTAGTTACGAGGCAAAATTATTATTATCACTATGATTTTGTTAGACAGATATATAACTGATTCACACCAAACCTCTGTTTATCCAATACAGTGCCCCTGTCAAAGCCTTTTCATATGCGCAAATACTGTACTGGGTGATACTTCAGTAGCATGCAGTTGGGACAACTGGAGCCGAAAGAAGCAATAAAATGCAGTGTATTGTTTTGCTAATTTTATTTTAGTATTTTTGAGTAAGAAAGAGGGCACTCAGTAATTGTATTTTTAATGTGTGTCTTGAAGGTTAAGATGCCACCTGACATAAGTATCATAATACAACCCCCCAAAATGTCGACTTCAGAAAGTGATCTTGTTGATGAATGTTGTCTGTAGGCCTATCAGACTTCATTTTATATGGAAGCTATTCAAAGGGAAGTTGCTGTGGAATGGTGATCAATGAGAAACATTAGGCGCGTTCACACTGCACCTTAACCCAGGGTTAACAAATGCTTGTGTGAACACCGACTAAGCAAGCCCAGGGCCAGTCTAGCCTGGGGTTAAGATAGCCCGGGACTAAGAACAATGCAGTGTTTTGGAGAAAAAAAATGTAGGTCTCATCACTGGCATTCCTCAATTCAGATGTTTTGAATACTGTGCTTTGTGACAAATTACAATAAAAAGAGAATAAATGGCTCAATGTTCTACAATTTCTTATTTTTAATGAACAGTTGTTATGGGGTCTCTGAAACTTGTCATTGACCAACTACAAGCAAAAAAATATGAGGCATAGACAAAGATTGTCTATTATATTGACAAGATATTTGTGTGACCGCTCTAACAATGGAAATACATGTCCTCAAAGATGGAAGGCAGGTGGGATGAGGAGAGATCAGGTGGCACCATTCTAGGCAATGAGAGGGCAGATACATGCGTGAACAACAGGCCATAGAGATAGAAAGAGGACTCATCTTTGTATTTACATTTACATTTTAGTCATTTAGCAGACGCTCTTATCCAGAGCGACTTACAGGAGCAATTAGGGTTAAGTGCCTTGCTCAAGGGCACATTTACGTCATTTAGCAGACGCTCTTATCCAGAGCGACTCACCAATTGGTGCGTTCACCCTATAGCCAGTGGGATAACCACTTTACAATTTGGGGGGGGGGGGTAGTGCTATTATAGTGTTGTGACAGCATGGACAGTGCTATTGAGGCTATCTCCATTTTAAAGTAGTCAAATTTCTCATTAATTGGCTGATTGCTCCACCCCAAGTTTACGACTTTAAAATGGTGGAAGCCCTCAAATGGCAATGTCCATGCTAGAACGTGTTATGTCCATGCTAAAATGGGTTATATCCATGATGAGTCCTGTATCTATCTCTATGACAACAGGTACAACTCCGATATAAAGTCTTTTTTTTTCAAAGTTGCCGAAATGCCACGTGCATCCACTTAAATTAGTGATAAAAGTCACCTTGTCCGAGAGAGATTTACATGGTTATCAAAACGTCACGCCAGGGTAAGCCTACATGAAACACAGCCCATATTTTAAGTGTTTCTAAAATCCCCTATGGGGAAAAGGAATTGTGGAAAAATGATTGGAACCATTTCCCTGTTTGACCGCTAGTTTTTATGGGTATTATGACACCTCTACTGTGGGGCTCTATACCTCTGGTTCATTCAGCCATAACTATGGGGGAAAGAATGGGGTTTTGGGATAAACGCCAAAAATAAGGTATGAGGCTTAGGAGATCTTATACATTTTGTTCTATTAAATAATATTTTTTTGGGGAAATGTGTTTTTTGCATATTTTACTCTCCCTGAGACACCCTCTGAGAATGGGGTGACAGCCAGGGTCTGCCATTATCAACAGCGACCCATGGAGCAATAAGGTTGCCTTGCTCTGCCTTGCTCAAGGGCACATCGACAGAATTTTCACCTTGTCGACTTGGGATTCGATCTAGCGACATTTCTGCTACTGGCCCAACACTCTTTATGTGCTTTATGTGCTTGTTTTGATTACATAAATGCTTTAAATGTATATGTAGACTAAGGAAACAGGCACATCTCAGAGTCTACTAAAGTGGCGTACATGTGACGTCAAGAACCCTGAACCAAAGAGGAAACTTGCTCTTGGGGTGTACTTTGACACTAGGCTGACCTGGGCAGAACACATTGAGAGAGTGGTGGGAAAGTGTAAGAAAGTGCTAAATGTGATGCACTGTCTGACGGGGAAGGAGTTGGGGGCTGGGCGTTCCTCATTGAGGACCATTTATGTTCCATTGATCCAATTTGTAATAGACTATGGCAGTATAGCATATGGTTTGGCAGCCTGGACCTCATTGGAAAGGATAGATGTCATACAGGGGCAAGGACTCAGAATATGTAGTGGGGTGTTTCGGACCTCCCCAGTGTCTGCACTACAGGTGGAGATGGGGGATATGCCATTGCAGATTAGGAGACAGCAGCTGGCAATGAATTATTGGGTCAACCTACAGGGACATGGGGTATCTCATCCTGCGAAAGGGATTTTACAGGCATGCTGGGAACATGAGCGAGGACAGAACACAAGGTTTGGGTCGGGGGGTAATAACCAGGCAAGGGAGATGGGACTGTATGGAAGGGAGTTTAGTCCAATGGTAGCTATTCCTGTAAACCCAACATGGCTTCTCCCACCTCCAGTAGTTGAGCTAGAAGTGTAACTCCTGAGTGGCGCAGTGGTCTAAGGCACTGCATCGCAGTGCTAACTGTGCCACTAGAGATCCTGGTTCGCATCCAGGCTCTGTCGCAGCCGGCCGCGACCGGGAGACTCATGGGCGGCGCACAATTGGCCCAGCGTTGTCCAGGGTAGGGGAGGGAATGGCCGGCAGGGATGTAGCTCAGTTGATAGAGCATGGCGTTTGCAACGCCAGGGTTGTGGGTTTGATTCCCACGGGGGGCCAGTATAAAAAAACATGTATTCACTAACTGTAAGTCGCTCTGGATAAGAGCGTCTGCTAAATGACTAAAATGTAAATGTAAAAAATGTGTTGGAGAGACTACGTAAATATAGGGAGGGTGTTGATCCATCTGGTTTGTTTAAAAGACATCTGGATACTGTGTATCAGGATTTTGTGGCCATCTACACAGACGGTTCAAAAGATCCAAGGACAGGAAGTGCTGGGTCAGCATTTGTAATGTAGGAATGTGGGGTGGCAGTCAGGAAACGTATTACAGATCATCTGGCTTTATAGACAGCGGAGCTGATGGCCATACTGTTGGCCTTGCAGTGGGTGGAGGAAGTCAAACAAGACAGTGTAGTTATTTGCTCTTGATTCATGCAGTGTTGATGAGTCTGCAGTCCTTTAGCTCACGTAGCAGACACTACCTGCTTTATGATGTACTACAAACCCATGGCAGGATTAGACAGATGGCTATACAGATTTTTACTTGGGTCCCAGCCCATGTGGGGGTGGAGTGGAACGAGGCAGTTGATGTACTGGCTAAACAAGCACTTAGTAGTGGAGATGTTGACGTTGTAGTTTCAATGAGCAAGGCAGAGGCAAAAAGCCTGATATGGACAGTGATGGTACAAAGATGGCAGGAGCAGTGGAATAGAGATACTAAGGGCATTTATTTCAAGTATAGAGGAAAGTCGGGTGGGGAGGATGGCAGGAAGGGCCAGAAGAGAGGAGGCTATTGTTACACGATTAAGGGTGGGACACAGCCAGTTGAATAAGACTTTAAATGTGATAGGAAAGCATCCAACAGGAAAGTGTGATTATTGCCAGGAAACAGAGACAGTGGAGCATGTATTGATACAGTCTGGGCAGTATGAGAGGGAAAGAGAGAGGCTGAGATCTAGTATGAGGGAGAAGGGGATACAGGAAATTAGTTTAAAGAGTCTCAAATATTTTGTTATATTTTTTAAGAGAAACGGGGCTGGCAGGTAGGATTTAGTTTCTCCCTGTCTCTGGCCCACACTCCAGTACAGTATGTGGCTGTAATGCACCTTAACGTTGGATGCCAACCACCGATAAACCCAACCGAAGAAGAAGATTAGCGGTTGTTTTGGGTAGATTTTTCAGATTGAAACGGGAAAGAATGGCAGAAGCGGACGATGAAGTAGATTCTGAATCCAATGATGGTAGAATCAAGGAGAATTTGAGTATTGTTCAAAAGAATGTAAAACGGAGCAAAGTAGTGTACAGTGATGAGAATGACCCTTCGTATCTAGTAGGAGTACGGTTTGTTAATGAGGAGCAGCTGAGCAGAGTACCAATCTTGAAGAAACCATTTGAGAGATCCAAACTGGTGGAGAGAGTGCTGGGTAAAGTGAAGGCTGTGAGGATCACGAGAGGCGGGCATGTTTAGATTGTTTGTGCTTCTGCGGATCAGAAGGAACGTGCGTTGCGTCTCACCCGATTTGATCAATTTGAAGTGTCGTGTGTGTCTCTTCGGAACAGGGCACCCCTCAATGGGGTTATATCTGGGGTCTCGTGGGAAGTCGATTTTGAAGAGATGAAAAATATTCCTGGAGTGATTGATGCACGTCGGATGAATCGTGTGGTGAATGGTGAAAAAGTGAAGTCTATCTGTTCTTTTGTTTTTTGATATGGAGTCTCTCCCTACTGAAGTGCAGTTGGGGTATATAAACTACAGAGTTCGAGCATTTATCCCAAGACCAATGCAGTGTGACCATTGTAAAGCTTTTGGTCAAGTGTTTGCAGAAGGGAGAAGCTGTCCAAGTTGTGGAAATTATCATATTATGTGGTATAAAAGTGATGAAAATGTGAAATGTTGCAATTGTGGTGGGAACCATGAAGCCACATCTTTTGAATGCCCCACAAGAGTGAAAGAGAATGAGGTGGCCAAAGTCAGGGCTGTCCAGAGTATTTCATATGCAGCAGCCGTTAAAAGGTTTGAATGGTGCACCTGAAGAGTCCATGGTGGTGGATAGGCCTTCACTGCAGGCAGCAGGGGTTGACTTTCACCAGCAGGATCCTGACATTTTAAAGGTTAAGAAGGTGGCCTTTATAGCTATGGTGATAAATGGCACTGCCAAGGTGGAGAGAAGGTCCAGGAAGAGCTAAATCATTGTGGATGCAGCGGAGCGGTTCCTGGGGCTGAAAGATTTCTCTGCGAAGGAGTTACATGGAATATTGTCACAAGCCATACCACCCTCTCAGGCCCTACAGCCTGAGAAGGGAGGTATAGATATTTGGAAGAAGTGGGAGTTTTGTTTTGTCAATGTAGTATTTTTACTTGGGTGGATTAAGTTAGTTTCCCAATTATGTATGTTTTTTTTTTTCCTTTGTTATGATTTCAACCCATCCAGTTGGTGGCGGCAATACACCTTTTCGGGTTGTAGTCCGCCATAAAACCCACAGAAGAAGTGTTTGTTTTGACTGCTAGCATACTGCTGGAAAGTTAGCTAGCGCAAGAAAACGAATGCATGATTCTTGAAGCGATATATGGTTTGAATTTAGATAGTATAATAAGATAAACTAATACGTATGATTTTTGTTTAAGATAATGTAAGTAGCCCCCTTTCTAGGAACGCGTACGTTAGCTAGCTAGTAGGAACTGCTATGTACAGTTCCAGTCAACTTGAATGCATGACCTGCTGAGTACTAACGTTAGCTAACTAGATAAATAAGATGGCAAACTCCACTAAGGTGTTATAGTTTATTGTAAACTGTAAACATTACCTAGCCTATTCGTTTACTTGTGGACCGTGACGGCTGCAAACAAACTTCATAAACGCTAACTAGCTAGCTGATAAAAGCTAGCTAGTAACGTAGCTAGCTTAGCTACATATCTCGCTGCGTTGATCAGATGTCAACTATGCCATGTACAGTAAGCTGTTCAACACCGTCAACTGAATCATTTCTATCCACGTCCGTTTATCAACTGTGAGCTAAGTCGATCAAAATGAGGATCCTAAGGGCCTTGATGAGTAACGCCGCCTCCATGGGAAAGCATATTGATTACTACTCCAGATTCTCCCCTTCACCCCTCTCGATGAAACAGTTCTTGGACTTCGGTAAGTGGACTTGATTCTCAATGTCTTTAGCCAACTGTTTGCTAACTTCATTGAGACGTGGCACATAGGCTTTATATAGCTGCTTCACCTGCTTCATATCTTTCATCTAACTAACCATCAGTCATGTTTGTTCTGTTCCACATTCAGGGTCTGGTGAAAATGCATGCGAGAAAACATCGTTTACATTCCTCAGACAGGAGCTACCTGTGAGGTTGGCAAATATAATGAAGGAGATCAACTTGTTACCTGATAATCTGCTAAAGACTCCATCAGTCCGGTTGGTCCAGAGCTGGTGAGTACTGTCATTTTAGAGCCATCAGACCCCCATCTAGCCTGTTGGAACCAGCCTGAATGCTGCTTTTACTATTGTATTTCACTTCAGTAAAACAGGAGGGTGACTGCAGCAATCAGGCTGGTTCCACCAGGCTAATTCCCATCTTCTCCTGTTATGCATGTTCAGCAGGCCTATGAATAGCTTAACCAATGTATTGGGTCATTTTCTATTTTTAGGTACATGCAAAGTCTTAAAGACATCATTGAGTTCAAGGAGAAAGATGCTGATGATGAGAAAGTAACATATGAGTAAGATTATAATCACGTTTGGTTATTCATGCTTACATATCACTAATATAAACTGGGCCCATTGTGGATCATAATTCCTTTGGTGTCCGTCTTCACATAGTTTCACTGATGCTGTTATAAAGATCCGAAACCGTCACAATGACGTCATCCCGACCATGGCCCAGGGGGTTGTGGAGTACAAGGAGACCTATGGCACAGACCCCATCGTCAGCCAGAATGTTCAGTATTTCCTGGATCGCTTCTACATGAGCAGAATATCCATCAGGATGCTGCTTAACCAGCACAGTGAGCATGTCACCTGTTATTGCACCCACACTGATGTCAAAAGCTGCAGCATTGCTCAGAAGAGGAACATTTCAAATGGAAACTGTTTCTGGCAGTTTAAAGACATTCTGTTAAAGGCGAAAAATATCTTACATCCTAAGACCAGAATATCTGAAAGAAATGGACAAATAATGGAAGCAGAGCTGTCAAACTTGTTATATAAACATCTGTTAAATGTTAGTGGTGACAGTTTTGCATGTATCTGTACGTCTTCTATTCTAGCCCTGCTCTTTGGCGGGAAAGTGAGGGTAAACCCAGCTCATCCTAAACAGATTGGCAGTATTGATCCGCACTGCAGTGTTACTGAGGTAGTCAGGGGTAAGTGCTGCACAATTTTAAACAACTGAAATAGGCCTAAATTGATAGCAACAATACAGTATTACTTTCCTATATACAGTGGGGGGAAAAAGTATTTAGTCAGCCACCAATTGTGCAAGTTCTCCCACTTTAAAAAGATGAGAGGCCTGTAATTTATCATAGGTACACGTCAACTATGACAGGCAAATTGAGATTTTTTCTCCAGAAAATCACATTGTAGGATTTTTAATGAATTTATTTGCAAATTATGGTGGAAAATAAGTATTTGGTCACCTACAAACAAGCAAGATTTCTGGCTCTCACAGACCTGTAACTTCTTCTTTAAGAGGCTCCTCTGTCCTCCACTCGTTACCTGTATTAATGGCACCTGTTTGAACTTGTTATCAGTATAAAAGACACCTGTCCACAACCTCAAACAGTCACACTCCAAACTCCACGATGGCCAAGACCAAAGAGCTGTCAAAGGACACCAGAAACTAAATTGTAGACCTGCACCAGGCTGGAAAGACTGAATCTGCAATAGGTAAGCAGCTTGGTTTGAAGAAATCAACTGTGGGAGCAATTATTAGGAAATGGAAGACATACAAGACCACTGATAATCTCCCTCGATCTGGGGCTCCACGCAAGATCTCACCCCGTGGGGTCAAAATGATCATAAGAACGGTGAGCAAAAATCCCAGAACCACACGGGGGGACCTAGTGAATGACCTGCAGAGAGCTGGGACCAAAGTAACAAAGCCTACCATCAGTAACACACTACGCCGCCAGGGACTCAAATCCTGCAGTGCAAGACGTGTCCCCCTGCTTAAGCCAGTACATGTCCAGGCCCGTCTGAAGTTTGCTAGAGTGCATTTGGATGATCCAGAAGAGGATTGGGAGAATGTCATATGGTCAGATGAAACCAAAATATAACTTTTTGGTAAAAACTCAACTCTTCGTGTTTGGAGGACAAAGAATGCTGAGTTGCATCCAAAGAACACCATACCTACTGTGAAGCATGGGGGTGGAAACATCATGCTTTGGGGCTGTTTTTCTGCAAAGGGACCAGGACGACTGATCCGTGTAAAAGAAAGAATGAATGGGGCCATGTATCGTGAGATTTTGAGTGAAAACCTCCTTCCATCAGCAAGGGCATTGAAGATGAAACGTGGCTGGGTCTTTCAGCATGACAATGATCCCAAACACACCGCCCGGGCAACGAAGGAGTGGCTTCGTAAGAAGCATTTCAAGGTCCTGGAGTGGCCTAGCCAGTCTCCAGATCTTTGGAGGGAGTTGAAAGTCCGTGTTGCCCAGCGACAGCCCCAAAACATCACTGCTCTAGAGGAGATCTGCATGGAGGAATGGGCCAAAATACCAGCAACAGTGTGTGAAAACCTTGTGAAGACTTACAGAAAACGTTTGACCTGTGTCATTGCCAACAAAGAGTATATAAAAGTATTGAGAAACTTTTGTTATTGACCAAATACTTATTTTCCACCATAATTTGCAAATAAATTCATTAAAAATCCTACAATGTGATTTTCTGGATTTTTTTTTCTCATTATAGTTGACGTGTACCTACGATGAAAATTACAGGCCTCTCATCTTTTTAAGTGGGAGAACTTGCACAATTGGTGGCTGACTAAATACTTTTTTTCCCCACTGTAAACTGCTTTGCCTTTCCCCCAGATGCGTATGAAAATGCAAGAAACCTTTGTGATCGGTATTACATGAACTCTCCCGAGTTGGTACTGGAAGAATTCAATGGTAAATGTTTGGATTTCATTCCCAACTTATGCATAATAATAAACTTGGTGGACTTTTGATGATATTAGACTGCGTTTACATGTATTTTCAGAAGTTATTGCATCACACTTACAGTTCCTACATTTTCCAATAGTCTCTACAGTGAAAGATGATGGAAAGCCTCTGACTGTAGTGTATGTGCCATCCCATCTCTACCACATGGTATTTGAACTTTTCAAGGTATGCCTTATTTTTTAAAACTTCAAAATGAATTACTTATGAGCTTACTTTAAGTTCTGAGAAGAAAATTGAACCTTAAATGTGGATTTGATCTCTCCAGAATGCCATGAGGGCCACCATGGAGTTATATGGCGATTCTATGGACTATCCTCCTGTACATGCCCAGGTTGCCCTGGGGAGTGAAGACTTGACAGTTAAGGTACAACTACTCTGCAGTGCTGCTTCTCATTTAACCTCTCTTATATGGCTAGAGAGACGTAATATCATCATATCAGTCTTATCAGTGCATCTCTAGTCTATGCTATTTCCTCTTCCAGGTGAGCGATCGTGGAGGAGGGGTCCCTCTGAGGAAGATCGAGAGGTTGTTCACCTACACATACTCCACCGCCCCCCCACCCAGCATGGACGGCCAACGCAGCCCTCTGGTGAGACTATCCACTTTATAACAAGGAGCACATACTATTAATATTAATTACAATATTGTAAGCATTCTCTTATCTGTTCTGTTGTAGGCTGGCTATGGGTACGGCCTGCCTATCTCTCGATTATATGCCAGATACTTCCAAGGTGATTTGAAGCTGTACTCTCTGGAGGGCTATGGCACCGATGCTGTGATATATATCCGGGTAAGTAAAAAAAAAAGTAAACAAAAATGAGACGTTAAGTGTTGATGTTTTTCAGAATAACTTGAGACCCATTTCTCCATTATTCCCTCGACAATTGTGTGCAGGCATTGTCCACGGAGTCCATCGAGAGGCTTCCTGTCTACAACAAGTCAGCCTGGAAGCACTACAAGACCATGCACGAGGCAGACGACTGGTGTGTTCCAAGCAAGGAGCCCAAGGACATGACAACATTCCGTAGTTTTTAGGCCTAGATGCCTCCTGGTTAGACTATTGTCATTTGCTAGATGATTTACTGTACATTCATTGTTTTGGTTGTAGTTGCTGAATGAATTGCTTTATGTGAGTGATGCTATAGCTGCTCCACTTTGGGAAGCAATAGGTCAAAAACCTTTGCACTTTTACTGGTTGCATGTATACGTAACTAACACAAATGACAGAGCATAGTTCTAGTGCCATACATTTCATGTGAACAATAGGTTTTGGTGTTTTGATCAATAGAGTTCATTGACAGTCATATATGCAATGGTTTAAAGAAGTGAGTATTTATCATCACTAAATTGTATAAACCCATTCTGGAAGTGTTGCTTTGTCAAAACTGCCATGTTTATACCATGTGTATTATGTGAAAGGATTGCTTGGTTTCTAGCATTTTGCTGAAAGGGAAAAAGAGTGAATGTTGCTTGTTATTTATACTGAGTGTTCTCCACAGGCTGAAGATGTTTGTTACAAAGCTGTGCAGCTACGAGGTCTTTTTCCATGTCCTTCGCTATCGTTGAAGGAATGTTATTATCTTGACAGTATAAATGGAGTACATATTTTCTCTGTCCTACAGCTATACATAACGGAAGAGAAATACAGATAAAACTTGTTCTCACCATTGAGATACGTTTGAGGTGCAGTGTGGTTTCATTGACTCAACCTTTCAAGAGATATATGTTATATTTGTTGACCTTATTAAAGTGCACGTTAGTGGAACATCCATCTCATGAATGCGGAAACCATTAGACCTCCCAATTAAAGCACAAAATACACCCACAACGGAATCTGATGTGAGAATGTTTATTTTATGCTGCTTTTACAATATGTACCAAGAACAGAAATAGACTAGCTCTTTTGTATTGGAACAAGTGAAGGGAATTCAACTAGTGTGTCCAATACCTTTTAACTCCCCAAAATCTAAACAAAGCATACTTGAATAAAAAAATAATGCTTGGCTATGGACAAGCTCAACATGCACCCAACATTCATGTTGACAAGACAGCCAACCATTCAACTGATTTATTGTCATAGGCACACACACCTCATGTTCTCATGGACCCACACCCTGTCAGCAAGGAGTGCATGCAGTGTAGAATAATATTGCATGTGTTGGTACCATTTCAGCAACACATAAAATTCTCCGGCTCAATAGGACCACAGAGTAGTACATCCTCCATTCTCAAAACAGGCACAGTTGGGAAGGGGCTATATAAGCAGCATTTCCGTTGTCGTTACTTGATTCCTTTTGCCTTTCATTTAGCAAATATGTTCTCATCCTAGTGGCTATTCTACTTAGTAGAAAAAGTATATATAAAATGATTAACCTTAATAATTTGATTTTAAAATGTTATGCAGTTAATAGGCATATGTAGAAAACTTCATTCACACACTTAAAACCTTGTCACCCTTTTAAGCTTAAAAGATTATATAGTACTTTTATCTCAATAACTGTACAAAGTTCCTGCAACAAAATATCTATCTGTACATGGCTACAGGAAAGTTATGCTAGCAAAAATACACTATAAAACACGTAAAAAGCAGTACTGAATTCATTCGACTTGTTGTATGGGTAAATGTACACAAATCCTGCAACTACATATCTGGAAACTCAAAAGGGATAAACGTACTGCTTCTATAGCTTTATAAAGGTAAAAAAAATACATGTTGAGTTTTGTTTTTGGTCATGTCCCCAACACTTGTCATTAAAGTATTACTTTCACCCCCCCTCCCCCTCCTGTCTCCCCAATCTACCACAATGATATGATACAGATACTTCTGGAGACAGGACTGTCAGCGTATTTGATTGAAAAGCAGAGCCAGCTCTTGTGTGTGCTTGTGAATAACCCAAAACTATGATAGGAAAAGTATCAATAGCCAACAAGACAAATAGGGCTATTTTCAGATTATTCTTACAATTGGCACGGTAAACCAACACTGGTGTGCTAACATTATCATTACTGGTCATTATAGACTCACATGATGAGTGACTGAGTTTGTGCTCTCTTAGTTACTGCTGTGAACTGAGGAGGATGGTACTTATGTGGCTTATATGTGAAACAGAACAGATACAGGGGTCGTTGAATGTCCTGCCTCACTCGAGGGAGAATGTGTTAGGTTATGTTCAGAGATAGAGAGAGTGGGTCACCTCTGGGGCAGTTCAGCAGACAGAGTCAGTGTTGGGAGGCAGTCTCCCGCTGCGTCGTGCCTCCTTTTCCCTTTTCTCCTTCTGTTTCTCCAGCTTCTCCTGGGACTTCCTCATGTCCTTCAGCTTCTTCTTGATGGTGGCCCGGTCACTCTGGCTGGACACACCCAGGGCCTGAAGGGACAAACATCACTGGTCACATTCTAGAGCACACCTCTCTGAAATGTATATACACTTCTGACAATATCCTCTCATTTATTGTGTCATTTTTGGCCATAAGGTGGCAGTCTATACCTTATAAACCTGACTTGTGGCAAATGGAAGAGCTTGCGTTTAGATGATATGAAAATCATTTCAATTGTACATTATTCATTCTGCCTGAAACTCTGTGTGGCCTACATATGAGTTCTGAACTTTGGTCTTGTTGCTTGTGATGCCCTCGTACCTTCAACTTGTCACTGTCCAGGAGCATGAGCTGATGGCCATCCACACCCTTGGCGGTGAACTCAGGCGTGTATTGGTCCATGTTCATGCCCATCAACCAGTGACAGACTTGCTGATTGTTCCACTCAAGGACAGGGCGGTTCTGCCATTGATATTCCTTCCCTGTGGGCACTGGCTCATCATCCAGGGTCTACGGAACACCAAGAAACACATGACATCCCCAAAAAACTAACGAAACAAGTCACCTAGAGCACAGTATAATGGATTAAATAGCAAATGAATGTTTAAGCACAATATCAAAACATGGCACGGTGCAAAGCATTTGGTACATGCATTGCACATCCAGTGACTGAAATCACATAAAAAGGCTGTGTCCACTGGTCCATTCAGAGTTTGTCACAACGCTGATAAGTGGAACAGGCCAGAACATGCAGAGGGAGCATGTCCGTTTTGTTCTACCTGGCATACCTCTGCTTGTTTGAGTATAGTAAGCAGGGCATTAGTCTAACATTTATCAGAATAAAATAAATCACTTATCAACTGAAACACCAACAAGATAAGCAATACAGTCATAAAACACAATTATACACACAATCCAACACCATATGATAAGGAATGTAAGACAAGTTCCACTAAACAGACACAGGAGCGGCACAGATCATTCTATGGCAGGGCTCCCCAACTGGCAGACGGCCCACGGTGTGGTTTTATTTGGCCCCCCAAGTATTTCTGTAATATTTTATTTTATTTTCATTGTTGGACATAAAAAAACAGTTAAAACACCAGGAAATCAGCTCCAATTGATTTTTATTTGGGAAATCTGTTCCCAAGTATTTCCACGCATAATAGAAAGACACGTGACCATATACAGTGGGGGGAAAAAAGTATTTAGTCAGCCACCAATTGTGCAAGTTCTCCCACTTAAAAAGATGAGAGAGGCCTGTAATTTTCATCATAGGTACACGTCAACTATGACAGACAAAATGAGAAAAAAAATTCCAGGATATCACATTGTAGGATTTTTAATGAATTTATTTGCAAATTATGGTGGAAAATAAGTATTTGGTCAATAACAAAAGTTTCTCAATACTTTGTTATATACCCTTTGTTGGCAATGACACAGGTCAAACGTTTTCTGTAAGTCTTCACAAGGTTTTCACACACTGTTGCTGGTATTTTGGCCCATTCCTCCATGCAGATCTCCTCTAGAGCAGTGATGTTTTGGGGCTGTCGCTGGGCAACACAGACTTTCAACTCCCTCCAAAGATTTTCTATGGGGTTGAGATCTGGAGACTGGCTAGGCCACTACAGGACCTTGAAATGCTTCTTACGAAGCCACTCCTTCGTTGCCCAGGCGGTGTGTTTGGGATCATTGTCATGCTGAAAGACCCAGCCACGTTTCATCTTCAATGCCCTTGCTGATGGAAGGAGGTTTTCACTCAAAATCTCACGATACATGGCCCCATTCATTCTTTCCTGTACACGGATCAGTCGTCCTGGTCCCTTTGCAGAAAAACAGCCCCAAAGCATGATGTTTCCACCCCCATGCTTCACAGTAGGTATGGTGTTCTTTGGATGCAACTCAGCATTCTTTGTCCTCCAAACACGACGAGTTGAGTTTTTACCAAAAAGTTCTATTTTGGTTTCATCTGACCATATGACATTCTCCCAATCCTCTTCTGGATCATCCAAATGCACTCTAGCAAACTTCAGACGGGCCTGGACATGTACTGGCTTAAGCAGGGGGACACGTCTTGCACTGCAGGATTTGAGTCCCTGGCGGCGTAGTGTGTTACTGATGGTAGGCTTTGTTACTTTGGTCCCAGCTCTCTGCAGGTCATTCACTAGGTCCCCCCGTGTGGTTCTGGGATTTTTGCTCACCGTTCTTGTGATCATTTTGACCCCACGGGGTGAGATCTTGCGTGGAGCCCTAGATCGAGGGAGATTATCAGTGGTCTTGTATGTCTTCCATTTCCTAATAATTGCTCCCACAGTTGATTTCTTCAAACCAAGCTGCTTACCTATTGCAGATTTAGTCTTCCCAGCCTGGTGCAGGTCTACAATTTTGTTTCTGTCCTTTGACAGCTCTTTGGTCTTGGCCATAGTGGAGTTTGGAGTGTGACTGTTTGAGGTTGTGGACAGGTGTCTTTTATACTGATAACAAGTTCAAACAGGTGCCATTAATACAGGTAACGAGTGGAGGACAGAGGAGCCTCTTAAAGAAGAAGTTACAGGTCTGTGAGAGCCAGAAATCTTGCTTGTTTGTAGGTGACCAAATACTTATTTTCAACCATAATTTGCAAATAAATTCATTAAAAATCCTACAATGTGATTTTCTGGAAAAGAAATTCTGAATTTGTCTGTCATAGTTGACGTGTACCTATGATGAAAATTACAGGCCTCTCTCATCTTTTTAAGTGGGAGAACTTGCACAATTGGTGGCTGACTAAATACTTTTTTCCCCCACTGTACAAATGTAAACAAGGTTTGAAATGATTATGCTTTAGTCAAATATTATATCTGTTTGGGCTTCTTGCAGTCAATTTTCAGTCTACAAATTATTTGTAATTATGTTCCGCCCCACCGACCATCCGCTCAAGAACAAAATAGGCTTGCGGCTGTATCTAGTTGATGATCCCTGTTCTATGGTCTATGAGAAAAACAGAAGACAACTGGAGTAACTAAGTAGCCTCTACTGCTAGTTCAGCTGGTAGTAGCACAACAAGGACCCCAAGCTTGTTTTAACACCACACAGACAAACTTCAGCACACACATGCAACTTCATTCTCCGGTGGTCATTCACGATTCCATCACCACAGCCACAAGGGGGGTAAACTCAAAGAGCATGCTTGATACTGTCCCCTTTCAGAGACATCTGAGCAGCACCATCCCACACAGGGTTTTGTGGAACAAAGAGAGAGAGCACTCACCTCACTGGACGAGAAGATTAAAGTATGTGAGCGCCCAGACAGAATGGGCTCTGCAACTAAGCCTGAGATGTCTGAACTGGGACTGCCAAGGTTTGAATCATCTATGACTGACAAACTCTGGAACAGTGGAACAAGGAGGAAACAAGGAGGAACGCATTAACTAGACAAACACATGGGTGGGTAAACGACAGTTCTGGGGACTAAAGCTCTAGGGAGAAAAGGGATCAGCAGTGGTAACAGTGTAAATGTGGAAATTGAGGTTGAGAATTAAATAGGGATTATCATTGACATGATTTGCTCTATGGTGATATCAACACTAGGAATACTGTGTAAATACATTATCATCATAACAGAGGGGTAGAAGAAGATATCAGGTCTTTGATTACACATTCATAAATCCAACTGGATTATCAGTTGAGTTCACGACAAACATAACTCGACAATTACTAGCATGACAAAAGCTACTTCTACTACGACAATTATGACACACACAAACAACTATTTCTACTGGTACAGCACTAAAACGCCACTCAAAAAACTATGTGGTACTGTATCAAGACTATGTTTTTCAATCATTTGTGATTAATTCCGACTGATAATATTAATCATATCATGTGTGATATGAAAGGTATGGCGAGGAAGCATAAATGTGAAATGTTCGATTTACAGTGCCTTCAGAAAGTATTCCTTTTGTTGTCACAGCCTGAATTCAAAATGGATTAAATAGTTTTTTTCTCTCTCACTCATCTACAGACAATACCCCATAAAACATGTTTTTAGAAATATTTGCTAATTTGTTGAAAATGAAATACAGAAATATCTAATTTACATAAGTATTCACACCCTGAGTCAATACTTTGTAGAAGCATCTTTGGCAGCGATTACAACTGTGAGTCTTTCTGGGTAAGTCTCTAAGAGCTTTCCACACCTGGATTGTGCAACATTTGCCCATTATTCTTTTCAAAATTCTTCAAGCTCTGTCAAATTGGTTGTTGATCATTGATAGACAACCATTTTCAGGTCTTGCCATAGATTTTCAAGTAGAAAAATATCTACTTAACTCGGCCACTCAGGAACATTCATGGTCTTCTTGGTAAGCAACTCCAGTGTAGATTTGGCCTTGCGTTTTAGATTATTGTCCTGCTGAAAGGTGAATTCATTTCCCAGTGTCTGGTGGAAAGCAGACTGAACCAGATTTCCTCTACGATTTTGCCTATGCTTAGCTCCATTCCATTAATTTTTATCTTGAAAAACTCCCCAGTCCTTAACGATTACAAGCATACCCATAACATGATGCATCCACCATTATGCTTGAAAATATGGAGTGGTACTCAGTACTGGGGCTCCCGAGTGGCGCAGCGGTCTAAGGCACTGCATTTCAGTGCTTGAGGCGTCACTACAGACCCCCTTGTTCGATTCCAGGCTGTATCACAACCAGCCGTGAATAAGAATTTGTAAATAAGAATTTGTTCTTAACTGACTTGCCTAGTTAAATAAAAAAAATTAAAAAAGATGTGTTGTATTGGATTTGCCCCAAACATAACACTTTGTATTCAGGACAAAAAGTGATTTGCTCTTTGCCACATTTTTTGCAGTATTACTTTAGTGCCCTGTTGCAAACAGGATGCATATTTTTGAATATTTTTATTCTGTACAAGCTTCCTCCTTTTCACTCTGTCAATTAGGTTAGTATTGTGGAGTACCTACAATGTCTTTGATCCATCAACAGTTTTCTCCTATCACAGTCATTAAACTCTGTAACTGTTTTAAAGTCACCATTGGCCTCATGGTTGAATCTGTGTTTGAAATTCACTTTTCGACTGAAGTACCTTAGAGATAATTGTATGTGTGGGGTATAGAGATGAGGTAGTCATTCAAAAATCATGTTAAACACTATTATCCATGCAATTTATTATGTGACTTGTTAAGCACATTTTTACTCCTGAACTTATTTAGGCTTTCCATAACAAAGGGGTTGAATACTTATTGACTCAAGATATTTCAGCTTTTCATTTATAAATCATTTGTAAAAATGTCAAAAAACATAATTCCACTTTGATATTATGGGGTATTGTGTATAGGGCAGTGACACAACAATCTTTAATTCATCCATTTTAAATTCAAGCTGTAACACAACAAAATGTGGAAAACGTTAAGGGGTGTGAATACTTTCTGAATGCTTGACACACTACCACAAACCCAATTCCACTACAACAACACAAATCAATGTTAGGGTTTTAGTATGATCTAGATGTGAAATTAACTATCACAACACTACACTAGATGACTGGTTAGTTCTAATCTACCAGCTCCTCTAAGATTGGGGGTGTAAAAAGGAAATCATACTGTACCAAATCTAACGAGCGACTGAATAAAGAGGACCAGGAGAGATTTGTCTGTTTGAAAGAAGGACAGTTAGAGAGCTTGTCAAGTCGTTCTCCATACTGTACAGTCGTGGTCAAACGTTTTGAGAATGACACAAATATTAATTTTCACAAAGTCTGCTGCCTCAGTTTTTATGATGGCAATTTGCATATACTCCAGAATGTTATGAAGAGTGTTAAGATGAATTGCAATTAATTGCAAAGTCCCTCTTTGCCATGAAAATGAACTTAATCCCCCCAAAACATTTCCACTGCATTTCAGCCCTGCCACAAAAGGACCAGATTTCTTTTACATTTTTACATTTTTTAGTCATTTAGCAGACGCTCTTATCCAGAGTGAGTGCATTCATTATTTTTTAAATATATTTCTTTTCATACTGGCCCCCCGTGGGAATCGAACCCACAACCCTGGCGTTGCAAACGCCATGCTCTACCAACTGAGCTACATCCCTTCTTCAAGCTACAGCTACAGATGACATCATGTCAGTGATTCTCTTGTTAACACAGGTGAGAGTGTTGACGAGGACAAGGCTGGAGATCACTCTGTCATGCTGATTGAGTTAGAGTAACAGACTGGAAGCTTTAAAAGGAGGGTAGTGCTTGAAATCATTGTTCTTCCTCTATTGACCATGATTACCTGCAAGGAAACACATGCCGTCATCATTGCTTTGCACAAAAAGGGCTTCACAGGCTTGGATATTGCTGCTAGTAAGATTGCACCTAAATCAACCATTTATCGGATCATCAATAACTTCAAGGAGAGAGGTTCAATTGTTGTGAAAAAGACTTCAGGGTGCCCAAGAAAGTCCAGCAAGCGCCAGGACCGTCTCCTAAAGTTGATTCAGCTGCGGGATCGGGGCACCACCAGTGCAGAACTTGCTCAGGAATGGCAGCAGGCAGGTGTGAGTGCATCTGTACGCACAGTGAGGCGAAGACTTTTGGAGGATGGCTTGGTGTCAAGAACGGGAGCGAGGAAGCCACTTCTCTCCAGGAAAAACATCAGGGACAGACTGATATTCTGCAAAAGGTACAGGGATTGGACTGCTGAGGACTGGGGTAAAGTCATTTTCTCTGATGAATCCCCTTTCCGATTGTTTGGGGCATCCGGAAAAAAGCTAGACCGGAGAAGACAAGGTGAGCGCTACCATCAGTCCTGTGTCATGCCAACAGTAAAGCATCCTGAGACCATTCATGTGTGGGGTTGCTTCTCAGCCAAGGGAGTGGGCTCACTCACTCTCAAATATTGACTCTTTGCATAAACTTAATGTAATTGTCAATAAAAGCCTTTGACACTTGTAATTATACTTCAGTATACCATAGTAACATCTGACAAAAATATCTAAAAACACTGAAGCAGCAAACTTTGTGAAAACCAATACTTGTGTCATTCGCAAAACTTTTGACCACGACTGTACACTGTGGTTGACACCCAGCTCCAGCTGGCACCGGATCACACAGAGTAGTAGAATTCCAGCCAGCGGAACCAGGGGAGGCCCTGTTTGCTGTTGGCCTCCATCTACTCACCAGGCAGCCTGGTTGTGAATTACTCAGGCCTATTTGTGCAGATGCATTTAATGGGGATAATTCTCTGGTTGCTAAGCCATTGAAATGCCAGTGAATCCTCCTCCTCCTTTTCTCGCTCTCAGATTAATGACGGGGCTGCATCTCAAATGGCACCCTGTTCCCTATATAGTGCACTACTTTTGACCAGGGCCCTTAGAGGAATAGGGTGCCATTTGGGACACACACACACGGCCTCCATATGGTTCCACAGGCAGCAGCAGCAGCAGCGCAACCCTGTTCTGTTCTCTTCCTGAATGGGAGGAGCTATAGGAGACAGACCAGCCACTCCACAGCAACATCATCGTCACACTCTGGGAAAAACGATACCGGCCGGCTGCTACACATTTCTTGACTGGATTTGGTATTTCCACGCAGAGCAAAAACATGCTTTAAACAGTGGATTACTGACCAATGAATCACTGGCTTATTACTGGCCAACTCACCATGAAACAGTCCAGAAATGACTGAGAGAGGTCAGTTCAGTGACACAGGACTGCTTTCATTCCACTTAGTAGTAGCAAATGAAATGTAATTAGAGTCCCGGCTATATTTGGCATACCAGTAAAATGGCCTAATGCAATAATTCCTTTATGTGTTCTGCTTCCGTTTGCTACTGGTGATTCTGACGTTACTGAACATCTCTACCTCTTGGATAAAGATGTCTAGATTATCTTTTGATGGCACTGTGTGTGTGTGTGTGTGTACACTCACCTTGTTCTTGCGGTCCTGGCTCTGCTCACTGCTGGTCTCAGTGGCTGCGTATGGTAGACTGCTGCTGGTGGACGAAGGCTCCTTGTCCCTGTCTCTGTCCCCAAACCAGGAGAAGGGCATACAGGTGGGTATAGAGGTCATGGACTCAGAAGGGGACAGGTTTCCCCCAGATTCCTCCAGGAGCTCGGCAGAACCCCTGGGCATTAGGAAAATGAAGAAAAATAAGCAAAGTCTCCAAGTTACAAATTGTCCCTTTAATAGCACAAAGGTCCTCTGATAGCAGAGCTGTGAGTGTACGGTGATGACATATCTAGGATGTGGTGAAACAGTAGGCCTGGTAACATGACATGTGACATACCTGCTGTCCAGAGATGCTCGCATCGCCTCCTTGTCATGTTTCTTCCCTTTGCCACCAGACTTCCGGAGGCCACTGTTGGTTTTCAAAAGCTTTAGATGGTGCAGGACTAACAGGACTGTCAAACTGAAAATTAATTATTATCTCAGGCACTTACCCAAAAATCGTCTTTTTGGGTTTTCCTACTGAAGAACTCTCATTTGTTTCATCTGTAACAGAGTTACATTTTTGACAACGAAATGAACTGCCACAAGCAGAGAGCCAGTAAGAGGCATATCAATATGGTGACAGTCAGTGGAGGTAGCAGCAACAACAGGTTTTGTAAATGTGCTGTGTAAAGAGCATATTGTGGGTAGCAGATTCATCTGTTGATGAGGGGCAGTACCTTTGAGCTCCTTGCCCTTCCCCTTGGACTCCCTCTTCTTGACGTTGCGAAGGAACCCTGAGGGGGAGTGTGGTGAGGGCAAAGAGGTGTCTTTGGGTGGGGACAGGGAAGGACTGCCCCCGCTTTCGACACTATCTCTCTGGGACGGGGGCAGGGAGGGGCTGCTGGAGAGCTTCACCTTGCTCCTGGATCTCTCCCCAGCCTCGGGGGTGTCGTCCCTCTGGCCGGTCCTAGGATAGCACATGGGCACGGGCAGGGATAGGCTCTCCTGGATGCATCTCTTCCTCCTGGTAGAGTCCTCCTCCTCGTTCTCCTGGAGGGAAAAACAGTCAGCAGTGATGTGAGCAGACAAACAGTGGAGATAGAACTGATACATGTGAATATTGGTATTGAACATGCATCCATAGAAGGAGATGCGGAAGAATACATCTTTGAATTAGCTAGTACTATTGACCCTGAAATTGTTTTCAAAATGACTGAGAGAACTTTCCGGGCTGACCTGTGAGTGGCAAGGGGACATGCCAAGGTTCTCCTTCAGTTTATTGCGAGACGGACGATTCCTCCTTGGGGCCAGTAGGCCCTTGGCTTTGTGTGCACTGGTGTCCAAGCGCTCAGTCTCAGGGACCAGCTCGCTCCAGTCTGTATCTGTGGAGGAGAGACAAAACACAGCTCAGAGCTCAGTAAACACAACATAAGGCATACACTGTACACTATTCTCAGACATACTCGTGTTCAGAGACAGTCACGCTTTCCAATGGTAGTAAATGATGGGTGGCTCCTAGCCTGTTCGTCAAGTGTACATTGAGCCCTACCTAGATTTAGAGAGTCCACTGACTGTGTGTTGGTGACAGGGCCTTCACTCCCCTGGCTGCTCCATCTCCTCTCCACAGCAGAGTCCTGACCCGACTGGGTCTCTTCACGGTCAGCAGGCGGACCGCTGCCCTCCAGGACCGCTATCTGAGGAGAGAACCACAGAATGGACAGTCAACTTCTTCTCCACTAGGTCTGTTCTAATGTTGAAGTCTCTTTCTTCCAATATGTTCCTCTTACCCTGTCCTGCAGGCTTTCAAGCTGCTCCTTGTACCATCGATCCTTCTCGTCTAGAACTTTCTTCATCTCCTCCTCCTTCTTCACAAAGTCAATCTCCCTGGAAAGGAATCAGACCATTAGACTTCATAAATCATTCCATCGACATATAAACATATTGTACTTTCTACACAACATGACTCAGCGTAGTGGAAGGCCTTCCGCCTGTTCAGAGCATGGGAAGCTCAGGTCAACACAGAAACTCACTCAGCTGAAGTCGAGACTTCTAAATAATGCAATAATGCACGTCTAACTTGGCCCTTAGTGAACTCAACTCACTTCTGCTGGTAGTCCTTGAGCAGTTTTTTGGCCTTGTTGTATTTCTTGTCCAGGGCCTCGTACTGGCTCTGGGTCTCCGACAGTTGCTTGTTGACAGTTTTACACAGATCCTGGGCCTCCAGCCAGTCCTTCTCCAGCTTCAACATCTTCTCATTATTCTCCTCAATCTTCTGCTCCAACTCAACCTCCATGGGCTCCCTGGATGCGTTGTCCTCCTCGGACGCCCTTAGCTGTAGAGGAAGAGTGAAATGTATTTTTAGTACCTAAATGTAAGGGCTTCTCATCTACTAGTAAAATCAACATATTCAAATCATTACGGTCAGTCAGATGACAGACAGGCAGAGACAGAGAGCATGACTGATGACATTTATGGTTGGTCACCGGCTGGCGACAGCTACACTCCAAGCATTGATCATACCTTTTCCTTCAGTTGGTTTATTTCAGCTGTTGCTATGCTTTGTTTCAGCTGGAGCTAGGGTAAAGAAATAAACAATTTAAGTAACAAAAACAAGCACATATCACACAAATAATTACACATCCACCATACTGTAAACTTGTGATAATTCTAGCATTTGAAATACCTCCTTGAATTTCAAGCCCATCTGTGTGGAGTCCACGTTGGAGGGCTTGAACATGGCCTCGGTCTCCGGCAGGTCAGACACCTCCACAGTCCTTCCGCCGGAGAAACTAGACTCTAGGATGCCTCCCTCCTCTCCATCCTCTTCCTCGTAGTGCTCCTCCTGAAACACAACCAACCACAACCACACAATGACATCACGCAGCCAATCACCTGCCCACGTGGCGCCCAGCAGCTCGGCTCGGAGCCCAGGGGGGAGGTATGGGTAATCACTACATCATATCCCAGTGTTACCGTGGTAGCCTGCAGAGAGCCCAACAGGAGGCCTGTATCAGCAGGAAATGCATATCTTCTGCTCATCAACATGTTCCATCACACACACACACAACCCCAAACATGAGCCACCGCACAGAAAAAGATAACACACAAAGCCCCATCACACAACCACACACTACTGCACAGATTATTTGCATACACACATAGAAATGACCAAATTTGTTCACCACGACCAACAGCTCCTTGGACAGGAGTAGCACGGCATTCAAAGTGCCTTCGGAAAGTATTCAGACCCCTTGACTTTTTCCACATTTTGTTACGTTACAGCCTTATTCCAAAATGGATTAAATTAATTAATTGTTTTCCTCATCAATCTACACACAATACCCCATAAGGACAAAGCGAAAACAGATTTTTAGAAATGTTTGCAAATGTATTCAAAATAAAAAACAGAAATACCTTATTTACATAAGTATTCAGACCCTTTGCTATGAGACTCGAAATTGAGCTCAGGCGCATCCTGTTTCCATTGATCATCCTTGGGATGTTTCTACAACTTGATTGGAGTCCACCTGTGGTAAATCCAATTGATTGGACATGATTTGGAAAGGCACACACCTGTCTATTTAAGGTCCTACAGTTCACAGTGCATGTCAGAGCAAAAACCAAGACAGGATTGTGCCGAGGCACAGATCTGGGGAAGGGTACCAAAAAATGTCTGCAGCATTGAAGGTCCCCAAGAACACAGTGGCCTCCATCATTCTTAAATGGAAGAAGTTTGGAACCACCAAGACTCTTCCTAGAGCTGGCCACCCGGCCAAACCGGAAATCAGGGGAGAAGGGCCTTGGTCAGGGAGGTGACCAAGAACCCGATGGTCACTCTGACAGAGCTCCAGAGTTCCTCTGTGGAGATGGGAGAATCTTCCAGATGGACAACCATCTCTGCAGCGCTCCACCAATCAGGCCTTTATGGTAGAGTGGCCAGACGGAAGCCACTCCTCAGTAAAAGACACATGACAGCCCGCTTGGAATTTGCCAAAAGGCACCTAAAGGACTCAGACCATGAGAAACAAGATTCTCTGGTCTGATGAAACCAAGATTGAACTCTTTGGCCTGAATGCCAAGCGTCATGTCTGGAGAAAACCTGGCACCATCCCTACGGTGAAGCATGGTGGTGGCAGCACCATGCTGTGGGGATGATTTCAGCGACATGGGGTAGGAGACTGGTCAGGATCGAGGGAAAGATTAACGGAGCAAAGTATTATTATAAAATATTTGTTTTGTTATTTAGCAGACGCTCTTATCCAGAGTGACTTACAGTTAGTGAGTGCATACATTTTCATACTGGCCCCACGTGGGAATCGAACCCACAACCCTGGCATTGCAAGCGCCATGCTCTACCAACTGAGCTACACGGGACTGTACAGAGAGATCCTTGATGAAAGTCTGCCCCAGAGCGCTTTGGATCTCAGACTGAGGCGAAAGTTCCCCTTCCAACAGGACAACGACCCTATGCACAGAACAAGACAACGCAGGAGTGGCTTCGGGACAAGTCTCTGAATATTCTTGAGTGGCCCAGCCAGAGCCCGGACTTGAACCTGATCGAACATCTCTGGAGAGACCTGAAAATAGCTGTGAAGCGACGCTTCCCATCCAACCCGACAGAGCTTGAGAGGATCTGCAGAGAAGAATGGGAGAAACTTCCCAAATACAGGTGTGCCAAGCTTGTAGCGTCATACCCAAGAAGACTCAAGGCTGTAATAGCTTACAAAGGTGCTTCAACAATGTACTGAGTAAAGGGTCTGAATACTTATGTAAATGTGATATTTCTGTATTTTTTAAAAAATACATTTGCACAAATGTCTAAAAACCTGTTTTTTCTTTGTCATTATGGGGTATTGTGTGTAGATTGATGAGGGGGAAAAAACTATTTAATCAATTTTAGAATAAGGCTGTAACGTAACAAAATGTGGAAAAAGTCAAGGGGTCTGAATACTTTCCCAATGCACTGTATCTATATGATATGCTCCACAATGGGACATGTACACTGAGTGTACAAAACATTAAGAACACCTTCCTAATATTGAGTTGCACCCCCCCTTTTGCCCTCAGAACAGCCTCAATTCGTCTGGGCATGGCCTCTACAAGGTGTTGAAAGCGTTCCACAGGGATGCTGGCCCATGTTGACTCCAATGCTTCCCACAGTTATGTCAAGTTGGCTGGATGTCCTTTGGGTGGTGGAATATTCTTGATACACACAGGAAACTGTTGAGCGTGAAAAACCCAGTAGCGTTGCAGTTTTTAAAACAAACTGGTGCGCCTGGCACCTACTACCAAACCCCATTCAAAGGCACTTAAAGCTTTTGTCTTGCCCATTCACCCTCTGAATGGCACACATACACAATCCATGTCTCAATTGTCTCAAGGCTTAAAAATCCTTCTTTAACCTGTTTCATCTCTTCATCTACACTGATTGAAGTGGATTTAACAAGTGACATAATAAGGGATCATAGCTTTCACCTGGTCAGTCTATGTCATGGAAAGAGCAGGTGTTCTTAATGTTTTGTATAATCATTGTATATCGCCTTTTATCAGATCCAATAGGTTTAAGCTTTGTCTCTTTTCCAGGTGCCCTACCTTTTCATGCCCAGTTCCCTTTCTAAATAAAGGCATGTGGTTGCCTGTGCTTTTGAAAAGCAAACATTGCACAATTCCAGCAGGCTCCAGCAGCCACCCCACCCACACAGCACCAGGGTTACTCACTGCTCCCTTCCCGGATGGAGCGTGACTGGATTGGGCTAACCAACGGGCCAGGGACCAGGGTCGGGCCAGGTGACTCACCTCCTCGGTGGACTGTTCATAGGGGTCGTCCAGGTGCTGCTGCTCCTGCTCGCTCTTCTCCTGCTCCAGGGTCTCGCTGATCAGACGCGCCACCTCGCTCTGCGTCCCCGGCTTCTCCCGGCCAATCAGAAAGCTGTTTGTGTGACAATAATAAAAACAAACCAATTTATTCAATATTTCTCAATTTTTCAAGGAAATTTATTTTCTTCCAGTCATACCTAATCACTTAAAGATAGCTATGAGGTAATTTTGTGGGAGGCTCCATTACTGCCACACCTTAATCTCATGTTCCCAGATAACCTAGAACTCTGGGGGCGAGGCTAGCCACACCGAGGATGATTACGACTTATTTCAAAGGGCCTACTAGAGCTGGACTCTGAGCTCACCTGACTGTTCCTTTAGTGTTCTTCAGCACTGTAGCAGCAAACAGCTGGGTCACTCCTACCAGACTGATCCCATCCACCTCCACTATCTGGTCATTAACCTGGATCCTAGTGGAAAGGACAACATGCAATCATAAGGCAAGACATTTGAGACATATTGTATGTTGGAAAGAGGGCGTGCAATCAACAGGGGAGGATATTTGAGAAATGTACTGTAACTACGTTGTAGTGACTCTTTTCCACAACATAAGGCCAGATACCCTGGGAAACAGAAGGAGCCATTTTCTTTCGGTGCCTCACAGGGTTATAAATACAGTCAGTTGTTTAGAAATGTCTCCTTCTGTTTCCCAGGGTATCTGGCCTTATGTTGTGGAAAAGAGTCACTACAACGTAGTTACAGTACATTTCTCAAATATCCTCCCCTGTTGATTGCACGCCCTCTTTCCAACATACAATTTGTCTCTTGACCCTTGTGAACCCTTTGACATCCCGACAGTGTTGTGGATCATCGTGATGGGCCTATAACTTACAACACATTTTAACTGCCACGGTTAAAACACGGTTAAAACTTTAATGCTTCGGTTAAGCACAGTGGAGCGCAGCGCGTTACCCCAAAGGGCTGGGCATCACCTGCCATCCCGTTCAGCTGCTCCCCGCTCAGTTATGGTCTTCACAAAGATTCCTAGTTTCTCCAGGCCCTGGTCAGCTCCCACTCCCATCCCTATGATACTGATGCCCAGGCCGTTGTCTCCTGTGGGGCAAAGAAAGATGGGGAGTTAGAATGGATGGATGGGACTGCATTCTCTGGACCCTTGTGATGATGATGATGATGATGATGCATCTCGGCCAGGGCTGCCTTGTAAAAAAAATCTCAATGGTACTCAAAGGGACGATGGTACTCAATGGTACTAATAAAGGAAAGATTAAAGACAGACAAGAAGACGGACCCTTTTCAATTTCCACGGGGAACACGTCCATCTTCTCCACCCTCTTCTCCAGCTCGTACTCAGCCGACGCCGCCACGGGATCCACCTCATCGTTGCGCCGGTCGTAATCCTCGTTAGAGTAGGTGCTGAACACCTGCAGTGTGGGAACACAAGCACAGGGGGCTTACAACTAGGTACACCACTTCCCCACACTCCAACAACAAGCAATGGACTCATATTCTGTCTCTGTACTCATAGAACTGGTGTTATTCTCTAAAAGAAGTCTGTTCTGCTGAGAACTAGTCTATTTATTAGTCTCTACTGTGGTTATGAGTTTCAATAAATATCAAGCAGACTAGGCCTTGATGTCTTGAACGCTAACCCTTCATTAGTTATCAATAAAAAAGTGCTCCCAGTGCCATCCACTCTTGTTCACCCTTTGCCAGTGAAAGAGGCTTTTGTGCCTTAGTTTTTGGACAGTGAGGTAACTTGCAGTCTCACTAGTTTACAGCAAACAAAAGCACTGAGGCATGCAAATGCCAGTATGCACAAAGACACACTGTTACAGGGATTTCATTAAGGTTTAAAGAACCTATGATTTCAGCAGACATAACATCAGAGCACTAGCTCAGTCTCCGTTCAGTTCAGAGACGATGTAGCGGTTTCCTTGTTAGGATCCTAGTCGCACAAAGTGTGGCTGGCAAAGCACACCCCGCCCCGAGAGAAAGTAGGCCACAGCTGGGAGGAAAAGAGTGGATGTGGCAAAGATCAATGCTCTGTGGCAACAGGTGGTAATCCTCAGTGCTAAAATGAATAGCTCACAGAAAGCCTGTATTCAGTCAGCAATCTCTTGCCCTCTGTTAGCTTTCATTACAGGTGGGCATTATCCCCACCATATCTGTGAATAAATCAAACATCACACAGTTCATTTAGCCGGCATACCGCGTGTATAGAGCATGTTGATAGAGCATGGCGTTTGCAACGCCAGGGTTGTGGGTTCGATTCCCACAGGGGGCCAGTATAAAAAAAAATATGTATTCACTAACTGTAAGTCGCTCTGGATAAGAGCGTCTGCTAAATTACTAAAATGTAAATGTATTTATTGGCTGACATGGCCGCCTTCCATAATCTAATCTGTGAAACACTCCTAGGGTCACGTTAAGGTGCTCTCTGCTCTCTGGAGAACCATCTGCTGGCAGTGACTACGTTATCAGGATGTATTAAAAAAGGTATGTATCCAATCTATCTAAAGCGGCTTGGGCTGTGGGCTCCCAGGCCTGTATGGTGTGTCCTCTCCTCAGTCACAAGGTGATATCCAGCCAGAAAGACAGAGAGCCAGAGCAAGCAGCACAGCCAGCTGGGATTTCAAAGCTGCTTTTTACAGATGATCTCAGATCTGCTCTGAGAGAAGAGAGCTCTACTGATAGTGGGGACAGAATAGAGCGGACCACACATTAGTCTTCAGCTTTGATATTCTTCAGACATCCTGTGTCAAGAACTGCAGGAAACGCACTCAATATCGAATGTGTTGCTGGCTGCAGGAAACTGAGGAAAGGGAAGATATGTTTAGGTTTAAAAGAGGGGAATGCGGAGTCTACAACTGTCAAAGCCAAGGGAATGAACTCTAGTCTAGAGTTGTTCTGTTCTCCCTAATTTCTAAGGCATGGGGTCAGCTTCAAGTGTGACCTCACTGTAACAACAGCATAGTTGTTACCTCATGCAACCACAGCGCCTTAGACCTGACCCAATGTGTTATTACAACCCATTGACGAGCTCAGAAAAGTGGGGCCCACTGTTAGTCAGAGCATGCACTATTCTGAACAAAAATATAAACACAGCATGCAACAATTTCAAAGATTTTGCTGAGTTACAGTTCATAGAAGGAAATCAGTCAATTGAAATAAATAAATTAGTCCCTAATCTACAGATTTCACATGACTGGGCAAGGGCGCAGCCATGGGTGTGCCTGGGTGGGCATAGGCCCTCCCACTTGGGAGCCAGGCCCAGCCAATCAGAATGAGTGTTTCCCCACAAAATCGCATTATTACAGACAGAAATACTCCTCAACTTCTTGATATGCCAGACCTGTCAGGTGGATGGATTATCTTGGCAATGAAGAAATGCTAACTAACAGGGATGTAAACAAATTTGTGAACAAAATTTGAGAGAAATAAGCTTTTTGTGCATATGGAACATTTCTGGGATCTTTTATTTCAGCTCATGAAACATGGAACCAACACTTTACATGTTGCGTTTATATTTTTGTTCAGTATAGTAAAGAACACCAGAGACGGACACAAACTGGCTTACTCATTCTTCAGAGGATAGATGTATCCTAGCCTGCTATCTACTAAGGGCGTTTTCTCACACAGTTCTGAGCTATAGTTCGAATCAGAGTTTGATTATTTGTTACATTGTATTTTTTTCCATTTGGTCTGGTTGGTTTCATATTGCCAAATGTCAAACAAACTAAGATGCCCAAACAAAACCACATGTTCATGCAAGTCATTTGTTTACTGGGCAAAAATGCTCAGGTTAAATCCAGCTATGATCATCATGGAGCATCACTTGTGTGTCCCAAATATTCATATCACTTTCGCGTTGGTCTTCCAACAACATGCGGGAGGAAAGCGCAATAGCCGCTATAACTGCGACGTGCAGAGAATACATTCAGTAGCATATACAGTGGGGGGGGGAAAGTATTTAGTCAGCCACCAATTGTGCAAGTTCTCCCACTTAAAAAGATGAGAGAGGCCTGTAATTTTCATCATAGGTACACGTCAACTATGACAGACAAATTGAGGGAAAAAAATTCCAGAAAATCACATTGTAGGATTTTTAATGAATTTATTTGCAAATTATGGTGGAAAATAAGTATTTGGTCACCTAAAAACAAGCAAGATTTCTGGCTCTCACAGACCTGTAATTTCTTCTTTAAGAGGCTCCTCTGTCCTCCACTCGTTACCTGTATTAATGGCACCTGTTTGAACTTGTTATCAGTATAAAAGACACCTGTCCACAACCTCAAACAGTCACACTCCAAACTCCACTATGGCCAAGACCAAAGAACTGTCAAAGGACACCAGAAACAAAATTGTAGACCTGCACCAGGCTGGGAAGACTGAATCTGCAATAGGTAAGCAGCTTGGTTTGAAGAAATCAACTGTGGGAGCAATTATTAGGAAATGGAAGACATACAAGACCACTGATAATCTCCCTCGATCTGGGGCTCCACGCAAGATCTCACCCCGTGGGGTCAAAATGATCACAAGAACGGTGAGCAAAAATCCCAGAACCACACGGGGGGACCTAGTGAATGACCTGCAGAGAGCTGGGACCAAAGTAACAAAGCCTACCATCAGTAACACACTACGCCGCCAGGGACTCAAATCCTGCAGTGCCAGACGTGTCCCCCTGCTTAAGCCAGTACATGTCCAGGCCCGTCTGAAGTTTGCTAGAGTGCATTTGGATGATCCAGAAGAGGATTGGGAGAATGTCATATGGTCAGATGAAACCAAAATAGAACTTTTTGGTAAAAACTCAACTCGTCGTGTTTGGAGGACAAAGAATGCTGAGTTGCATCCAAAGAACACCATACCTACTGTGAAGCATGGGGGTGGAAACATCATGCTTTGGGGCTGTTTTTCTGCAAAGGGACCAGGACGACTGATCCGTGTAAAGGAAAGAATGAATGGGGCCATGTATCGTGAGATTTTGAGTGAAAACCTCCTTCCATCAGCAAGGGCATTGAAGATGAAACGTGGCTGGGTCTTTCAGCATGACAATGATCCCAAACACACCGCCCGGGCAACGAAGGAGTGGCTTCGTAAGAAGCATTTCAAGGTCCTGGAGTGGCCTAGCCAGTCTCCAGATGTCAACCCCATAGAAAATCTTTGGAGGGAGTTGAAAGTCCGTGTTGCCCAGCGACAGCCCCAAAACATCACTGCTCTAGAGGAGATCTGCATGGAGGAATGGGCCAAAATACCAGCAACAGTGTGTGAAAACCTTGTGAAGACTTACAGAAAACGTTTGACCTGTGTCATTGCCAACAAAGGGTATATAACAAAGTATTGAGAAACTTTTGTTATTGACCAAATACTTATTTTCCACCATAATTTGCAAATAAATTCATAAAAAATCCTACAATGTGATTTTCTGGATTTTGTTTTCTCATTTTGTCTGTCATAGTTGACATGTACCTATGATGAAAATTACAGGCCTCTCTCATCTTTTTAAGTGGGAGAACTTGCACAATTGGTGGCTGACTAAATACTTTTCCCCCCACTGTATCCCCTGTATAGCCCCGGTTCCCCTAAATCTGCATAGGGTGTGCTCATAAAAGCGCTGCTACTCACAACATTTTTCAAAGATATCAAGTTATGATAATGCGTGCATTTTCTCAAAAGCTCGCAGTCAAACAACCAATAATACTATGCGCCTCTGGTTCTTTTCCCGAGTTTGGTCCGGACTGCGTTCACACCTGTAGCGAACCGCACCCACGGTAAGAATGGAAACCGAGACCACCCTTTTTGAGCGAACCACAGTGCGTTGTTTGGTGCACACCCGGGTGCGGATAGTGTTCACACCAGTCCAAACGAACCAAACTAAGGGGGTAAACGTGCCCCGGGTGTGCACCAAACAACGCACTGTGGTTCGCTCAAAAAGGGTGGTCCAAGTGGAAGCTTGGATGGAGTAATAGTGAGAAGGCTGCATGATGCAATCCAGTAAACATTTCCACTCCGAGAAGCCCAGTCTGAGGTCTGGGTGCTGGAGCATGTCAGGACTTGAGGAACCTGGCAGGCGCTCAGTGGGAGTAGGAGACGACCGACCGTCCGTCTCTGTGTAGACCGCTATGGGTTCTCACAAGCACATTCCCATATAAACAGATTAGAATCCAAAGGGTTTGTACACACTACTGCAATTTTGTGGTGAAGGGAAGAATGGCATTTTCATCATTTTACTAGAGGTAGATCTAGATTTTGACCATGTCCGTGGGTATAATCTTCTCATAGCTGAACACTATATCCCCTGCCTGCATCCCATGCTTAGGCTTTATTCTCCTAGCTGGACAGACAATGCTTAAGCTTGGTCACAGGCAATGCCATCTCACGTGGTATTGAGATGAGTGGATTTGCCAATTAATACAGGATGTACAGTACAAATGCTCTCTGGCATTTCAAATGAAAATAGTTTAGTCCAAGTACATCTGTCTTTGGATTATGTGACACACACATTTACTAAGGTTGAGAACAGTGTGCTCTAGAAAAAGTCTGTGTGAACAATGAAATCAGATTGGTTTGGGATTTAATAGCCAATTAAAATCCAAACGAATCAATAAAACCAAAGCAGACAGAAATGTCATTAAGGATGAAAAAAGGCTTGGTTTTGGGGGTGTACAGTAATTAACTGGAGAAAACGTTATAGAAAATGTAATTGTAGAACGGCGGGAACACACTGATGCATCCCAGGCCTCAGTTGGACTGCAGTGGTTTTGCTTGGCTTCTCCCCTCTCACTTCTTTTGTTCGACTTTCCTGTTGCCATGGAATACTCCAGCTATTCGGAACAATGTTCCTTTCTCTGCCCCTGAAACCTAATCACTCAAGCACTGTCTTCCACAGAAGAAAGATACTCTGGAATCAATGTCTTTATTAACCCAGAAAAAACACAGCTTGCTGTTGTTATCACCAATCTCCAGTTACCATGCGAAACAACCATTTACCTTTATCTCTGTGTGCAGGCCTGGTGGTTGGCCAGGTAAGGGTCGCAATTGGTTCAATTCTGGAGGCCAAACTTTCAGTGAACATCATTAAGCCTGCCCTACACTGACCAGGACAAGCAGATTCAGATCAAAAATCCATCAAGCGCATAGTATTCTCTTTGACTACTGAGCTGAAAGCTTGGCAATTAATGTAGCATTTTATTGTTGGTAATTTTGTGCCCCTAAATCTTGAATGGGGTGGCAGAAGCTGTGATGTGGCTTGGTAAACCGTAGTGCCATCTGCTTCATATTTTCTGTTTCTCCATGGCTTGTGAAAGCCTGTCTCCACGCACGCCTGTCTTGACAATTACGCTTCATCCACCTTCAACCACCACAGAGGGATGACTGCCTGCTGTACACACACACACACATACTTTCCCCCTCTCCCATTACCCCTTCCCCCCCAAAAAATACCACTGTGGGAAATGAGTCAGCAGCTGGGAGGGAAGCTAACCAGAGAAGCCCGCGCTGCACCAGGGCACTAAAAGCGAGCGCTGAGTGCTGGATTGGGACGAGCACATAATGTAAGCAGCTCTACAAAGACAACAAATGAAAACATGCTGTGGGAGCAGGGCAGGGGCCTGTTGCAGATCATACAGTAATTAGGAAAGAAAGTATGCCGCCAAGTTATTCAGTCCTGAATAAACAGAGCACAGAATAGGTCCAATACTTCCTGCTAGCATGCTCTACAAAAAGATAGGACCAGATAAAAAATATACACTACCGGTCAAAAGTTTAAAACACCTACTCAAGGGTTTTTCTTTATTTTGTACTATTTTCTACATTGTAACTACATCAAAACTATGAAATAACACATATGGAATCATGTAGTAACCAAAAAAGTGTTAAACAAATCAAAATATATTTTATATTTGAGATTCTTCAAATAGCCACCCTTTGCCTTGATGACAGCTTTGCACACACTTGGCATTCTCTCAACCAGCTTCATGAGGTAGTCACCTGGAAAGCATTTCAATTAAAAGGTGTGCCTTCTTAAAAGTTACTTTGTGGAATTTCTTTCCTTCTTAATGCATTTGAGCCAATCAGTTGTGTTATTACAAGGTAGGGGGTGGGGGGGTATCCTGAAGATAGCCCTATTTGGTAAAATACCAAGTCCATATTATGGCAAGAACAGCTCAAATAAGCAAAGAGAAACGACAGTCCATCATTACTTTAAGACATGAAGGTCAGTCAATACGGAACATTTCAAGAACTTTTAAAGTTTCTTCAAGTGCAGTCGCAAAAACCATCAAGCGCTATGATGAAACTGGCTCTCATGAGGACCGCCACAGGAATGGAAGACCCAGAGCTACCTCTGCTGCAGAGGATAAGTTCATTAGAGTTACCAGCCTCAGATATTGCAGCCCAAATAAATGCTTCACAGAGTTCAAGTAACAGACACATCTCATCATCACCTGTTCAGAGGAGACTGCGTGAATCAGGCCTTCATGGTCGAAATGCTGCAAAGAAACCACTACTAAAGGACACCAATAACAAGAAGAGACTTGTTTGGGCCAAGAAACACGAGCATTGGACATTAGACCGGTGGAAATTTGTCCTTTGGTCTGGAGTCCAAATTTGAGATTTTTGGTTCCAACCGCTGTGTCTTTGTGACGCAGTGTGAGTGAACAGATGATCTCTGCATGTGTATTTCCCACCGTAAAGCATGGAAGAGGATGTGTTATGGTGTGGGGGTGCATTGCTGGTGACACTGTGATTTATTAAGAATTCAAGGAACACTTAACCAGCATGGCTACCACTGCATTCTGCAGCGATACACCATCCCATCTGGTTTGGGCTTAGTGGGACTATCATTTGTTTTTCAACAGGACAATGACCCAACACACCTCCAGGCTGTGTAAGGGCTATTTTACCAATAAGGAGAGTGATGGAGTGCTGCATCAGATGACCTGGCCTCCACAATCCCCCGACCTCAACCAAATTGAGATGGTTTGGGATGAATCGGACCGCGGAGTGAAGGAAAAGCAGCCAACAAGTGCTCAGCATATGTGGGAACTCCTTCAAAGACTGTTGGAAAAGCATTCCAGGTGAAGCTGGTTGAGAGAATGCCAAGAGTGTGCAAAACTGTCATCAAGGCAAAGGGTGGCTATTTGAAGAATCTCAAATATAAAATATATTTTGATTTGTTCAACACTTTTTTGGTTACTACATGATTCCATGTGTTCTTTCATAGTTTTGATGTCTTCACTATTATTCTACAATGTAGAAAATAGTAAAAATAAAGAAAAACCCTTGAATGAGTAGGTGTTCTAAAACCTTTGACCGTTAGTGTACACTGGTTCAATAACAAATAAATCAGTCAAATAGGCCTCCTTTTCAACTCTACCTTTGAAGAAATAAACAATGAATTAATCACTCTGGAAAAGCACTTATAGTGACTGACTGTTTAATTGTGAGAAAGAGGCCATACCCCAACCCTGTGTTTGGTGATGTTGAGTCAGAGAGATAGAATGCGGCTGGGTTCTATTTTGGAATCATATTCAAAGGAGCGTGGAGTAGAGACAGGTTGAACAGGTTTGCTTACAAATGGCCCACAGACTCAGATTAACAGGCACCTCTCGTGCCCTGCTATGACAGCTGATAAAAACCCTCAGATACCACTTAGTCTTCTGTCAACCAGCTAAGTGAAAACAACAGTTATTGATGTACTTACTTTTAATCACATAATGAAACACAGTATGAGGCAATCACAATCAGCCCCAGACTAGTCGGACTCTCCCTGTGCCAAAGAGCGAAAAGGCAGCATTGAGGCAGCTTTATTAGTATTCAGGCCCATCACTCCAGTCTCCAGCCCAATACTAGTCCAGGTGTCTGGACAGAGCCCAGATCCTGGCAGGCAGGTCCTCCCTCTCCTCACCTCTCCTCTCTGGCTTCTCTGCTGGCTGGGTAAGGGTGGAGTGCAATGTTCCCTCAAAAACATTAGGCACTGAGCAAATTTCAGGTCTGCTGTGAACGTTGTGAAAATTCTGTGCAACTTCCAGCGTGCGTTTACTGTGAACACTGAGGCTTTACCTGCTTTAAGTTACAGTTTTAACAGTGGCCAAGTAGGCTACTTGATCATAATGTAGGCCTACCAGAGTGGCCGACCATCAAAAACATTGGAGAAAATGCATCCCATAACATGTTAACATGGAAATAGCTGTTCTATCATTCAGCCTAAAGTAGCAGCCAATGTGTGGTGTTTAACGTAGGCCTACATTCCATGAGTTTTGAAAAAAACGTGCAGGGCTTGACATTAACCTGTTTATCCACTTGTCCTTCAGACAAGGTGGTGACTGGAAAAGTTTTTGTGTTGTTTGATGCAAGAAACCACTTTACGCTACTAACTCACTAACTAGCAAAGGATATGAACAAAATGTCCACACATGGCTACATCCAGCTCTTGCTTTGATCTCAAAACAAGCGCATCTACTCACGACCACAGCTGTAAACATAGTCCAATTCAAAGTAAATGGCACAGATCCATATATGGCAATGGTAGATTTGCATATAGGCCTACTGCAGCTCTGATTGGTTATGGCGCACGGGTCTGTGTAGAGTACAGGCTGAGTCATGCCCAATAGAATCCTACTCCGATTCATTCTGCCTACAACAAACTCTCTTGCATAATTTGTTTTGTTTCGGTATGTCATATTGAAAGTGACTAATATTGCGTTGATTCGATCACAATTGCCACAGTAAAGGGAAAGGTTGATAGTGTTAACAGGGAAAACTCTACAAAGTTGAGTGAAGTTCAATCTCGTTCTTCTCTCCGTGGGCTGATATTTCTTCTGCGCGGCAGTCTCAGGGCTACTGCATGCACAGCTTCAAGGGAACATTGGTGGAGTGTGTCAGACACATTCCTCTGGCCACCAATAGAATGAAACAGAGACAGGAAATGAAAGTATAACATTTTGTGGAGGGGATGTATAGGAGTAGCCCCTCCTGGAGTGTCCATGACTAGAGTAGTGCCGCCGAACGGTATCTACGCTCACTCCCTCTCCACTTTCCAGGATTCACACACAGGAAATTGAGCAGGAAGGAGAGGAGAGGCAGAACCCACTGCTGTGAACAAAGGGCATGCCTCAACAGGATAATTGTTTTGTAGAACAACTGTGAGAAAGTCACTCCTGGTGACTTTTTAAAAAGACATTCTACTTAAAAATGCATAAAAATGTAATTATGTTGACACCATCTGAAATATAACTGATTCGCCCCACTGCACTGTAGAGAGATGAGGAGCAAGCAGGGGCTGTGCGCTTGTGCCTCTCATTAGCGCCACTGCTCCTTCTGTTTGCAACAAATATACATTGTAACTTGTCAATCTGATCTTAAAAGGGATAGTGCGATATTTTGGCAATTAAGCCCTTTTTATACTTACCCAGATGAACTCATGGATACAATTTTTGTCTCTGCGTGCAGTTTGAATGAAGGAAGTTGAAGGTAGTTTTGCGAGCCACTGCTAACTAGCGTTAGCGCAATGACTGGACATATGCTAGCTGTTCCCATAGACTTCCAGTCACCCGGACCCGCCCTATAGGACTCCCAATCACGGCCGGTTGTGATACAGCCTGGAATCGAACCAGGGGGTTTGTAGTGACGCCTCAAGCACTGAGATGCAGTGCCTTAGACCACTGCGCCACTCGGGAGATCATCCGTTCAACAACACCGCGTCTCACAAAGACACAGCGGTTGGAACCAAAAATCTCCAATTTGGACTCCAGATCAAAAGGACAACTTTCCACTGGTCTAATGTCCATTGCTCGTGTTTATTGGCCCAAGCAAGTCTCTTCTTCTTATTGGTGTCCTTTAGAAGTGGTTTCTTTGCAGCAATTCGACCATGGCCTGATTCACACAGTCTCCTCTGAACAGGTGATGTTGAGATGTGTCTGTTACTTGAACTATGTGAAGCATTTATTTGGGCTGCAATTTCTGAGGCTGGTAACTCTAATGAACCTATCCTCTGCAGCAGAGGTAACTCTGGGTCTTCCATTCCTGTGGCGGTCCTCATGAGAGAGACAGTTTCATCATAGCGCTTGATGGTTTTTGCAACTGCACTTGAAGAAACGTTCAAAGTTCTTGACATTTTCCGTATTGACCTTCATGTCTTAAAGTAATGATGGACTGTTGTTTCTCTTTGCTTATTTGAGCTGTTCTTGCCATAAAATGGACTTGCTCTTTTACCAAATAGGGCTATTTTCTGTATACCCCCTCTACCTTGTCCCAACACAACTGATTGGCTCAAACGCATTAAGGAGGAAAGAAATTCCACAAATTAACTTTTAAGAAGGCACACCAGTTAATTCAAATGCATTCCAGGTGACTACCTCATGAAGCTGGTTGAGAGAATGCCAAGAGTCTGCAAAGCTGTCATCACGGCAAAGGGTGGCTATTTGAAGAATCTCAAATATATTTTGATTTGTTTAACACTTTTCTGGCTACTACATGATTCCATATGTGTTATTTCATAGTTTATGTCTTTACTACTATTCTACAATGTAGAAAATAGTAACAATAAAGAAAAACCCTTGAATGAGTAGGTGTTCTAAAACTTTTGACCGGTAGTGTATGTTTTACCATTATTTATCTATTTTAATCCTTTACACGTGTGGGAATTGGCCTATATGGATAGGGCTACATTTAAATGTTTCTTACAGAATGAATATGAAAAGAATGGTAGCAACTGAAAGGCAACAGTTTGGAAATTATGGGAAAATGATTAGACCAAAGTTGAGAACAAAACAGCTCACCTGACACAAGACTGAATCCAAACCATAATCTGTTGATTTGAGAATTTTCATTTACTGTACTTTTCACATTTGTTGATAACGAAATCTGAATATACACTGGATACAGAGTAAAATCATAAGAATATTCCTGGAAAATGTGGGGTAGGTGCAACATAAGACAAAATAAATGTAAAGGGTTTGAGTGAGAGGTCTAACTGTAGTATCCAAGTGGCTACACACCTATCCAAAGTGTGCACAGTTCCTAAGTCATTTCAATGCACTTTTATGACTTAAAGAAGAATCCTCAACCACAAGGTACTTTTTTGAGCTCTCCTAGCTGTTGAGGAACTACAGCAAGCACACTTGTAGTTTTGTTTGGAACACAGCCCTGCATCCCTGCCATCACACAATTACTGTTGTTGTTTACGCAATCCAAAAACATCCCATTATAATTCGCAATCTGGGTCAGGTGGGCATAATTTGTTCTATTGCCAACATGACTAGCTAAGTTATAAAATTCGATCTAACAGTGTTAGGCTTTCACAGGGCAAATCAGAGAAACAGATCGAAATGTTGCGCATAGAAAGTAGTCAAGAGTGCATTCAGGTGCATGTTCTGCTGCGAATCGTCTTCATAATAGACAAACATAGGTTCATTCTGTTCAGAACAACCCAGGGTGTGACGCCATGTCATCTTGTAACTGTACATCAAACATAGTCATCCTAAACGTTGACACAGGGCCTTCAGAAAGTATTCATAACCCTTGACTTGTTCCACATCGTGTTACAGCCTGAATTCAAAATGGATGAAATTGATGTTTTTTTCTCACCATCTACACACAATACAGTGCCTTGCAAAAGTATTCCTCCCCTTGGCGTCTTTCCTATTTTGTTGCATTACAACCTGTCATTTAAATTGATTTTTATTTGGATTTCATGTAATGGACATACACAAAATAGTCCAAATTGGTGAAGTGTAATGAAAAAAATTACTTGTTAAACAAATTATAGAAAATAGATAACGGAAAAGTGGTGCGTGCATATGTATTCACCCCCTTTGCTATGAAGCCGCTAAATAAGATCTGGTGCAACCAATTACCTTCAGAAGTCACATAATTAGCTAAATAAAGTCCACCTGTGTGCAATCTAAGGGTCACATGATCTGTCACATGATCTCAGTATATATACACACACCTGTTCTGAAAGGCCCCAGAGTCTGCAACACCACTAAGCAAGGGGCACCACCAAGCAACAACAGGTAGGTAGGTAACAACACATCTGCCACACTGATCCTCAACACGGGGGCCCCTCAGGGGTGCGTGCTCAGTCCCCTCCTGTACTCTCTGTTCACCCATGACTGCATGGCCAGGCACGACTCCAACACCATCATTAAGTTTGCCGACGACACAACAGTGGTAGGCCTGATCACCGACAACGATGAGACAGCCTATAGGGAGGAGGTCAGAGATCTGGCCGTGTGGTGCCAGGACAACAACCTCTCCCTCAACGTGACCAAGACAAAGGAGATGATTGTGGACTACAGGAAAAAAAAGAGGACTGAGCACGCCCCCATTCTCATCGACGGGGCTGTAGTGGAACAGGTTGAGAGCTTCAAGTTCCTTGGTGTCCACATCACCAACGAACTATCATGGTCCAAACACACCAAGACAGTCGTGAAGAGGGCACGACAAAGCCTATTCCCCCTCAGGAGACTAAAAAGATTTGGCATGGGTCCTCAGATCCTCAAAAAATTCTACAGCTGCACCATCGGGAGCATCCTGACTGGTTGCATCACCGCCTGGTATGGCAACTGCTTGGCCTCCGACCGCAAGGCACTACAGAGGGTAGTGCGTACGGCCCAGTACATCACTGGGGCAAAGCTTCCTGCCATCCAGGACCTCTATACCAGGCGGTGTCAGAGGAAGGCCCTCAAAATTGTCAAAGACTCCAGCCACCCTAGTCATAGACTGTTCTCTCTGCTACCGCACGGCAAGCGGTACCGGAGTGCCAAGTCTAGGTCCAAAAGACTTCTCAACAGCTTCTACCCCCAAGCCATAAGACTCCTGAACAGCTAATCATGGCTACCCGGACTATTTGCACTGCCCCCCGACCCCATCCTTTTTACGCTGCTGCTACTCTGTTAAGTATTTATGCATAGTCACTTTAACTCTACCCACATATATTACCTCAACTACCTCAACTAGCCGGTGCCCCCGCACATTGACTCTGCAACGGTACCCCCCTGTATATATAGCCTCCCTACTGTCACTTTATTTTACTTCTGCTCTTTTTTTTTCTCAACACTTTTTTTTGTTGTTGTTTTATTTTGACTTTTTTTGTTTAAAATAAATGCACTGTTGGTTAAGGGCTGTAAGTAAGCATTTCACTGTAATGTCTGCACCTGTTGTATTCGGCGCATGTGACCAATAAAATTTGATTTGATTTGATTTGAAAGCAAGCGGCACCATGAAGACCAAGGAGCTCTCCAAACAGGGTTGGGTTATAAAAAAATATCTGAAACTTTGAACATCCCACGGAGCACCTTTAAATCCATTATTTTAAAAAATGGAAAGAATATGGCACCACAACAAACCTGCCAAGAGAGGGCCGCCCACCAAAACTCACGGACCAGGCAAGGAGGGCATTAATCAGAGAGGCATTAAAGACACCAAAGATAACCCTGAAGGAGCTGCAAAGCTCCACTGTGGATATTGGAGTATCTGTCCATAGGACCACTTTAAGCCGTACACTCCACAGAGCTGGGCTTTACGGAAGAGTGGGCAGAAAAAAGCCATTGCTTAAAGAAAAAAAGAAGCAAACACATTTGATGTTCGCCAAAAGGCATGTGGGAGTCTCCCCAAACATATGAAAGAAGGTACTCTGGTCAGATGAGACTAAAATTGAGCTTTTTGGCCATCAAGGAAAACGCTATGTCTGGCGCACACCCAACACCTCTCATCACCCCGAGAACACCATCCATGCAGCTTTAATTGCTGCAAAAGGTGGCTCTACAAAGTATTGACTTTGGGGGGTGAATAGTTATGCACACTCAAGTTTTCAATTTTTTTGTCTTACTTCTTGTTTGTTTCACAATGAAAAATATTTTGCATCTTCAAAGTGGTAGGCATGTTGTGTAAATCAAATGATACAAACCCCCTCAAAAAAATCAATTTTAATTCCAGGTTGTAAGGCAACAAAATAGGAAAAATGCCAAGGGGGTGAATACTTTCACAAGCCACTGTACCCCATAATGGCAAAGTGAAAACATGTTTTTTGATATTTTAGCAAATGTATTGAAAATGAAATACAGAAATATCTCATTTACATAAGTATTCACACCCCTGAGTGAATACTTTGTAGAAGCACCATTGGCAGCGATTACAGCTGTGAGTCTTTCTGGGTAAGTCTCTAAGAGCTTTCCACACCTGGATTGGGCAACATTTGTCCATTATTATTTTCAAAATTCTTCAAGCTCTGTCAAATTGGTTGTTGATCATTGCTAGACAACCATTTCCAGGTCTTGCCATAGTTTTGACTTAAATCTACTTGAAAATCTAACTCGGCCCCTCAGGAACATTCACTGTCTTCTTGGTGAGCAACTCCAGTGTAGATTTGGCCTTGTGTTTTAGATTATTGTCCTGCTGAAAGGTGAATTCATCTCCCAGTGTCTGGTGGAAAGCAGACTGAAGCAGGTTTTCCTCTAGGATTTTGCCTATGCTTAGCTCCATTCCATTAATTTTTTTATATTCTGAAAAACTCCCCAGTCCTTAACAATTACAAGCATACCCATAACATGATGCAGCCACCACTTTGCTTGAAAATATGGAGAGTGATATTCAGTAATGTGTTGTATTGGATTTGCCCCAAACATAGCACTTTGTATTCAGGACAAAAATGTCATCGCTTTTGCCACATTTGGAGTATTACTTTAGTGCCTTGTTGCAAACAGGATGCATGTTTTGGAAGTTTTTTTATTCTGTGCAGGCTTCCACAATGTCAATTAGGTTCCTGCTGCCATTTTCTTTTCTCTGATGATTAACTCATTCTCAACTCCAAATGTCTACCGGACTCCAACAGCGATGAGCAGCACAGAACAATAGTTCAGTCAGCCCCTCTGGACAGTGAATTAACTGGACAAACTACAGTGTACTTACCTCTGTACTGCACACAGTATCTACAACAGGATAATAACACACCTGGAAGAGGGGAGTTACACCGCTCTCTACTATAATTCTACAACATGTGGTCATAGCATTGGTGTCAAGGTGAATGTGAATTTCAGCAGATACAGATTGCCGGGTGTGCTGTTTGTTAGACCTGTGGTTCACAGTTTCAACATAGCTGTGTGTGTCACACCACTCCATCATTTTCTTCAAATTAGGCCACACCTAGAAAACACAATTCCAACTGTACAGAGAGAAGAGGGTTTAACCCTTTCCTTACCTCTGCCTACGACACAATTTCATGTTTCAAAAGCTCTTTGAAGTAAGGCTGGGCGGTAGGTCCTAAAAATAATATATAGATTTTTTCACATTTATAGGCGATTCAAGATATCTAAATAAGTTTTGTTGCACAATTAAAAGGTCAATACACTGCATTTCAAACAGACAAGTATAATCAAATTAATTCAGGGCTAAATAAAAGCCTTCCAAAACCATAAGACCCACCAATAATTTAATTATTTGATCAAATTAGTTTAACATGCTTTTTTTGCAATAATCACTGATTTGGCTTTCAAGTCTGTCTATGACAGGGTTTCAATTAGGAAAATGTTGGGCCGGAAATTTGACCAGCAGCATTTTAATTTACCGGACATTTGAGAAATTGACCGTACCCATATGCATTGGGTGCATAACCTGATTAGGGCGTCCACCCACCGTGCTCAGAATGACAGAAATCACATTTAGATTATGGTAATTCATATAAACTAAACATGCAAGTCGAGGATGAACGATGTGTGGTCCTTCTTACTGAATTCTGATGTGCACTTTGAAGATGTTAGAATAACTGTATTTTTCTCAGCCAACAAGACGAGTAACAAACAGCAAAATCACTAGCCTATGTCAACCTACTATCCCCCATAGTAGAAAAGTTTACCTATTCTATTGGTCAGCTTGTCGATAAAGAAATAGCCTATTCCAAACAGACTCGGGACAGTTGTCAGACGATAGATCCCATATTCATAAAACCAGTAGGCTTGGCTACATTAAAAAAATTACAAAACAAAATTAACCTTAAAAAGCAATTCGTCTGATGCAACAGATCAGAATGTTTATGATTATTGCGATACAGGCATTTGGAACATCGCATAAAACATACATTCAAATGAATTCGATATATTGCCCAGCCCTACATTGAAGTAACAATAAAAGCAACGCAATATAACATAAACGATAGATTGTGCAAGAGATGTCTCGAATATAAAACATATGTGGAAAAGACTACGGTATGTGTTTATGTTGAATATTTATCATCAGTAGGTTATGGGACTCCTTTAGCAACAGACTACTACCGACACAGCTGCTATGGGAATGCAGTATTCTGATGAGTACAAAGCATCAATTTAAGTTGAGATTCCTTAAGTAAAGCACAACCTTTATTTTTAAAGATGCATCAAGCAGAACAAGCAGATTAAGTACGGAGCTAATGGTATAGGAGTACAGGTGTCTGAAAATCAGTCTCAACTAATTTACAATCCATTCATTTGAGAAACAAACAGTAACTCTCCATATGTGCAACTGCAAACTGTCTTTTGAGCCTCGGTCAAGGGACATGTTCAGAATGGAAGTCTCCTGCAGCAGCTTGACAAAGAGGACCTTTCTTCCTCAGACGACAGGTCCCCTGTACAGGCTCAGGTTGCACACAAAGACCTAAATCCTGCTGCAGGCTGGAGCACAAAGCACTTCAACTCTCCTCTGAGAGCAGGCCAGGGCTCCAGAGCGGCCTGCTATGCCAGGCAGGGCCAGCTCAAACCAGCACACTGTCTGAGGCATTGTTGACTGAATACTCTAGTCAAGCACTACTAGTGATGTAAACTAGAATGTCATTTGTATTGTGCCGTGAGGACAGACTTGTGTTGAAAATGCCTTGGAATGATGCTTCAGTTGAAGATAAAGATCAAACTGTCAATTGCAAATCTTTCTGCTTTCCAGACAACAGTTGTGAGTAGACAGTCACTCCCCTTTTCAACTGATATTCAAACACCAACAGCAAGAGCCAACCTGTCCCAGAAATTACCCCTATTGCAAAAGGAGTGTCTTTTCTCCTGAGAGGCCTGTTTGAGAGGGAAAGAACACAGCTTACATAACTTGACTCTCTAGGCTAGTAAGGCTGCACTTATGGAAACAAATTGATAAGTATTGTAACAGAAGCCATTCCTGCTTGCAATATAATCGTTGACATTTAAAGGAAAGACCAGAGGAAGCATTCCACTTTCGAGTCAACACATAGCAGGAGACACGTCTCATTCTTGTGTTGTTAAGATATACTCCAGGGCGGAGTGTTTTCAGGAAGTGCATGCTTGAGGAAGACCTAAAGCGCAGTGCCCACTTCAAGCTGTCTGGAAGCAGTTAAATCATGACTCATCTCAAATAGGACCACACCGCACACACACGCACACACGTACCTCTCTTTCCTGTTTGTTACTGTTTCTGGTTGCAGTAAATGTTCCATGACATCTCTTTATTTATTTATTTATAACTAGTAAATACTTTGTCCCAGAAATGCATTTCGCTACACCCGCAATAACATCTGCGAAATATGTGTATGTGACCAATACAATTTGATTTTGAAATGCTATCTACCTCCCGCCTGTTAGAAGTGAGAAACAAGGAGGGAAGAATGATGAGCAGCACATGCCAGGGCAAGACCAAACTAAGAATCCACCATTTCACAACCAGAGGAAGAATACAGTCAACCAACAGATGTCACATCACACTTAGGACCTAGTCCAAACAAGGAGACGCCCTCTAATCTTAGTGTTATCTGGACAAAAAGACTGGTGATCATAAATTGATTCATCGTTATCACAGGAGTTTATGAGTAATGCATTCTTCACTGAAACAGTGTTTGATAATGGAGTTTGCAATGGCTTGAATTTCCGAACACGTTTGTGTATTTCACTTCACTCACACCATTACTGAGCTCTATCAATATGTGAACTGTTCCTGTAACACATTGGTGTGAAGTGCAAAGCTAGGCTAATCTCTGCTATGTCATCCCTAGGAGAGATGCAGCACACTGTTATTTGTGTCGTCCTCCAGGTCAGCTACTGGCCCCCTCTCCCAGGACCCCATCAGGACCCACTCTCTAGGACCACCTGGCAGGCCAATTGGGGGTATCCACACCCTGAGATAACAACACACATTTGAGGCCCTGGATAAACATTGACCAGTTCACACAGGCTGTGGAATGCCCTGAAGTGATTTGTTTTCCCCTGATCTGCCAAAATGTTGATTCGATGTGGCGATGGGAGATATCACCCAACACCTCCCAGCCCAGCCCACTTCATGTTGATGCCGTTCACAAAAGGCTGGGCGATTTGGCCTAAAACTCATATCTCTATTTTTTCAAAGTTATGGGCGATTCACGATAGATTTTTTACATTTTAGTCATTTAGCAGACGCTCTTATCCAGAGCGACTTAGTTAGTGAGTGCATACATTATTTTTTTCAATTTTTCATACTGGCCCCCCGTGGGAATCGAACCCACAACCCTGGCGTTGCAAACGCCATGCTCTACCAACTGAGCTACATCCCTGCCGGCCATTCCCTCCCCTACCCTGGACGACGCTGGGCCAATTGTGCGCCGCCCCATGGGTCTCCCGGTCGTGGCCGGCTACGACAGAGCCTGGATTCGAACCAGGATCTCTAGTGGCACAGCCTTAGACCACTGCGCCACTCGGGTCATCAAGACAAAGGGTGGCTATTTAAAGAACCTCAAATATAAAATATATTTAGATTTGTTTAACATTTATTTGGTTACTACATGATTCCGTATGTGTTATTTCATAGTTTTGATGTCTTCACTATTATTCTACAATGTAGAAAATAGTAAAAGAAAGAAAAACCCTGGAATGAGTAGGTGTTTCCAAACTTTTGACTGGTACAGACCCCCTGGTTCGATTCCAGGCTGTATCACAACCGGCCGTGATTGGGAGTCCCATAGGGCGGCGCACAATTGGCCCAGCGTCGTCCGGGTTTGGCCGGTGTAGGCCGTCATGGTAAATAACAATTTGTTCTTAACTGACTTGCCTAGTTAAATAAAGGTAAAATAAAATAAAATAAATAAAAATATACACATAAGCTTCATTGTACAATTAAAGGTCAAATACACTGCATTTAAAACAGTCAGCAATAATCTAATATATTCAGAGCTTGTGAAATTATACATAGGCTGAATGTATGCCTTCAACAACCATAAGACCATAGGGCCCCATGTAGCTCAGTTGGTAGAGCATGGCGCTTGCAATGCCAGGGTTGTGGGTTCGATTCCCACGGGGGGCCAGTATGAAAAAAATATAATAATAAACTCACTAACTGTAAGTCGCTCTGGATAAGAGCGTCTGCTAAATGACTAAAATGTAAATAAGACCCACTGATAATGTAATTATTTTATCAAAATAGTTGTACCTGCTTTTTGTTGTTGTTGCAATAATCACTGATCTGGCATTCAGGTCTGTCTATAAAAATGCCCTTTGTAAAAATAATAATAAGCCGGAACCATGCATAATGCACATTCACTAATATTGTAGCAGGCATTACAGAAAATTAACACCTGTCTCAAAAACAAGCCCATGTGCTAGTCAGTAGCCAGCTAATATTTATATTTCAAGTTTAGCCAACTTGGATCTGAATTCAGCTAACAAGGAAAAATAGTTGAATTGTTATGAACACAACCTTCGGTCTGTCTCTAACTGTAACAGCATGCTAGCCTGTCCAGTTTGTTCAGATGTTGAAATCAAGTGGCCTACCTTATTTCTCAGAATGAGAACGAGTTGCTAATTCCATATAATTGTTTTATGATTATTGCACATTTATAAAACACAGACTAAACAGCTAGTATAACAATCTTTATATGACTACAATGATGCAAATATTTTCCACAATGAATGTTCATTGGTACATCTGTTTTAGTAGTGTCTGCTCTGCTCGAAATTTGAGGAGTTGAAACATTTAAAAAAGGGTATGTTGAAAGGTTAACTTCTCCTCTATTACAGTAAAATAATGTCTCCATGTGTCCTGGTGTCCATATGACCGATTCTGTTGGACCAAACCTCAAATGCAAATAGCGAGTTGAAACCGCTTGTCAGAGAGGAAGAAGTGATTTCTCATCTTTGCTGTTCTGAGTGGTAAGGGGAAAGGCTTGGGAGAAAGAGGCGAAGCGAGAGGTTTCAATCTCGCCAAAATATGTCCAAAAATAATCCCGATGCGTTTCTATGCGCTTATTTTGAACCCAAGCTTGTCGCCTGCCTTCCCGCCTTTGGGACAACGACTCCTATTGTTAAGGGTGGAAATATGAGCATTTCGTCATTATATACAGATCTCTGGTGTAAATGGGAAGGTGCACAGCACAGAATGAGCGAACGAGACGAGACCATAAAGACAACATGTGGACAAACGCTCATAAAAACGAAAAATACAGGCATTTGGAATAAGTGCTACATGTCAAGATCAAGCTTCATGGTTACAGCAGACATTCAATCCCCTCCTGGATCAAAATCCCTATTGCCTAAATTGTTTTGTGCGCAATTTAAAAAATAAGAATAATATATATATATATATATATATATATACACACACACACACACACACACACACACACACAGTGGGGAAAAAAAGTCTTTAGTCAGCCACCAATTGTGCAAGTTCTCCCACTTAAAAAGATGAGAGAGGCCTGTAATTTTCATCATAGGTACACGTCAACTATGACAGACAAATTGAGGAAAAAAAATCCAGAAAATCACATTGTAGGATTTTTTATGAATTTATTTGCAAATTATGGTGGAAAATAAGTATTTGGTCAATAACAAAAGTTTCTCAATACTTTGTTATATACCCTTTGTTGGCAATGACACAGGTCAAACGTTTTCTGTAAGTCTTCACAAGGTTTTCACACACTGTTGCTGGTATTTTGGCCCATTCCTCCATGCAGATCTCCTCTAGAGCAGTGATGTTTTGGGGCTGTCACTGAGCAACACGGACTTTCAACTCCCTCCAAAGATTTTCTATGGGGTTGAGATCTGGAGACTGGCTAGGCCACTCCAGGACCTTGAAATGCTTCTTACGAAGCCACTCCTTCGTTGCCCGGGCGGTGTGTTTGGGATCATTGTCATGCTGAAAGACCCAGCCACGTTTCATCTTCAATGCCCTTGCTGATGGAAGGAGGTTTTCACTCAAAATCTCACGATACATGGCCCCATTCATTCTTTCCTTTACACGGATCAGTCGTCCTGGTCCCTTTGCAGAAAAACAGCCCCAGCCCCAAAGCATGATGTTTCCACCCTCATGCTTCACAGTAGGTATGATGTTCTTTGGATGCAACTCAGCATTCTTTGTCCTCCAAACACGACGAGTTGAGTTTTTACCAAAAAGTTCTATTTTGGTTTCATCTGACCATATGACATTCTCCCAATCCTCTTCTGGATCATCCAAATACACTCTAGCAAACTTCAGACGGGCCTGGACATGTACTGGCTTAAGCAGGGGGACACGTCTGGCACTGCAGGATTTGAGTCCCTGGCGGTGTAGTGTGTTACTGATGGTAGGCTTTGTTACTTTGGTCCTAGCTCTCTGCAGGTCATTCACTAGGTCCCCCCGTGTGGTTCTGGGATTGTTGCTCACCGTTCTTGTGATCATTTTGACCCCACGGGGTGAGATCTTGCGTGGAGCCCCAGATCGAGGGAGATTATCAGTGGTCTTGTATGTCTTCCATTTCCTAATAATTGCTCCCACAGTTGATTTCTTCAAACCAAGCTGCTTACCTATTGCAGATTCAGTCTTCCCAGCCTGGTGCAGGTCTACAATTTTGTTTCTGGTGTCCTTTGACAGCTCTTTGGTCTTGGCCATAGTGGAGTTTGGAGTGTGACTGAGGTTGTGGACAGGTGTCTTTTATACTGATAACAAGTTCAAACAGGTGCCATTAATACAGGTAACGAGTGGAGGACAGAGGAGCCTCTTAAAGAAGAAGTTACAGGTCTGTGAGAGCCAGAAATCTTGCTTGTTTGTAGGTGACCAAATACTTATTTTCCACCATAATTTGCAAATAAATTCATTAAAAATCCTACAATATGTTTTTCTGGAGAAAAAAAATCTCTATTTGTCTGTCATAGTTGACTGTACCTATGATGAAAATTACAGGCCTCTCTCATCTTTTTAAGTGGGAGAACATGCACAATTGGTGGCTGACTAAATACTTTTTTCCCCCACTATATGCATGTATGTATGTATGTATGTATGTATGTATGTATGTATGTATGTATGTATGTATGTATGTATGTATGTATGTATGTATGTATGTATGTATGTATGTATGTATGTATGTATGTATTATATTGTATGTATATATGTATATATATATATATATAAATAAATAAATAAGTGAATGAATAGTGCCCCTTCCGGTAATACTGTATACTTCGGTATGAAAATCTGGATACCGCCCAACCCTAATGTTCACAAGTATGCACGGCTTTCACAGTGAATGGAAATAATCATTCTCCAAGAGCAGGCCTCCAACCAACCATCTACAAGCCATGGTGAGGTTGTTTATACTGTACAGTAGAGTACAGTAGAGTAGAGTACAGTTAAGTCAGGGTTCCACCACGTCACTCCATATCCCTCCCGACTGTCCTCATTCAGCTGGGGCTCACACAGACCCCTTTTGTAATGTCAACAATGTTTCCAAGAATACCGCTTGGAGCATTCCGGACTAACATCCGGAAATATGTCCCACTACTACTAGCCTAGATCCTTGACATTGTTAACAGGAGAAAGATGTGACCCTCAGACACATCAGCTTTAGGCAATGCCTCAGTAATTACAGAAGCTTAAACACCCCATAGTTTGGGTTCTCATCCATGACACGGCTTGCCTGATGATACAGTGCTACAGCAGCCATAACATCATCATGTGTAACAAAGATACTAATTGTGTATGTGATCTGTCAGTCAAGGCACCAAAGAATGCCCTCCACAAATATGTCAACAACCTGAGCGAAAGCAGACTTCCTTGGTTAATAAATTAGATCCAAAAGGGCACCAGCTGTGAGATTGTCTGGTATATTACCACATATACAATTGACCTCTCTCAGAACTTTTAGGCCAGACAAAAGTTAGCCAGCTACTATAAATAGAAACCCTATAGTAAGGTTTACATTCTTTAAGACCCCAAAATCAAAGCAATTATCATCAACTTCACTTCAGATTATCAATGTGACATTTCCCCTTCTCAATGCTTACCCGTATTGGTGACGTTGAAAACTTGATCTTCCTCCGTGGTCCCGGTTCCTCCTCATCTGAAAGCCCAGGGGCCTCCTCAATGTCCTCCTCATCACAGGGCTGCTCTTCCTTCTCTTCCTCCTCCTTGAGGGTCTGGTCAGTATCCCTATCATCCACAAATGCTGCGTTCTCTATACCATATGCCACTGGGGAAACCTTGCCCCTGCTGCCCTGTTCCTCCTGCTCACGCCCCTCCTCAGCAACCTCCTCATCCACCTTTTCCTCCTCGTAATCCGCAGTTTGATTTACAGGACTTGTGTCTTCCCTCCACTCCTCAACTCGACTTCCATCTTCCTTCTTCAGTGTAATCTCTGTCTCCTTGCCCTCATCATTCTCTAAGATCTGCTGATGGTGGTCATCATTCTGACTGATCACCTTTGGTGGTGATTCTTTTAGCTCAACTTTGATCTCTTTTGGGGGTTGCACATTCAGTTCCTCAAAAACATTGTCTTCAATATTCTCATCTTCATTCTCCTCGCTCTCTGATGACTCATTCTGTACCACTATGAGCTCAGCCCGGACCATGCCAGGCAGAGATGAAGCCTGGGTAGGTGGCTTTTCCCTGGTGGGACTATGTGCCACATGCCCATCACTCTTGGCACTGTCGGAGGTTTTGGCCCTGTTGCTACTGTAAAAGCTGTTGGCAAACATGGTAGGCTGTTTTTGATCCCTGGGGGGTGGACTGGAGGGTTTTACGCCATCGCTACCCACAGATGGTCTACCAAAACAGTCACTGGTTGAGGGGGAGCGCTTGTAAGCACTTTGGCCACCTGGGGATATGGGCTCTGGGGAGCTGGCCTTTGGAGTGGCATTGGCTGTTGGGGGGATTGGTTTGTGAGTGGTGTTATTGAATGGGGAAGTTGGTTTGAGAATGACACTGGTAACTACAGAGGTGGGTTTGTTAGTGGCATCATTAGTTGGAATGGTGGATTTGTAAAAACTGTCCCTTGTCGGAGATGTAGGCATTGACCGATCTGAGAGACTGCATACTTTAGATAATATCTCTGTGGCTTTTCTCTCATTGTCACTGTCCACAATGAAGTTGTCTAGCCGCCTGGACATGGGTCCAGCATTCAGTGACAACCTGGACACATGTTTTGTCTCCTCAGTATCGCTCCTCTCATCTGTCCGGCTTCTCGTCACTGGAGTGGGACCAGGCTCTGTTTTGATGTTGCTAGTCTCAGTGGACCCTGACAATCTCCTGGTACTTTTCCCCCCATCAGACACACTGCCCAGGGCCACCCGGCTTACAACTCTGTTGGGAGACTTATCCGCTGCGGGTTGTTCTTTGATAGTCCTCTCAAAGAGTTTCCTGGTCGAAGAAAACTTCTCTGCCAAAGCTGCTTTGTCAACTTCGACATCCCCTCCCTTGGGGGTTTTATCTAAACTTTGAGATTCTGGGCTAGTGGCACAGCTCAAGCTTGTTGTGTGTGTGGTGACTGCAAATGGCTCATTTGGTGGGGAGACAGGGGACACATCAGCTTTCAATGTGGTTTTCACCTCTTGAATCTCTTGTTGCTGACCATCCATCTGGAGGAAAATATTCTTTATCTTGTTTATCCGATTGCCAAAAGGCCTCCCCCTCGTGTCCTCCTGGGTGTCGATAGAGCCATTTGCATATAACTTTGCAGCGCCGTCGGATTTCGTCCCATCAAAAGTACACTTAATAGCGTGGAAGTCAGACTTGTAAGCATTTCTATGCGGGGACGCGCTCCTCAGCGCCCTTTCTCCTTTGCTCTCGGCTTTTATCATTTTCAAAGATTTACAGGGAGTATCTTGGGAAGAGGTGATAGGAGTTAAACTTCTGAGTATTTCCTCGTTTCTTGTTTCACTATTGTTGTTCTCTCTCGACCAGTGCCATGGATCCCTCAGATTCTCCGGCGCCCTTACCTCAAATCATGCGTAATGTGTGGTCATCTACAAAGACAAGAGCAAAACACACTTTCAAAACCTAGCTGTTAGTACTATTCGAGCCTATCCAAATCAGATCAACTTCCTATATACCTCGCAATCGCATTCTTCGTGCTGTTTCAAAGCAAATGACTTTTCCCTCATCACGACATTGTTGTAGACCAACGTCTTTAATTCTTGAACCTGAATTGGCTTTTAAGTAGCCTATGACAATTCGTAACCGGTCAAACACTGACAATAAAGTCAGCCAAAGATGAAACACAGAAATAAGTTAACTGTGCGAAACAAGTTAGATACCAAAATGTCCTTAGTGGTGATCAGTTTCATTGTAACAATTCCAAGTAAACCGTGATCAAAACATTTCAGAGCTTTACCGCACGAAAATGAACTGCCGTAGTATTTTACCTCTTACGATACTTGTTTCATCGTCCTAGGCGCTGAAGGCTCCTCATAAGGCAACTCTTGTGTAATTTATACTCCCAAACTTGTCATTTCTTTACCACCATCACTCCCCTTTCCATAGTTTCCTCCTTCCTTGTACTCCAGACACAGACGTATCGCGCTACCGCGCTTACCTACCCTCGCTCTCTGGCGCGCCACACGATCAGACAACATCGGGGGCGCGCACACCAAAACATTCCAGGACTACAAACCCCCCACCCCCTTCTTGAGTGCGTGCTTGCGCAGTCACGAGAGATTTCAGGAATATATTTCCTTGAGAAGCTCACCTACCGCAAATGAAAGAACAACTTGGAACTGGAAAAAACATTTAAAATGTCCTCAAACAAAGCAACACCTATCCCATCAGGTAGCTACTGTATGCATCTTCAGCAGCTGCTCTATCTGATAGTATTGTTTTGGGGTAAATGTCTCAACAGCAATATGGCTATTTGATGTTTCAAATTGTTTCCAACAAGTGGCTGTGATTTTCGTGAACAATATAAGAGCTTGTGTGAAATAGGCTTGGCATGACGCTACACAGATGATTTACGACCAACCTTAACTTGGTTATACTATCTTTGTTCTCGGTTCTGCCAAACATGTCTTCTAAAATCTAATTTTCCAGTTGCTGGGTGCTCTTATGAATTAAGAAAATGTTTTTTGATTTTTTGATCCATGAAGTAATTCAACCATATGTATGCCGCCATCTTGTCTATTTCAAATATTCTCTCATTGATTGGGACAGGTGGGTCCACCCCAAAGTGCTGCTTGTCATGACACTCACCTGTCTTGATCAATGAGAGAGGGTTTGAAGTAGAGAAGATGGCGGTTTACACATTGTTGGATTACTTCATGGAGCAAAACATGTATTTATTTTAATAATGGAGCATTTTCTAAATTCTAACGAACCACCTGCAACTGGACACAGACATTTTAGAAGGTACACTATATATACAAAGTATGTGGACACCCCTTCAAATTTGTGGATTTGGCTTTCAGCCACACCCGTTGCTGACAGGTGTATAAAATCGAGCACACAGCCATGCAATCTCCATAGACAAACATTGGCGGTAGAATGGCCTTACTGAAGATCTCAGTAACTTTCAACGTGTTACCGTCATAGGATGCCACCTTTCCAACAAATCAATTTGTCAAATGTATGCCCTGCTAGAGCTGTCCCGGTCAACTGTAAGTGCTGTTATTTCGAAGTGGAAACCTCTAGGAGCAACAACGGCACAGCCGCGAAGTGGTAGGTCACACAAGCTCACAGAACAGGACCGCAGAGTGCTGAAGCTATTAGCACACACAAATTGTCTGTCCTCGGTTGCAACACTCACTACCGAGTTCCAAACTGCCTCTGGAAGCAACGTCAGCACAATAACTGTTGGTTGGGAGCGTCATGAAATGGCCTAAGGTTACCATGCGCAATGCCAAGCGTCGGATAGAGTGGTGTAAAGCTCGCCATGACATTCTAGACGATTCTGTACTTCCAGCTTTGTGGCAACAGTTTCGAGAAGGCCCTTTCCTGTTTCAGCATGATAATGTCCACGTGCACAAAGCAAGGTCTATACAGAAATGGTTTGTCGAGATCGGTGTGGAAGAATTGACTGGACTGCACAGAGCCCTGACCTCAACCCCATCGAACATCTCTGGGATGAATTGGAACGCCGACTGCGAGCCAGGCCTAATCGCCCAACATCAGTGCCCGACCTCACTAATGCTCTTGTGGCTGAATGGAAGCAAGTCCCCGCAGCAATGTTCCAATATCTAGTGTAAAGCCTTCCCAGAAGAGCGGAGGCTGTTATAGCAGCAAAGGGGGGACCAACTCCATATTAATGCCCATGATTTTGGAATGAGATGTTCGATGAGCAGCTGTCCACATACTTTTGGTCATGTAGTGTACATGTTTGGCCGAATAGAAAACAAAGATAGTATCGCCAAGTTAAGGTTGGTCGTAGATTCTGTGCCATGTCAAACAGTACCTATCCTGTAACGGGTAATGGAGAATCCCATTAGCCCGTTACAAATCTGTAGATAAATATCTGCAATATCTGGTCCCTTGGTCAGACCACACCTCCTTAAATGGTCGCCTGAATGACTCTCAATGTGTCATAACTCGACTGTGTCCATTGGGTAATAACATTGTTCCAGAATAGCTGACCTGTAAAGAAACTCAAAGGTTCATAAAAAGCACTATTACATCACTGAGAAATGTGCTGCCTTGCAGAGATCTCTTGCTCTCACTCGCTCGCTCGCTTTCTCTCTAATTCAATTTGCTTTATTGGCATGACGTAACAATGTACATATTGCCAAAGCTTACTCTGGATATTTACACTATTAACATAATTAAAATAATAATCAATATTGTCAATGGGACAACAGTAACAACAATAACCAAGGGTCAAAATAACTATTGAACAATAACAATATAGTGGACATGTGCAGGTTGGTTGGTCTATCAGACACTGTCCCTCATCTCTTAGCAGGCAGCAATGTAGTGCGCTGCCAACCCACAGCTCTCTGCGTCCTCCCCCAACAGGACGGGTAGCCTATTCTCATCAGAGAGGTCTTTGAAACCTTGAAAAAACAGTTTCAAATTTGGGGAAATGACATTAATTGTTTTATGTTTTTGACATTTTTGTCAGGAAATGCAGCTCGGTCTCAGGTTCTGCTGTGGTGCAGTGGTTGCACAGCCTTTCCTCTACAGAGAGCCAGGTTTTCCTGTGTCTACCCTTCTCAATGGCAAGGCTGTGCTCACTAAGCCTGTACTTTGTCAAGGTTTTTCTAAGGTTTTGATCAGTAACCATGGTCAAATAGTTAACCACGGTGTACTGTCGATTTAGGGCCAGAAAGCACTGCATTTTACTTTGTGCTTGTCCTTTTGTTTCCCAATAACCAATGTAGTTTTGTTTTGACTGTGTTATAATTTGGTTTATTCTGATTTGATTGGATGTTCTGGTCCTGAGGCTTCAGTGTGTTAGTAGAACAGGTTTGTGAACTCAGCCCCAGGACCACCTGGATGAGGGGACTCTTTTCTTTGCTCAGCTCTTGGCATTGCAGGGCTTGGTAATGATATGAGAGGGGGTCACTGTATTTTAGATGTTTCCAAAACTTACAGTGCCTTGCAAAAGTATTCATCCCCCTTGGCGTTTTTCCTATTTTGTTGCATTACAACCTGTAATTTAAATGGATTTTGCTATGAAGCCCCTAAATAAGATCTGGTGCAACCAATTACCTTCAGAAGTCACATAATTAGTTAAATAAAGTTAATGTGTGTGCAATCTAAGTGTCACATGATCTGTCACATGATCTCAATATATATACAACTGTTCTGAAAGGCCCCAGAGTCTGCAACACCGCTAAGCAAGGGGCACCACCAAGCAAGCGGCACCATGAAGACCAAGGAGCTCTCCAAACAGGTCAGGGACAGAGTTGTGGAGAAGTACAGATCAGGGTTGGGTTATAAATAAATATCAGAAATGTTGAACATCCCACGGAGCACCATTTTAAATCCATTATTTTTAAAAAAATTGAAAGAATATGACACCACAACAAGCCTGCCAAGAGAGGGCCGCCCACCAAAACTCACGGACCAGGCAAGGAGGGCATTAATCAGAGAGGCAACAAAGAGACCAAAGAAAACCCTGAAGGAGCTGCAAAGCTCCGTGGAGATTGGAGTATCTGTCCATAGGACCACTTTAAGCCATACACTCCACAGAGCTGGGCTTTACAGAAGAGTGGCCAGAAAAAAAGCCATTGCTGAAAAAAAATAAGCAAACACGTTTGGTGTTCGACAAAAGCCATGTGGGAGACACCCCAAACATATGGAAGAAGGTACTCTGGTCAGATGAGACTAAAATTGAGCTTTTTGGCCATCAAGGAAAACGTTATGTCTGGCGCAAACCCAACACCTCTCATCACCCCGAGAACACCATCTTGTTTTTCCAATCGGCAGGGACTGGGAAACTGGTCAGCATTGAAGGAATGATGGATGGCGCTAAATACAGGGAAATTCTTGAGGGAAACCTGTTTCAGTCTTCCAGATATGTGAGACTGGGACAGAGGTTCACCTTCCAGCAGGACAATGACACTAAGCATACTGCTAAAGCAACACTCGAGTGGTTTAAGGGGAAACATTTAAATGTCTTGGAATGGCCTAGTCAAAGCCCAGACCTCAATCCAATTGAGAATCTGTGGTATGACTTAAAGATTGCTGTACACCAGCGGAACCCATCCAACTTGAAAGAGCTGGAGCAGTTTTGCCTTGAAGAATGGGCAAAAATCCTGGTGGCTAGATGTGCCAAGCTTATAGAGACATACCCAAAGAGACTTGCAGCTGTAATTGCTGCAAAAGGTGGCTCTACAAAGTATTGACTTTGGGGGGGGGGTGAATAGTTATGCACGCTCAAGTTTTCAATTTTTTGGTCTTTCTTGTTTGTTTCACAAAAAGTGGTAGGCATGTTGTGTAAATCAAATGATACAAAACCCCAAAAAATCAATTTTAATTCCAGGTTGTAAGGCAACAAAATAGGAAAATGCCAAGGGGGGTGAATACTTTCGCAAGCCATTGTAATTGCTCTTTTTTTGCATGTATTGTTTGTAGTTTTCCTCTGGACATGTAGGATAATCTTACAGAGCTCTGCATGCAGGGTTTCAATGGTGTGTTTGTCCCATTCGGTCAACCCCCCCCCCTCATGATTTGGTTGGGTCTAATTGTGTTGCTGTCCTGGGGCTCTCTGGAGTCTGTTTGTGAACAGAGCCCCAGGACCAGCTCGCTTGGCATTTATCCCATTCTCTCTGTCTGTAGCAGCCAGACTATGCAGCCTGTCTCAGAAAACAGTGCTTGCCTACTGAGGATGGAAAAGTACACTGAAAAAGATGAGTGCAGTTTTACAGGAGAACGTCAACACTGGTGGTGGTTGCACAGGTAAGGTAAGGAGAGATCATCTCTGAAGAACACACCATAACACTTAGTAAATAGAGAAGATTACTTCTACTACTAATCATTGAGATATTTGAGTAAAATGAATATGGTAAATTATGCTAATACAGCCAAATGTTTCCACATAATCCAAGCAATGGCAATCGTATTTTATGATTTAACACTATAACACATTGTAATGCAATGACTGGATTCTTTTATAGGAAGAAGAGTGAATACAGTATTTCTTTCATATGGAAAATGGAGCAACTACTTACCATGCAGCACTTAAACTGGTTCCCTCCTTTAGGGACAGTAGCCCTGCACGAAGTAGCACAAAAATTAACTTCAATTTCTACTCTGTAGACAGACAAATATTTGATGTGTTCATTCTAATCCGAAAACACCTAGATAGCCTTATCAGGATTTGTTGATGTTCTTGAGATCAGCTACAGACTCACTGGAAGAGAGTTTAGTGACATTTCCCAGGTGGCATGAGGACCTAGATTTCGAAAATACCAACCAATCAAATAGAAAGGGGGACAAAAGATGCGAATAGAGTTGAAGAAAAAAGTGCTCCACCCTCACAGACATCAAAACATTTTATAGGATAGATTTTTAAGTAGATGTTCAATCCAATAAAGAACAGACTTGATCAAATGTGTTAACCCTGCACAGGCCCTGATCACTTTGAAAATCAATGTACAGCAGTGCGGGCTGCTGAGGGGAGGACGGCTCATAATAATGGCTGGAATGGAGTCAATGGAGTGGTATCAACCACATGGAAACCACATCTTTGTATGATACCACTCCATTGACTCCATTCCAGCCATTATTATGAGCCGTCCTCCCCTCAGTAGTCTCTACTCATGTAGGAACTAGATATCTTTAAAATGTAGATAAGTGGAAGTTTTTATGACATCTGAATCCTCTTTTTAAAATGTTTTAGTGAATGAAAATAGGCTTCTACTGTACTGCCAAGATTTATTCAAAAGTAGTTCCTTTGTAGAGCATCAAGTTCTGCCCATCCTATGCTCATCTTGGCACCAGTAGACCATAGTTACCGGTCTATCCACACTAATCATAGATAATACCGGACAAAATGCATTTAGAAGGCACTTCATTAGGTGACAATTCCAAAATTGTTGTAAAACAAAACAGTTACTGATCTGTTTTTAATGAAATATACTTGGCAGCTAATGCATAAACAGATGGCGATCTATTTATCAGGCCCATATTTTGAGCTTTGCTATTTTCTCAATGTGTGAAACATGAAAAATTAACCTTTGTTGACACCAAGAAAGACTACTGTAGATTGCAGAAAAATTGCCCATGTTTCAAAATGTATACACTACCGTTCAAAAGTTTGGGGTCACTTAGAAATGTCCTTGTTTTCGAAAGAAAAGCAATTTTTGGTCCATTAAAATAACATCAAATTGATCAGAAATACAGTGTAGACATTGTTAATGTTGTAAATGGCTATTGTTGCTGGAAACGGCTGATAAAAAAAAAAAAAAAAAGAATATCTACATAGGTGTGCAGAGGCCCATTATCAGCAACCATCAGTCCTGTGTTCCAAAGGCACGTTGTGTTTGCTAATTCAAGTTGATAATTTTAAAAGGCTAATTGATCATTAGAAAACCCTTTTGCAATTATGTTAGCACAGCTGAAAACTTGTGCTGATTTAAAGAAGCAATAAAACTGGCCTTCTTGAGACTAGTTGAGTATATGGAGCATCAGCAATTGTTCGATTGTGGTAGCTAACAGGTTAATGTTCAATTACAGGCTCAAAATGGCCAGAAACAAAGCACTGTCTTCTGAAACTCGTCAGTCTATTCTTGTTCTGAGAAATGAAGGCTATTCCATGTGAGAAATTGCCAAGAAACTGAGGATCTCGTACAACGCTGTGTACTACTCCCTTCACAGAACAGCGCAAACTGGCTCTAACCAGAATAGAAAGAGGAGTGGGAGGCCCCGGTGCACAACTGAGCAAGAGGACAAATACATTACAGTGTCTAGTTTGAGAAACAGACGCCTCACAGGTCCTCAACTGGCAGCTTCATTAAATAGTACCCGCAAAACACCAGTCTCAACGTCAACAGTGAAGACGCGACTCCGGGATGCTGACCTTCTAGGCAGAGTTGCAAAGAAAAAGCCATATCTCAGACTGGCCAATAAAAAGAAAAGATTAAGATGGGCAAAAGAACACAGAAACCGGACGGAGGAAGATTGGAAAAAAGTGTTATGGACAGACGAATCGAAGTTTGAGGTTTTCGGATCACAAAGAAGAACATTTGTGAGACGCAGACCAAATGAAAAGATGCTGGAAGAGTGCTTGATGCCATCTGTCAAGCATGGTGGAGGCAATGTGATGGTCTGGGGGTGCTTTGGTGGTGGTAAAGTGGGAGATTTGTACAGGGTAAAAGGGATCTTGAAGAGGGAAGGCTATCACTCCATTTTGCAACGCCATGCCATACCCTGTGGACGGCGCTTGATTAGAGCCAATTTCCTCCTACAACAGGACAATGACCCAAAGCACAGCTCCAAACTATGCAATAACTATTTAGGGAAGAAGCAGTCAGCTGGGATTCTGTCTATAATGGAGTGACCAGCACAGTCACCGGATCTCAACCCTATTGAGCTGTTGTGGGAGAAGCTTGACCGTATGGTACGTAAGAAGTGCTCATCAAGCAAATCCAACATGTGGGAGGTGCTTCAGGATGCATGGGGTGAAATCTCTTGAGATTACCTCAACAAATTGACAACTAGAATGCCAAAGGTCTGCAAGGCTGTATTGCTGCAAATGGAGGATTATTTTGATGAAAGCAAAGTTTGAAGGACACAATTATTATTTCTATTAAAAGTCATTTTCTAACCTTGTAAATGACTACATTTCCTATGCATTTTGCTATATTTACTATTCAAACTCATTTCATGTATGTTTTCATGGAAAACAAGGACATTTCTAAGTGACCCCAAACTTTTGAACGGTAGTGTACATCTAACAACATGTCTCAACTCCAATTGAATGGATTGAAGAGCTACTCCAAACTTTTTATGACTTATGTCGAATTTAAGTAACACATCATAAACAATTTTACTCATATAAAGAGTGTGGCTAATGGTAGGTAGCTAATGGTGTAGACAGATTACTTCAATACAGCCTTTGTGTAACTATTCAAGTAGGCTACATCACAGTCAACATGTCAGAGGATATTCATAAATATAAATTGACACAAACAGCTTAGCAGTAGCTACATTTAGGGAAGCAATCTCTGCAGTCTTACTGGATAAATTCTTCTCAGGCATTTCCTGGGGAGTAATCTGCTCTCACATTCCATTTGGGACATCGGTATCTGATGTATGAGGGTTTATATAGCTTCTCACAGAAACCAACATGTGCTTCTGGTTTAATAGTTAATTTGTTTTCTATAAATACATTACATTGTGGTCCAGAGATTTGTTGTGGGTTCAACAAGGTGAGGGGTTAAAGGTCTCAATGATCGGAATTATGAAACAGATTGATGACTGTGACTCCATTTCCCTTTAAATTTAGCACTCAGCTTCTTTTTCAGTAAAAACACATTTCTAGATCCACTGTGTGTGGAGCCTTTAAAAATGGTAAAATACTTTTCTTTGTTGTAGCCCTTTTTCAGTAGTGGGAAACGTTGAAAGTCATCTACAAAACAGCTGCAAAAAAAAACAGTTTTCTGAATGCTAGTCAGCATCTGAAATGATGCTGCGTGTGCTCATGAGGTCTGCATGTGTGTGTTTACTATTACAACCTCACTGGATTATCTCCTAGCAACAGTGGGCCATTGGGCCCTGAAAGGCATACAGGCAGTCAGTGGGCCAGCTTCCCTCCCAGGGGTAAAATCACAGCAGGCCAATGGCCCACAGTCCCCATGACAACACCTCAAACAATGTCTGAATGCACCAGTATCTTCAAATTTAAGGGAAGACAGGACATTGTACAAGCAACAAAGCACTCTAAAATCATACTACAAGGTGGACAGCTCACATGATATCATGATGTTCAGCCCTCTGAAGGGCCAGGTATCGCAACAGATATGTTTGAATCATAGCACAGCTGTAACACATTTTTCACTAGGCCTATATACAGGTAACTGGCAAAATAAACACAAACATAAAGTTTCTTAATAGGGAGTTGGGCCATCACGAGCTGCCAGAACAGCTTCAATGTGCCTTAGAATAGATTCTACAAGTGTCTGGAACTATATTGGAGGTATGCGACACCATTCTTCCATGAGAAATTCCATAATTGGGTGTTTTGTTGATGGTGGAAAACAGTGTCTTTGGCACCACTCCAGAATCTCCTATAGGCTAAAGCCTTGTTCACACTGCAAGCCTTAATGCTCAAATCAGTTTTGTTTTTCAAATCCGTTTTGGACTACTGACTGCCCAAACAGCAAATTATAAGTGACCAAATCGGATGTGTGTGTGTTCAGACAGCAGTAATTTGCTGACAAGGCTACGCTAGTTGTCATAGTAACAACGGGTATGCGTGCAGTGGTGTAGGCTGATTGGTGGTGGTGCTCATGCTTCCTATCACTCAGAAGTTATGTAGCAAGCTAAGGTGACAATGTCTGCCATTGACGTTTCCCAGTTACTTTGAATGTTCAAAATCATAGTGTAAGAACACTTTTAAAGCCTTAAAGAATAAGATGATCCAACTTTCAAGTCCTTTTTGGCTAGCCACAGCAGTCAACTAGCTAGCTAGGTAGCAGTTTAGTTTTATAACAAATTCACTAATTTGTTTGTAAACAATTAACAAGCTAGTTAGCTACCACATGTTTTTGTCAAACTGTCAATATAGTAGCTATCAAGCAACAAGATATGCCAAATAAGTCTAAAAACCACTTAAAACAGGGTTTTAGTGCTCAATTGGGTTGAGATCTAGTGACTGACACACACCCTTAAAACCCCCTATGCTCCTTTGAGACCCCTCTTTCAAAGTCACTGGCAGTGTCTGAATACCCATACTTGCGTCCTAAATAGTAGGCCTTTTGAGTATGTGGATTTGTTTTTAGTTTTATAGTATGTGACCTTTCGAAAACCGAGTATACTTTAAATGCCCGGATGTCATATTCATTATGGCTTTGACAGCAGCTGATAATCAGATATGGTGATGTGCTACCGATTATTAACCAACAACTCAATCGTGCATGACGCATTCTCAGTATTCGAAAATATAACGTTTTTCAGACTGTGCATTTTTGAAAATCGAGTATGGTTTAAATGCCGGGATGTTATACTCACTTTTCCACAATGCATTGGAAGAGGTGGGTTGCGAGTGATAAGCCCAAGTTCTCTTCAAGTAGCCAAACAACAAAACTAGGCTACTTAATTGGGAAGATGCCGAAATAGCAAAGCTTCTGCAGTGGTGTTCAAATGTAGGCTAAGTAGTTTTTGTTCCCCTTAAAATGATCACGGGTAGGCCTATTGCATCGAAGGCTACATCTTTGAAAAAGGAAGCCAAAGTGGATTTCTGTTTTCTCATTGGAAGGTGTTTCTTGTTCTCTTGGCCTTCATCAGAGCTTTTAAACATCCTACAAACTGGGACAGCTTGGTCTGACAAGAGAAAATCACAACTATTGTGAAGTCCTTGCTGAGAAACCACATGATCTAAATCACATCACTTAATTTGTGTGACAGAGGGTGGCAGTCAGAGCAAGCTTCAAACAGGAAGCTCACCCCGTGAAGAACATGGTAAGATCAGTGACATTATTTTTTTTCTGTTTTGATGTTAAGGTTATAAATAATGCACTGTGCGAAATTCTGATGTAAATGTGCATACTATGTATTGGTGCATCAAAATACATAAAGTTGCCAATATCATGTTTCAATTTTGTAATTGTCTTTTTTTTTTTGTCCTGCTACCTAGCTAAAGTAGAGCAGCATGATGGAGTAGCTAAAGTGGAACAGTCTTAAAAGCTTTTCCAATGGAGGAAAGAGATCCCGTTTATATTAGGGAACCCCTGTACTTAGGTTAGGCATGGCTATGGTTCTTCTAGTACTAAACTCAGCAAAAAAAGAAACGTCCTCTCACTGTCAACTGCGTTTACTTTCAGCAAACTTAACGTGTAAATATTTGTATGAACATAACATGAGTCAACAACTGAGACATAAACTGAACAAGTTCCACAAACATGTGACTAACAGAAATTGAATAATGTGTCCCTGAACAAAGGGAGGGGGGGGGGGGGGGGTCCAAATCAAAAGTAACAGTATCTGGTGTGGCCACTAGCTGCATTAAGTACTGCAGTGCATCTCCTCCTCATGGACTGCACCAGATTTGCCAGTTCTTGATGTGAGATGTTACCCCACTCTTCCACCAAGGCACCTGCAAGTTCCCAGACATTTCTGGGGGGAATGGCCCTAGCCCTCACCCTCCGATCCAACAGGTCCCAGATGTGCTCAATGGGATTGAGATCCGGGCTCGTCGCTGGCCATGGCAGAACACTGACATTCATGTCTTGCAGGATATCACGCACAGAACGAGCAGTATGGCTGGTGGCATTGTCATGCTGGAGGGTCATGTCAGGATGAGCCTGCAGGAAGGGTACCACATGAGGGAGGAGGATGTCTTCCCTGTAACGCACAGCGTTGAAATTGCCTGCAATGACAACAAGCTCAGTCCGATGATGCTGTGACACACCGCCCCAGACCATGACGGACCCTCCACCTCCAAATCGATCCCGCTCCAGAGTACAGGCCTCGTGTAACGCTCATTCCTTCGACGATAAATGCGAATCCGACCATCACTCCTGGTGAGACAAAACCGCAACTCGTCAGTGAAGAGCACTTTTTGCCAGTCCCGTCTGGTCCAGCGACAGTGGGTTTGTGCCCATAGGCGACGTTGTTGCCAGTGATGTCTGGTGAGGACCTGCCTTACAACAGGCCTACAAGCCCTTAGCCTTAGGCCTTAATGACCCTTCCACAGTTGCATGTTCATTAATTGTTTATGGTTCATTGAACAAGCATGGGAAACAGTGTTTAAACCCTTTACAATGAAGATCTGTGAAGTTATTTGGATTTTTACGAATTAACTTTGAAAGACAGGATCCTGAAAAGGGGACGTTTCTTTTTTTGCAGAGTTTATATCCTGCACATTTGTTCTCGTAGTACTGTTATTTGAGTGAATTCAGAAAAAGTGGGAGACCTTTTGCGTTGCCGTCTTATGTAACCTCTTCAGACATTTATCCAACATACACTGCTCAAAAAAATAAAGTGAACACTAAAATAACACATCCTAGATCTGAATGAATGAAATAATCTTATTAAATACTTTTTCCTTTACATAGTTGAATGTGCTGACAACAAAATCACACAAATTATCAATGGAAATCAAATGTATCAACCCATGGAGGTCTGGATTTGGAGTCACCCTCAAAATTAAAGTGGAAAACCACACTACAGGCTGATCCAACTTTGATGTAATGTCCTTAAAACAAGTCAAAATGAGGCTCAGTAGTGTGTGTGTGGCCTCCACATGCCTGTATGACCTCCCTACAACGCCTGGGCATGCTCCTGATGAGGTGGCGGATGGTCTCCTGAGGGATCTCCTCCCAGACCTGGACTAAAGCATCCGCCAACTCCTGGACAGTCTGTGGTGCAACGTGGCGTTGGTGGATGGAGCGAGACATGATGTCCCAGATGTGCTCAATTGGATTCAGGTCTGGGGAACGGGCGGGCCAGTCCATAGCATCAATGCCTTCCTCTTGCAGGAACTGCTGACACACTCCAGCCACATGAGGTCTAGCATTGTCTTGCATTAGGAGGAACCGAGGGCCAACCGCACCAGCATATGGTCTCACAAGGGGTCTGAGGATCTCATCTCGGTACCTAATGGCAGTCAGGCTACCTCTGGCGAGCACATGGAGGGCTGTGCGCCCCCCCAAAGAAATGCCACCCCACACCATGACTGACCCACCGCCAAACCGGTCATGCTGGAGGATGTTGCAGGCAGCAGAACGTTCTCCACGGCGTCTCCAGACTCTGTCACGTCTGTCACGTGCTCAGTGTGAACTTGCTTTCATCTGTGAAGAGCACAGGGTGCCAGTGGCGAATTTGCCAATCTTGGTGTTCTCTGGCAAATGCCAAACGTCCTGCACGGTGTTGGGCTGTAAGCACAACCCCCACCTGTGGACGTCGGGCCCTCATACCACCCTCATGGAGTCTGTTTCTGACCGTTTGAGCAGACACATGCACATTTGTGGCCTGCTGGAGGTCATTTTGCAGGGCTCTGGCAGTGCTCCTCCTGCTCCTCCTTGCACAAAGGCGGAGGTAGCAGTCCTGCTGCTGGGTTGTTGCCCTCCTACGGCCTCCTCCACGTCTCCTGATGTACTGGCCTGTCTCCTGGTAGCGCCTCCATGCTCTGGACACTACGCTGACAGACACAGCAAACCTTCTTGCCACAGCTCGCATTGATGTGCCATCCTGGATGAGCTGCACTACCTGAGCCACTTGTGTGGGTTGTAGACTCCGTCTCATACTACCACTAGAGTGAAAGCACCGCCAGCATTCAAAAGTGACCAAAACATCAACCAGGAAGCATAGGAACTGAGAAGTGGTCTGTGGTCACCACCTGCAAAACCAGTCCTTTATTGGGGGTGTCTTGCTAATTGCCTATAATTTCCACCTGTTGTCTATTCCATTTGCACACCAGCATGTGGAATTTATTGTCAATCAGTGTTGCTTCCTAAGTGGACAGTTTGATATCACAGAAGTGTGATTGACTTGGAGTTACATTGTGTTGTTTAAGTGTTCCCTTTATTTTTTTGAGCAGTGTATTTGCCCAACGCATTATGCATTTCTGAAATCCTCAGATGTTGTCATTGGGGTAGAATTAGTACTATAATAATGGTGTCCCAGTTTATCTAACTTGCTGTCCCAGTCTACCAAATCCAAACTGAAAATATGGTTTTGACTCGGTGCACGCAAATGGGTGTGTCATGCCTCCTGTGAAAATGATATCAACATTTGTTTTTTGCGTGATTTTGGAAACATCTTGAGGATTTCAGAAATGTATAATTTGTTGGGCTAATATGTTGGATAGATGTCTAAAGAGGTTACAGAAGATGGTCAATGCAAAAAGTGTCCCACTTAATCCAAATACAGCGTATAGAGCCCCACAGTGGAGGTGTCATAATACCCATAAAACCTAGCGGTCAAACAGGGAAAATTATTTTTCCCATAGGGAATTTTAGAAACACTTCAAATAAAGGCAGTGTTTCGTGTAGGCTTACCCTGGCGTGACGTTTTGATAACTATGAAAATCTCTCTTGGACAAGGTGACTTTTATCAATATATTAATCTCTATTTACTCTCAGATTTGAAAATGTTAATTAGCATCAAAGTAGACATAATGCAAGACTACAAATCCCTGCACATCATCTCTAGCTTATACCTTTGCTAACAGGTATTGTGTCAATTTAAAACTTGCACAAGACAGTTCACAGAATTGTCAATTTTAAAGAAATGTAGCCAATTTATTCATTACTAAATTTAACATTAGATAGTTTCTTACCTTTGCCTCGATTCGGCAGTCTCGTCCAGCTAGGTTTATGGGTATTATGACTCTATTTAGTATGCTAATATGGGTATTCGGACAGGGTCACTGAGATCTCTTCTAGCCATTGTAGCCAAAATAATGGGCAACTACGCATTTGTATACATCACCCTAAGCATGATGGGACATTTTAATTGCTTAATTAACTCAGGAACCACACCTGTGTGGAAGCACCTGCTTTTAATATACTTTGTTTCCCTCATTTACTCAAGCGTTTCCTTTATTTTGGCAGTTACCTGTAGATCCTCTTGTCCTTTTTGCTGGCAGCCTCCCCTTTACTGCTAGGGAACTCATGAAATGCAGACATGAATCCCGAAACAAAGGTCAGTTGTGTTTCCTCTCAGAACGCCCTTTCACTCTCTGTTGTAAATCTCAGGTGCACTGTTAGCTCCATTACTCCATTGACTTAAGCTGGTTTCTCCTCTGAGATACAGTGGATTCCACTTATGAGGGTTTTCTTAGCAAAGCCTGCTGATAAGATCAGTCTTCACATTTTTTATGAATTCCAAGAATAGCTTCACCTTGTTGGTATTCAGCAAGTGAGAGATTACAGTAAAATGGACAGTGACTAGCGAGATCCTCAAGTAATTTAATTCCGATACATACATTAAATAATAATGTACAGTCTTTCGGCTAAAAAATGAACCAGATATGCCTCAATCCTTGTCTTTGGCTGCGTTTACACAGGCAGCCCAATTCTGATGTTTTTTCAACTAATTGGTCATTTGACCAATCACATCAGATCTTTTCACATCAGATATTTTTCAGAACTGATCTGATTGGTCAAAATACCAAAAAACATCACAATTGGGCTGCCTGTGTAAACGCAGCCCATTGGACAGAGGCCCTCTGGAGTGAACTACTTTCCATGCCAGAACCACAGTTTGAAAAGGCCTGTTTTCTGTTAGAAAATTCTTAGTCATGTTATACAAATCTCTGAGGTCTTCATAGATTAAATCTTTGAAGTGTTTACTGATTATTTTCCTCAATGTTTCATATCTCTGCCAGAAATTATATTATATTCCATCAGTCAAACTTAAGACAACATCCAGATTTCCACTTTTGACTCCATGACTGGAAATATGCACCATAATTTGAGACTTTAATATTACATTACATTAAGCAAATAATATATTCTATTAATTCTGAATATAGAATGTCCTCAGCAGTTCACTGTGTTATCCATGGGTTATTCACTAAGCCATTTTTTTTTTAACATGATTTTGTCTATACTGTATTTTAAACATTATATACCATGTAACTATGTGGTTCAATGTCTTATTGAAAATAACTTGACAGTGGCCACTAATTCTTAGCCTATAGGGAGTGTGGCATAGTGTTAACTGGCCGGATGTGTCTGTCATATGGTGGTATGTTGCAGCTGGCAGTATGCAGTATTAGTGGAATGTGTGCTGTGTCCATGCACTGCATGCCTGAGCAGGAGAAGCTCATATGACCCCATCCCCCTGACCAATTCCAAATTCCACCTCAGAAGAGAAGGCGTAACTATGGTGATGACAGCAAACTTCTCTTCAGTTGATGGCAATTACAGTTCAGAAACATAAACTGTGGTTTGTCACCACCACAGATAGACCCAATCTATAACAGTAGATAAAACTTGACAGTGGTATTTGAGTTGTGGCCTGTGCACAGTTGGATAAGTATACAGTATTCAAAAGTTGGAAATTAAAGGATGTCATGATGTTACTGGACAGAATGCAGCCTGATGGGTTTTTCTCGGAGAAGAAACGTTAAATGCTGCCATCTTCTGACAGAAAATGAAATGGCTGTGAACAAAAGGTGAGAGAGCAGAAATGTTCCGAAATAAAATCAGCACTATGATGATGGCAATGACAATGATAATCTCATGTCAAAATAGTAGCTTTTTACAAATGTATACTGTGTAAGGGCCCTCGTTAATTAATATAATACCACACATTGTTTTTATTCCCAATTCAGGGAGGTCATTATGGACTAAAAGCGGGAATCAGATGGTACTTTCAAACACGTATTACAGTCTTGTTAACAAACACATAGTGGATTCAGGAAAATACTGCCACAGCTAGTGAGGCAAGATAAGATAGCCATTACTTTTACATTCCCATGTCTGTTTGTTACCAAGGCAACTCAAGGGAAAGACAAGAAGCAGTCTATGTAAGAAAAGTGATACTGTATTTAAACTCTATTTTATTTTCTCCATAGTCCCAGGCAGAGCTCAAACAGTCCATAAAGAAATTAGAAATTGAGTAGCCTGCTACTCCCAGGAGAAGAAATAGCATCTAAATGTGAATAAAAATACATTCTATGGCCATTATAGCAGCCAAAGTATACTATAGAGCAGGCATAAGCAAATGTTATTCCCTGTCTGTCCTCACTTCCTGCTACATGACTTCACCGTATGGAGATCCAAATGTCACACTATACTCCTGCCTGCATGGCATACTAATATCCTGCAGCACAGAATTCCCCTGATGTGCTGACTGGCCATTTTAAATCATGCTGTTTGGCACATCTGTCTTCAGCAGCTGCTGCCACTTGACTCCCCGGGTATAGCACATACACACCGTCTGGACCTTGGATATTGTATATGGGATACATCTGCAGGAGTGTGGAACCCTCCCCTCCTGCCAATCCAAAGACCCCATTGGGCTTGAGTTGCTTTTTCGGTGTTGTAGTCCGTGTGTGTTGAATGAGAACGACAGAGCCTGCAGCTAGCTACCGAAGGGCTCCTGTTTGATTGAACCAGAGTAATGTTAATGAGTGATTTTTTGCAAAATTACAAAACCGGAATCTCTCTCGGGTTGCCAATTTAATAGCACCATAATTGTCCTGTGATCCACAGCTACCAGTGTGCCATTCCAATAGAGAATATTCCACTCCCATGGGCAGACTGCAGGTATTTTCTTACAGTGGATATAAAAGCAGTTGACTGTTTCCTCCCACTCATTTTGCTGCAGTGCTGTCACTGTAGTGGCTGGCCTTCACAGCTCCTGTGCTGTTTATCGCTTGTCTGCATTGCTTTCTCACCCCCTCAACTCAGCAGCATCTCTCTGGTGGCCTTGGATTTAGTGTGTTTGTATAATCTACTGCAATCGAACCACCATAGTCATAATGGCTTTGTAGCCTACTCCAAAGTCTGCATTCTGGGGTGTCTGTCATTAAGGTGACAGACAACCCAGAACATTACCTCTGTTACATTCACCCCTACAGTTGAAGTCGGAAGTTTACATACACTTAGGTTGGACTCATTAACACTCGTTTTTCAACCACTCCACACATTTCTTGTTACAAACTATAGTTTTGGCAAGTCGGTTAGGACATCTACTTTGTGCATGACACAAGTAATTTTTCCAATAATTGTTTAGACAGATTATTTCACTTATAATTCACTGTATCACAATTCCAGTGGGTCAGAAGTTTACATACACTAAGTTCACTGTGCCTTTAAACAGCTTGGAAAATTCCAGAAAATGATGTCATGGCTTTAGAAGCTTCTGATAGGCTAATTGACATCATTTGAGTCAATTGGAGGTGTACCTGTGTATGAATTACAAGGCCTACCTTCAAACTCAGTGCCTCTTTGCTTGACATCGTGGGAAAATCAAAAGAAATCAGCCAAGAACTTAAAAAAAATTATTGTAGACCTCCACAAGTCTGGTTCATCCTTGGGAGCAATTTCCAAACGCCTGAAGGTACCATGTTCATCTGTACAAACAATAGTATGCAAGTATAAACACCATGAGACCACACAGCCGTCATAACGCTCAGGAAGGAGACGCGTTCTGTCTCCTAGAGATGAATGCACTTTGGTGCGAAAAGTGAAAATCAATTCCAGAACAACAGCAGAGGACTTGTGAAGATGCTGGAGGAAACCGGTACAAAAGTATCAATATCCACAGTAAAACGAGTCCTACAGTGAGGGGAAAAAAGTATTTGATCCCCTGCTGATTTTGTATGTTTGCCCACTGACTAAGACATGATCAGTCTATAATTTTAATGGTAGGTTTATTTGAACAGTGAGAGACCGAATAACAACAACAAAATCCAGAAAAACGCATGTCAAAAATGTTATAAATTGATTTGCATTTTAATGAGGGAAATAAGTATTTGACCCCTCTGCAAAACATGACTTAGTACTTTGTGGCAAAACCCTTGTTGGCAATCAGAGGTCAGACGTTTCTTGTAGTTGGCCACCAGGTTTGCACACATCTCAGGAGGGATTTTGTTCCACTCCTCTTTGCAGATCTTCTCCAAGTCATTAAGGTTTCGAGGCTGACGTTTGGCAACTCAAACCTTCAGCTCCCTTCACAGATTTTCTATGGGATTAGGTCACCTTAATGTGCTTCTTCTTGAGCCACTCCTTTGTTGCCTTGGCCGTGTGTTCTGGGTCATTGTCATGCTGGAATACCCATCCACTACCCATTTTCAATGCCCTGGCTGAGGGAAGGAGGTTCTCACCCAAGATTTGACGGTACATGGCCCCGTCCATCGTCCCTTTGATGCGGTGAAGTTGTCCTGTCCCCTTAGCAGAAAAACACCCCCAAAGCATAATGTTTCCACCTCCATGTTTGACGGTGGGGATGGTGTTCTTGGGGTCATAGGCAGCATTCCTCCTCCTCCAAACACGGCGAGTTGAGTTGATGCCAAAGAGCTCGATTTTGGTCTCATCTGACCACAACACTTTCACCCAGTTCTCCTCTGAATCATTCAGATGTTCATTGGCAAACTTCAGACGGCCCTGTATATGTGCTTTCTTGAGCAGGGGGACCTTGCGGGCGCTGCAGGATTTCAGTCCTTCACGGCGTAGTGTGTTACCAATTGTTTTCTTGGTGACTATGGTCCCAGCTGCCTTGAGATCATTGACAAGATCCTCCCGTGTAGTTCTGGGCTGATTCCTCACCGTTCCCATGATCATTGCAACTCCACGAGGTGAGATCTTGCATGGAGCCCCAGGCCGAGGGAGATTGACAGTTCCTTTGTGTTTCTTCCATTTGCGAATAATCACACCAACTGTTGTCACCTTCTCACCAAGCTGCTTGGCGATGGTCTTGTAGCCCATTCCATCCTTGTGTAGGTCTACAATCTTGTCCCTGACATCCTTGGAGAGCTCTTTGGTCTTGGCCATGGTGGAGCGTTTGGAATCTGATTGATTGATTGCTTCTGTGGACAGGTGTCTTTTATACAGGTAACAAGCTGAAATTAGGAGCACTCCCTTTAAGAATGTGCTCCTAATCTCAGCTCGTTACCTGTATAAAAGACACCTGGGAGCCAGAAATCTTTCTGATTTGAGAGGGGGTCAAATACTTATTTCCCTCATTAAAATGCAAATAAATGTATAACATTTGTGACATACGTTTTTCTGGATTTTGTTGTTGTTATTCTGTCTCTCACTGTTCAAATAAACCTACCATTAAAATTATAGACTGATCATTTCTTTGTCAGTGGGCAAACGTACAAAATCAGCAGCGGATCAAATACTTTTTTCCTTCACTGTATATCGACATAACCTGAAAGGCCGCTCAGGAGGAAGAAGCCACTGCTCCAAAACTGCCATAAAAAAGACAGACTACGGTTTGCAACTGCACATGGGGACAAAGATCGTACTTTTTGGAGAAATGTCCTCTGGTCTGATTAAACAAAAATAGAACTGTTTGGCCATAATGACCATCTTTATGTTTGGAGGAAAAAGGAGGAGCTTGCAAGCCGAAGAACACCATCCCAACCGTGAAGCAAGGGGGTGGCAGCATCATGCTGTGGGGGTGCTTTGCTGCAGGAGGGACTGGTGCACTTCACAAAATAGATGGTGTAATGAGGAAGGAAAATGATGTAGCTATATTGAATCAACATCTCAAGACATCAGTCAGGAAGTTAAAGCTTGGTCTTCCAAATGGACAATGACCCCAAGCATACTTCCAAAGTTGTGGCATAATGGCTTAAGGACAACAAAGTCAAGGTATTGGAGTGGCCATCACAAAGCCCTGACCTCAATCCTATAGAAAATGTGTGGGCAGAACTGAAAAAGTGTGTGCGAGCAAGGAGGCCTACAAACCTGACTCAGTTACACCAGCTCTGTCAGGAGGAATGGGCCAAAATTCACCCAACTTATTGTGGGAAGTTTGTGGAAGGCTACCCAAAAGTTTGACCCAAGTTAAAGAATTTAAAGGCAATGCTACCAAATACTAATTGAGTGTATGTAAACTTCTGATCCACTGGGAATGTGATGAAATAAATAAAAGCTGAAATAAATTATTCTCTCTACTATTATTCTGACATTTCACTGTCTTAAAATAAAGTGGTGATCCTAACTGACCTAAGACTGAGAACTTTTACTAGGATTAAATGTCAGGAATTGTGAAAAACTGAGTTTAAATGTATTTGGCTAAGGTGTATGTAAACTTCTGACTTCAACTGTATATACACCTTTCTTTGATCTCTTCCTCTCCCCATCAGCCCCAACATCTGACTGATATCAGCACTCTGGTGATAGGAGTCAAGGCACCACTGTAACCAATTTCCATCTAACCTTGGTCGTCAGTGCTCGACACTCTTGTACATCCCAGGCAAGGTTTCACACCACAAAAGTCTGGCTTTAAAAGGGCAATCTGCAATTGAACAAAAATGTGGTCTGCACCCACTGCTTTTGGTAAACAGTTGAGGGATGGGGCTGCAGAAATATAAACATTCTTTCATAGACAGAGTATCAGATGCAAGGTCTGACCATCCATCATATCAAAATTATAGTTTTAACCATGTTTTGATGCTATACACTATACAGTGTTTGTTTACAATGACCTTGTTTACAAGCAAAATCTCCCAGGTCTTTATTGTTTTTGGAAACCTGCCAAATTTACAGTTGTAACTCATAGCCTAAAAATTATCCTATAAATACTTTGTTTTTAGAATTTACCCCCATTCCAAATATTGTAATTACTTTTTTTAAATATATGCTTCAAAATGTTCCACTCAAGTTAACTATTATGTTAAAAAGATCACGAAAGGGCACCTGGCATGTTAGACAGCCGGAGCGAACAGGGGACGGTCAAATTCAACGATGCATTAAAGACCAGGAGCGAAAAGGGTATAGACCAATAAAAAGAGCTGCTGATGCAATTCTTCATTTCACCGGGTCTATGATCTCGCCGAAGATGGTGGCAGCGCACACCTCTGGCCATTCCTCTGCGTCTGCAGAATGGATTATTTGCCTTGATAAAAGGTAATTCCACATTTCTTTAAAATGTTTTTTGGAAACCAACTTCTGACTTTTCACAATACGCTATTTATTTGTAGGCATTTCCTTCCAATGGGATCAGTGAAGCATGTGTTTACTTGCCTTACAGAATTAGGTTATCCTCCACATTGCCATATGTTGCCTAACTAGTGAATTTTATACATAGTTAGCCAGCGCAGCAGTGAATATCGCTAGGTTTATGCCTTTATAAATTGTCTTCATATATATATGTCGTATGAACCACCGCTCTAGGCTACGTTTTTATTTTCTACATCCAGCCCATTTATTCCTAAACACGATTTGAACTGACTCAGAGCGTGGATATTCATTAATTCCTCATTAGCATTTTGCAATACTAGCTGATGATTCTGAAATAAAAAGTGTGTAAGTAGTTTACATCAAATGTCACAAGGAGATCTACAAGAACCAGTTTACAAACACATACTGCTAAGGTCCCCACTGTTACTGCACCCCACGAAGTCTGAGTGACAAGGGAGCACCACTGGGTAAATGATTAGATGGAAATATCAGTCATTGAGTGTTGAATGTTCATACTATATTTATGACTGATACAGCAGGACTCGCCATGATGGTCACTTGACCATGGGATCGTCCCTCTACAAATAAATGTTTCTCTATTCCTACTTCTATTGCACTACTCTTCATACAGATTATAACCTTTGGTCAGAAATACATTAGTCATTTGATTCTTATTATCCAGTGAGATTTGTAAACGTTGTGTGTTGGAACAGCATTGTAAAGGTGAAGAACCTGTCGGGAAAATAGAAAGTATATGTATTGAATCACCAAAGACCTCTATTAGGTGAAACAGGTGGGAGGTTGTGGTGTTTCACTGTTGATTGCTCTAGAGTTTTAAACTTGCCATTCCAGCTTTGCCCAGAGTAATGATGCAAAGCTACCTTTCTGAAAGATGACTTCTAACACAGCGAGGAAAGGTGGGGGCGGGCATGGTTTATTCCCGCGGTTCTCCGGGCCCTCTAGCGGCTGCTCTGATTACTGAGCTGTGGATAAGGCTGCAGGAGACAGGAAGGAGAGAGGGCCCAGCGTGCCAGGAAACCTCCTTCTCTGTGGTCTCTCCATTCGGCACCATCACCTCTGAGAGAGGGAGCGAGAGAGAGTGCAAAGTACATTAGCCACACGGCCATGAGACTCGGCTTGCCAGATGTGTTTACACAGTAAATGTCCCTTTGTCTGTAGAGAGGACTATGCACTTTAGGCAGTGCAGCTTAAAGGAGTTGCTTTTGGTGTGGCCTATCGTCACCTCCAGGCAAATATGACTCACCTTATGATGTAGACATTTGACATTTACAGTACAGACTTTTGATTAGATTTTGGTTGGTTGTATAATACATTTGTCTGTCACTTTCCCCACCAAATGTAAGCGCAAATACAATGTGAATGGCCAAATATAGCATTTCATATTTGCATTGTTCTACTCTTGCATTACATGTAACAGGAAGCAAAGGGCCTATACCAGCTACCAAGACAGTTGGTAGTCTCTCAAATATTTATGATCCAATCCCATGGTTGGCTAGTAGGGTACGGAATAAGCAGCCATAATATGTCATGATGAAAAGATTTAACACACATGATACAATTTGGGGCTGTTTCGGAAGGGAATGACAGGAAATGGGAATAGCTGAACATGCAACTGTGTCCCTCACATTTAGGAAGTATCTTCCTAAATCTACCTACAGGCATCTTGTTACACTTTTATCAGTGTGGGGAAGTTATCTCAACGCCAGGGAGTTGAAAGTGTGCCAGAAAAAAAATAATCACCCCCAGGCTATACTGTAGCTCAGTGAAATATTCTGCCACTTTTACTGTGGCAAGTGACTCTACAAAGTAATGTGAAGGTAAAATAGTGGACCCTACAAGGTCTTGTCAGGGGGTGTGAAGCATCAGGAGTCAGACAGAATCACGTGCAAAATAGTTGTAGTGATTTACAGGTGCAGAAGGTGAGCTGGATCCATTAATATTTACAAGACTTTGATGAACACTGACATATAAACACAGACTTTCAAAATAACAGATAACTTAATGGCTTCTAAGGCAGATACCCTTCAAACTAGGCAGAGCATCTATAACTTTGACAGTGTCAATAATTCCTCAAACTGCTGAGGCTAAGAGAGCACTGGGACAACATGTCACTCCAGCCCTCCTTAAATGAGCACGCTGAACACTGGGATATTCCAAAATGCACCTAAACAGGGAAGCCTATTTCATCAATTAACATGAATTTCTCACTTAATAATGAATCCTTTTAAGTGGATTTCAATATCAATGGCAATACATAATACATTCGAACATATCAGGACATAATATCACATTCACATTTAACAAATAAAGATATAAGAATATGCTTGAAAAACGTTAGCAACATGAACAAACATTAGCAGACATTTGCAATCTGTTTTTGGCACTAAACGAGAGGATATGAATGGAGTGTCCAAGGTGACAGGAGCTCTCCAGTGTTCAACGTCATACAGGGTTATTTTCCTAATTCTCTAATGTTGTGCTGAATAACTGACTGATGTGGTCCTCTGTAGCTCAATTGGTAGAGCATGGCGCTTGTAACGCCAGGGTAGTGGGTTCGATCCCCGGGACCACCCATACGTAAAAATGTATGCACACATGACTGTAAGTCGCTTTGGATAAAAGCATCTGCTAAATGGCATATTATATTATATGTCCTCTCCATTTAGACCTGCTGAGCGCTCTGGGGAAGATGTGGACATCATCCTGGCCAGGCTGAAACGTGTGAAGGCCTTTGAGCGGTTCCACCCTAGCCTCCTACAACAGATATGCCTGTGTGGATACTACGAATGTCTGGAGAGAGGCATCACATGTAAGTCTTGCAATTATGTTCGAAGACCAGTATGTTAGCAAGGCTCTTACTCTGTGCATATCTAAAAATATGTTCTCACATCATGTATTTTCTTCTCTAGTATACCGTCAAGGAGATATTGGTACCAGCTGGTATGCTGTCCTCTCTGGCTCACTTGATGTCAAAGTGTCAGAGACAGCAAATCATCAGGTAAGAAAGATTGAATATTCCTAGAATTATACCCCTTTAATGAAAAGCAATAGTATTTATTGAGTTGATGCCATAAACAGTCGATGGCATAAAAGATTGCAAATTAACAAGATTGCAAAACGAAACGCCATATTGAAACGACTTCCCTCACTTACTGTGAATTACTTTTCTGCGCAATATAAATCACTTGCCCCGTATTAAATCAATTCGTTGGTTCCAAAATAAATTGTACTATAGCTAAAGTTCATATTTCTTCATACAATCATTAGATACCAAATAAGATATGCGTATCAGAGGTGTGTCCACTTTCCTGCAAATAAATAATTGGTATTCCTTATGTATTGCCTGAGATGGGAGAAAATCTTTTCAATAGGCCTACCTTTAATTCTATTCGTTTTGATGGTCTCCTCTCACGTCAGAAAGGATGAACTGCTCTGTAACATGTGCATGAGGAGATCAAGATGCACATTAAACCTGGAGCTCATCTGAAGAGCCAACTAGAAAGGGCACTCTAGTTCACAATGATTTGTATCTGAGATTGCTAACCTTGGGGACACCAGGAGCCTTTTCCTATCATTACCAGTGCCCCGTATGTTCAAGTCTGCCTGGCCCTGTGTTGATTGGAGTGATTTTAGAAGCCCTCTGTCTAATGCAAGTGTTCAGAGCTGCTAGATTGCGCCCCACCATTGGGCATGATCTGATCACTGCCCATACCTAGCACTTTGAGTGCCTCTCAATGAGGCCCATTTTTAAGGGAATAAACACATTTGATTAGCATAGTCCTCCCTACTTCCTCCCTGTCTCCTCCTCTATTGAAAACAACGAGGAACCATCCAAGAAGAGATCATTTTCGGTGTCTGTTGTAGGATGCGGTTACGATTTGCACTCTGGGGATTGGGACAGCATTTGGGGAGTCGATCCTGGATAACACCCCTCGGCACGCCACCATTGTCACCCGGGAATTCAGTGAACTCCTCCGCATCGACCAGAGGGAGTTCAAGTCTCTGTGGGAGGTAAGCACCTCTGCAGTACTCCTCACTATTGTAGATTCATACTTTCAATACACCATCTAGTATGACTCACCCAGATAGTAGCTGTAGTAAAGTATCAGTGGACTGATAATACCCACACTGGAAATAATGAGGCTTTGTTGGGGTTCTTTGTCTGGGATTTTCTTTGATCTCTGCAAAATGAGCATGCAGACCTGTTGATAAGTTGTTTACCCTTTGAGGTGTGTCTCTGAGGCATTTGGATTTGACTTGTGTTTATACACTGTGTATACATCACGTGACCAGGACATGAAAGCAGAAAGTAGACCACAAGAAATAGCCTTTTTATATATTTTAATTGGGATAGTATTTCTTCAGCCATAGTTGAAGCATCTGTTTACAGTTTCATTAGACCTTTTGACCACTAGGGGGAAGTGCAGAGTTATAGAGATTCAGTGCACTTCTTCATATTGTGTGGATACATTTACAATTGTGGTTAGGAGCCATTCTCCTCTTCAATTAGTCCAGGAAAAATAGTAACCCTGCGAAGATTCTTTGTCCATATCTGTGAAACATTGTTCCTTGTACTCAGGGCATAAGTATTCCATAGGAAATTATTTTGGAAGAGCAGTAATGATATCTGAATGTCCCACATGTTGGGTTAAGGAGGCATGAGGAGAAGAGTAAGGATGATGTCAGCAGCAGGTTTGACAGTTATAACCCTTGCCACTGTGTCCCTTCCTGCTCCACTAAGCTCCTATCCCCACCCTCCAACCCCCCAGCAGTACAGGAAGGCACTAAGGAGTGAGTTGGCCAGGATGGAGGTGCCACACTGTCCACAGGCCCCTGTCTGTCCTGTCCTAATGGAGCCACTACATTGGCTTCCTGAGTGAGAGAGCTGGTTTCCTCTGAGAGCAGAGGGCAGGCAGGGGGCTGTTAGTGTTAAAGCCATGGACTGTATGTCACTCGTTGGTCCTCACTTGAACTGGAATCTGAGCCCTGTCTGGGTGTAGCCTACTGTGTTTAGGCTGTGGACAACCACGTGGAAATACTACTATCTCTATCCAGAGGATAAGCTCTTCTGAAAGGTTGGTCTGAGATGAGCCTACGGAAAAAGGCTTTTAACTGCCAGACAGGAACATCATCATTGTGCATTTGCTGATGCTTCACTGATAGGGCATGTTTTTGTTCTGTGTTCAGATAATATTTTCTACCCACGGTTGCAGTTAGTTTTTTAGAGCTGGGATAAAAGGAGTACTGAGTGATATAATGACTGACTATATAGCGTTCAGTTTGATTTGAAGATGGTTTCAGCTCAGAACTTTGGATGAGTATGTCATTATGTTCAGGGATTTTGTTTCAAACGATTCAGCTTTACAATGATATCTATGCATGAATCTACTTGTTTGATGAGTTCAAACTTTTCAAATGGGAAGGAAGCTTGTGATGTTAGTGATGGTTAAACAACAGCTTGTCTCGGCATACAGCATTTTTGTCTGTTATGAACATTCTTTAGTGTCTAGAGATGTGTCCACATCTCCCCCACTATGATGTAAATGTTTTGTGTTTCATTGACTTTTTCCTATTACTAAAACAGCCAAGTCATTGGAGGTAGCAGCTCACATTGCAATGCTTAAAGATATTATTTTGTACTTTTGTATACTTTTTAGCCAGTAGTTCTGAAAGTAGCACTCACGAGCCAAAAGTGGTCCCCCAAAATTGCGTACTATGTCATGTGCAGATACAGTATGTGCACCACATCATTGCTCTCTCTCTCTCTCCTGTGTCCACTGAGCCGTTGGGCCCGGCCCTGCAACCTCATTGGATAACGCTGGGCAGGCCTCTTGCTAGCTGTCACTAAAATGCGAGGGGCTGAAGCTCATTGGCTAGAACTTGACTTGCTAGGGGGCTGGCCCATGTGGGGGGAAATGTAGGGAAAATAGCGTGGCACAGCTTCAAGAAAACAGTTGCTTTCTAGCTAGGGATTTTGTGGCTAATTGAGTTAAGACAGTAATTATGCTAATAGATTACTCATGTATGAACTACACATTGACACATCCAGCCCAAAGCTGGAGGTTTAAAAATACTTTCTTAGTTGCCAAAGTACTGGAGCTTGTCTTTAATTGCTGTCAATAGTGTTCAGTGAAAGCAATCTCCTTTGCTCCAGTCACACATGCCAATGACAGACCTTTGGTTCAGCAAAACATCACTCCATCATGGCTTTGTTGCTTGTTGTGCTGAGTTAGCTACAGTGAGTGGGAAAAAGTATTTGGTCCCCTGCTGATTTTGTACGTTTGCCCACTGACAAAGACATGATCAGTCTATAATTTTAATGGTAGGTTTATTTGAACAGTGAGAGACAGAATAACAACAAAGAAATCCAGAAAAACGCATGTCAAAAATGTTATAAATTGATTTGCATTTTAATGAGGGAAATAAGTATTTCACCCCCTCTCAATCAGAAAGATTTCTGGCTCCCAGGTGTCTTTTATACAGGTAACGAGCTGAGATTAGGAGCACACTCTTAAAGGGAGTGCTCCTAATCTCAGCTTGTTACCTGTATAAAAGACACCTGTCCACAGAAGCAATCAATCAATCAGATTCCAAACGCTCCACCATGGCCAAGACCAAAGAGCTCTCCAAGGATGTCAGGGACAAGATTGTAGACTTACACAAGGATGGAATGGGCTACAAGACCATCGCCAAGCAGCTTGGTGAGAAGGTGACCACAGTTGGTGCGATTATTTGCAAATGGAAGAAACACAAAGGAACTGTCAATCTCCCTCGGCCTGGGGCTCCATGCAAGATCTCACCTCGTGGAGTTGCAATGATCATGAGAACGGTGAGGAATCAGCCCAGAACTACATGGGAGGATCTTGTCAATGATCTCAAGGCAGCTGGGATCATAGTCACCAAGAAAACAATTGGTAACACACTACGCCGTGAAGGACTGAAATCCTGCAGCGCCCGCAAGGTCCCCCTGCTCAAGAAAGCACATATACAGGCCCGTCTGAAGTTTGCCAATGAACATCTGAATGATTCAGAGGAGAACTGGGTGAAAGTGTTGTGGTCAGATGAGACCAAAATCGAGCTCTTTGCCATCAACTCAACTCGCCGTGTTTGGAGGAGGAGGAATGCTGCCTATGACCCCAAGAACACCATCCCCACCATCAAACATGGAGGTGGAAACATTATGCTTTGGGGGTGTTTTTCTGTTAAGGGGACAGTACAAAGAGAGAAGATCTGCAAAAGGGAGTGGAACAAAATCCCTCCTGAGATGTGTGTAAACCTGGTGGCCAACTACAAGAAACGTCTGACCTCTGTGATTGCCAACAAGGGTTTTGCCACCAAGTACTAATTCATGTTTTGCAGAGGGGTCAAATACTTATTTCCCTCATTAAAATGCAAATCAATTCATAACATTTTTGACATGCATTTTTCTGGATTTTGTTGTTGTTATTCTGTCTCTCACTGTTCAAATTAACCTACCATTAAAATGTTAGACTGATCATGTCTTTGTCATTGGGAAAACGTACAAAATCAGCAGGGGATCAAATACTTTTTTCCCTCACTGTATGTCACACAAGCTGTGAATGACTGAACGGCTATCAAAAGTGAACCCTGTGAGCTTTCCCGTTGACAAGCTTTAAATGAATTATGTTGTCAGCATGTTGTGTGGCCCTATACGTCTTTGGGTCGTATACTGTATGCTGTCACAGTATTTTGCTCATGATCACAGAACATAGATTGAGACCTGATTGAGTTCATCCCTTTCAGCTCTTTTGAGAATCTCCTCTCTCCTATGTGTCAAGGTGCTAGACACAACGTGTTATAGTATTATTCAGCCCTGCTTGTGCTTACCTGTGGAGCCTTGGTTTGAGATGGTCCAGGGGTGCCCATTTATTTCTGTCAGCCTTGCCGCAATTCAGAAAGTGCTCCTGATATCCTGTTACTAGCAGCACAGGGCTTTAGAAATTCTTAATTTTCTTAGTTGTTTATACCCTGCCTGTTTACGATATATCTCTTGTACTATGCTGTAATTGATTGTAAATGCAGACTAACTAACCAATTGGTCATGGGTGCACCTCAGCCACGCTCAAGGTCCTAAACGATATTATAACCGCGATCGATAAGACAGTACTGCGCAGCCATCTTCATCGACCTGGCCAAGGCTTTCGACTCTGTCAACCACCGCATTCTTATTGGCAGACTAAATAGCCTTGGTTTCTCTAATGACTGCCTCGCCTGGTTCACCAACTACTTCTCAGATAGAGTTAAATGTGTCAAATCAGAGGGCCTGTTGTCTGGACCTCTGGCTGTCTCTATGGGGGTGCCACAGGGTTCAATTCTCAGGCCGACTCTATTCTCTGTGTATATCAATGATGTCGCTCTTGCCGCTGGTGACGCTCGGATCCACCTCTATGCGGACGACACCATTTTGTATACATCTGGCCCTTCATTGGACACTGTGTTAACAAACCTCCAAACGAGCTTCAACGCCATACAACACTCCTTCCGTAGCCTCCAACTGCTCTTAAACACTAGTAAAACTAAATGCATGCTCTTCAACCGAACGCTGCTTGCACCCGCCCACCCGACTAGAATCACTACTCTCGGCGGGTCTGACCTAGAGTATGTGGACAACTACAAATACCTAGGTGTCTGGTTAGACTGTAGACTCTCCTTCCAAACTCACATTAAGCATCTCCAATCAAAAGTTAGATCTAGAATCGGCTTCCTATTTCGCAACAAAGCCTCCTTCACTCATGCTGCCAAACATGCCCTCGTAAAACTGACTATCCTACCGATCCTTGACTTCGGCGATGTAATTTACAAAATAGCCTCCAACACTCTACTCAGCAAATTGGATGTAGTCTATCACAGTGCCATCAGTTTTGTCACCAAAGCCCCATATACTACCCACCATTGTGACCTGTACGCTCTTGTTGGCTGGCCCTCACTACATATTCGTCGCCAAACCCACTGGCTCCAGGTCATCTATAAATCACTGCTAGGCAAATCCCTGTCTTATCTTAGCTCACTGGTCACCATAGCAACACCCACCCGTAGTCTGCGCTCCAGCAGGTATATCTCACTGGTCATCCCCAAAGCCAACACCTCCTTTGGCCGCCATTCCTTCCAGTTCTCTGCTGCCAATGACTGGAACGAACTGCAAAAATCTCTGAAGCTGGAGACTCTTATCTCCCTCACTAACTTTAAGCGTCAGTTGTCAGAGCAGCTTACCGATCACTGCACCTGTACACAGCCATTCTGAAATTAGCCCACCCAACTACCTCATCCCCATATTGTTATTTATTTTGCTAATTTGCACCCCAGTATCTCTATTTGCACATAATCTCTTGCACATCTATCATTCCAGTGTTAATTACGAAATTGTAACTATTCTTGCACTATGACCTATTTATTTATTGCCTTACCTCCATAACTTACTACATTCGCACACACTGTATATATATTTTCTGTTGTATTTTTGACTTTATGTTTTGTTTACCCCATATGTAACTCTGTGTTGTTGTTTTTATTGCACTGCTTTGCTTTATCTTGGCCAGGTCGCAGTTGTAAATGAGAACTTGTTCTCAACTGGCTTACCTGGTTAAATAAAGGTTAAATAACTGATCAAAAAATAAACTCCCTGCGGCATAGACAACCTGACTTCACATTGTGTGTTTTTCTGATTGAGTCAAACACAAAACTCATTAAAGGCGAAAGATCTCCCTCAGGCCATGACTTAAGAATTATTCAACAGCGTATTAGCTGTATTTAATTATTTGTCTGAAGAAACAAAGAGTAGCAGTTCCTTTAGGAGTAGCTCCTTTGGGAGTTGATGAACAGATAGATCTGTGAGAGAGAGAGGTCACGTTGAGGTGATGCTGACCGGAGTTGTCCTAACCCCAGGTCCATCCCCCGAGGAACAAGATGTTTAGGGTAAGGTAGGCCTTGACACGCACGAACATACACACAGACACACACAGACCTCCACCCACACAGATCTGAGATCTCTCTCCCTGCAGAAAGCAGAAAGTATTTGTGCTCAACACTCCTACAGACTGAGAACAGCACTGCCTGAATGAACTGGTGGGTATTATTCTTTATTCATGGCTGCCATGTTAAGTATTCAGAACACACTTTTCATCCAGTCTCTGACTTCAAAACATCACCAAAAAAAGTCCAGACAGTATGTGTATATTCACTTCAAATACTTTTCTACAAGTATTTTTACTGATGGCCTTTGCTCTCCGTTTGAACATCTTGCACCTTCAATCTTCTTCAAAGCGTTGCATCCGTCCATGCTGAAGTGAATGGGACACAAACCATTTGTGATTATGGTGTGATATACTGTCCCACTCGGCTTGACACTGAAGGTGGTGATAGTCACGGAAATTTTGCTGGAACATGCAATGTTGGTTTTCTCTATTCCCTGACCCCCGCCTTAAACAACAACATCAACTGTCACTGCTATCAGACATGGCTCCTGCCCTGCACATCCGAGTCTGGCTTATGTTATTGGGAAAGGCAGGCATGTGCTTGTTTATTTAACAGATCAGACATGGACTGTGCTCTGCACACACAGCAACACTGGCTGAGGCTCCAATGACCTGATCATCAATGTACCCTACACTGTTCCCTGCTTCTGTCGTCCACCGAGATTGAAACAACACAATTGTGGTTTGTGCTTTGCTTTCTTGCACGACAGCACAATCTGGATCAGTAGCCTGTAGCCAGCAGATACCTGTCTCTGTTCCATGCGCTTGTGGTGCACATAGGATTCACTTTCATACCCAGGATTTTATTGTAGCCCACTTTGCTGTTATATATATCTGTGCTGTAGGGTAGTGGGGAGACAGTGTTCAAAGGCATGCCTAGTTAGCATGTGTGCATGACAGGCGAGCCCATGCAGGGTTGAGGCGAGGCTCTGTTGGATGCAGGGCAGTGGGTGGGTGGTTGGCGGCCACTTTAAGCTCACTGGCTTTGGATGCTGACATGTAAAGTGTGAAATCATCCGCATACATAGGCAGTGTAAGACCAGTGGCCAAAATTATTTGTGTGTCTTACCGCATCTAAATGCCAGCAGACCCAAGTCCAACCACAGTCCTTCCCAGAGAACAGTGGATATACACAAGGAAAGAGCACGGAGATGATTGTATTAACAACACTTCTGTTTATTTCCTTATCCGTTCTCGCAGAGTCATTGCATAATAAAAAACTTTAGGACAATGATTTTCAACCTGGAAGAGAATCAGCTTTTCATGGCTGATTGTTCAATCAGATGGAACGATAAAAGATCAGAGGGATTACATCATCTGTAAATTCACAATCAGATGTGCACATTCATCACTCTCTCTCTCTCACTCACTCACTCACTCACTCACACACACACACACACACACACACACACACACACACACACACACACACACACACACACACACACACACACTCTCCAGTGGATGATGTGCCAAGTAGAGAGGAGAATTGCTAAATCAACCAACTGGCACTCTCTCAGTTTTCTTGGTTGCATTTCATTGTTTTGCACTTAGTGGTGTTGTCGGGGCTTTGTGAATTGAATATGCATGCACTGCTATTACATGGGGAAACTAGAATAGAAATGGAGGGTATAGAATGACACATTTTGTTTATTCACAGTGGTCCATTATTTACTGCATTGTAGACTTCACAATTCATCATGCACTATTTCAGTCTCTGAAAATGTGGATGTAACCCAACATTATCTAATCAATTACTTTGTCACAAACAAAGTCTGTACAGAACTGTTCAAAATAGAGCTTTGCGTTTCCTGTCATGCCATATTCCTAATCTTTTGCAAACGCTTTATTGTAACCTCCCAGAGCGTTTGTGTCTAAAGCTGACTGAAAGTGTACTAAACCAATTTAGACAGCCCAGGCTTGGGGGTCACCCATCAAAGTGTGAATTTCGGGCCATTGAAAACCAAAAACAAGTTATGTGATTTACAATTATATGATTCTCCATGTCATCTTTTTCCAATCAATTCATGGTTATTTTGTTGTCTCCCCAAAGTTTGTCGTGACAGACTGGGTGGCTCAGAGGCTGGGTATGAGGTGTCCACATTTACCAGAGGCTGGCTATGAGGTGTCCACATTTACCAGAGGCTGGGTATGAGGTGTCCACATTTACCAGAGGCTGGCTATGAGGTGTCCACATTTACCAGAGGCTGGCTATGAGGTGTCCACATTTACCAGAGGCTGGGTATGAGGTGTCCACATTTACCAGAGGCTGGCTATGAGGTGTCCACATTTACCAGAGGCTGGGTATGAGGTGTCCACATTTACCAGAGGCTGGCTATGAGGTGTCCACATTTACCAGAGGCTGGGTATGAGGTGTCCACATTTACCAGAGCTGCTCCACTAACACACATGCACCTGCTCACCTCCTTGCCTCTCCCCCTGTTTCACTCCAAACCAACTGACAGAGTGGTCATTTCACACAGACACCTTTCTGCAATTTCACTGTCTCTTTTTTAGCTGATTCATGGTTAACTTGGCTGCAGTCGAGCAGTTATGCAATACTGGCAATACTGTTCACACCCTGGGGCTTTGGTCTGTCCTCCCTGTCACATCAATCAATTGACACTTGTTATTACTATCTCACTGCTGTAGTGGGGGAGTTCCCCCTATGGCACTGAGTGTGGCTGGCCCCCCTCATTGTCCTCCAAATATTACTCTAATCTTCAATACATTTTTTGCAGTGGTCAGCCCTCAGATACTAACATATTTACAACCTGGGTAAATCCAACCAAATAGGGTCTAAGCTACAACATATGCAAATATGAAAAAAAATCGGCTTGCACACGTTTTTAGATAATTGCCGTTAAAGTCGCAATCAGCAGTTGAAACAATAACAAAGAGCCTTCCCCACGCCTGTGTCAGTAAAAAGCTGAAGTGATAGGGCTGGAGATATGTAACCACTCTCAAATTCATGGACAGAGCTATGGATGCATGGACTGACTATCCATGATATCAAAATTAGCGTTTTAATTATGTTTTTGAGGCTATAATTGTTTGTTTACATTTACTTTGTTTACAAACATTGGAGTGAAACAAGCTTATATTTTGGGTTCTGATGGGGTACGACAGTTGAACTAAGCTCATGAGGCATTTATAAGTACAAGTCTTCATGAATCAATCGGTACATTTCATTAATTTAGAAGTCCAAAAATTGATGAAGCAACTGCAGATTGCTCCTTTTAAAGGTCAAAACAAATTCAGAATTATTATAAATTACTTTGACAACCCTGTTTGTAAGCTTTTAAATGATATCAAACTCAACCGTTTATCTTTTCCAGTGATGAAGACATGGATGTCTCATGGTATGGTGTGGTATGCAAAATGGGTCAACTTTAAGCACCTTTATCTCTTGAATGTTTTGGCATTCAGGTCCAATAAGTCACTTTCTGACCACTTCTTCCATGGGCAAACATGTATGGAAAGTTTTGTTTAAATCAAAACGGATGCAGTCAAAAATGGATTGAATTCAAATGGATTTACCCACCTAACAATATTGTCAAAAACACTTATTTGTCTGTTGGCCAAAAGGCCAGAGTTAAAAGCTGCAGGCATGTTTGGCTCTAATCAGTTGGAAGGTCAAAGATTCCATCTGCCAACTGTCCTTGATGTAATGAAGAGAGGCTACGTAATAGAACCAGGAGTACTGAATGTACGGAACATTTTAGGGTCAGAACTCACTAAATAAAGGAGAAAGTATTCAGGGCCTCGAAAAGGATGTTCATTGTATGGCTCCTTGTTGCCCCTGAAGAATAGGATTGCTGAGTCCAAAAAGCAATTACTGCAGTTGGCTTTCTGCTTTGTTCTGGCTGTAATGTCACTTAATACCTTGCTGTAGGCCTAGTGTGCCTGGACAATACGAGACTGTCAGATTTGATTCGTTTCAACTGTAGGTTTGAACATGCAATTTTGAATAATTAATTTAATGAATGCCCTGCGTGGGAGATGACAAGATGGGTGCTGTTGAAGGTGTAACATTGAAGGGTAACTGCATGGAAGACAACAATTGTTGGTATCCTTTTGTGATACTATGATGAGTGTTTTCCCAAACCATTGTTCTAGTGTTATGTATTAACTTTGTATTCTTTGCAAGACTGGAGCGCACTTAAAATACATATCTGTGTGTTCTGTGTAAACATGACTTAATGGTTTAAATAATAGAGAAAAGCTCTCCTATGTCCCTGCCTGTTGGGACCACATGAGCAAGTTACAACTGTGTCTGCGCTGTGTGTGTGTGTGTAGTGTAGCTGTGTGCCGCTGCAATGGAGAGAGCGTCCGCTCATGAGTGCATGATGATTGGAGGAGTGGAGTAATCGCCTAGCAACTGCTGCGTGGGGGAAATCAGCTGGCTGGGAGGCAGGGACTCTACTGGGCACATGCAGGCTGGGCTCAACTCACTCTGCTCTGAGAGAGGGATGGAGGCTGGGGCACCAGGACTGGACCACACTGACAACCGAGGGATGTGGGGGAATTCAAACCAGTTACTGACACAGGGACTCTAAAAGGTGGATTCTACTACTGGGACTGTAGAATCATCTCATTAAGATAACTAGGCACTAACAGTCGTCTGTACATGGGACACTGTGAACACGTGTAGGTGAGTCTTGCTTTATCAAACCTTTGTGTAATGTTAATGTGGAGCTTAGAAATGGGATAAACTTCTAGACAATTAATACATTTTAATAAATGTTGAATAATGTGTATCTTGACGGATACAGAAACCTATCACAAGGATAAACATGCTTAACTTATAACTATAGTTATAACTTAAACTATAATGTTTGGGATAGTTTGCATGAAATGTCTCTGTTTGCTGAGAGCCTTAAGCTGCTTCCCCAAATAGTTTTCCAAGCAGCCTGAAGTCTGCCAGTCAGTGGAGGGTATGGACTAGTTAAGGAAATGTCTTGAGAGCAGGCAACGGTTTGTATTATGTATGTTATGTAATCTGGGGTGAATTATTCAACATACAACACCCATGCATAATGATGCTCAGAGTGCAAAATGTGCTCAAGCATGCAGGGCAGAGGAGGAGTGAGAACATGAGCTGTGAATGTAGTTATGTGACAGGTTGTTATATTTTTCATATTTCTAGACTTTGATTTGAAGATCCAGTACTACTGTAGATCCATATCATGCATATCATCACTATGATATTTGCAATGCATGTCAGCATTACTTTAGAAATGTTACTGTATGTTTTGACAAATGTTATTTTAGAAGCGTTTTAGTACTTTGAAGCATGCATTTATAGAAATAGTAACATAGAGAAGCCACAATGGTTGGAGAGGCGGAGCATGTGTGTGTATGTTTGTGAACAACAGTGTGCATCAGTGTAACAGAGTGGATGAGGCAGATCAGATAGTAGCTGCCCAGACCCCTCTTCCCCCCCAGAGAGAAAGAGAATAGATACAGCTGTCATTGCGTTGATAAAGCCTCGGTTTGTATGATGAGATAAATGATGTTTAGGATGAGTCACAGAGTAATAGTTGCACTCCTGTTATTATGAGTGTATTATTACATAGATGTGGGGCTTTTTAGGCCTGTCTTTATACTTGCGTCTTTATTTAATTGCATAGAAGAGTTTTTGGCACTATACGATGCAATTGTATCTTTTATTTATGTAATCCGGGTTTGTGGGTTGGATTCTCTCCTCCACAGTAATTCACGTTCCCTTCTTCCAGATTCAAATCCCAGGAAACTTCCTGATCTGGTCCTAACATGTCCTCCAGTTCAGAGAACAGCAACAACAAAAAATCCTGTGCATGCCTTTAAATCCTTCCATTAACTCCAAGGAAATCCACTCTAACAATGCTTCTCATCACAACCTCCTAAACCTACTGCTATGATGGGATTACAAACTGTTTCATTATCTGGAGAAAATAATATCAGACAAAGAGTGAACTGTTTGACTTAAGCCTTTGTTTTGGCTGTTGCCTAGTTGTAAAACTGTCTTTAAAGACTTATTGACAGTGATTATCTCCATAGACTTTTGTAAGTCGCTCTGGATAAGAGCGTCTGCTAAATGATGTAAATGTAAATGTTGACTGCCTTTACTTTGAACGGTGACTACCAATCCTGTTGACTGCTTTAGTGGGGGTGAAGGCATCAGTGACTGTAACCCTTCTATGGTAACATTTTATTTTTATTTACTTTTGGCTATAGATAATTCAAACGAATTACTTTTTAATGTGAAAACAATTCAGCTTCTTGAAATGTTTAGCATCTTCTGAACTAACACTGTGGGATGGATAGATTTAGCATGTAATCCTACATCCTAACTTTTTGACCCCCATCTCCTCAATCTGATCTAGTCTAATTACTACTCCTAATGGACAGCGGGCAGGCAGCCTCTCTCAGTAAAGTGATACAGTAGGGCTGGCTAGGTAATCTAACATGATGATTAGGACACTTCCTTTGATGCTGTGGTAGGTGTGTCAGGCAGGCCATCAATGAAGCTCTGTTGACCTGTCATATCATGTTGCGTCAAATCTCTGCACACACATGGTTTGATGGTAGTCTTGTTGTGTAGCGTCACACATGTTCATATGAGTAACATTGATATCTATCTGGTGTGACTGAATGAGACTTGCGGTTAAAATAGAATAAAGTCATTTTGAAAGGTGCATAGCTTCCCACGCAATCGTTCAGTTGTTATGAAATATTGAAATACTGTTTTCTTGAGCAGCCATGCCTTTTGTGACCGCTTTACCTGCAACAGATGCTACAGTGCTTCGACCATTGTGTTGTTTTTCCAACCCTGATCACTCTACAGTAGCTAGTGTGTGTAAAAATGAATCGATATTATACATATAATCCCATGAGAGTTGAAGGAATGGAGGCTAATGTGAGACATCACTCTGATGGATTTTGCCGTTTTTAGTGCTCATTGTAATTACAGAGCTGAATCTCCGCTAATGGGATTTGGGCTAACTAATAGAATAAGGGGTTCGCGTGACAAGAAAGTTATCGAACAGTCTATTTTTCAGTTGTCCCACAACTCTTACTGTACTATTGTAAGATGGGCTCAGATATATAGTGTCTTAGTCAGCTGATGAATTCATTTTCACAGATGAAGAACAATCAAATATACATTATATTTGATGTAATTTTATATTCCTTTTTTCATTCAAGCATATTTCGTGTAGACTATAATAAGTCTGCCCTGACAAAAGGAATCATTGATAATGTATGATTGTTCCTCATCTGTATAGCTAGAGGCTTCATAAAGAAGCGAGTGCAGAGTACAGTAGGTCACAGGGGGAGAGTGTAGCCTTGTGAAAATGGAGCGTTTTCTGACACTCCTGCCATCAGCACTAATCCCCATCTAAAACAACACCCTTCTAAAACAAAAACCCCACCCACCATCTCTCCACACCCCACCCTCTCGCCATCAGTCAGCCAGTCCCTCAGGGGAGAGACTTATTGGTCCAGCAGGGTCATTTAAGTGTTGGAGGCGTCTCCTGTGCACTGAATGCTCATTTGTTGCTTAGTTTAAGTGCTCCTCTCAAGCCCAAGCCCTTTAATTGTCAACAAAGAAAGACGGGCATGTTTACAGTAACTGATCCTGAAGGCTTTTTTTCTGTGGCACTAATGTACATTGAATAATGAACCAAAAAAGCATGCTGTTATATAGGTTGTTCCACGAAATGAGTGCCCTTTGATATTTTAAGTAGAAATTGTGCAAAAATATAGAATTTTAAAAGCCTGTTATATTAAATGAAGTGCCCTTTAATATAAACCACATGGAAAATTCTATAAATCTGATTTTTAATATTAATAAAGACTTGCTAAAGTGCCAAAAGTCAGCATTTTGACATGTCCCTCTAAGCATCCTCTGTGACTTCTAGGAAGATTTTAACCTACTTAATCCCAGCATTTTCCCAAGTTTTCAACATCATTCTAAAGCCTTAGTTATTTTGTTGCTTTGACAGTCATTTCTGAAGAATATTATTTATTTCATGTGATTAGTGACTCATTTTAAGAAAAAACAACAACCTGTCCCTCATTTTACTTGCTTTGACTTTTTTTTCAAAGGAAACATTGAACATCTAATAAACATCATAGTGTAAAAGCAGGTGAGCTGGTTCTACTCTTTGACAATTTTCTGGTGTTTTGTGCTGGAAAACTGAGGTGAGTCGAGCATAACACGTCAACCCTGTTACCAATAGATTGACAGGCTAGAAATGTTAAAACATTTGTTGTTTTTTATAAAGCACCCCTCCCTGTTGCACACAACAACCTTCCATGCCCCGTGTCACAAGGGGATTATGGACGATTTAAGATGAAGTCGTCAACCCTGTTACGGTCAACCCTGTTACGGTCAAACCTGTTACTTTATTTGACACTTAATAGGCACTTACTGTAGTCATTTTTTATTTATTTAACCTCTTGAGATGGGAAAACAAGTTTTTTTAATGAAGTTGAACATGTGCTCTTTATGACAGAATGTAAACATTTGGTGAAATCAAACATATTTTTTGTTACGCTAGTCAAAAGGCTCCTAATTGATGGAACAGCCAATATGTGATGATTATGGTCAGTTCTAAGATTGAATACATGCTGATATACAATGTAAGTCTCATGGTTAAAGATAAAATTTTTGCTCATATTTCAGTAACTCTCAGAGGGCACAGAGTCAATTAGTGTTTTGGACTACATTAAGGGGAAATGCTTCTAAAATCAGAGGTCATTGAGACGTTTTCAAAAGGCTTCTTAATTGAGCGAAAAAGCTGTTTGGCTCTGAGGGGATCTTAAAGTGATTAGCTGTGGGTAGAATTCAATTTAAAATTGACCTCTGGGAGCAAACTGCCATCTGGTAACACATGACTCTGTAGTTTGGGCTTTCATTAGGTCTGGAGTGACCAAAATATTATAAAAAGGATGTCAGGCAGCATTGATATGTTTGCTAAATGCTAAAACCAGCTTCTACGGAATCCCGCCCATCCTTTAGGCTCTTAGCCCATTGTATTATGCTTGTGTCCATTTACCTGTTTTTGGAAGTCCTTTAGCACATGCTGTTATAGGGTATTGATTTAACAGCAATCCATTCCAGGGATTTGGATGTGTTTGAATGATCACAATGGTTTTGTGAAGTGTATTATTGAGGAAATAACTCTAGCCAATCCAGTTAATATTAGTGAAATTGCATAAAGTACTTATCTAAATGACCCTTTCCTTGATTTTTAGTTTTTTTAGTTTTGTAGTTAAGGTCTAGTAAGGCACAGTACAAGCCTATAAAAGGTTAGCAGAAAGATAGAGACGCTCTCGTTTTATTCTACCAGACAAGCAGAGCTCTACCACACTGTCCTTGAAATGGAAGCTTAACACATAGAATTACACATGCAAATGGTTTCATGCATGTTTGGATAATTGAAGTAATATTACTGTTAATGTTAATGTTCCTTTGACCCCTATAGGCCTGTACTGCATTGTCATGAGCTAAGATAAGGCATTTACAGTGACATGGGTATAATGTTTGTTACATAATAGTCCTGCTGCAAGGCACAGCTACAGTATAAGCCACTTATATCCTTATTGTCATGCTCTGATTCCTCAGAGGATCGCTCTACATGTAGGATGAGTGCACTAATGCTCACAGACGGATATGGGTTGAGGCGATGCCCAGTAGTAGGAGTCTGGGGAGCATATATAGATGGGCCTTATCTACAGTACACCAGAAAACCACAGGAACCAAACTGGAATATCAATGCAGTAAAAAGAGATCCAGACTAATTTTCAGAAGTTTGGATGCTTCCCTCTCGTGTGTGTGCCCTTACAAAAGAAACATGTCAAATTAGCATTTTCACATGTGAAATACCTTGAGCTTAAATTTCACACGTGAAACCATATTTTCACGTACAGTACCAGTCAAATGTTTGGACACACCTACTCATTCAAGGGTTTTTCTTTATTTTTACTACTTTCTACATTGTAGAATAATAGTGAAGATATCAAAACTATGAAATAACACATATGGAATCATGTAATAACCAGAAAAGTGTTAAACAAATCAAAATATATTTTATATTTGAGATTCTTCAAAGTAGCCACCCTTTGCCTTGATGACAGCTTTGCACACTCTTGGCATTCTCTCAACCAGCTTCATGAGGTAGTCACCTGGAATGCATTTCAATTAACAGGTGTGCCTTCTTAAAAGTTAATTTGTGGAATTGCGTTTGAGCCAATCAGTTGTGTTGTGACAAGGTAGGGGTGGTATACAGAAGATAGCCCTATTTGGTAAAATACCAAATTATGGCAAGAACAGCTCAAATAAGCAAAAAGAAACAACAGTCCATCATTACTTTAAGACATGAATGTCAGTCAATTCGGAAAATGTCAAGAACTTTGAAAGTTTCTTCAAGTGCAGTCGCAGAAACCATCAAGCGCTATGATGAAACTGGCTCTCATGAGGACCGCCATAGGAAAGGAAGACCCAGAGTTACCTCTGCTGCAGAGGATAAGTTCATTAGAGTTAACTACACCTCAGATTGCAGCCCAAATAAATGCTTCACAGAGTTCAAGTAACAGACACATCTCAACATCAACTGTTCAGAGGAGACTGCGTGAATTCACCCTCACGTAGGTGAACGGATGATCTCCGCATGTGTGGTTCCCACCGTGAAGGTGGAGGAGGAGGTCTGATGGTGCTTTGCATTCTGCGGCGATACGCCATCCCATCTGGTTTGCGCTTAGTGGGACTATCATTTGTTTTTCAACAGGACAATGACCCAAAACACACCTCCAGGCTGTGTAAGGGCTATTTGGCCAAGGAGAGTGATGAAGTGCTGCATCAGATGACCTGGCCTCCACAATCACCCGACCTCAACCCAATTGAGATGGTTTGGGATGAGTTGGACCGCAGAGTGAAGGAAAAGCAGCCAACAAGTGCTCAGCATACGTGGGAACTCCTTCAAGACTGTTGGAAAAGCATTCCTCATGAAGCTGGTTGAGAGAATGCCAAGAGTGTGCAAAGCTGTCAAGGCTACTTTGAAGAATCTCAAATATAAAATATATTTTGATTTGTTTAACACTTTTTTGGTTACTACATGATTCCATATGTGTTATTTCATAGTTTTGATGTATTCACTATTATTCTACAATGTAGAACATAGTAAAAATAAAGAAAACCTTGAATGAAAAATGTATGCGCTCACTAACTAAGTCGCTCTGGATAAGAGCGTCTGCTAAATGACTAAAATGTAAATGTAATGAGTAGATGTGTTTAAACTTGACTGGTACTATATATTACATTTAGAATTCACATATTAACACCACGTTTTCACATGTGAGAAGAAAAACATGTTTCACCTCGCTTGTGAATTGCGGATTCACATATTAAAAATGTTCACATGTTAGAATTAGATATATGCAGTTTCACGTGAAAAATGTTCACATGTAGAATTGCACGTTCACATGTGAAAATCAATCACATGACAATCTAAATTGCAGTTTCACATGTAAGAAATATTCACATGTGAAAGTCAAACTTTCACATGTGGAATTGCAAGTTGACATGTGGTGGTGAAATAGTGTTATTCTCCTCACATGTGAAAATCTGGTGTTAAAATAGCAATGTTTCCACATAGGGAATTACACATTCTGTAATTCCATTCTGTAAAAAGGTAACTTAGCCTACCTGAGTATAATAAAAAGTATGTTAAAAATAATATTTTTTTATTTCTGAGCCATCCATTCGGAGTGTTCCTGCTGCAGATGCACGCCTCTCTTCTTCATAAGTTGATCAGTGTTGGAAGAAACCCAGATGAAAAGAACAGAGATGCTAGGGCTCTCGGTCTCCTAATTGATCCCTTTTAACATGTTCAAATCAGTTAACTTTTTGTCATTTTTGTGCAATTAAAAACAAAAAAATCATATTGCCTGAAATCGTTCAAAATACACTGAAAACCTCCAAATACATAATCTATACAGCTAAAAACAACAATGCGATGTCAAAAGAAGTTGACTTTGAGGTTAAAGAAAGTGTGTTTTAAAAATGTACCTGTTTTTGCTAACCTTTACTTTTGACAAAATCAAAACAGCAAATTATGAATTTGTGATTAATCGTGATTTATCAAAGCAAATCCTGCAATACATTATTTTTTTTATGTTGACATAATTGATATTAAAATGTGAAAACGCACATGTGAAAGTGTAGAGGTCATGGTTTCTCATGGTCACATGATGAGGTAATCCTGCCTGCGACTTCAAAATTAGTGTTTGCCCTCTTGGTCGAATGGTTAAGACGTTGACTTCTCCCGTTGGAGTCCTGGGTTCCAGCAGTTACAAAAGCACACATGTAAAACTAATAATATCACTTGTGAAATGTTGGGAAACCACGTGTCTGAGTCATGTGAAAAGGTGAATCTTCACACATGTCTGAAAACCACGTCTGACTCGTGAAAATGTCCCATGTTAATTTTTTTTATTCCTTTTTTACGTGACATTTTTCACGTGATTTGTTCACACGTGTCTGAAAACCACAATGTTTTTTCACGTGATATTTATTTTTTGTAAGGGTGTGTCTTTGTTGATTCTTGGTGTAATCTTTTGTAATTCCTTTTTATCTGTAAAGACCACAGATTAAGGGAATTTGATCAACTCTTGCCACACTGAGTCAATCTGCTCATCCCCAGTAATGACATCATTAGTCAAATAGAGCATGAAAAGCATAGATAGTTGAACATTTGACCATTTCCCACATCAATCCCTTACTATAGTTTTGGAAGCATGTTGTCCTGTATACCCGTCGGCTACTGTGGCCTACAGTAATAGGCTTTTACTTCAAATGAAGCTACATGAAACGTGTATTTTGTTCCTGTCCTTTGAAATGCACTGGTTTGTGAGATCAAGGCTCATTTAAATGAGGCTGCAGCAGTTGTAAAGCTTCTGAATACTCATAACTGCCAGCTGGGAGTCTCAGCTGTGTATTTACATAGTCCTCAATAGACACGTTGATTAAGAGAAGGGAGTATAAGGAGAGACGCATAATACTACAATCCGAATAATTCCATGGTTTAACATGACATAACCAGGTGACCGTAGTTCACAATTAATTACATCGTTATCTTGAATTGAATTGCATCGACACACTGTATAATAAACCTTGTAGTGTTGAGGATTTGGCTTGTGGCTTGTTCCACCATGTCTAATAATAAGACTGCTCTTCTGTCTCTCTGTAGAAATATCGTCAGTGCATGGCTGGACTGCTAGCCCCGCCTTATGGAGTTATGGAAAGTGGTGGACCCAGCCCTGACAGTGAGTACAAGCCTACAGTGCCATCAGTAATGTCAATCTACAATGTTCCTTACTGGCCTACCTCTCGCCTTTACTATGGAAAAAGCGATATCAGCAGTCTGAAAGTCAAGTCTAAGAAAAGGGGTAATTTCCCCTCAGATAAGGTTTTGAAGTGTAATAACTAATTATGTTTTTCCTGAGGGAAAAACATAATACTCTTCTTACTGTACAAATCTCCCTCGGCGACTGATGACATTATGTAACTCACTCCTCAAGGAGATTCTAGTTGATACATATCTACATTCAACATAGCATTGAGTTTATGCATTAACATCTAAGTATATTTGTGAAAATGCACCAATTGTTGCAGAGAAATAAATACTGATGTATGGGATTTATTTTGTGTTGCCTTGGCTTTAAACTCAGACTTAATGTGTTACGAATGACTACGTATTTAAATGTTTTCATTCAGGAATGCCGGACAAAGAGCACATAAGTACCAACTCTTTTGGATCCATCTCTAAACATCTGAATAAGGTACAGTAGAGTCTTCTGAATGCAAAAGTGAGACTTCATCATTACATATCATAATGACTTAGTTTCACCATCAAACATTGTCCACTATCAATATCCAAAATCATCCAAAAAGCAATGTGTGACTATGGGAGTAACCATGTAATATTGGCAACCCAGAGACAAAATCTAGCATAAACGACCACCGTCTGGGTACGAGAGATTAGAACCACTTTATGTGAAGTGAATATCATCAAGATTGAAAACTGTTGTGAATGGAAGAGTGATAGTGGGTGGTAAAAGGATGGTTATTTATCATTACCATTTAAACCTATTTACGTGCTGCTTACATGGGCCCTGATCTAACAACATCCTCTTTAGTTACCAGAAGCTCTAAATAAGTCTGGAATGTCGAGTTTGTTTAAAGTTTGACTAAATATAAACAAGGCAGCAGCTGAGACCTCACTTCCGTTTGTCTGCATCATGTACTAAATAGTTCCCGTTCCACCTTAACTAAATTGTGACTTCCTTACCTCCATACAGATAACATGGTGCTATTCTGGGGTTTCATGATTTATTACGGCTTGGGCTTTGTTCCTGTTTTTTTTCCCAGACCAGCCAAAACATGTGCACTATATATAACTACAATGATAGTATAATTTTGTTGTTGTTTTTTACCGTGGAAGTTGTTAGCAGGGGTGTCAGTTGGGTATGGCCCAACACCAACAATTTAAAATGGGCTACTAAAATCATTCCAATCCTGATTTTATAAGCAAATGCAGTTCAGCAGTATTAGCGGGCTGACTTTAGGACCATGCGAACGCCTGGGAGCGGGAGGGAAGGCTGGTTGAATGGCTGGCTGGCTTTATAGAGAGCGCATCTATACAGCTGTCACTTTGCCATACCCTAGGTTTAGCTGAAATGACACCCCTGGTTGATGGTGGTAAAGGCTACATCTTCACAAGGGCCTATTCTCTGTCATCATTGATAGGGAGGGAAATGTGACCATTCACTAAAGTCTGTATCGTGTGTCATACAATCTCAAATGTTCTTATCATCCCGTTCTTCATTTTGTGCTTTTATTTTGAAATCCATGATGTCTCCGTGTGTGTGTGTGTGCGTTTTCCAGTCATTGTCATTTCATTTTACTTTTCAGAAATCCTTCACAGAAAGCCCAGCCAAACCCCATCCTAAATCAATTTCTCAGGTAGTAAAGACCATCACACCAGTAGAGGCCATCTCTGTAGCTGTCCATTGATCTCCTTCACTCTCCTCTATTATAAGGCTCTGCTGCTATTCCATCCTTCCTTCTTCTCCCCACAGGTCCCATCTGAGAAGATCATGCGAGCAGGGAAGGTTCTACGTGATGCCATCCTCTCCAGAGCTCCCCACATCATCCGAGACAGGAAGTACCACCTGAAGACATACAGGTGGGTTGGAATATCTCCTGTACCATGTACACCTGGTACACTCATATCACAGTACGTGTACATCTGTCTGTGGTTATGTGTGTATTGGTTATGTCTGTTTTTTGCTGTATGTATTTCCTGATGGGATGTGTATATCTCCTGCAGGCAATGCTGTGTGGGAACAGAGCTGGTTGACTGGCAGATGCAGCAGAGCTCCTGTGTTTACTCTCGCGTTCAAGCAGTGGGCATGTGGCAGGTGCTGCTGGAGGAAGGCGTTCTCAACCACGGTGAGCCAGAACTGTCCAGTAGACAGTACTAAGAGTAACCTCTCTGTCTGTGTGTGTGCATGTGAACGCCGGTCCATTTCTAAACCCTCTGTGTGTTCTGTGTGTTCTGTCTGTTTGTTGGTTGCAGTGGACCAGGAGCTGACCTTCCAGGACAAGTATCTGTTCTACCGTTTCCTGGATGATGAGCAGGAGGACGCTCCCCTTCCCACTGAGGAGGAGACCAGGGAGAGCGATGAGGAGCTGCAGGATACCCTCCTCCTCCTCTCCCAGATCGGCCCTGACGCACACATGCGCATGATCCTGAGGAAACAGTAAGGACCAATCACAGAGATCGCCACCTGCGGGTAGGATGTATGCAGGTCTGGAAGGTTCGGGTTAGGAAAGATAAATAAGATATGTAAGCAAAGTGCAAAGCTGATGTGAAGGTCCTGTTCAAAGTGAATCAATTAGATTGTAACCAAGGTCAAATTATTTCCCCTTCCCCAGGCCAGGACAGAGGACAGCAGATGATTTGGAGATCATTTATGAGGAGCTGCTCCATATAAAAGCCTTATCGCACCTGTCCACCACTGTGAGTGCAGATTCGGTTACATTCGTAACGCATTTTAGGCCTGTATATGATGTCAACCCTGTAACCTAGCTGTGTTTTCCCCCCTGCTTCTACAGGTAAAGAGGGAGTTAGCCGGAGTCCTGATCTTTGAATCCCATGCCAAAGCAGGAACAGTGTGTAAGTAGTTTAACACTGCCTCCATGACCAGAGTTCAACCACTTTAACTTCATAAACTTTGCACGCTATTCATTGATTTATAAATGCATTTTCTATATGGAGGCAGAAAGAAAATCCCGGATTATGTAGTAAATCCTTTGTGGTTTCTATTTCTGTAACTCATTGCATTGAGATGCATTCCTGGAGATGTTTTGTTGGAAAATATCAGTTTTGATATGTTATCATTTTCACTTACAGTGTTCAATCAAGGGGAGGAAGGCACATCGTGGTACATCATTCTAAAGGGCTCTGTAAACGTTGTCATTTATGGAAAGGTAAAATATGATTGTTCAAATGTTATTTGAATCTCGCATCTCATACAATTCATCCCCATTTGATCAGTATTCAGCTAATCACTATAGCCAATTATAGAAAATATGAGAGTGGATAAATTACATAGCAGATGTAAAAGTATTGTATGCTGTCCCTTTAAGGCACAGACATTCTTTGTTTGCTTATTCTTGTCCTGTTTCACATAGGGGGTTGTTTGCACGCTGCATGAGGGAGATGACTTTGGGAAGCTTGCCCTGGTCAACGATGCCCCCCGCGCCGCCTCCATTGTCCTACGAGAGGATAACTGCCACTTCCTACGTGTGGACAAGGAGGACTTCAACCGGATCCTCAAAGTGAGTTATCTGGGGAAGTTCTGTTTGTCCTCAAAGAAGATAGCATGGCCCCCTACACCTCTCTGTCTACTAAGCTCAGTGAAATTCCACTTTATCTGTATTCAATGGTATAGTCTCACTCTATTGGTTGAGATTCGGTTCAACATTGCAGCTCCTAAATAAGAGAGGTGTAAACGTTCATCAGAATGATGCATACAATAACCAGTTGTATCAGTTAAGAGTCAAGTCCCCGTTTTCGTGTATAATGTATATATAATTGTTTTAATGATAGACTACTATCAACTTTGTGGTTCAATGGAGACAGTTGTTTGTAGGAGAGGTACAGTATAAACGCTAAAGCCAAACTGTCAGCTGTCAGTCTCTTAGTCCAAAGGCCGGCAGATGGCGATATTGAGACGTTTCCATCTTACCGTCCAAATGCATTGTATGCAGCCGGTAATACACTCGTATCCCCTGTGGACCGGTTCGTACCTAAAAAACTCCATTCAGGCTGCAAAGGCGTTGATTTCCTCCTGAACCACCATGCTAAAGTGGTTAATACCTAGGAAGGAATGCTAGTCCCGGATGTTGCGTGTTGCGTTCAGCCAATCAGGTTGCAGCAGTCTGAATGCAGAGCGCAACATCAGGAAGTAGCATTAGCCACTAGCATGGTGGTGGAAAATGGTGTTTCATAAAGAAAGTACGCATTTTTCCCCCATTTTTTTCCTCCTTCTCGTCATTAAATCTAGTTCAGGAGGAAATCGATGCCTTTGCAGCCTGAATGGAGAATGTTTTAGGTACGAACCGGTCCACAGGGGATACGAGTGTATTACTGGCTGCATACAATGCATTTGGACGGTAAGATAAAACCATCAATACTAGATCAATATCGCCATCTGCCTCCGTTTGGGCTATCGGTCTCTCTACATTCTCCCTCCACAGCCTATTGTTTAGCCCCGCCCACGTGCAGCCTGCATTGGACTTTGATAGGACATCAGGGTCTTCATTGTGTGTACAGAAAAGCGGATGGATGATGGATATCTGTGTGATCCACAGAGGCAGACCCTCTGTATGAGGCTCATTGAGTCCTCCTCCTCCTCTGTAAATCTCCTGTTGGCTTTGGACTGATGGGCTGCTGGACAACACAGTTGCATCCCAAACTGCACCCTATTCCCTATAAAGTGCACTACCTGGTCAAAAGTAGTGCACTACATAGGGAATAGGGTGCCATTTGTGACTCAGACAAAATGCTGACCTCCCAGTCTCCCTGTCAGTTGTACAAGCAGACTAATCCACCATGCTTACAGTACCATAGTTCTGATGGGATGATGTAATGTAGTGCATCCTCTGCATGTCAACTACCAGATGCCACTTTAGAGTCGGAGAGAGAAGTCATCCCAACCATTTTGGGGGATGGTCTACTCTGCAGGATTTGCTACAGTACTATTCAGTCGGTAGTTACTTATTTATTCATTTTCAAAATCTTGTAATCCAGATAACAACCACTTGTAGTCATTAGGAATGGCATGTAATTTCATAATAAAACAAAACTACAGTACAATGATTTATGATGACATAATGATCAAGTGTGTGTGTTTGTGTTTGTGTGTCCAGGACGTGGAGGCCAACACGGTGCGTCTGAAAGAGCATTATCAGGATGTTCTGGTGCTGGAGAAGAGCCCCAGCAGCAGCAGCCAGGTTTCCACCCATGGCTCGACCACCACCTCCTCCTCCTCACACTACAAGTACTGAGCTAACTCTCTATCTGTGTCACCCAGTCATCCACTCACAATATGATTGAACTACTTTCTGTAGCAGCACTGTTCAATAGAGGTAGAGTTATATAGGAAGTTAAAGGGGACTGTGGGTTTGTGAGATACTCTCTTCTGTTGGGAGGGAGGTTAATGTGTGTGATAATGTCTCTTGACGTTAGATTCATAAAGGGGAGTGAGGTTAGTGTGAGATACTCTCTTGAAATGTTGCACAGAGTGAGTGTAAAAAGTGGGTGAGTTTGTGAGAGACCCTCGGCTAAAGGTGTATAGTAGTGTGGATCTGGTGACTGCGAGGCTGCAGACGTGTGTTAGCTACTAGCTAGTCTTAATGGCGGCTGCTGTCAGTGACCGCGGCTGCAGTAATGGAGAGAGACACATTAATGGTAATGACAGAGAGATGGGCTCCCGGGGAGAAGGCAGGCCCCGCGGGTCACAATCACTCCATCAGGGTAGGCCTCTAATCAACTACAGCGCCAGTCACATATGAAGAGTGTGAGGGTGTCAAGCTCCTCTCCTTCCCACGTAGAGTGCCTGGCACACGCCGACTGCGTCCCAAATGGCATCCTTTTCCCTACTTTTTTTTTAGCAGGACCCTTTGGGGAATAGGGTGCCATTTGGGATGCACACACCTTGTCCTCTGTCTCCCCTGAACTAGCCAATCACAACAAGCCTGGCTGTAGCGTGTTGATTCTTATGGTCGAGTGGTGGTCTCTTCCTCTGTTTTACCTATGGAGAGGCTTCCACACCTTCTCTCACCCAGCCAGCCCACTATAACCTACAGCAGTGGTCAGGACCTCTTTGACTGTTGTTTGGATTATTATCTAATGTAGTAATCACAGTCAGGGACACAGGTCATTGAAGTGTGGAATATGAACAGTAGTGAGCACTAGCAGGAAACCTGTCTTGATTAATGAAGTAGGTGATTGATTGACACTGCCATTCTAGATACACTGTGATGTCAGGGACACCAGAGAAGATTCTAGAGCACTTCCTGGAAATGATGCGACTGGACTCTCACCTCAACGAATCAGGTAGAGTAGTGCACTCTGTCCCTCCAATAACATATCTTGCCACTGTGGACCGTTGTATTTCTGTGTAGGGACCAGGTGACCATTATTTCAACCCTATGTGATATTGACTGTAATGTCGATGGATGTGTTGTGTTCATCATGGCTGTGTGTTTAGATTGTCTCCTCTGTATCATCTGAGAGAGCGAGAGCATCCATCCTCCATGCTGCTGCTGACCTGTTTGTTCATGTCTATAATTAGCAGCGCATCACAGGGCTGATCTAATTACACTTGGTTGTGTGGGCTCCTGGCTGCTTTCATGTCCCAGCCGTCCGCGGTGACAGAGCCAGCAGCCATGTGTGATCAGGCCTGTAGTACTGTCAGCCTGATGGCCTGGTCTGGCACCCTTTCATCTGACATCACAGGTGCCCCTCTTCCTCTCTCTCTCTGTCTCTCTTCCGCTCTCTCTCTTTCTCTCTCGCGCTCTCTCTCGCGCTCTCTCTCGCACACTCGCCCGCTCTCTCAATCTCTCTCTCTGTCTCTGTCTGCCCAGACCCAGCTCTGGACGACTTTGTACTCATGCACTGCGTCTTCATCCCTAACAGTCAGCTGTGTCCGGTGCTCATGGCCCAATATCCTTTCAGTCACTGAAAATAGCAAATTATGAGCATATAGGATCAGGATCTAGGATCAGGTCCACCATGTCCAAATAATCATATTCATTGTGAATTAAATGGCTAAACTGATCCTGAATCAGCACTCTTACTCTGAGACGCTTGCTACAAACGGCCCCTGGACTAAGATGGGAGTCAGTGAATATGTAGCGCGTATGTGTTTCTGTCCTTAACTGCCCTGCACCTACCATGCTGAGGCGTCCCAGGGCTCAGAACAGGAGCGTCTGGACTACACCATGAACAACAAGAGGAGGGTGATCAGGCTGGTGCTGCAGTGGGCCTCAGTACATGGAGATCACCTGCAGGAAGAGGATGCCTCACTAGCCTTCCTAGAGGTCAGTGGATGCATCCCAAATACCACCCTATTCGCTATATAGTGCATAGGGCCCTGGTCAAAATGAGTGCTCTATAAAGGGAATAGGTTGCCATTTCGGATGTAACCAGTGTCTTCCTCACAAACCTTTATTAATAGGCACACTTATTCAGCTTGTTGCTTAAAAACGTACTATTTGCTGTAATAGTGTAGTATTAGTGATTTACCATTTGATAATCCAAATTAGTTTGGGCTCATTAATCTCTCCTCATTGAGAGTGCGTTGTGTGTTGCAGGAGTTCTTTGTGTCTGTATCTGATGATGCCAGGGAGATTCCTGCTCTGAAAGATCAACTCCCAGAGTTAGAGAAGATAGTTAAAAACAAGTAAGTGTATAAATGTATTGTTACTGCGTTGTACTTATCTTTAGTGTCCCCGGTTTTAGCATGGTGTAATCTCATTTTGTTTACCTTCTCAGCTCTGATGTTGCCAGATCCTCTCAAAAAAAGGTATGTGACCCAGCTATGAACCAAGCACTGCAGTCATATTCTGTAGTTTTGTTTTCATTGTCAGCACGAGCTACATTCCCCCCCCCCCCCCCCCCCCCCCCCCCCCCCCATGGATTTGTTGTCATGATGTTGAACCAACACACTTCTATGTTGAACCAACACACTTCTATGTCTGTCCTGTTCTGTTCCAGCACAAAGTCCTGTTGAGGCAGTTCAGCATGGGGGATGAGAAGCTGCAGAAACGACAGGCCATCAAGAGTAATGATGAGAGTAAGTATGGCATAGTGCAGGGTTTTCCAACAGCGGCCCGAGGGAAGAATTTGGCCCACGGGGAGTATTATTTTGATATATATATATATATATATACAGTATATATATCAAAATAATACTCCCCATGGGAAATATATATACAGTATGTGTATATATATATATATATATGTACACTGCTCAAAAAAATAAAGGGAACACTAAAATAACACATCCTAGATCTGAATGAATTAAATAATCTTATTAAATACTTTTTTCTTTGCATAGTTGAATGTGCTGACAACAAAATCACACACAAATTATCAATGGAAATCAAATGTATCAACCCATGGAGGTCTGGATTTGGAGTCACCCTCAAAATTAAAGTGGAAAACCACACTACAGGCTGATCCAACTTTGATGTAATGTCCTTAAAACAAGTCAAAATGAGGCTCAGTAGTGTGTGTGGCCTTTACGTGCCTGTATGACCTCCCTACAACGCCTGGGCATGCTCCTGATGAGGTGGCGGATGGTCTCCTGAGGGATCTCCTCCCAGACCTGGACTAAAGCATCCGCCAACTCCTGGACAGTCTGTGGTGCAACGTGGCGTTGGTGGATGGAGTGAGACATGATGTCCCAGATGTGCTCAATTGGATTCAGGTCTGGGAAATGGGCGGGCCAGTACATAGCATCAATGCCTTCCTCTTGCAGGAACTGCTGACACACTCCAGCCACATGAGGTCTAGCATTGTCTTGCATTAGGAGGAACCCAGGGCCAACCGCACCAGCATATGGTCTCACAAGGGGTCTGAGGATCTCGTCTCGGTACCTAATGGCAGTCAGGCTACCTCTGGCGAGCACATGGAGGGCTGTGTGGCCCCCCAAAGAAATGCCACCCCACACCATGACTGACCCACCGCCAAACCGGTCATGCTGGAGGATGTTGCAGGCAGCAGAACGTTCTCCACGGCGTCTCCAGACTCTGTCACGTCTGTCACATGTGCTCAGTGTGAACCTGCTTTCATCTGTGAAGAGCACAGGGCGCCAGTGGCGAATTTGCCAATCTTGGTGTTCTCTGGCAAATGCCAAACGTCCTGCACGGTGTTGGGCTGTAAGCACAACCCCCACCTGTGGACGTCGGGCCCTCATACCACCCTCATGGAGTCTGTTTCTGACCGTTTGAGCAGACACATGCACATTTGTGGCCTGCTGGAGGTCATTTTGCAGGGCTCTGGCAGTGCTCCTCCTGCTCCTCCTTGCACAAAGGCGGAGGTAGCAGTCCTGCTGCTGGGTTGTTGCCCTCCTACAGCCTCCTCCATGTCTCCTGATGTACTGGCCTGTCTCCTGGTAGCGCCTCCATGCTCTGGACACTACGCTGACAGACACAGCAAACCTTCTTGCCACAGCTCGCATTGATGTGCCATCCTGGATGAGCTGCACTACCTGAGCCACTTGTGTGGGTTGTAGACTCCGTCTCATGCTACCACTATAGTGAAAGCACCGCCAGCATTCAAAAGTGACCAAAACATCAGCCAGGAAGCATAGGAACTGAGAAGTGGTCTGTGGTCACCACCTGCAAAACCAGTCCTTTATTGGGGGTGTCTTGCTAATTGCCTATCATTTCCACCTGTTGTCTATTCCATTTGCACAACAGCATGTGATATTTATTGTCAATCAGTGTTGCTTCCTAAGTGGACAGTTTGATTTCACAGAAGTGTGATTGACTTGGAGTTACATTGTGTTGTTTAAGTGTTCCCTTTATTTTTTTGAGCAGTGTGTGTGTATATATATATATATATATATATATATATATATATATATATATATATATATATATATATATATATATATATATATATATATATATATATATATATATATATACAGTGGGGAGAACAAGTATTTGATACACTGACGATTTTGCAGGTTTTCCTACTTACAAAGCATGTAGAGAGACGGAATCTAAAACAAAAATCCAGAAAATCACATTGTATGATTTTTAAGTAATTATTTTGCATTTTATTGCATGACATAAGTATTTCATCACCTACCAACCAGTAAGAATTCCGGCTCTCACAGACCTGTTAGTTTTTCTTTAAGAAGCCCTCCTGTTCTCCACTTATTACCTGTATTAACTGCACCTGTTTGAACTTGGTACCTGTATAAAAGACACCTGTCCACACACTCAATCAAACAGACTCCAACCTCTTCACAATGGCCAAGACCAGAGAGCTGTGTAAGGACATCAGGTATACAATTGTAGACCTGCACAAGGCTGGGATGGGCTACAGGACAATAGGCAAGCAGCTTGGTGAGAAGGCAACAACTGTTGGCGCAATTATCAGAAAATGGAAGAAGTTCAAGATGACGGTCAATCACCCTCGGTCTGGGGCTCCATGCAAGATCTCACCTCGTGGGGCATCAATGATCATGAAGAAGGTGAGGGATCAGCCCAGAACTACACGGCAGGACCTGGTCAATGACCTGAAGAGAGCTGGGACCACAGTCTCAAAGAAAACCATTAGTAACACACTACGCCGTAATTTATTAAAATCCTGCAGCGCACGCAAGGTCCCCCTGCTCAAGCCAACGCATGTCCAGGCCTGTCTGAAGTTTGCCAATGACCATCTGGATGATCCAGAGGAGGAATGGGAGAAGGTAATGTGGTCTGATGAGACAAAAATAGAGCTTTTTGGTCTAAACTCCACTCGCCGTGTTTGGAGGAGGAAGAAGAAGGATGAGTACAACCCCAAGAACACCATCCCAACCGTGAAGCATGGAGGTGGAAACATCATTCTTTGGGGATGCTTTTCTGCAAAGGGGACAGGACGACTGCACCGTTTTGAGGGGAGGATGGATGGGGCCATGTATCGCGAGATCTTGGCCAACAACCTCCTTCCCTCAGTAAGAGCATTGAAGATGGGTCGTGGCTGGGTCTTCCAGCATGACAACGACCCGAAACACACAGCCAGGACAACTAAGGAGTGGCTCTGTAAGAAGCATCTCAAGGTCCTGGAGTGGCCTAGCCAGTCTCCAGACCTGAACCCAATAGAAAATATTTGGAGGGAGCTGAAAGTCCGTATTGCCCAGCGACAGCCCCGAAACCTGAAGGATCTGGAGAAGGTCTGTATGGAGGAGTGGGCCAAAATCCCTGCTGCAGTGTGTGCAAACCTGGTCAAGACCTACAGGAAACGTATGATCTCTGTAATTGCAAACAAAGGTTTCTGTACCAAATATTAAGTTTTGCTTTTCTGATGGGTCAAATACTTATGTCATGCAATAAAATGCAAATTAATTACTTAAAAATCATACAATGTGATTTTCTGGATTTTTGTTTTAGATTCCGTCTCTCACAGTTGAAGTGTACCTATGATAAAAATTACAGACCTCTACATGCTTTGTAACTAGGAAAACCTGCAAAATCGTCAGTGTATCAAATACTTGTTCTCCCCACTGTATATATATATATATATATATATACAGTCATGTGAAAAAGTAAGTACCTCCCCTGGACAGTTGTCTTTTTCTTTACATATTTGGACACATGGATATGTAATCTTCACTTCAACCCTATTGACAGATAAAGGTAACCTAATTTAACTCATGACACTGAAAGATTATGCTTTGCAATCATTTATTCATCAAAGATCAACAGAAATGCAATTCCATAGTGCGGAAAAAATAAGTACACCCCAAGCTTCAATAGCTTGTGTTGCCCCCTTTGGCTGAAATAACTTCATGTAGACGTTTCTTGTAACTGTCTATCAGTCCCTTACATTGACTGGGAGGAATTTTTGCCCACTCTTCTTTACAGTACTGCTTCAACTGTGTCATGTTTGAGGGTTTTCTTGCATGCACGGCCCGCTTCAAGTCCCCCCACAGCATTTCGATAGGATTGAGATCTGGGCTTTGACTCGGCCATTCCATAACCCTCCATTTCTTATTTTTGAGGTATTCTGTTGTAGCTTTGCTTTTGTGTTTTGGATCATTGTCCTGTTGCAAGATCTATGTTCGGTTCAGCTTCAGATTTTTGACAGATGGCCTCACATTCTCCTTAAGAATTCTCTGGGACAATATATAATTCATGGTTGACTCAATAATGGCAAGTTGACCAGGCCCTGAGGCAGCAAAGCAGCCCCAAACCATAATGCCACCGCCTCCATGCTTTACGGTTGGTATGAGGTTCGTCTGTTCAAAGGCAGTGTTTCGTTTTCGCCAAACATGGCGTCTGGCATTGCGGCCAAACAACCTTTGACTCATCTGTCCAGAGCACATTGTTCCTGTAGTTTTGGTCTTTACCCAGGTGTTGTCTGGCAAACGTCAGTCGTGTCTTGATATTCTTTTTTGAGAGCAGAGGCTTCTTCCTTCCTGACCTCCCATGTAGGCCAAGTTTGTGCAGTGGTGGAAAAAGTACCCAATTGTCATACTTGAGTAAAAGTAAAGATACCTTAATCTAAAATGACTCAAGTAAAAGTGAAAGTCACCCAGTAAAATACTACTTGAGTAAAAGTCTAAAAGTATTTGGTTTTACATATACTTAAGTACCAAAAGTAAATGCAATTGCTAAAATATACTTAAGTATCAAAAGTAAAAGTAAATGTATAAATAATTTCAAATCCCTTATATTAAGCAAACCAGACGGCACCATTTTCTTGTTTTTTAAATTTACGGATAGCCGTGTTGGGCACACTCCAACACTCAGACATCATTTACAAACGAAGCATTTGTGCTTATTGAGTCCGCCAGATCAGAGGCAGTAGGGATTACCTACTGTAAAGTAAAGTTCAGATACCCCAAAAAACTACTTAAGTAGTACTTTAAAGTATTTTTACTTAAGTACTTTACACCACTGAGTTTGTGCAGTCTCTTTCTGACAGTTGACTCATGCACTTCGACATTGATTGTGGCAAGAGAGGCCTGTAAATCCCTTGATGTTACCCTGGGGTTCTTAGACACTCTATGAGCATCTTTCGGTCAGCTCTTGGGCTGAATTTGGTGGGACGACCTGTCCTAGGTAGATTGCCAGTGTAGGTATTTTGATCTTGGCATGATGTGTTACCACACACCCACATGGTTAAGCCCAAACCAGACCACGTTTCTAATCTTTATGGAAGGCTAAGTTTCTCTCTAATGATTTTCGAATCATTTGCATCTGTTTTGGTGCACCTGATTCTAATTATATTCATTTTATGTGATGGTAAAGGTAGGGGTGTACTAACTTTTTCCGCATAAGGAAAAGGCATTTCTGTTTATTTTAATTGCATAACATTTTCAAAGTTTTTTTTTTTTGTGATTTGTTAAATTTGGTTACCTTTATCAATGAATGTGGTGGGAATTTAGCTCAAATATCCATGTGTCCAAATATGTTAAAAATAAAAAATAAAAAAAATCCAGCGGGTGTACTTACTTTTTCACATGACTATATATATATATATATATATATATATATATATATATTGTGGAGTACAGCAGGTCAGCCACCAGGGGGAGTCTTGTCGAGGCCTGGTAACAGATGGAGTATACATCACGAGGCAGTGGCTCCATCTGCTGGATGTGCCAGGTCTCGACGGGCTCCCCAGACAGGACTAATTGGGGCTGATTGGGAGCTGGTGAGTAATTAAGGGTGGATTGCTCACCAGCTGTGCAAGGCCCATAAAGCTGCCAGAAGGGCAGCACACGAGGGAGGACTGGGGGAAGTAAGGTAACTTCCGGGTAGTTGGAGACGGTATCCTGGAGAGGGTCTCATGGGGGAGACCTAACCTTTTCTTTTGATTATTTTATTAATAAACAACATGGAAGACTACTGTCGCAGCTGCCAGGAGTGTCATCTCACAGCCCCGAAAGCACACTTCCGAAACCCTCTGGTCCCCCTGCCGATCATCGGGGTGCCCTTTGAACGCATCGCCATGGAAATAGTGGGACCCCTGGTAAAGACTGCACGAGGACACAGGTACATCTTGGTAATAGTAGACTATGCCACCCGGTATCCCGAGGTCATTCCCCTACGGGCGGCGGTATCCAAGGGAATTGCCCAGGAGCTGTTCCACCTCTTTAGCCGGGTGGGCATCCCGAACGAGATCCTGACAGACCAAGGTACAGAGTTTATGTCCCGCCTCATGAAAGAGTTGTGTGCCCTCATGCAGATCAAGGAGATCCGGACCTCCGTTTTTCACCCGCAGACGGATGGGCTCGGCAAGCCCTTTAACAAAACGCTCAAACAGATGCTGCGGAAGGTCATCGAGCAGGACGGGAAGAACTGGGACCAGCTGCTACCCCACCTAATGTTCTCAATCCGAGAAGTACCCCAATCCTCCACTGGGTTTTCCCCGTTTGAAGTCCTCTACGGAGGCCACGTGGCCTACTGGACCTCACCAAGGAGGTGTGGGAAGCTCAACCGACCCCCTTACGCAGCGTGGTAGAGCACGTGGAGACGATGCAGGAGCGGATGACAGCCATATGGCCAGTCGTGAGGGAGCATATGGAGAAGGCCCAACGCGCCCAAGCCCAGGTCTACAATCGGGGAGCCCCCGAGAATTCCAGGTGGGAGACAGGGTGTTGGTGTTGATCCCAATGGCCGAAAGCAAGTTCCTGGCAACATGGCACGGACCATACGAGGTGGTCGAGAAACTGGGACTTGTCAACTACCGCGTACGGCAACCGGGGAGACGGAAACCTCAAGAGATTTACCACGTGAACCTGTTGAAGAAGTGGCACGAGAGGACAGCCTTGGCCGTGTTATGGTCGGGACCCAGGACGCCAACGGTACCAGTGGTGGTCCCGAGTAGTGAGGACCTCGACCCGGCCCAGAAGCAAGAGCTCCGGGAGCTTGTTGATCGGAACACGCAGTGTTCTCAGAGAAGCCGGGCCGCACGACCCTCATTGAACACCACATCAGTACCCGCCTGGGGAAACGGTAAGAAAGAGGCCGTATCGAATTCCGGAGGCCCGACGGAAGGCCGTGAAACAAGAAGTGGAGGCTATGCTGAGGATGGGGGTTGTTGAAGAGTCCCGCAGTGCATGGTGCAGCCCCATCGTGTTGGTGCCCAAACCGGACGGTAGCCTCCGCTTCTGTAATGATTTCCGGGGTGTGAACGACATAAGCGTATTCGACGCCTACCCCATGCCGAGGGTGGACGAGCTAATCGACCGATTGGGAAAGGTCCGGTACATCGGCACCCTTGACCTGACCAAAGGATATTGGCAGGTACCATTGGCAGCCTCCTCCCGGGAGAAGACGGCGTTCTCGACACCAGACGGTCTGTACCAGTACCGGGTGCTCCCGTTCGGTCTCCACGGAGCCCCACCCACATTCCAGTGACTGATGAACAGAGTGCTTCGACCCCACCAGCAGTACGCAGCGGCCTATCTGGATGATATCATCATCAACAGCCAAGGTTGGGAGGAGCACCTGACGCACCTCCAGGCAGTGCTGGACGCGCTCAGACAAGCCGGGTTGACCGCAAATCCCAAGAAATGCAAGCTAGAGTTCGAGGAGGTGGAGTACCTGGGGTATTTGATCGGACGGGGGAACGTCAAGCCCCAGGAGAGGAAGGTTCACGCGGTACGTGACTGGCCCGTTCCACGCACCAAGACACAGGTCAAGTCCTTCCTGGGACTGGCAGGATACTATAGCCGGTTTATCCCCAACTTTGCGGCTATAGCTTCCCCCCCTCACCGATCTAACCAGGGCCCGCCTCCCGAAAACAGTGAAATGGATGGACGAGACAGAAGCGGCGTTCAGCCGTCTGAAGGAAGCGCTGTGCTCCCATCCGATTCTCGTAACGCCCGATTTCCAGGTGCCGATGGTGGTCCAGATGGATGCATGTGATACGGGACTAGGGGCCATTCTGTCCCAGATACACGATGGGGAGGAGCACCCCATCATGTACATCAGCCGAAAGCTGATACCGCGAGAAAAAAAATAACTCAATTGTTGAGAAAGAGTGTCTGGCGGTGAAGTGGGCGCTAGACACTCTCAAGTATTACCTGTTAGGTACCCACTTCACCCTGGTCACGGACCATGCTCCCCTGGAAAAGACACAAATGATCGGGTCACCAGGTGGTTCTTGTCCCTTCAACGCTTCTCTTTTTCTGTTCTCCATCTGCTGGACGTGCCAGGTCTCGACGGGCTCCCCGGACAGGACTAATTGGGGCTGATTGGGAGCTGGTGAGTAATTAAGGGCGGATTGCTCACCAGCTGTGCAAGGCCCATAAAGCTGCCAGAAGGGCAGCACACGAGGGAGGACTGGGGGAAGTAAGGAAACGTCTTGACCCAACCCCCTGATCTGCCACAATATATATATATATATATATATATAACTCAGCAAAAAAATAAATGTCCCTTTTTCAGGACCCTGTCTTTCAAAGATAATTCGTAAAAATCCAAATAACTTCACAGATCTTCATTGTAAAGGATTTAAACACTGTTTCCCATGCTTGTTCAATGAACCATAAACAATTAATGAACATGCACCTGTGGAACGGTCGTTAAGACACTAACAGCTTACAGACGGTAGGCAATTAAGGTCACAGTTATGAAAACTTAGGACACTAAAGAGGCCTTTCTACTGACTCTGAAAACCACCAAAAGAAAGATGCCCAGGGTCCCTGCTCATCTGCGTGAGCGTGCCTTAGGCATGCTGCAAGGAGGCATGAGGACTGTAGATGTGGCCATGGCAATAAATTGCAATGTCCGTACCGTGAGACGCCTAAGACAGCGTTACAGGGAGACAGGACAGACAGCTGATCGTCCTCGCAGTGGCAGACCACGTGTAACAACACCTGCACAGGATCGGTACATCCGAACATCACACCCGCGGGACAGGTACAGGATGGCAACAACAACTGCCCGAGTTACACCAGGAACGCACAATCCCTCCATCAGTGCTCAGACTGTCCGCAATAGGCTGAGAGAGGCTGGACTGAGGGTTTGTAGGCCTGTTGTAAGGCAGGTCCTCACCAGACATCACTGGCAACAACGTCGCCTATGGGCACAAACCCACCGTCGCTGGACCAGACAGGACTGGCAAAAAGTGCTCTTCACTGACGAGTCTCGTTTTTGTCTCACCAGGGGTGATGGTCGGATTCGCGTTTATCGTCGAAGGAATGAGCGTTACACCGACGCCTGTACTCTGGAGAGGAATCGATTTGGAGGTGGAGGGTCCGTCATGGTCTGGGGCGGTGTGTCACAGCATCATCGGACTGAGCTTGTTGTCATTGCAGGCAATCTCAACGCTGTGCATTACAGGGAAGACATCCTCCTCCCTCATGTGGTACCCTTCCTGCAGGCTCATCCTGATATGACCCTCCAGCATGACAATGCCACCAGCCATACTGCTCTTTCTGTGCGTGATTTCCTGCAAGACAGGAATGTCAGTGTTCTGCCATGGCCAGCAAAGAGCCCGGATCTCAATCCCATTGATTACGTCTGGGACCTGTTGGATCGGAGGGTGAGGGCTAGGGCCATTCCCCCCAGAAATGTCCAAGGAACTTGCAGGTGCCTTGGTGGAAGAGTGGGGTAACATCTCACAGCAACAACTGGCAAATATACAGTTGAAGTCTGACATTTACATACACTAAGGTTGGAGTCATTAAAACCCTTTTTTCAACCACTCCACATATTTCTTGTTAACAAACTATAGTTTTGGCAAGTCGGTTAGGACATCTACTTTGTGCATGATACAAGTAATTTTTCCAACAATTGTATACAGACAGATTATTTCACTTATAATTCACTGTATCACAATTCCAGTGGGTCAGAAGTTTACATACACTAAGTTTACTGTGCCTTTAAACAACTTGGACAATTCCAGAAAATGATGTAATGGCTATAGAAGCTTCTGATAGGCTAATTGACATCATTTGAGTCAATTGGAGGTGTACCTGTGGATGTATTTCAAGGCCTACCTTCAAACTCAGTGCCTCTTTGCTTGACATCATGGGAAAATCAAAATAAATCAGCCAAGAACTTTTAAAAAATGATGGTAGACCTCCACAAGTCTGGTTCATCCTTGGGAGCAATTTCCAAACGCCTGAAGGTACCACGTTCATCTGTACAAACAATAGTATGCAAGTATAAACACCATGGGACCACGCAGCCGTCATACCACTCAGGAAGGAGACACATTCTGTCTCCTAGAGATGAACGTACTTTGGTGCGAAAAGTCCAAATCAATCCCAGAACAACAGAAAAGGACCTTGTGAAGATGCTGGAGGAAACAGGTACAAAAGTATCTATATCCACAGTAAAACGAGTCCTATATCAACATAACCTGAAAGGCCGCTTAGCAAGGAAGAAGCCACTGCGCCATAAAAAAGCCAGACTAAGTTTGCAAAGTTTGCAACTGCACATGGGGACAAAGATCGTACTTTTTGGAGAAATGTCCTCTGGTCTGATGAAACAAAAATAGAACTGTTTGGCCATAATGACCATCGTTATGTTTGGAGGAAAAAGGGGGGCCTTACAAGCCGAAGAACACCATCCCAACCGTGAAGCACAGGGGTGGCAGCATCATGCTGTGGGGGTGCTTTGCTGCAGGAGGGACTGGTGCACTTCACAAAATAGATGGCATCATGAGGAAGGAAAATTATGTGGGTATATTGAAGCAACATCACAAGACATCAGTCAGGAAGTTAAAACTTGGTCGCAAATGGGTCTTCCAAATGGACAATGACCCCAAGCATACTTCCAAAGTTGTGGCAAAATGGCTTAAGGACAACAAAGTCAAGGTATTGGAGTGGCCATCACAAAGCCCTGACCTCAATCCTATAGAACATTTGTGGGCAGAACTGAAAAAGCGTGTGCGAGCAAGGAGGCCTACAAACCTGATTCAGTTACACCAGCTCTGTCAGGAGGAATGGGCCAAAATTCACCGAACTTATTGTGGGACGCTTGTAGAAGGCTACCTGAAACGTTTGACCCAAGTTAAACAATTTAAAGGCAATGCTACCAAATACTAATTGAGTGTATGTAAACTTCTGACCCACTGGGAATGTGATGAAAGAAATAAAAGCTGAAATAAATCATTCTCTCTACTATTATTCTGACATTTTACATTCTTAAAATAAAGTGGAGATCCTAACTGACCTAAGACAGCAAATATTTACTAGGATTAAATGTCAGGAATTGTGAAAAACTAAGTTTAAATGTATTTGGCTAAGGTGTATGTAAACTTCCGACTTCAACTGTATACTGTATATATACTTTTTTGAAGTTTCATTGTTGGACATAAAAGACTGTAAAAACACCAGGAAATCAGCTCCAAGTGATTTTAATTTAGGAAATCTGTTCCCAAGTATTTCCATGCATAATAGAGACACGTGATCGTATAGAAATATAAGCAAGGTTTGAAATTATTGCTTTAGTCAAATATTATATACAGTGGGGAGAACAAGTATTTGATACACTGCCGATTTTGCAGGTTTTCCTACTTACAAAGCATGTAGAGGTCTGTCATTTTTATCATAGGTACACTTCAACTGTGAGAGACGGAATCTAAAACAAAAATCCAGAAAATCACATTGTATGATTTTTAAGTAATTAATTTGCATGACATAAGTATTTGATCACCTACCAACCAGTAAGAATTCCGGCTCTCACAGACCTGTTAGTTTTTCTTTAAGAAGCCCTCCTGTTCTCCACTCATTACCTGTATTAACTACACCTGTTTGAACTCGTTACCTGTATAAAAGACACCTGTCCACACACTCAATCAAACAGACTCCAACCTCTCCACAATGGCCAAGACCAGAGAGCTGTGTAAGGACATCAGGGATAAAATTGTAGACCTGCACAAGGCTGGGATGGGGTACAGGACAATAGGCAAGCAGCTTGGTGAGAAGGCAACAACCTTTGGCGCAATTATTAGAAAATGGAAGAAGTTCAAGATGACGGTCAATCACCCTCGGTCTGGGGCTCCATGCAAGATCTCACCTCGTAGGGCATCAATGATCATGAGGAAGGTGAGGGATCAGCCCAGAACTACTCGGCAGGACCTGGTCAATGACCTGAAGAGGGCTGGGACCACAGTCTCAAAGAAAACCATTAGTAACACACTACGCCGTCATGGCTTGAAATCCTGCAGCGCACGCAAGGTCCCCCTGCTCAAGCCAGCGCATATCCAGGCCCGTCTGAAGTTTGCCAATGACCATCTGGATGATCCAGAGGAGGAATGGGAGAAGGTCATGTGGTCTGATGAGACAAAAATAGAGCTTTTTGGTCTAAACTCCACTCGCCGTGTTTGGAGGAAGAAGAAGGATGAGTACAACCCCAAGAACACCATCCCAACCGTGAAGCATGGAAGTGGAAACATCATTCTTTGGGGATGCTTTTCTGCAAAGGGGAAAGGACGACTGCACCGTATTGAGGGGAGGATGGATGGGGCCATGTATCGCGAGATCTTGGCCAACAACCTCCTTCCCTCAGTAAAAGCATTGAAGATGGGTCGTGGCTGGGTCTTCCAGCATGACAACGACCCGAAACACACAGCCAGGGCAACTAAGGAGTGGCTCCGTAAGAAGCATCTCAAGGTCCTGGAGTGGCCTTGCCAGTCTACGGACCTGAACCCAATAGAACATCTTTGGAGGGAGCTGAATGTCCTTATTGCCCAGCGACAGCCCCGAAACCTGAAGGATCTGGAGAAGGTCTGTATGGAGGAGTGGGCCAAAATCCCTGCTGCAGTATGTGCAAACCTGGTCAAGACCTACAGGAAACGTATGATCTCTGTAATTGCAAACAAAGGTTTCTGTACCAAATATTAAGTTCTGCTTTTCTGATGGGTCAAATACTTATGTCATGCAATAAAATGCAAATTAATTACTTAAAAATCATACAATGTGATTTTCTGGATTTTACATGCTTTGTAAGTAGGAAAACCTGCAAAATCGGCAGTGTATCAAATACTTGTTCTCCCCACTGTATTTTGGGGCTTCTTGCAGTCAATTTGCAGTCTACAAATTATTTGTAATTATGTTCCAAGGCTGATGCACTTGGCCTCTGACCTGTCTGTCCAGTACCCATCCCTCATTCCTAAATGTTAAGGGACCTGCATTGTGCTCTCTCCCCATGCAGTCCTGTTCAAAGTGTACTGCAGCGACCACACCTACACCACCATCCGGGTCCCCATGGCCGCCTCGGTCAGAGAGGTCATCAGCGCTGTGGCCGACAAGCTGGGGTCAGCGGAGGAACTCCTCCTGGTCAACCTCAGTTCGGCCGGAGGTGAGATGGGCTACAGCCACACGCTAATCAAACGGTGGTGGTTGACACAGTCTTTCCACACAAGGCCTGATATTTACAGATGCTATGATGCTCATTAATCAGGGCCTGATTTACTGGAAGTGATTGGGTTTTGGTGCTGGATCGGTCTGTTTCAGTATGTGGAGCTGTTATTTACTAGCATTTGTTTTGCTGCTAAGAATCTGGGCACAATTCTCTGCTGAGGATTCAGAGGAATATGGATGCCCCGTCTGTCATGTTCAATGCAATATTGCCAGTTCTAATGCTAACATAAATGCATCCTCTTCAAAGTATTTTTGACCGCTTTCTTTGATAATGAAGTTAGAGGACGACTCTGGGTTATTTCAGATGACTCAGGAGAGCGCTATGGCAACCGCAGCCAGTAAAACCCTATAGCAGTGTAACCGTATCTTCTCCTGTGATTAGGGTTAAGTAAAAGGCTGTGCACGGGCTATTTTGAAGCACTGTTTTGAAACTGTAATAGGCCTACAGAGGGGCATCTTTAGAACCTTACAAATCAAAATGTATTTGTCACATGCGCCGAATACAACAGGTGTAGACTTTACCGTGAAATGCTTACTTAAAGTACGAGCCCTTTCCCAACAATGCAGAGTTAAAAAGTAAGAAACATGTAGGTAGAGCTAAAAGTGACTAGGCAATCAGGATTTAAAATAAACAGTTGCATCAGCGTATGTGAAGAGTGGGAAAGTGTGTTGTGTGTGGCGTCAATATGCAAATGAGGGTGTTTTGTGGGTAGAGTCCAGTGAGCGTGCATAGAGTCAGTGCAAGAGAGTCAGTGCAAAAAGGTTCAATGCAAATAGTTCAGGTAGCCATTTGATTAACTATTCAGCAGTATTATGGCTTGGGGGTAGAAGCTGTTCAGGAGCCTTTTGGTCCCAGACTTGGCGCTCCGGTACCGCTTCCCGTGCGGTAGCAGAGTAAACAGTCTATGGCTTGGGCGGCTGGGGTCTTTGACAATTTTCCAGGCCTTCCTCTGACACCGCCTGGTATAGAGGTCCTGGATGGCAGGGAGCTCAACCCCAGTGATGTACTGGGCCATCCGCACCACCCTCTGTAGCGCCTTGCATTCGGATGCCAAGCAGTTTCCATACCAAGCGGTGATGCAGCCAGTCAAGATGCTCTCAATGGTGCAGCTGTAAAACTTTTTGAAGATCTGAGGGCCCATGCCAAATCTTTTCAGCCTCCTGAGTGGGAAGAGGTGTTGTCGTGCCTTCTTCATGACTGTGTTGGTGTGTGTGGACCATGTTAATTCCTTAGTGATGTGGACACAGAGGAACTTGAAGCTCTCGACCCGCTCCACTACACCCCTGCTCGGCCCTCCGTTTCCTGTAGTTCACGATCAGCTCCTTTGTCTTGCTGATGTTGAGGGAGAGGTTGTTGTCCTGGCACCACACTGCCAGGTCACTGACCTACTCCCTATAGGCTGTCTCATCGTCATCGGTGATCAGGCCTACCACCGACGTGTCATCAGCAAACTTAATGATGGTGATGGAGTTGTGCACGGCCACGCAGTCGTGGGTGAACAGGGAGTACAGGAGGGGACTAAGCATGCACCCCTGAAGCGCCCCAGTGTTCAGGGTCAGCGTGGCGGATGTGTTGTTGCATACCCTCACCACCAGGGGGCAGCCCGTCAGGAAGTTCAGGATCCAATTGCAGAGGGAGGTGTTTAGTCCCAGGATCCTGAGCTTTTTGATGCACTTGGATGGCACTATGGTGTTGAACACTGATCTGTAGTCAATGAACAGCATTCTCACATAGGCGTTCCTCTTATCCAGGTGGGAGAGGGCAGTGTGGAGTGCAATAGAGAGAGCGTAATCTGTGGATCTGTTGGGGCGGTATGCAATAGGAGTGGGTCCAGGGTGTTTAGGATGATGGTGTTGATGTGAGCCATGACCAGCCTTTCAAAGCATTTCATGACTACAGATGTGAGTGCTACGGGGCGATAGTCATTGAAACATGAATGTATTACAGACTGGGTCAGGGAGAGGTTGAAAATGTCAGTGAAGACACTTGCCAGCTGGTCAGCACATGTTCTCAGTACGTGTCCTGGAAATTCGACTGGCCCTGCGGCCTTGTGAATGTTTACCTGTTTAAAGGTCTTGCTCATATCGGCTACGGAGAGCGAGATCACACAGTCGTCCGGAACAGCTGGTGCTCTCATGCATGGTTCAGTGTTGCTTGCCTCAAAGTAAAACCATGAGCTGGCGCACACCCAGAGAAAAGTATTTAGTGTAGAGGTGCTGACTAACGGCAAATAAACTGTAAACTATAAAAAATAAAGAGAGTCACACACTATGTGGAGTAAAGGTGGTCTAGAGTTTTGTTGCCTCTGGTTGCACAGGTGACATGCTGGTAAAAATGGGGTAAAACGGATTTCAGTTTCCCTGCATTAAAATCACCAGCCACTAGGAGCGCTGCCTCTGGATGTGCATTTTCTTGTTTTCTTAGGCCCTATACAGCTTGTTGAGTGCGGTCTTAGTGCCAGCATCGGTTTGTGCTGGTAAATAGACAGCTACGAAAAATATAGATGAAAACTCTCTTGGTAAGTAGTGCGGTCTGCAGCTTATCATTAGGTATTCTAACTCAAGGTAGCAAACCCTGAGATTTCCTTTGCGCACCAGCTGTTGTTAACAAAGAGATACACCCCTCCCCCCTTAACCTTACCTGCAGCTGCCGTACGGTCTTGACAATGCATAGAAAAACCAGCTAGATGTATATTATCCATGTCCTTGTTCAGCCACGGCTCGGAGAAACAGGATATTACAGTTCTTCAGGTCCCGTTGAAAGGATAGTCTCGAACAAAGCTTGTCCAGTTTGTTCTCCAAAAGAACGGAGTCTAGGGGCGGTTTATTTGCACGCCAACGTAGTTTTATCAGTATGCCCGCCCATCTGCCCCTTTTGTGGCGTCGCTTCCTTTTCCGAGTCCCAGGGATTAGGGCCTTGTCCGTAGTAAGCAGAACATCCACAGTAGCTGACTTGTTGAAGTAGAAGTTGTTGTCCAAATCGAGGTTAGTGATCGCTGTTCTGATGTCCAGAAGCTGTTTTCGTTCACAGGAAATAATGGCGGAGACAATATTTACTAAAAAAATAAAAAAACAGCTACAAAAAACACACAAAGTAGTAGAATTGGTCGGGAGTCCGTAAAACGGCCAATATCTTTTCCTTACCCTTGTTATGCGACTTTAGAACATACCATAATAATATGCTAATGTACTGTATTTGATATGTTCATGTTTTTTTATTATCGCTTGTTTGTTGTTTTCCTTCAGATAAAGTGGTGCTAAAACCCAACGATATTTCAGTCTTCTCCACACTCAGCATCAACGGCCGTCTATTTATCTGTCCCAGGGATCAACTGGATTCATTGGTGGGTATATACCCCTGAGAAAAACATATTGCCCACCAAATTACAATGCAGAAAAACAAGCATTCAGACACACCCGACTAATTCCCAGAGGTTTCCCTACAAGCTACATCTCATGCAGCTGTTACTATGAAGCATGTTGCGTCTGATGTTGTATTTCTCTCATGTAATATATATTTTTTCATCGAGTGACAGATGTTCACTGGCCTGAGGCTACTGTTGCATTTCGACTTGTTATAGTTGTATAACTGTCATTGTAGCTATTAAAACAGTCCTGTATTTCAGATGAGTGTTAATTGTATGATGAAGAATAATAATATCATACAGACAACTGTAAATTATATGGTATATTAAGTTTGCACTATATTTCAGACGCCCTTGCCAGAGCAAGAAGGACCCTCCACAGGCTCCATGGGCAGCTTTGAGTTGATGAGCTCTAAAGACCTGGCCTACCAGATGACACTCTACGACTGGGAACTCTTCCACTGTGTACATGAGGTTTGTCAGACCAATGACAAATGAGGAATTACTTGATTCTATGGATGCGTCCTAAATGGTACCCTATGCCCTATACGTGTATAGTGCACTACTTTCGACCACTGACCTATGGGGAATAGTGTGCCATTTGGGGTGCAAGCTATGTCTTCCTACACTCTTCGGCTGTCTCTATAGGAGGTAGAACCGTTTTTGGTTCCAGGTAGAACCCTTTTGGGTTCCATGTAGAACACTCTGTGGAAAGGGTTTTACATGGAACCAAAAAGGGTTCTTCAAAGGGTTCTCCTTAGGGGACAGCCGAACAACCCTTAAGTTCTAGATAGCACCTTTTTTTCTAAGAGTGTATCGATCAACTATTAAACCAATATGTTGATATATTATTACAGGAACTATCAGGGACACGGTCATTGACCTTCTCTCTTGCCCTGTTCTACAGCATGAGCTGATCTACCATACGTTTGGGAGGAAGAACTTCAAGAAGACCACGGCCAACATGGACCTGTTCCTCAGGAGGTTCAATGAGATCCAGCTGTGGGTGATCACAGAGATCTGTCTGTGTGCTCAGCAGAGCAAACGTGTTCAGCTGCTCAAGAAGTTCATCAAGATCGCTGCTCAGTGAGTGGCCCTTGCCTTGTCGCCCTGTCGCCCTCTCTCTCATGCACGGACACATACACGTTTGCACACACACTCGGTCTCACCCTGACTGCAGAGCTGTAGTAGTAGAAATGCATACTTGTGTCACTTAGCTGTAGGGTTCGGTCAACCCTCCCAATCAATCCCTAAGGGAAAAGGTTTAAATGTCAAGATTAAAACGTGTGAATGGCTGAATGTACGGTACATTCGGAAAGTATTCAGACCCCTTGACTTTTTCCACATTTTGTTACAGCCTTATTCTAAAATTGATTTTTTTGTTTTTTTCCCTCATCATTCTACACACAATACCCCATAATGACAAAGAAAAACAGTTTTTAAAATTTTAGCAAATTTATTAAAAGTAGAAAACGCTCTGGAGCCGTTTTTCATCAAGGATCTCTCTGTACCTTGTTTCGTTCATGTTTCCCTAAATCCTAACTAGTTTCCCAGTCCCTGCCGTTGAAAAACATCCCCACAGCATGATGCTGCCACCACCATGCTTCACCGTAGGGATGGTGACAGGTTTCCGCCAGACATGACGCTTGGCATTGGTTTCATCAGACCAGAGAATCTTGTTTCTCATGGTCTGAGAGTCCTTTACGCATCTTTTTTTGGCAAATTCCATGCGGGCTGTCATGTGCCTTTTACTGAGGAGTGACTTCAGTCTGGCCACTCTATCATAAAGGCCTAATTGGTGGAGTGCTGCAGAGATGGTTGTCCTTCTGGAAGGTTCTCCCATCTCCACAGAGGAACTCTGGAGCTCTGTCAGTGACCAGCGGGTTCTTGGTCACTTCCCTGACCAAGGCCCTTCTCCCCCGATTGCTCAGTTTGTCCGGGTGGCCAGCTCTAGGAAGAGTCTTGGTGGTTCCAATCTTCTTCTATTTAAGAATGATGAAGGCCATTGTTTTCTTGGGGACCTTCAATGCTGCAGACATTTTTTGGTACCCTTCCCCAGATCTGTGCCTCGACACAATCCTGTCTCAGAGCTCTACGGACAATTCCTTCGACCTCATGGCTTGGTGTTTGCTCTGACATGCACTGTCGACTGTGGGACCTTATATAGACAGGTGTGTGCCTTTCCAAATCATGTCCAATCAATTGAATTTACCACAGGTGGACTCCATTCAAGTTGTAGAAACATCTCAAGGATGATCAATGGAAACAGGATGCACCTGAGCTCAATTTCGAGTCTCATAGCAAAGCGTCTGAATACTTATGTAAATAAGGTATTTCTGTTTCTAATTTTTAATACATTTGCAAAGATTTCTAAAAACCTGTTTTCGCTTTGTCATTATGGGGTATTGTGTGTAGATTGATGAGGATTTTTTGGTATTTCATCCCTTTTAGAATAAGGCTGTAATGTAACAAAATGTGGAAAAAGGGAAGGGGTCAGAATACTTTCAGAATGCACTGTACATGTATCATTTAGGTAATGAGTGTTTCATTCCTGACCCCCTGTGATTACTTATATTAGTCACATGTAACATGGAACCTGATACTGATACATCTTTGGACTACTTTCTCTCTGTAACAGCTGTAAAGAGTATAAGAACCTCAACTCCTTCTTCGCTATTATCATGGGCATGAGCAACCCAGCCGTGAGCAGACTGAGTCAGACCTGGGAGGTGGGTGTCTGTCTGTCACTGTGTCTGTCTGTCTGTCTCACTGTGTCTGTCTGTCTCTCTCACTGTGTCTGTCTGTCTGTGTCTGTGTCTGTGTCTGTGTCTGTGTCTCTGTGTCTGTGTCTGTGTCTGTCTGTCTGTCTGTCTGTCTGACACTGTCCAAAAACACTCACCTGTGTTTAGCACCTGCCAAAGAATATAGTGATTTCAACTGTTTGATAACTTTCCCTGTTATTTGTGTTGACAGAAACTACCAAGCAAATTTAAGAAGTTTTACAGTGAATTTGAAAGCTTAATGGTGAGTACAATTAACAATTTTTAGCCCCATATCAACCATTCATCCACCTACATAGTCTCTAGCCTTTCTTTCTATAGCTTCTATTTATTCAAATATTGAATTAAAACTTCACATTCTTGCATGGTCATTTGTCATCTAACAATGTATGGATTGAGCAGCACCACCCTTGGCTGTGACTGTGATATGCCCACTTAACATGGTTATGGCAGATCTCAGAACAGTGTGAGTGTTTCCACAGGACCCTTCCAGGAACCACCGGGCGTACCGGCTCACTGTGGCCAAGCTGGACCCGCCCATCATTCCCTTCATGCCGCTGCTGATCAAAGGTCATTGCAACCCAACACAGCTCTCTCCCACCATATACATGACCCTCCATGTTGTTTTAACCATTATCTTACCCATTGATTGACTATTGAGAAGTTTATCCTCACTGCCTCTTGTGTGAAGAAGTTATCAGCACGTTTTGATCTCTCTTTTTGGAGTGTCGACCTGCGACAGTGTAACTAGCTTCTATATTGTTTGCTCTTGTCAATTCCAGTCCTTGTACTTTTGCCTATGTTCTTTCTATGTGTGTAATCATATTGCTATTATCTTTCCAGACATGACTTTCACTCATGATGGAAACAAGACATTCATTGACAGTTTGGTCAATTTTGAGAAAATGGTAAGGCCCTCCATGAGGATATTGATTTTGATATATTATATTGGAGGTCTAAATTCAAAATGGTAACATCTATTTGTGTTTTTCAGCGAATGATCGCTAATACAGTGAGAATAGTGAGATACTGCAGAAGTCTGCCATTCAGTAAGTAAACATAACTGTCTTTAAAAGTCTTAACTTGACTGGGAAGGTTTCTAAGTGCTTGGGTATACAGGGCACTGTTATAATAAAGGTGGTATTTCTCTTTCCCATCGTCTCTCAGGTGCAGAACCATCTCAGACCAGTAAGAACCACCCGGACGTGAGGAGCTACGTGCGCCAGCTGACTGTGATTGACAACCAGAGAACACTGTCTCAGCTCTCCCACAGACTGGAGCCACGCAGGACCTGAAGCCTCCCTGGACACTGGACAGACACTGGACAGCTACAGTACATGTCTCATGCTGCTGCTCTACTGCCAAAAATAAGCTTGCTTTACATGTTGTACCAATACACACACATATCCACTCTGCTACATGGAACTTCACATTATTATACATACAGTATAGTCAAGTATGCTACAGAGTTCATCAGTTCCACCTTCAACTGTATTTTCAAATGTCAGTATAATTTCTGCTTCTTGTTTCCTTTTGTGTATTGTTCTCATTTTTTTAAACACTCTGCTTTAAATTTCACCAAGTATTTTCAAATTCATCTCATTCTCATGTCCCTGAAGCTCTAGTTGATTATTTGAAGTCACCAGCCCCATGAAAATGACACACTCTATAAAGTGAATGATCTTTTGGAAATAATCATCCATTCGATTGTTGTACAAGAATCTGTGAAGTTTATGTTAAACAGAGAACTTTTCCAGATGGAAACATTGGCTCTTACTTCACTCTCTGACCTCCTAAATTCAAAATCCTGATATTCAGTTGTGGTTTCCTGTCTTTTTTCTAAATCAGATTGTATTTATAAATATTTTAGTTTGAGGCTTTTTATTACACATGTTGTACAATGTATTCATATATGTATTATAACCTCAGCATGCAATGATTTGAGATGTTGGGCTGGATATACAGTATGTGAGCACATTCCTCTTTCAAAGTATGTAAGGTAACTGTTGTCTGCAATTATTTTAGACATGTTTATTGTGTAAATATTAAAAACAAATTAGATGTATCTGCTGATGATGCTGTCCATTCATTATTTTGATAACTATTTAGTATAATAGCTAATTATGAGCTAAGATGAAAATATATTTAGAGTAGCACGAAATAATATTTCAAATACACTTTTATGCTGTCATAGTATGTCTTTTGATGATAGGAAAACTAATTAAATTCCCTATTATTGCAGGTGTTGGTTGTTATATCATAGACTGCTACTTCTATTTAATGGTGTCGTTGGGGGTGTACCGATTTTGTCCATTGAGTGGAGCTGTTGTCATCAGAATTTGTGAAACTCTTCGAAAGATTTTAGGATACTTCCCTGGTTTTAATGTCTATGGCTATTTCTCTTTAGCGTTCAGCACTCAGCCCGAGTCAAGGAAGAAATTTGGTAACTAGACATGACTGTGTGGGGAAATCATAAACGTCACGCCCGGGTTCCCGGAAAGTGGGTTCTTTACAGTAGGTATATGTTTACCTGCAGAAGTTAAGCTAACCATTGGATCTGTCAAACAGATTTTTTGCTATTATTTGTTGGAAAATTCAAAGGTAGGCTAGGTACTAATATCGCATTATAATTCGGTGAGTAGGCCTACGCGCCATTAAATGTTTTCCATTACATACTTTTTTTTAAAGTTGTGAATAACCCATTTTGTTCATGTTTATTTTATAGTTGTCTATGTTTGGCAAAAGCTTTGGTCTCGTGCGTTAAAGTGCTTCCACTTTTAGTAATACGCAACATGCGTGTCATCGAGGAAATGGCCAGTCTTGCCTTAAATTCGTGTTGAACCTGAGCTGCTGAAGTGTCTTAATTTGGCTAAATTATATTTAACAACATTTACACTAGCCTATACATGCAACATAAACAATGGACCATTCCCATCCAGTAGCGTACCCATTGTTTTCCTTGACATGGCAACCTGGGTAGACGTAACATAGTAAATGTAAATCCAGAATACTACAATTAGTATGATATGTTACGTTTCGTGTGGTATGTATTAATTTGTGGATGTCCATCATTTATTTTGTATGCTGCAAAGTAGCTAAAAAGTAGTAAGTAGTTGCAAAGTTGCTAATTAGCTAAAATGCTAAAGTTGTCCTTGTTGAGATTCAAACGCGAACCTTTGGGTTGCTAAATGTTCACTATATAAGCCTTCCCGTCCACCCCGACCAACCACCCTAAGTAACCTTCTGTCTTTTCTAACCATACCAAATCTCTGAGACCAGGCTGGAGATAGGGTCTCTCCAAAGTAAACAGAGCACAGTAGTTTTAGACAGTGCTGACCTCTTGGGTGCACCAGTATTGTAGTAAATATTACTGTTTATTACACAAATTGCATATGATATTGTTCTTAAATCACATACATTTTCTTAGGGTTGTGGAGAATTTGAGGGGAATATTATGGACAATCTTGACCACCCAACATGTTGTCCACAATACAATGTTGATACACTGTAGCCTATTCAGTGTAATAGCTCTGTCATGAACACCAGTTTGTCATTATATCAGGTTGTGTTCTTTCATCATTAGTGTTGTTTTATCCCTGGTTGAATTATTTACTGTAAATGCCTGGAGGCATTTTGATTATGTAAGTAACAGCAGTGAGACTTCTACTTTGTTTTGTTTTGGGTGGTAGTTTAAACACTGCAGCTTCTCTGAAACTGAAGTTTGTAATTCCTGATGGGACACAGTTTGTAATCATATCCACCACAGGGATGATATGGATGGGTAAAGCAGATGAGGTTAATTCAATACATTTGATTATTTCCGTTACATTTTTACATTTTCATCTGTAGAGCTCTGGCAGGTATCTACTTGCCTGTATATTTTCACATGGATATTAGTCCATTATTTCAATGCCTGCAGCAGAGTGTTTACTTTCCAGTGAGGACAGGCAAAAACGAGCTCCAATATCCCAGTAACCCTGGCGTCTTGAGTGGCTACAGAAAATGTCGGAGCTGCTCATGTACTGAGAAGATTGGTGTGAAGCTAAGTATAGCATGAATAGCCGTAAATCAGTAGAGAGCATTGGCTCCCCTCTGTGACAATGGAGGCATTTCCTGCTGGGCTGGATAGCAATCCTGAATCAGGTCAAGGTAACAGCCTCTTAAAAGCCATAATTGCTGAGCAGTAAATGGGAAACTTCTGAACAATAACCGAGCTACAATTTCCTGTAATGAAGGGGTTATTTCTTTACAAGATGCATTTAGGTTGTTATTTAAAAACAAAAGGAAGCACTAATTGTTTTCTGCAGGCACAAAGTTGATGGTTTGGTGTTCCCTCTCCCTATAGATTGCACTTTCATTTATATACATTAGGAAGACATAGTCCCTGTTATTTGAATATAGAATTAGAGGTGTGTAGCACCTTCTTTGGGTTTGTTTTTAAAACAAGTGTGTAGTGATAGTGTGTCATTAAAAGTTTGCAGTGATTCATGGGAGACTAGAGGATGCAGTCCCTTTACTAGCTCTGCTGTGTCTAGCTCAGTAGCCTTGTACAGACACTAGACTGTGCTGGAATAGTCAGTGACTTTGGCCGTGTGTATTTTGTGCAAACTGATCACAGTAGAGGGAGAATGCATGCCATGGATACCATCCATAGTTCTTATACAAGCAGAGGATCCTGGGACACTCACTTAGTGCTTACTGGTACTGGTGACTGTGTGGCGTAGGTCTGGGGCAGGCGGGCGTGTTGAATGTCCCGTAAATCACTGGCTGAGATCAGGGATATCACAGTGCCACTCCGGGCAGACATAGCCAATGACACAGAGGCCTCCCTGAGGTACTGTTAGCAGCACATCCAGCTTCTCAGTCACACGCTCTAATGGTGTGCTCAAGTGTACAGCTGCTCTCTTAGTGTGTCACTGGTGCAGGACTTTTACCTTGAGGAATCAGAGGGGTCTTTTCTGGGAACAAGCCTATGACAGATTTGAGCATCGGTTCTAAACTGCTTTTTAGTGAACTCTGCTTATTATCTCCTTCCCTGTGGTCCTCCAGACAGACGTTGAGTTGGGGCTGAGTGTTATTATGAGATGTTGTCTCTCAGTGCCTCCTTTGTGCAAATCAAGTTTGATGACATCCACTTCTACGAGAACTGCGGCGGCGGCAGCTTCGGGAGCGTGTACCGAGCCAGGTGGATCTCTCAGGACAAAGAGGTGGCGGTGAAAAAGCTGCTCAAGATCGAAAATGAGGTAGGAGTCCTAATTGCTGAGGCTTTTCATATACTTTTTAATTGTCGGTATAGTAATCATTTTAATTGCTACCCCATTTAGTTATTATACTCCCCCTCGCCTTGTGCACAGAATTTCACATACTGTATGCTTTAAAAGAACGACTATTGCCAAATGAGGGATCATATTAGGCCCAATTAAAGCATGGGTTTCTGAGTCTGGAGATTTCTTGTAAGTGATAGCCTCATTGTCTTGAGACAAAAATACATCTGATATACACTACATGACTAAAGGTATGTGGATACCTGCTCGTTGAACATCTCATTCCAAAATATGGGCATTAATATGGAGTTTGTCCCCCCTTTGCTGCTATAACAGTCTCCACTCTTCTGGGAAGGCTTTCCACTAGATGTTGGAACATTGCTGCGGGGACTTGCTTCCATTCAGCCACAAGAGCATTAGTGAGGTCGGGCACTGATGTTTGGCGATTACGCCTGGCTCGCAGTTGGCGTTCCAATTTATCCCAAAGGTGTTCGATGGGGTTGAGGTCAGGGCTCTGTGCAGGCCAGTCAAGTACTTCCACACAGATCTCGACAAACCATTTCTGTATGGACCTCGCTTTGTGCACGAGGGCATTGTCATGCAGAAACAGGAAAGGGCCTTCCCCAAACTGTTGCCACAAAGTTGGAAGCACAGAATCATCTAGAATGTCATTGTAAGCTGTAGCGTTAAGATTAAGGGGCGTAGCCCGAACCATGAAAAACAGCCCCAAACCATTATTCCTCCTCCACCAAACTTTACAGTTGGCACTATGCATTTTTTATTTATTTAACCTTTATTTAACTAGGCAAGTCAGTGAAGAACAAATTCTTATTTACAATGACGGCCTACACCGGCTAAACCCGGACGACGCTGGGCCAATTGTGCGCCGCCCTATGGGACTCCCAATCACGGCCGGTTGTGATACAGCCTGGAATCGAACCAGGGGGTCTGTAGTGACGCCTCAAGCACTAGAGATGCAGTGCTTTAGACCGCCTCGGGAGCCCAGGGCCAGGTAGCGTTCTCCTGGCATCCGCCAAACCCAGATTTGTCCGTCGGACTGGCAGATGGTGAAGCGTGATTCATCACTCCAGAGAACACGTTTCCACTGCTCCAGAGTCCAATGGTGGTGAGGTTTACACCACTCCAGCCGACGCTTAGCATTGCGCATAGTGATCTTAGGCTTGTGTGTGGCTTCTTGGCCATGGAAACCCATTTCATGAAGCTCCCGACGAACAGTTCCTGTGCTGACATTGCTTCCAGAGGCAGTTTGGAACTTGGTAGTGAGTGTTGCAACTGAGTGTTACGCACTTCAGCACTCGGCGGTCCCGTTCTGTGAGCTTGTGTGGCCTACCACTTTGCGTCTGAACCGTTGTTGCTCCTAGACATTTCCACTTTACAATAACAGCACTTACAGTTGACGGGGCAGCTCTAGCAGGGCAGAAATTTGACGAACTGACTTGTTGGTAAGGTGGCATCCTATGTCTGTGTCACGTTGAAAGTCACTGAGCTCTTCAGTAAGGCTATTCTACTGCCAATGTTTGTCTATGGAGAGTGCATGGCTGTGTGCTCGGTTTTATACACCTGTCAGCAACAGGTGTGGCTGAAATAGCCGAATCACTAATTTGGAGGGGTGTCCACATACTTTTGTATATATAGTGTACCTTTTCATGCGTATTCTATTTAATAGGGCTATTTCGGGGTGTGTAGAAATATTTTCACTGATATCCATTGATCTTCAGTAGCAAAATTATTGTAATTAATGGAAATGCAATGCAGTCCTTTTTTTCAATGCAATTTTCTACCCAGTTTAGATGTCAGCTACAGTGCCTTCAGAAAGTATTCATACCCCTTGACTTATTCCACATTTTGTAGTGTTACAGCCTGAATTCAAAATGGATTAAATATTTATTTTTTCTCACCCATCTACACACATTAGACATTTTTGCAAATATATTGAAAATGAAATATAAATGAATTTACATACAGTACCAGTCAAAAGTTTGGACACACCTACTCATTCAAGGGTTTTTCTTTATTTTTACTACTTTTTACATTGTAGAATAATAGTGAAGACATCAAAACTATGAAATAACACAAATGTGTCTTATTTCATAGTTTTGAAGTCTTCACTATTATTCTACAATGTAGAAAATAGTAAAACTAAAGAAAAACCTTTTAATGAGTAGATGTGTCCAAACTTTTGACTGGTACTGTAAGTATTCACACCCCTTAGTCAATACATGTTAGAATCATCTTTCGCAGTGATTACAGCTGTGAGTCTTTCTGGGTAAATCTCTAAGAGCTTTGCACACCTGGATTGTCCAATATTTGCCCATTATTCTTTTCAAAATTCTTCAAGATCTGTCAAATTGAATGGGGATCATTGCTAGACAACCATTTTCCAGTCTTGCCATTTTCAAGCAGATTTGAGTCAAAACTGTAACTCAGCCAGTCAGCATTCACTGTCTTCTTGGTAAGCAACTCCAGTGTAGATTTGGCTTTGTGTTTTAGGTTATTGTCCTGCTGAAAGTTGAATTTATCTCCCAGTGTCTGGTGGAAAGCAGACTGAACCAGGTTTTCCCGTGCTTAGCTCCATTCCGTTTCGATTACAAGCATACCCATAACATGATGCAGCCACCACTATGCTTGAAAATATTGAGATTGGTACCCAAATATGCCCCAAACATAACACTTTGTATTCTGGACAAAAAGTTAATTTCTTAATTTGCTTTGCCACATATTTTGCAGTATTACTTTAGTGCCTTGTTGCAAACAGAATGCATGCTTTGGAATATGTTTATTCTGTACAGGCTTCATTCTTTTCATTCTGTCAATTAGGTTAGTATTGTGGAGTAACTACAATGTTGTTGATCCATCCTCAGTTTTCTCCTATCACAGCCATTAAACTCTATAACTGTTTTAAAGTCACCATGGGCATCATGGTGAAATCCCTGAACGGTTTCCTCTCTGTCAACTGAGTTAGGAAGGACGTCTGTATCTTTGTAGTTACTGGGTGTATTGATACACCATCCAAAGTGAAAATTAATAACTTCACCATGCTCAAAGGGATATTCAATGTCTGCTTTTTTTTTTTTTTTTTACCCAATACCAATAGGTGCCCTTCTTTGCAAGGCATTGGAAAACCTCCCTGGTCAATTTAATCCATTTTAAATTCAGGCTGTAACACAACAACATTTGGAAAAAGTCAAGGGGTGTGAATACTTTCTGAAGGCACTGTACCTATTTAGTATATTTTGTTTGTGAATTCTATGTTTGCCTGTGTGTCCCCTGTTCAGGCTGAAATCCTCAGTGTACTGAGCCATCGGAACATCATTCAGTTCTATGGGGCGGTCCTTGAAGCACCCAACTATGGAATCGTCACTGGTAAGTCTGCACAACCCTAATCTTGCCTGTTTGTCATACAATAGTAACCACAGCTATTATCTCCTCAGCAGCTTCAGACCACGTTTATATCTATTGTGTTAATGGAAAAACCAACAAACACCATCTGTTCATGCTTATTTCACAGCTATTTGGTTTGCTTAGAACTGAATCGTGCTGTGGTCTATATTAACACATTAGTTAGTAGATGGCTTTATGGTTCAGTAAGATTACATGTTGCTGGCTTTTTGTTAATGTTAGTGACTGAGATGTTTTTTGAGTTCATAACATGTGACAGTCCTCGCCCTGTGGTATGGGGAACCCCTCCCTGCGCATATTCTGAATATCACATCACATGGCAGTCATAGGCAGACTCAATGCTTCCATGATTAGGATGTTAGCTATTCACTTTTCAGCCGTTGAGTGGTGAATGATACTGCCATTGATAGGAATAGTGCTCACTAGATATTTATTTATTGTATTGATTTATACTTTGTGGATTTTCACCTTTCATTTACAAATATGAGTTTTACTACTTACTGTACACCTCCATTTCCTCCCTTATCTCTTCCTTAGGGGTTTTTAAGCATGCAACTGCACTTATGGTGAACTCTTGTATACAGCCTTGCCTCAGACATGATTCTATCATTGTTCCCTATAACACATTTTTTGGGCAAGCTTAAAGGACAATAACACTCAAAAACGATATTGTGGTATTTGTTTCATTAATTACGTTTTCAAGATATAGAACTTTCCAAATACAGAAAGTAATGATGTGTCCAAACGCATGTATCAACAGTGGACTGTATCAACAGTGGACTAATGAAACAAACAAAAGTGGTATTTTCCTTTAAGTTTTTGTCCTTTTGTTCATGATCTACTTTCGCAGTTTGGCCTTACACTGACCTAAGCAATCAGGTCATTTTGGAAGTGTCCAACCACTACTTTTAGGATGATTTCCACAAATGACATTTAACTACATGTACTCTTTCCCATTCAATGTTGGGCCACCCACACTCCCATGCTTACTCCACCTGCTCCTGCTCTGCTCCCATAGATCGTGGAAGGTTGTTGTATGGAAACATGCAGCCCTAGTTGGAAAAAAAACCTAAATCACATTGTATAAGCATTGTGTGCGACTTCATGGATTGAGGAATTGGAAAAAATCTTTGTTAAAATCCGGTATTGCTCGGAGAGGAAAACAGATGCCCCTTTGATGTTTCCTCTGTCTGTTTGTCTTATAATACAGTCAGAAATGCCCTATAGTCGCTACGAGGCAGTAATGTTCAAATCTTTCACAGAGTTCTCATACTTTACCATTCACTCCTCTGGCCAGTGTTACATGAGTGCGAGAGATGGTGTTGGCTCAGTGTTTCCGTTGCAGTCGTTTTGCTGTGGCGCTGTGCCATGGCAAAATCATTGCTGCCACGTCAAAAAAATAAGGAACATGAAAATATATTTCTGCCGAGGCGCACTTTGAAGATGCTAGAACAGTCCACATTTACTTTTCCTCTGCAAACAAAACGAGTAATGAATAGAAAAATCGGACAACCCCATAGTAGAATAGTTTTCTAGATAAATATTCCCCTTGAGGTGCATTCAAGTTACGAGTGCCATAGGGATGGAAACATTGATTCTGACAAGCAGTCAATGCACAACAATTCTTTCAATCGCGAAAACAGCAGTTTTTATGGCCTTTATTTCCATTCCTAATTGATTTATTTCACAACTCCTAAATATGCGCGAACTGCACCATTTAAACCTGGAGTTTTTAGCAGCTGCATGGTTAAGCAGGTTACTTCTCTGCAATTCACCATTAGGGCACAGGGGAGATTGCGGCTAAAGTCACTTGTAGGGTAACTTGTGGTAAAATGCCACCCTACCTAAAATCATTTTCTTGGAGTGACTTAAAAGATTGTGATGAGACAGATTGCATTTTTTGTTGCACAAGAGTAGTGGCCACCAGGAAAAGTGGTTTCAGTAAAATGTACAGGCGGGGGCGTGTTACCCCAAGTGGCGATATACCCCAAGTTACCCTAACAGGTAGGCAGACCGACATTATATTCACTGTTTATGCTATCAATAGGATGCTACTATTAAAAGATCACATTTGAGATCTAGCTAATGATTAGCCCAATAGGCTAAATGTAGATAGGCAACCTCATGCTTCAGACTTTTGATTTATAGCCACTATGCTGCATCAGTTGGGCTACAGATGATAATGCTTATTGCTAATAGCATACCTGTCCAATATGTTAAAATAATTATAACAAATAATTTTACCAATATGTTATTGGGCTCATTTCTGGAGGTGGAAATTAAATTTTAGATGGTGTCAGCATAATTGTATTTCCATTCACTTTGGATTAGTGTCCTTTTAATAAGTCACCAGAACTGATCTTTTCGGATTTTCTTCAACCCCCCCCCCCCCCCCCCCGCAATATCCAGAGGAAACACTGGGTTGGCTGGTTGTCAAGGAGCTGCTGTCTCTATTTATCAAAGCAGAATCTAATTAGCACCAGGTAAAGGAAAATGTTTTATGACAATTCTGATCATGCCATTTCCACATCAACTCAGTTATAAATTTCTCCTATCTGCTCATATATCAGGGGCTGGTGTCTCGTCTATCTAACAAACAATGTCTATCTGTGATAGAAGGAGTCAGGCGCAGGAGGTAAAATATCGAAGTCCAGAGTTTTAATCCGCCCCAAGCGTCAAATGAAACTGTACAAGGGAAAACATCCACCTTGGCAATAACACAGTGAAATGTAGCTCAACCGAGCTACACGCTCTCACAACAAAACAATCACTCACAAAGACAAGGGGAACAGAGGGAACACTTATACACATACTAATTAGGGGAATGAGCACCAGGTGTGTGTGATTGACAAGACATGACAAGTGGAGTGATGAGAATGGGATCGGCAGTAGCTAGTACTCCGGTGATGACGAACGCCGAAGCCTGCCCGAACCAGGAGGGGGGGCAGCCTCGGCAGAAGTCGTGACAGTATCCCCCCCCCCATTTTGGGCAATGGTGTTCTACACTGCCTTTTTTTGTGTCCCAAATGTATTTATATATAAAACAATCGTGTTAACAACCCAATATTGTTAATCAGCCAGGTTGTCACCGACATACTTATAATATAATAGTAGCCTTACATTTTTATGTTTTATTTTATTAATGCCAATGCTGTTTTCTATGCTTGTTTTCACTTAATACTTTGGGTTACTGGTGCTATGTTGGATTTTATGAGGGTTGCCAGATTGGAGTAAAAAGCTGTATTTGTCCATTCTTTTTTGTGGTATCGGTGAAAGTATTTGATTTGGGAATGGGGATACATTTTCATGATGTGGGCAAACAGAAGACCTGCAAAAAATTCCCATGTTGCAACTGCATGGTATTTGCAACTATAACGAGTCTGGACAATTAAGCCATATCAATGCAGTTCAACAGGTTAATGTAAAATAATGAATTATGTTGGCTTACACTTATGGCACTTCCAAGGCCGTTTAATGATGATTATTACGGTCGTGTCAATCATGTTATATACTTAGGCTATTGTAACAAGGCATATGCCAGCATTGTAGGCCTACTGCCTCTACCCAGAGGCCTACTAGGCTTTCATGGTAACGGCCGTTAGAGCTCACTTTGCCACGTATGAGCCCTGGTTAGAGTCCCTGTTGCAGCTTTCACTTTCTTCCGCTACATTAGTGGCAGCGTTGGGATCACGTCCAGCTCATGTCTAGTTATGTGATCTAGTGGTGGGAAGCATTCTGTTTTTCCAAATTGTGTTGGGTGTAATTACATTGATATATCTAGTGAACAATGGATAAGCAACAATGGGTGTGACGGATAGAAGTTGTCACTACAGATGTGATCAAGCCTTACATCAAAGTTGCCTGAAGCTAAATGGAAAGTGTTATGCCCTGACCAGTTATTCAGAAGAAAATCCTATCCAATTTACATAAGTTAACTTACCAGTGTGGACCCAAAACAAACACATTATACACATTTACAAACTACCTGTTTAAAGTGTTATTTCAACCATGGTGTTCTTTTGTTACTAAAGCTTATATATCAAATAACCTGACAATGATCCACATCATATGGGTAGACAAATAATGTGTTATGCAGCAAAACACAACTATCCTTTTTTTAGGATGCAAACCGGAAATATGAATCACTGTTGATCCATCCTGTTCTGATCTAATGGATGTAGGATTTTCTACGGCCTAGAATCGAGGCCTTTCCCAGTCATGAAGGACGAAGCTAGGCCCCTGTTGGTTCTCATTGTCAAAGAACTCAAGTTAGGGGTTATATGTCAGCCTCTCCTATACCACTTTGCCCTACATGCTATACCCCAGAGGTTGTAAATAAACCTTTTTTACGGTGATAGAACTTGTATCATTATTATAGGGCTGTGAAAACCAGCATTTCTCACTGGAAATTGACATTGAACATAGCTTAAGGTTAGGGTATTTAATTCATTTCAGACTCTCCTATGCCACTATTCCCAACATCTTATATCCCATAGTTTGTAAATTAACTCTTTTTCAGCTGATATAACTTGTATCATTATTATAGAGCTGTGAAACCCATAGCCAAATGGCTTCAGACTGAGTATTTCTCACTGGACAAAAATGTATCCCTGTTCCCCAATCAAATACCTTTATCGATACCACAAAAAAATTAAAAATATTCTGCAATTTCCAACCCTCATAAAATTCGACAAAGCCTTGTATAAAATGCATTATAAAGAAAATGGTGTAATGTAGGTTCCAGAAAATATGAAATGCATTATAAAAAAAGGCCCTTTCTGACTACAAGTGCACTAGTATCCCAAAGTATTAAGCGAAAACAAGCATAGAAAACAGTTTTGGCATTAATAAATAAAAAAACAACATTAGGCTACTATTGTAGTATATTTCTTTACGTAATATGTAATTGTTGTACCGTATGTGTGTCTATAGTTTTGTTCAATGTTGTGTTAGTGTATGTAAGTAGTTTTGTCTGAAACTTTGTTCCCCCTGCTGCTGTTGGACCAGGTCTCTCTTGAAAAGTAGATTTTATGATGTATTGCTCTAATAACTTTCAAAAGATTGTTCTGAAGTTTGCCCTCCAAAAAAGTATTTTCCTACACAAAAAGTTGTGTATTTGTCAAGGTAGATGTAGGTGGGTGTGGTGGTGGAATCAGGCGCAGGACGCAGAACGTTAGTCCAACAGACTTTAGTAGATGCACACAAAAACAATCACGAATAAATGCCCTGAGGCGAAAACTCCGCACGTAGGCGAAAAGAACGGGCGCACTAACAGGTGCGACAAAACACTCCAAACAATTTGGAGAAATAGCTCAACCGAGCAAACAGTAGAATAACAGCCTACCGGCACGACAGTAAAACAATAACACACAACACTAGACAAACACAACGAGAACTTATAGGACACTAATTACACTAAACGATAACAGGTGTAACAACAATCAGACAAAAGCAAACGAACATAGAAACATGCAACGGTGGCAGCTAGTATTCCGGAGACGACGAACGCCGAAGCCTGCCCGAGCAAGGAAGAGAGGCAGCCTCGGCCGAAACCGTGACAGTACCCCCCCCTTGACGCGCGGCTCCAGACGTGCGCCGACTCCGGCCTCGGGGACGACCAGGAGGACGCGGAGCAGGGTGCGTCGGGTGCCCACGATGGAATTCCGTCAGGAGAGACGGGTCCAAAATGTTTCTCCTCGGCACCCAGCACCGTTCCTCCGGGCCGTACCCCTCCCACTCCACTAGATATTGGAGACCCCCCATCCGACGTCTCGAATCCAAGATGGACCGCACGGAGTACGCCGGTGCCCCCTCGATGTCCAATGGGGGCGGAGGAGTCTCCCTGATCTCACTTTCTTGGAGTGGGCCAGCTACCACCGGCCTGAGAAGAGACACATGGAACGAGGGGTTAATACTTTTATACTCAACAGGTAGTTGTAATTTGTAACACACCTCGTTCAACCTTCTCAGGACTTTAAATGGCCCTACAAACCGCCGACCCAGTTTCCGACAGGGCAGGCGAAGGGGCAGGTTTCTGGTAGAGAGCCAGACTCGATCACCAGGTGCGTACACCGGTCCCTCACTGCGGTGGAGATCGGCGCTCGCCTTATGACGACGGAGGGCCCGCTGCAGGTGGACGTGTGCAGCGTTCCATGTCTCCTCCGAGCGCCGCACCCACTCATCCACCGCAGGAGCCTCGATCTGGCTCTGCTGCCAAGGTGCCAGAACCGGCTGGTAACCCAACACACATTGGAAAGGGGTTAGGTTAGTGGAGGAATGGCGTAGGGAATTCTGGGCCATTTCAGCCCAGGGAACGTACCTGGCCCACTCCTCCGGCCGGTCCTGGCAGTATGTTCTAAGAAACCTACCCACATCCTGGTTCACACGTTCCACCTGCCCATTACTCTCCGGGTGGTAACCCGAGGTGAGGCTCACCGAGACCCCCAACCGCTCCATAAAAGCTCTCCAGACTCTGGAGGTAAATTGGGGACCTCGATCAGACACAATATCCTCGGGTACCCCGTCGTGCCGGAACACATGGGTGAATAGTGCTTTGGCGGTTTGCAGGGCAGTAGGAAGGCCCGGCATAGGGAGCAAACGACAGGCCTTAGAAAACCGGTCCACAACGACCAGTATAGTGGTATTCCCCTGTGAAGGAGGAAGGTCAGTGAGGAAATCCACCGAGAGGTGAGACCATGGTCGTTGTGGAACGGGCAGGGGTAGTAACTTACCCCTAGGCAGATGTCTAGGCGCCTTACACTGGGCGCACACCGAGCAGGAGGAAACATAAACCCTCACATCCCTCGCCAACGTGGGCCACCATGTCACGGTTTCGGCCGAGGCTGCCTCTCTCCCTTGTTCGGGCAGGCTTCGGCGTTCGTCGTCTCCGGAATTCTAGCTGCCACCGATTTATGTTTTCATGTTCGTTTGCTTTTGTCTGTTTGTGTCACACCTGTTTCTGTTTTACGTGATTAGTATCCTATAAGTTTCTCGTTGTGTTTGTCTTGTGTTGTGTGTGATTGTTTTCGTCAGTGTTGTGTTTGCTCGGTTGAGCATATTTCTCTCCACTGCGCTGGAGCTCGTTTGCACTCGTTTCGTGCACTACATATTTTGTCGCACCTGTTTGTGCGCATTTTGCCTACACGCCTTTGGCGTAGTTTAGCTGTTGGGCTTTGTTGCCCTGTTGCCTGTGTTTGGGTCGGAATACAGCTTTTGGAACCTACCGTCTGCGTCCTGCATCTGATTTCCTACACCACACCTACACACGCCCTGACAGAATCACACACCACCCATGGAATCAGCAGGAGCAGAAGCAGCCCAGACAAGACTGGAAGCCCAGGTTCGGGATCAGCAGGAGCAACTCCTGCAGATGGGGAACGCCCTGCAGGAGGTTATTTCCACACTCCGAGGCTGGGGTTCGCCTCCACCACCGCCCGCCCAGCCAGCACCATCGGTCAGCCCGCCCGTTCCAGCACCGGAACATCGAGGAGTCCGTCTATCTCTCCCGAGGGCTTACGACGGGACAGCGGCTGGGTGTCAGGGGTTCTTGCTCCAGGTCGAGCTGTACCTGGCCACAGTCCATCCGGCACCTTCAGGGCATGAGAGCGTGTCCGCCCTAATCTCCTGCCTGGCCGGTAAAGCGTTGGAGTGGGCCAACGCAGAGTGGAGGAAGATCGACGCCACGACCATCACCTACACCGAGTTCTCCCGCCGCTTTAGGGCGGTGTTCGACCATCCCCCGGAGGGGAAAGCGGCGGGGGAGCGTCTGGTCTTCCTTAGGCAGGGGAGGAGGAGTGCCCAGGAATTCGCACTCGAATTCCGTACTCTAGCGGCAGATGCAGGGTGGAATGATCGGGCCCTCATCGATCTCTACCGATGTAGCCTCAGAGAGGACGTCCGTCGGGAGCTGGCCTGTCGGGACGCCAGTCTCACTTTCGACCAGCTGGTCGACATGTCAATTAGGTTGGATCACCTATTGGCTACCCGCGGACGTCCTGAGGGGGGTCCGTCCATTCCATCCTCCAGCGCACCCGAGCCGTGTCCTATGGAGCTCGGGGGCGCTGGCGCTAGAGGTAGGAGGAGTCGGCAGAGTGGGGGGTCCATCCACTGCACCAACTGTGGTCGGGGAGGACACACCGCGGCTAGGTGCTGGGGATGGCCTCCTCGGGGAGATGACGACAGGTCCCGCACTGGGGATTCCCTCCAGGTGAGTAGGCGCCCCACTCACCCAGAGCTCACTGTTGCCCATTTTTGTATGCCTGTGTGTTTTCCGCAGGTAGCACCTCATTCCCAGTGTAAGGCGCTGGTAGATTCAGGCGCGGCTGGGAATTTCATTGATAAGAAGTTTTGTTTAGAGTTAGGGTTTCCCCTTCTCCCTGTGGAAGTTCCTTTTCCCGTTCACGCCCTAGATAGTCGTCCGTTGGGTACGGGCTTAATCAGGGAGGTCACGGCGCCACTTAGGATGTGTGCGCAGGGGAGTCATCAGGAGATTATACAACTGTTTCTGATTGACTCTCCTGCGTCTCCGGTGGTGCTGGGCATGCCCTGGTTAAGTACCCATAACCCCGTTATTTCGTGGCAGGAGAGGGCTCTGAAGGAGTGGTCTGCTCAGTGTGTGGGTAGATGTTTGGGCGTTTCCTTAGGGGCTACCTCGGTGGAAAGTCCAAACCAGGTGCCCGCATTGCCCATTCCACCTGAGTATGGGGATCTGGCTATCGCGTTTAGTAAGGCGAGGGCGACGCGATTGCCACCCCATAGGCAGGGGGATTGTGCGATAGACCTTCAGGCAGGAGCTGCGCTCCCACGGAGTCATGTGTATCCTCTGTCTCAGGAGGAGAAGAAAGCTATGGAGGTTTACATAGACGAATCACTGAGACAAGGATACATACGGCCGTCCACTTCCCCCGCGTCCTCGAGTTTCTTTTTCGTGAAGAAGAAGGATGGGGGGTTGCGTCCGTGCATCGACTACCGTGGTCTCAATCAGATTACGGTGAAGTATAGTTATCCACTCCCGCTGATTGCGACCATGACTGAGTCGTTGCATGGGGCGCGTTTCTTCACGAAATTAGATCTCAGGAGCGCGTACAACTTGGTGCGCATCAGGAAGGATGATGAATGGAAAACAGCCTTTAGTACCACCTCGGGCCATTACGAGTATCTCGTCATGCCATACGGGTTGATGAATGCTCCGTCAGTTTTCCAATCATTCGTGGATGAGATCTTCAGGGACATGCAGGGACAGGGAGTGGTGGTGTACATAGATGACATCCTCGTGTACTCACCTACCCGTGTCGAGCATGTGGCCCTGGTGCGCAGAGTGTTGCGGAGGCTGGTGGAGCACGACCTGTATGTGAAGGCAGAGAAGTGTCTGTTTTTCCAGGAGTCGATTTCCTTCTTGGGGTATCAGTTGTCTGCGTCAGGGGTGAAGATGGAGGTAGACCGAGTGTCAGCCGTGAGTAATTGGCAAACACCAACCACTGTGAAAGAGGTGCAGCAGTTTTTGGGGTTTGCGAATTACTACCGGAGGTTTATCCGGGGTTTTGGGCAGGTGGCAGCTCCCATCACGTCTCTCTTAAAGGGGGGCCCGGTGCGTCTGCAGTGGTCAGTCGAGGCGGACAGGGCTTTTAAGAAGCTGAAGGACCTGTTCACCTCGGCTCCGGTGCTGGCGCATCCGGATCCCTCCTTACCATTTCAGGTAGAGGTGGACGCGTCTGAAGCCGGTATTGGCGCCGTGCTGTCCCAACGGTCAGGCGCGCCACCTAAACTCCGCCCCGTTGCCTTCTATTCCAAGAAGCTCAGCCCGGCGGAGCGAAATTATGACGTAGGGGACAGGGAGCTGTTAGCTGTGGTCCAAGCCCTTAAGGTGTGGAGGCACTGGCTTGAGGGGGCTCAACACCCTTTCCTCATTTTGACGGACCACCGTAACCTGGAGTACATCCGGGCAGCGAGGAGGCTGAACCCTCGACAGGCTAGATGGAGTATGTTTTTGACCCGTTTCTCTTTTAAGATCACCTACATCCCTGGGTCACAAAACGGTAAGGCAGATGCGCTGTCTCGGCGGTATGACGGGGAGGAGAGGTCCGTGGAGCCCACTCCCATACTGCCGGAGTCGTGTCTAGTGGCACCGGTGGTGTGGGAGCTCGATTCTGAGCTCGAGCGGGCATTACGCACCGACCCTAGTCCACCACAATGCCCGGAGGGTCGGAAGTATGTTCCGCTCGAGTGTCGGGATCGATTGATCTATTGGGCTCACACGTCACCCTCCTCTGGACATCCGGGTATCGGCCGGACAGTGCACTGTCTTAGTGCCAAATATTGGTGGCCTACGTTGGCCAGGGATGTGAGGGTTTATGTTTCCTCCTGCTCGGTGTGCGCCCAGTGTAAGGCGCCTAGACATCTGCCTAGGGGTAAGTTACTACCCCTGCCCGTTCCACAACGACCATGGTCCCACCTCTCGGTGGATTTTATAACTGACCTTCCCCTCTCTCAAGGGAATACTACACTCCTGGTCGTTGTGGATCGGTTCTCTAAGGCCTGTCGTTTGCTCCCCATGCCGGGTCTTCCTACTGCCCTACAAACCGCCGAAGCACTATTCACTCATGTGTTCCGGCACTACGGGGTGCCCGAGGACATTGTGGCTGACCGGGGTCCCCAATTCACCTCCAGAGTCTGGAGAGCTTTTATGGAGCGGTTGGGGGTCTCGGTGAGTCTCACCTCGGGCTACCACCCGGAGAGTAATGGGCAGGTGGAACGCGTAAACCAGGATGTGGGCAGGTTTCTCAGAACATACTGCCGGGACCGGCCGGAGGAGTGGGCGAGATATGTGCCCTGGGCTGAGATGGCACAGAACTCTCTTCGCCACTCCTCCACCCAACTAACCCCTTTTCAGTGTGTTTTAGGGTACCAGCCGGTTCTGGCACCATGGCATGAGAGCCAGATCGAGGCCCCCGCTGTGGATGAGTGGGTGCGGCGCTCGGAGGAGACGTGGAACGCTGCACACGTCCATCTGCAGCGTGCCATACGTCGACAGAAGACGAGCGCCGACCTACACCGCAGTGAGGGGCCTGTGTACGCACCTGGAGATCGAGTCTGGCTCTCTGCCAGAAACCTGCCCCTCCGCCTGCCCTGTCGGAAACTGGGTCGGCGGTTTGTAGGGCCATTTAAAGTCCTGAGAAGGTTGAACGAGGTTTGTTATAGATTACAGTTGCCAGTGGAGTATAAATGTATTAACCCCTCGTTCCATGTGTCCCTTCTCAGGCCGGTGGTAGCAGGCCCGCTCCAAGAACATGAGATCTTGGAGACCCCCCCGCCCCCGTTGGACATCGAGGGGGCACCGGCGTACACCGTGAGATCCATCTTGGATTCTAGACGTCGGAGAGGGGGTCTTCAGTATCTAGTGGAGTGGGAGGGGTACGGTCCGGAGGAGCGGTGCTGGGTGCCGAGGAGAGACATCTTGGACCCGTCGCTCCTGACGGAATTCCATCGGGGGTATCCGACGCGCCCTGCGCCGCGGCCTCCGGGTCGTCCCCAAGGCCGGAGTCGGCGCGCGTCTGGAGCCGCGCGTCAAGGGGGGGGTACTGTCACGGTTTCGGCCGAGGCTGCCTCTCTCCCTTGTTCGGGCAGGCTTCGGCGTTCGTCGTCTCCGGAATTCTAGCTGCCACCGATTTATGTTTTCATGTTCGTTTGCTTTTGTCTGTTTGTGTCACACCTGTTTCTGTTTTACGTGATTAGTATCCTATAAGTTTCTCGTTGTGTTTGTCTTGTGTTGTGTGTGATTGTTTTCGTCAGTGTTGTGTTTGCTCGGTTGAGCATATTTCTCTCCACTGCGCTGGAGCTCGTTTGCACTCGTTTCGTGCACTACATATTTTGTCGCACCTGTTTGTGCGCATTTTGCCTACACGCCTTTGGCGTAGTTTAGCTGTTGGGCTTTGTTGCCCTGTTGCCTGTGTTTGGGTCGGAATACAGCTTTTGGAACCTACCGTCTGCGTCCTGCATCTGATTTCCTACACCACACCTACACACGCCCTGACACACCAGTACTTGGCACTAAGACAGTGCACTGTCCGGCCGATACCAGGGTGTCCAGAGGAGGGTGACGTGTGAGCCCAATAGATCAATCGATCCCGAACCTCGAGCGGAACGTACTTCCGACCCTCCGGGCATTGAGGTGGACTAGGGTCGGTGCGTAACGCCCGCTCGAGTTCAGCATCGACCTCCCACACTACCGGTGCCACCAGACAAGACTCCGGCAGTATGGGAGTGGGCTCCACGGACCTCTCCTCCGTGTCATACCGCCGAGACAGTGCGTCTGCCTTACCGTTCTGTGACCCAGGGATGTACGTGATCTTAAATGTGAACCGGGTCAAAAACATATTCCACCTCGCCTGGCGAGGGTTCAGCCTCCTCGCTGCCCGGATGTACTCCAGGTTACGGTGGTCCGTCAAAATGAGGAAAGGGTGTTGAGCCCCCTCAAGCCAGTGCCTCCACACCTTTAGGGCCTGTACCACGGCTAACAGCTCCCTGTCCCCTACGTCATAGTTTCGCTCCGCCGGACTGAGCTTCTTGGAATAAAAAGCACAGGGGCGGAGTTTAGGTGGCGCGCCGGACCGTTGCGAAAGCACGGCTCCTACACCGGCCTCTGACGCGTCCACCTCTACCTGAAATGGCAAAGAGGGATCCGGATGCGCCAGCACCGGGGCCGAGGTAAACAGGTCCTTCAGCCTCCCAAACGCCCTGTCCGCCTCGGCTGACCACTGCAGACGCACTGGACCCCCCTTCAAAAGAGACGTTATGGGAGCTGCCACCTGTCCAAAACCCCGGATAAACCTCCGGTAGTAATTCGCAAACCCCAAAAACTGCTGCACCTCCTTCACAGTGGTTGGCGTTTGCCAATTACGCACGGCTGACACCCGGTCTACCTCCATCTTCACCCCTGACGCAGACAACCGATAACCCAAAAAGGAGACCGACTCCTGGAAGAACAGACACTTCTCTGCCTTGACATACAGGTCGTGCTCCAACAGCCTCCGCAACACTCGGCGCACCAGGGCCACATGCTCGACTCGGGTAGGCGAGTACACGAGAATGTCATCTATGTACACGACCACCCCCTGCCCCTGCATGTCCCTGAAGATCTCATCCACGAATGATTGAAAAACTGAAGGAGCGTTCATCAACCCGTATGGCATGACAAGATACTCGTAATGGCCCGAGGTGGTACTAAAGGCTGTCTTCCATTCATCGCCCCCCCTAATGCGCACCAAGTTGTACGCGCTCCTGAGATCTAATTTAGTGAAGAAACGCGCCCCGTGCAATGACTCCGTCATGGTCGCAATCAGCGGGAGTGGATAACTGTACTTCACCGTGATCTGATTGAGACCACGGTAGTCAATGCACGGGCGTAACCCCCCATCCTTTTTCTTCACAAAAAAGAAACTCGAGGACGCAGGGGAAGTGGAGGGCCGTATGTATCCTTGTCTCAGAGATTCGTCTATGTAAGTCTCCATAGCTCTCTTCTCCTCCTGAGACAGAGGATACACATGGCTCCGTGGGAGCGCAACTCCTGCCTGGAGGTCTATCGCACAATCTCCCTGCCTATGGGGAGGCAACTGCGTCGCCCTCGACTTACTGAACACAATAGCCAAATCCCCATACTCAGGGGGAACGTGCAATGCGGGCACCTGGTTTGGACTCTCCACCGAGGTAGCCCCTACGGAAACGCCTAAACATCGACCCACACACTGGGCAGACCACTCCATCAGAGCCCTCTCCTGCCACGAAATAGATGGGTTATGGGTACTCAACCAGGGCATGCCCAGCACCACCGGATACGCAGGCGAGTCGATCAGAAATAGCTGGATCATCTCCTGATGACCCCCCTGCGCACACATCCTAAGTGGCGCCGTGACCTCCCTGATCAAGCCCGCACCCAACGGACGGCTATCTAGGGCATGAACGGGGAAGGGAACGTCAACAGGGAGAAGGGGAATCCCTAAGGCTAAACAAAATTTCTTATCAACAAAATTCCCAGCCGCGCCTGAATCTACCAGCGCCTTATGCTGGGAATGAGGTGCTACCTGTGGAAAACGCACAGGCATACAGAAGTGTGCAACAGAGAGCTCTGGGTGAGTGGGGCGCCTACTCACCTGGAAGGACTCCCCAGTGCGGGACCTGTCGTCTTCTCCCCTAGGAGGCCATCCCCAGCACCTAGCCGCGGTGTGTCCTCCCCGACCACAGTTGGTGCAGGAGATGGACCCCCTCGTCATCCGACCCCTCCTCTCTCTAGCGCCAGCGCCCCCGAGCTCCATGGGGCACGGCTCGGAGGCGCTGGAGGGTGAAATGGACGGACCCCCCTCGGGACGTCCGCGGGTAGCTAGCAGGGTTTCCAGCCTGATGGACATGTCGACCAACTGGTCGAACGAGAGGCTGGTGTCCCTACAGGCCAGCTCCCTACGGACGTCCTCACGTAGACTACATCGGTAGTGATCGATGAGGGCCCGCTCATTCCACCCTGCATCCGCCGCTAGAGTACGGAATTCTAAGGCGAACTCCTGGGCACTCCTCTTCCCCTGCTGGAGGCAGAACAGACGCTCCCCCGCCGCTTTCCCCTCCGGGGGATGGTCAAACACCGCCCTGAAGCGGCGGGAGAACTCGTCGTAGGTGATGGTGGTAGCGTCGATTCTCCTCCACTCTGCGTTGGCCCATTCCAACGCCTTACCGGAAAGGCAGGAGATCAGGGCGGACACGCTCTCATGTCCCGAGGGCGCCGGGTGCACGGTGGCCAGGTAAAGCTCCACCTGGAGAAGGAATCCCTGACACCCAGCAGCGGTCCCATCGTAGGCCCTCGGGAGCGAGAGTCGAACTCCTCTGGGTTCCGGGGCGGGAATGGGCTGACTTGCCGATGGTGCGGGCAGGGAGGATGGTGGTGGAGGTGTCCCAGCCTCGGATGGTGGTGATCACCTCCTGCAGTGCGGACCCCATCCGCAGGATCTGGTCATTCTGCTCGCGGACCCGGTCCTCCAGCGTCGCCTGTGCTGCTGCGGCTCCTGCTGATTCCATTCTTGTGGTGTGTTATTCTGTCAAGGTAGATGTAGGTGGGTGTGGTGGTGGAATCAGGCGCAGGACGCAGAACGTTAGTCCAACAGACTTTAGTAGATGCACACAAAAACCATCACGAATAAATGCCCTGAGGCGAAAACTCCGCACGTAGGCGAAAAGAACGGGCGCACTAACAGGTGCGACAAAACACTCCAAACAATATGGAGAAATAGCTCAACCGAGCAAACAGTAGAATAACAGCCTACCGGCACGACAGTAAAACAATAACACACAACACTAGACAAACACAACGAGAACTTATAGGACACTAATTACACTAAACGATAACAGGTGTAACAACAATCAGACAAAAGCAAACGAACATAGAAACATGCAACGGTGGCAGCTAGTATTCCGGAGACGACGAACGCCGAAGCCTGCCCGAGCAAGGAAGAGAGGCAGCCTCGGCCGAAACCGTGACAGTATTTTCCTACGAGTTAAGTCGCACAAAAATGTGTCTTTTCACACAAATTAAAATGCACAAATTCTGCTGAAATACTTATGGTAAGTATGCTTTAGTGAAGAAGTGTTGGGATCAGGTACAACTACGTTTACCCACACCGAAAATGAATATTTATGAGCAATTCTCACTTGAATGCATTTTTTTATTTTTTATTTAAAGGGGTTGGGCAAAGGCTGAAATTGGGGTTGAGAGTTACCCTTAAGACCACAATGAAATCTGTAGGAGGTCTTGGTGTTCGTGTCTAAACCACATAATGTAAATGATTAGATCAACAACCTACATCCTTCCTGGATTTATATTAGGGCATAATATGGTCAGGTCAATTCATATTATTAATTACAAGTACAGGCCTGGTTCCTTCCCTCAACCGTGATTCTTGTTTGCACTATTATCTGTGGTGAGATAGGAAATTGTGTTGCGCAAACATCAGACTCCCACTAGTCTAGCTGGTATCAGATAATGTCAATTTTAGCCATCTGTCTTTGTCAGGCCAGGCCACTCTATAGTTCATGGAGCGACTGGAGCGCTGTGTGTCTGTCTGTCTCTCAGTCTCCCCGGTACTGAAGTATCTCAGTGATTTAACAATGTTTATTGGCAGTGCTTGTGGCCTTTTTATAAGGAGGTGTTGCATGGACTATCAAAACATCCTACTTCCACATTATGCTTCTATTGTTGTTATGTTAGTGTGTTTCCCTTCACTACTGGTCTGGGGAAACTATACATTAGAGTAATATGATGGGTCTGATCCTTCTTGAACATTATATCAAAATAGTTTTAAAGGGATAAAATGTTGACGTTGATAGTTTAAAGGGCGACTGCACTTCCTGATTTGGCCTTGTTTTCCATCAATGTTCATAAAAAATGCTAGCGGTCATGACTGAAGGCAAACAAGAGTTGTCTTGGGGGTGTGGTCTGATGTGGGTGTTTCTTGGGTGTGTCTTTGCCATTCAATCACAACAAGGCCAGTAGTGAGTACAGTGAGGTAAGCTAAGCTAGCTTTGCTATAAGAACGAAGTTGAGGACTTCTCCCGTCCTGACTGACTTTTTTTGTCCTATCTAGCTGATATGTCTCTGTCAAATCAGTTATGGCAAGATAGCAAGAGCCAGTGTCTGGAATGTGTTTCATAAGACACTCATTCTACAACACCTTGCTACGAAAGTAGCGTTCAACTTAGTTCCAACGTTTCATCACATCATGTAAATACAGGTTACTGTGGGAAAGGTATCAACCGGGAGTTGCATGCCCGGCCTTGAGTCAGCTCAGCTGTCCTACAGCACAATATTCTATAACTGGCTATTTTTGTCTCTTCTCGTCTCACCTTATTTCCGCTGTTAGATCTTTCCCGGGGGACAAATCCAAGAACTACTAATATCCCTACAGGTGTAGGCTACATGTGAACATTGCACAATCATTGCCCAGCTTGAGTGTACGTACATTTATCAACAACAATGTGATGATTGTGTTCTTGTTACAAAGACAAAACATTTAATGATGTAATTATCATATTGATGTGCTTATAAAGACAGTATGCATACACTTACCTAGCAAATAAAAATATGTTTGTGTAGAGTAAACTTCAGCTGTCTAACCAGCACTAGAATGGCATTCTATTTGTCTATTTGGCCAAATCTAAGGATTTGGCTATCTAACCACACACTGACATGCACAGCTCTCTCTGGGTGAGGTTCTGTCTTCAAGTCTCCAGTGGGTGATGAAATCCATTCCGTCTCTGTAATGTATCGCAGGTTATGGACAGGTGCAGTCAGGTGGCGGAGGGGTGGAGTGCATGACACTCCATCCTGGATATGACAGAGTTTGGCTCAACACTTGGTTTCAGCAGGCAGAGTTCAATAACTACAGGCATATGTGAGATGCAGGAGGATGGCACTCTTCTCATACCACTCTGTAGGCTACTGACCAATTCAAAGCATGCCATGGACCTCACGATACGATATTATCACAATACTTAGGTGCCCTTACGATGTATTGTGATTCTCATGATTCTAAATGTATTGCGATTCGATACTGTAAGTTATAAATAAATAAATAAATAAAGAGAGAGAGTCGCACACTCTATATATACAGTGGGGAGAACTAGTATTTGATACACTGGCGATTTTGCAGGTTTTCCTACTTACAAAGCAGGTAGAGGTCTGTCATTTTTGTAATAGGTTAAAAAAAAAATCCAGAAAATCACATTGTATGATTTTTAAGTAATTAATTTGCATTTTATTGCATGACATAAGTATTTGATAAAGCAGAACTTAATATTTGGTACAGAAACCTTTGTTTGCAATTACAGAGATCATACGTTTCCTGTAGGTCTTGACCAGGTTTGCACACACTGCAGCAGGGATTTTGGCCCACTCCTCCATCCTCCACCTGGACCCAGATCCTTCAGGTTTCGGGGCAGTCGCTGGGCAATACAGACTTTCAGCTCCCTCCAAAGATTTTCTATTGGGTTCAGGTCTGGAGACTGGCTAGGCCACTCCAGGACCTTGAGATGCTTCTTACGGAGCCACTCCTTAGTTGTCCTGGCTGTGTGTTTCGGGTCGTTGTCATGCTGGAAGACCCAGCCACGACCCATCTTCAATGCTCTTACTGAGGGAAGGAGGTTGTTGGCCAAGATCTCGCAATACATGGCCCCATCCATCCTCCCCTCAATACGGTGCAGTCGTCCTGTCCCCTTTGCAGAAAAGCATCCCCAAAGAATGATGTTTCCACCTCCATTCTTCACGGTTGGGATGGTGTTCTTGGGGTTGTACTCATCCTTCTTCTTCCTCCAAACACGGCGAGTGGAGTTTAGACCAAAAAGCTCTATTTTTGTCTCATCAGACCACATGACCTTCTCCCATTCCTCCTCTGGATCATCCAGATGGTCATTGGCAAACTTCAGACGGGCCTGGACATGCACTGGCTTGAGCAGGGGGACCTTGCGTGCGCTGCAGGATTTTAAGCCATGACGGCGTAGTGTGTTACTAATGGTTTTCTTTGAGACTGTGGTCCCAGCTCTCTTCAGGTCATTGACCAGGTCCTGCCATGTAGTTCTGGGATGATCCCTCACCTTCCTCATGATCATTGATGCCCCACGAGGTGAGATCTTGCATGGAGCCCCAGACCAAGGGTGATTGACCGTCATCTTGAACTTCTTCCATTTTCTAATAATTGCGCCAACAGTTGTTGCCTTCTCACCAAGCTGCTTGCCTATTGTCCTGTAGTCCATCCCAGCCTTGTGCAGGTCTACAATTTTATCCCTGATGTCCTTACACAGCTCTCTGGTCTTGGCCATTGTGGAGAGGTTGGAGTCTGTTTGATTGAGTGTGTGGACAGGTGTCTTTTATACAGGTAACGAGTTCAAACAGGTGCAGTTAATACAGGTAATGAGTGGAGAACAGGAGGGCTTCTTAAAGAAAAACGAACAGGTCTGTGAGAGCCAGAATTCTTACTGGTTGGTAGGTGATCAAATACTTATGTCATGCAATAAAATGCAAATTAATTACTTAAAAATCATACAATGTGATTTTCTGTTGAAGTGTACCTATGATAAAAATTACAGACCTCTACATGCTTTGTAAGTAGGAAAACCTGCAAAATTGGCAGTGTATCAAATACTTGTTCTCCCCACTGTATGTGACCGACCGGCTCGATTCGGTCTTATGTAGCAAAATTTGAAATTGTGTTTTTTTACATTGGATAAAAGTAGAGACTAGAAAATGGTATATCATACACTACAGTTGAGGAACAATGGGAATGTAATTCTGCTTTGAAAGTTGATAAACTTGTAACCTCACTTTTGAGAAAATGGCCTTTGAATGTTTTGGTTACCTACTGGAGAGCTCTTCTTTGTCTACACCCATTAATCATCGTTCACACCCTCTTAAGCTTTAGCCCCACCCATTTCTTTAAGGGTTGATCCGAGCGTTCTGTCCTAACAACAGCAGTCAAGCACCCAAGCTAAGCACGTTGTCTAGCTTGCTAGCTACTTCCAGACACAAATGAGAGAACAGCTCACTCTGACCATTTTACTCGCCCTAGCAGAGCTGGTTAGGCTGTTTTTATGTTATTCAGAGCATTGGTGACTGCAGCTGTGCTGCTGGCAACAATTTAATTACATTTTTTTGCCAACGTTTACTGACACCGGCCATATTCAACAGGTGTTGAGCGTTCGTAAATTCGTCAGTTGTTCTGTGCTCTGGCACACTCAGACGAGAGTGCTCTGAAATCGGAGTAGATAGCCAGAGCGAATTTACCAGCTACGTCTGTCAACAGTTGTTGCAGTGACATCATGAACATTCTATTGAAATGGATACTTGCATAGTGGAGTCTTTTGTTAAGACATGTAGCTAGCTAGCTAGCTAAACAATGAACCATAATCCCAACTCATGACGTTACTACCCTGCATGAATCTGCAGGTAGATAACCAACTAGGTTCAATGTTAGCTAGCTAACATTAGGCTATAACTAGCAAAGCAAATGGCTCTGAGATACGAATAATATTACTACACAGATCATACACGTAACGTTAGCTAGCGAGCCAGCCAGCTAATGTTAGCTAGCTAGCTAACAGTACACTTTAACTTGAAATGAAAATGACTTTCTGACAAAATTAGAAACGTGTAATATCTGAAAATGTAGCTAGCTAGACTATCTTACCGGTATACATGGATGGACGCTTCTCTCTCTCTGTCTCTGTCATGGTTGCCCTTACATGTAATCCAGAGACAGGTTTTTTCTCCATCTCCTTAGCTATCATACTCTAATTCCACTGATTTCAAAACTCGGTCCTCCAGAAAGTGGAGAGCAACACTTATGCAGTTCTACTACGCGATATCTTTCAGAAAAAGCTGCGTTAGAAAGGATTACCTACACATACAGACCAGCTCAAATAGACAGAAGCACGCTACATGGCAGACCAATCCGAACTCATCTCTTGGCATGTCCAGCCCACTCATTATCTCAGCCAATCATGGCTAGCGGGAAGGTTGCTGTCTTTTTCTTTGGCTAAACCAACTAGGCTCGTAATTTAGCAATTTTATTTGTATTTATAGATGGCATACAAGTTTGTTATTAAGTCACATGAAAGTTCACGTTCCAGAAGGCATTTCTGCCCAAAAACGCATTTTGATTTTAAAAAAAAGTTTACCTTCAAATGGCTCTCCTGTGAAGTAGTGACGTGCGACATACGCCTAGTTTCCTGAAACAAGTCACATAAACTCCCTTTATTTATTTTTATACCAAACATATTGCTCACCATATGTCTGCTACAGAGGGACAAGAGAGAGCCATGAGAAAACAAGTTTTGATCTCTATTTAAAAAGAAGATGGAGAACAAGCTATGAAGGAAAAATACTGGAGTTTTGCTGCAGGTACAGGCAACTAGCGGAAAAATTATATTGCGATATTGTCAAAACGATACGATATATCGTCAAAAATAATATCCCGATATGTACAGTGCCTTCAGAAAGTATCACACCCCTTTACTGTTTCCACATTTTGTTGTGTTACAGCCTGAATGACAAATGTATCAAATTGAGATTTTGTGTCACTGGCCTACACACAATACCCTATAATGTCAAAGTGGTATTATGTTCTTAGAAATGTTTACAAATTAATAAAAAATGAAAAGCTGAAATGTCTTGAGTCATTAAGTATTCAACCCCTTTGTTATGGCAAGCCTAAATAAGTTCAAGAGTAAAAATGTGCTTAACAAATTACATATTAAGTTGCATGGACTCACTCTGTGTGCAATAATAGTGTTTAACATGATTTTTGAATGACTACCTCATCTCTGTACCCCACACATACAATTATCTGTAAGGTCCCTCAGTCGAACAGTCAATTTCTAACACAGATTCAACCACAAAGATCAGGGAGGTTTTCCAATGCCTCGCATAGAAGGGCACCTATTGGTAAATGGGTAAAAAAAAGCAGACATTGAATATCCCTTTGAGTTGGTGAAGTTATTAATTACACTTTGGATGGTGTATCAATACACTCAGTCACTACAAAGATACAGCCGTCCTTCCTAACTCAGTTGCCGGAGAGGAAGAAACCACTCAAGGATTACACAATGAGGCCAATGGTGACTAAAACAGTTACAGAGTTTAAGGATGTGATAGGAGAAAACTGAGGATGGATCAACAACATTGTAGTTACTCAAAAATACTAACCTAAATGACAGAGTGAAAAGAAGGAAGCCTGTACAGAATAAAACTATTCCAAAACATGCATCCTGTTTGCAACAAGGTACTAAAGTAAAACTGAAAGAATGTAACTTTATGTCCTGAATACAAAGTGTTATGTTTGGGGCAAATCCAACACAACACATCACTGAGTACCACTCTTCATATTTTCAAGCATGGTGGTGGCTCCATCATGTTATGGGTATGCTTGTCTTTAGCAAGGACTATGGAGTTTTTTGGGATAAAAATAAACGGATTAGAGCTAAGCACAGGCAAAATCCTAGAGGAAAACCTGGTTCAGTCTGCTTTCCAACAGACACCGGGAGACAAATTCACCTTTCAGCAGGACAATAACCTAAAACAGAAGGCCAAATATACACTGGAGTTGCTTACCAAGACAACATTTAATTTTCCTGAGTGGCCTAGTTACAGTTTGGACTTTAAAAAAAAAATCTATGGCAAAAAAATCTATGGCAAGACTTGAAAATGACTAGCAACCAACTTGACAGAGCTTGAAGAATTTAAAAAAGAATAAAGTTCAAATATTGTACAATCTAGGTGTGCAAAGTTCTTAGAGATTTACCCAGAAAGAAAGGGGATTCTAACATGGGTGTGAATACTTAAGTAAATTAGATATTTCTGTATTTCATGTTCAAAACAATTGCAAACATTTCTAAAAACATGTTTTCACTTTGTCATTATGGGGTGATGTGTGTAGATGGGTGAGAAACAAATATATTTAATCCATTTTGAATTCAGGTTGTAACACAACAAAATGTGGAATAAATCAAGGGGTATGAATACTTTCTGAAGGCACTGTATCTGTATCGAATTTTTCCCCCCATCTCTAGTCAGTATCCTACAGAGTAATATAAGAGTGCAATTGCTGAACTAATGTAGATATTCTAAACAAATTGTTTTGATATCTTTCAGGTGTAACAGTTCCATGTAGAAAAAAGCATACTTCACATAATACTTTAGAAGCAGTGTTCTGATAAAATAACAATGTGCAAATATTATACCTTCCTGTATGGTGTCCCGTATAAGACAGGAGTTCCCTGACATGTTTGAAGAATACACATGAGCATGGCAGCGTAGATCAGCTCCAGGCCCCTCTCATCACAGATACTGGTCATGAAGGAGCCCGACTTCAGCTCCTATATCCGACCCAGCTCCTATATCACAGAGGGAGGGAGCGAGAGAGAGAAAGACTGTCACCGTACAGTCATGGAAGCCAACAGTAAATACACTGTTGAACATAGCCAATCAGAGATACTGATTCACAGCTAATTCACAAGGGACACGTGCCAGCATGGCACTGACTGGATGGCATTACTCACTCGGGCTCAGGAGTAGGGCATTGGCACAGTGGAATGGGGCCCCTCCTTACAACATACAAGACACAGGTGGTTAGGTGAATTCCAGGACATAGTATTTTGACCATTGACCAGATCAAATGTGACAAACCTGATTCAAGTGTCCTCCATTACTTTGAAGCGGGACTGATATCTGGCCACTGCCTCACCCTTCTGTCACAATTCCTGATATAGTAGGGGGGTTCCTACGACACTGCTGAACAACAAATCCACCAGGTTTTTTACTTAGCCTGTTCATTCAATAAACATATAGCGAGAAAAATAACTTTCTCTAGTTTGGAAGTAATTTATACGCTAATAGAGGTACTACAACTACAGAATAGATTCAGGCTGGTGACGCTGACACTGTTACTATGCAACCAGCTGTGTACGTTGGTGAATGCTTGTTGATACATTTTGCTATATGCTGCCAGAGCCATAGCTATATTTGTAGTAGATAAGTACCATCCGTCATTTATTTTTTAGCAAACGAAGCCCCCGAATGCTAGCTAGCTAACTAACTTGCAAATCCCGGTTAGTTATTATATGTTTGTCTGAGTTTAAATAAACGTTACCTAGCCAGTTCGAGTTTAACATTATTGAAAGCAAGCTGGCTACATCCTATGATTAGCTAGCTAGCAAGTGCCTGCCTGTATAGGCCTTTCTCTTGCACAAAGGGGGGTGAAATTGCAGGGGACTTTCTGGGAATGACTGTTTCCGGTTTTTCGCTGCTGCAGTAATGGCAGCTGCTGTACACTACGTGTGCATAAAAAGTAATTTTCCTGTAGAAAATAAACATCAGTCTTTCTTCTAAACTAAGCTAGAGCTGGTTTTATGGCCATTTTTCTATTGCCTACACTTGCTTTTTCAGCCACTGTCACTTAGGAAACCAGCAGGCTGAGACCGGTAGCTATCTAGCTAGCTAGCTAAGCTAACGTAGGTAGCTAAATATTATAGTAGGCCTAACTTGCTGCCAAAAAGCTTGCTAATACTATGTACAGTACCTTCAGAAAGTATTCATACCCCTTGACTTATTCTACATTTTGTTGTGATTTTTACACAATACCCAATAACATGTTTTTAGATTTTCTTGCAAATGTATTGAAAATGCAATACAGAAATATCTAATTTACATAAGTATTCACACCCCTGAGTCAATACTTTGTAGAAGCACCTTTGGCAGCGATTACAGCTGTGAGTCTTTCTGGGTAAGTCTCTAAGAGCTGTAGTGCCTGTGCTTAGCTCCATTCCGTTTATTTTTTAACCTGAAAAACTCCCCAGTCCTTAACGATTACAAGCATACCCATAACATGATGCACCCACCACTATGCTTGAAAATGCGGAGAATGGGACTCAGTAATGTGTTGTATTGGATTTGCCATCAACATTTCACTTTGTATTCAGGACAGAAAGTGAATTGCTTTGCCACATTTTTTGCAGTATTACTTTGGTGCCTTGTTGCAAACAGGATGCATGTTTTGGAATATTTGTATTCTGTACAGGCTTCCGTCTTTTCACTCTGTCAATTAGGTTAGTATTGCGGAGTACCTACAATGTCTTTGATCCATCCTCAGTTTTCTCCTATCACAGCCATTCAACTCTGTAACTGTTTTAAAGTCACCATTGGCCTAATGGTAAAATCTCTGAGCGGTTTCCTTCCTCTCCATGCAACTTATTATGTGACTTGTTAAGCACATTTTTACTCCTGAACTTATTTAGGCTTGCCGTATCAAAGGGGTTGAATACTTATTAACTCAAGACATTTCAGCTTTTCATTTTTCATAAATTTTCGAAAAAACGTAATTCCACTTTGACATTATGGGGTATTGTGTGTAGGCCCGTGACAATACATCTCCATTTTTTATTTATTTTTATTCAGGCTGTAACACAGCAAAATGTGGAAAAAGTTAAGGGGTGTGAATACTTTCTGAAGGCACTGTGTATAGCGTACAGTATAAACAATCAAATAAATATATACTGAACAAAAATATAAACGCAACATGTAAAGTGTTGGTACCATGTTTCATGAAATAAAAGATCCCAGAAATTTTTCATATGCTCAAAAAGCTTATTTCTCTTAAATGTTGTGCACAAATTTGTTTACACCCCTGTTAGTGAGCATTTCTCCTTTGCCAAGATAATCCACCTGGCAGGTGTGGCATATCAAGAAGCTGATTAAACAGCATGATCATTACACAGGTGCACCTTGTGCTGGGGAGAATAAAAGGTCACTCTAAAATGTGCAGTTTGTCACACAACACAATGCCACAAATGTCTCAAGTTTTGAGGGATTGGCATGCTGACTGCAGGAATGTCCACCAGAACTGTTGCCAGAGAATTGAATGTTCATTTCTCTACCATAAGCCGCCTCCAACGTCGTTTTAGAGAATTTGGCAGTACGTCCAACTGGCCTCACAACCGCAGACCGCGTGTAACCACGCCAGCCCAGGACCTCCACATCCGGCTTCTTCACCTGCGGGAGGCCATTGGCACATTGGAGAAGTGTGCTCTTCACGGATGAATCCCGGTTTCAACTGTATGGGCAGATGGTGTTGGGTGGCCGAGCGGTTTGATGATGTCAACGTTGTGAACAGAGTGCCCCATGGAGGCAGTGGGGTTATGTTATGGGCAGGCATAAGCTACGCACAATGAACAGAATAGCATTTTATCAATGGCAATTTGAATGCACAGAGATACCGTGACGATATCCTGAGGCCCATTGTCGTGCCACTCATCCGCCGCCATCACCTCATGTTTCAGCATGATAATGCATAGCCCCATGTCGCAAGGATTCCCAGAAGCTGAAAATGTCCCAGTTCTTCCATAGCCAGCATACTCACCAGACATGTCACCCATTGAGCATGTTTGAGATGCTCTGGATTGACGTGTACGACAGCGTGTTCCAGTTCCTGCCAACATCCAGCAACTTCGCACAGCCATTGAAGAGGAGTGGGACAACATTCCACAGGCCACAATCAACAGCCTGATTAACTTTATGCGAAGGAGATGTGTCGCGCTACATGCGGCATGGTCACACCAGATACTGACTGGTTTTCTGATCCTCGCCCCTACCTTTTTTTTTTAAAGGTATCTGTGACCAACAGATGCATATCTGTATTCCCAGTCATATGAAATCCATAGATTAGGGCCTAATGAATTTATTTCAATTTACTGATTTCCTTATATGAACTGTAACTGTGTTCATATTTTTGTTCAGTTTATATGGTGGATGGCAACCAACTTTAAGGTGCATTGCTCCACAAACTGGACTGAAGTGTGGACCTCGTTCATCTTTCGTAAAAACCAATGAGTAGATGGGAGAGGCGGGACTTGCAGCATGTCAAGCATCTAAAATAGAACCAAGTTATGTTTTAGCGCCTGGCTACGCAGACACCTGTTGACGCGTGCGAGCAGTTTGGATGAAATGATTGAATAACATGTATGTGTACATTTATTTTGCAACGCTCACACACGCAACGCGGCTGGTTTGGTCAGTATGTAAGAGCTGTTTGAAAAGACTGCCTGAAATTTCAGCCTGTTTTGGTGGGATGGAGTTTTGGCCTGCCTGGGGACATCACCAGACCAATAAGAAAGCGAGTTCCAACCCTCTCTGCCAATAACAGCTAGACCACTCCCAAATTCTTGCTTCAGTAATTGCTCTTTGCTAAGAAGCTATTTTTGTTTCTTTTTGACCATTTTAATTGAAAACAATCACAGTAAGGTACTTAATTGTTACCCAGAAATGACTTGATATTGAGATAAAAATGGCTGCATTGGACCTTTAACTAAAGTATAAAGACATATTTGATAGTGCAGAGCAATGTACATGCTACTTTGGGAGTCTTATAACGGTATGTGTTTTCCCCACAGATTATGCCGGTGGAGGGTCCCTGTATGACTACCTGTCCAGTGCAGAGAGTGAGGAGCTGGACCTGGGACAGGTTATGACTTGGGCCATGGAGATTGCCAAAGGTACAGTGATCATTCATTGTTTTAGCTCCTTTAAACCAGGCAATGGTACATCTTGTGGAATTTTTGCATAGCCATTTGACTAAACTAAAACACTGACTGAGATTCCACATTTGTTTTAGCTCATTAGCAACTCAGCAGTAGAATATATTTCAGATATGCCCGCTCATGGTCTATTCCAACTCATTGTTATTCTAGGCATATGTTTCTAAGAATACGGTCTCATTGAGAACAAGTGAAGTCAAAACATGTAGGCCTACATGTGATTAATCTGTGTCCCTAGTCTACATAAGTAATGGGCATTGTGAGGAAGGCATGGATGAGGCAGATGAACACAGACTTGTTTATATCAGCCAGGTTGCCCATTGATCGGTCAGAGGAAATGTGCTTTATTTCCCCATCAGGCATGCACTATTTACACTCAGAGGCCCCAGTCAAGGTTATCCACAGAGACCTGAAGTCCAGGAATGGTAAGATTTCAGATTAATCTGCATGATCTAGCCTTCTGTTAGGTGTCTGAGTCTATACAAAAGACACCTCTGTTCTAACGGTTTACGTACAGTGGGGAGAACAAGTATTTGATACACTGCCGATTTTGCAGGTTTTCCTACTTACAAAGCATGTAGAGGTCTGTAATTTGTATCATAGGTACACTTCAACTGTGAGAGACGGAATCTAAAAAATCAAAAATCCAGAAAATCACATTGTATGATTTTTAAGTAATTAATTTGCATTTTATTGCATGACAAGTATTTGATCACCTACCAACCAGTAAGAATTCCGGCTCTCACAGACCTGTTAGTTTTTCTTTAAGAAGCCCTCCTGTTCTCCACTCATTACCTGTATTAACTGCACCTGTTTGAACTCGTTACCTGTATAAAAGACACCTGTCCACACACTCAATCAAACAGACTCCAACCTCTCCACAATGGCCAAGACCAGAGAGCTGTGTAAGGACATCAGGGATAAAATTGTAGACCTGCACAAGGCTGGGATGGGCTACAGGACAATAGGCAAGCAGCTTAATGAGAAGGCAACAACTGTTGGCGCAATTATTAGAAAATGGAAGAAGTTCAAGATGACGGTCAATCACCCTTGGTCTGGGGCTCCATGCAAGATCTCACCTCGTGGGGCATCAATATCCATGAGGAAGGTGAGGGATCAGCCCAGAACTACACGGCAGGACCTGGTCAATGACCTGAAGAGAGCTGGGACCACAGTCTCAAAGAAAACCATTAGTAACACACTACGCCGTCATGGATTAAAATCCTGCAGCGCACGCAAGGTCCCCCTGCTCAAGCCAGCGCATGTCCAGGCCCGTCTGAAGTTTGCCAATGACCATCTGGATGATCCAGAGGAGGAATGGGAGAAGGTCATGTGGTCTGATGAGACAAAAATAGAGCTTTTTGGTCTAAACTCCACTCGTAGTGTTTGGAGGTGAAGAATGGAGGTGGAAACATCATTCTTTGGGGATGCTTTTTGCAAAGGGGACAGGACGACTGCACCGTATTGAGGGGAGGATGGATGGGGCCATGTATCGCGAGATCTTGGCTAACAACCTCCTTCCCTCAGTAAGAGCATTGAAGATGGGTCGTGGCTGGGTCTTCCAGCATGACAACGACCCGAAACACACAGCCAGGGCAACTAAGGAGTGGCTCCGTAAGAAGCATCTCAAGGTCCTGGAGTGGCCTAGCCAGTCTCCAGACCTGAACCCAATAGAAAATCTTTGGAGGGAGCTGAAAGTCCGTATTGCCCAGCGACAGCTCCGAAACCTGAAGGATCTGGAGAAGGTCTGTATGGAGGAGTGGGCCAAAATCCCTGCTGCAGTGTGTGCAAACCTGGTCAAGACCTACAGGAAACGTATGATCTCTGTAATTGCAAACAAAGGTTTCTGTACCAAATATTAAGTTCTGCTTTTCTGATGTATCAAATACTTATGTCATGCAATGAAATGCAAATTAATTACTTTAAAATCATACAATGTGATTTTCTGGATTTTTGTTTTAGATTCCGTCTCTCACAGTTGAAGTGTACCTATGATAAAGATGACAGACCTCTACATGCTTTGTAAGTAGGAAAACCTGCAAAATCGGCAGTGTATCAAATACTTGTTCTCCCCACTGTATATAGCCAGAGGCAAATATTACAAAAGCTGAATTAGAAGAAAACTGAATATACATATTTTTCCAGACTTGAAAAACATGTTTTCTATTGCAGTGGTTGTGACGGCAGACAACGTTCTTAAGGTACATTTGTTTGCACATTCCTGAATGCATGGGATCTTACGTTTGCATACTGGTTTCACCCAAAACCTTTTTATCCCAACCCTTGCTAAATCCCGGGCCTTCACCAGTACCTGTTTCCCTGTGTAGATCTGTGATTTTGGGGCGTCCCGGTTCCACTCCCACACCACACACATGTCCCTGGTGGGCACGTTCCCCTGGATGGCCCCGGAGGTCATCCAGAGCCTGCCAGTGTCTGAGACCTGTGACACCTATTCCTACGGCGTGGTGAGTGACCAACACATAGGACACACACTGACCACAGATCAGCTGTTGATACTCAATCCAATAGTTACTGAGAATGGGCTATTTTTCTCAAGCTGATTCTGCAAGACAATCTGCTTGTGATGTTCATATGTATCGGCTCATACATATACTTTTATTTACTAAGTACAGAAACCATCAGAGAGAAACTTGTTTGACTAGGGACTGAACCAGCTTGGTAAGGAAGTTGCTTAGTTTGTAGAGGAAGCCAAAGAACAAGTATGGTTAAGAAATAGCTCTAATGTCGCTGTTGCTACTGCATGGCTGAGAAAGTAAACTGTCAATCAACCAGTACCTAGCACTTGAAAGAACAGACTTTCAGAGATGACATTTTCATGCATTCATTACTGCCTCTGGAAAAGTAGTCGTGAGCGGCATTATTGACCTTTGTAGAAGTGCTAGCAGCAATTCCATACGTTTTCTGCCACATTTCTATCACCATTAGAAGATGGAATCTGTCATCCCTGAGTAGAGAGAGAGTTTGAAGCCTGGGCATATTTCAGTGTGTGTGTGTGCATGCGTATGGCGTGTGTGTGTGCATCCATGTGTCTGTGCATGGCCGTGCGTGACTGTTTGTGTATCTGCCTGTCTGCGTGTGTGACTGCTCGGCTATATTCCTGCATGGTGACGGAGAAGGTGTGAAGTGTAGAGTGACAGAGCATATAGGGGACGCTCTGAGTCACCCAGCCAATCAAGGGCCTGACTCCTGAGTGCCATAAAGAGTCAGTGAACAAACAGAGCAGGGCCTGAGGTCAGGCCAGCCAGCGTCTGGGTCAACACACTGTTCTCTATCGCAATCCACTTACACTGGGGTTTATTTACCACACACAATGTAATTTACTGTATTGGTATAAATGTGTATTACAGTGGGGGAAAAAAGTATTTAGTCAGCCATCAATTGTGCAAGTTCTCCCACTTAAAAAGATGAGAGAGGCCTGTAATTTTCATCATAGGTACACGTCAACTATGACAGACAAAATGAGGAAAAAAAATCCAGAAAATCACATTGTAGGATTTTTAATAAATGTATTTGCAGATTATGGTGGAAAATAAGTATTTGGTCAATAACAAACGTTTCTCAATACTTTGTTATATACCCTTTGTTGGCAATGACACAGGTCAAATGTTTTCTGTAAGTCTTCACAAGGTTTTCACACACTGTTGCTGGTATTTTGGCCCATTCCTCCATGCAGATTTCCTCTAGAGCAGTGATGTTTTGGGGCTGTCGCTGGGCAACACAGACTTTCAACTCCCTCCAAAGATTTTCTATGGGGTTGAGATCTGGAGACTGGCTAGGCCACTCCAGGACCTTGAAATGCTTCTTACGAAGCCACTCCTTCGTTGCCCGGGCGGTGTGTTTGGGATCATTGTCATGCTGAAAGACCCAGCCACGTTTCATCTTCAATGCCCTTGCTGATGGAAGGAGGTTTTCACTCAAAATCTCACGATACATGGCCCCATTAATTCTTTCCTTTACACGGATCAGTCATCCTGGTCCCTTTGCAGAAAAACAGCCCCAAAGCATGATATTTCCACCCCCATGCTTCACAGTAGGTATGGTGTTCTTTGGATGCAACTCAGCATTCTTTGTCCTCCAAACACGACGAGTTGAGTTTTTACCAAAAAGTTATATTTTGGTTTCATCTGACCATATGACATTCTCCCAATCCTCTTCTGGATCATCCAAATGCACTCTAGCAAACTTCAGACGGGCCTGGACATGTACTGGCTTAAGCAGGGGGACACGTCTGGCACTGCAGGATTTGAGTCCCTGGCGGCGTAGTGTGTTACTGATGGTAGGCTTTGTTACTTTGGTCCCAGCTCTCTGCAGGTCATTCACTAGGTCCCCCCATGTGGTTCTGGGATTTTTGCTCACCGTTCTTGTGATCATTTTGACCCCACGGGGTGAGATCTTGCGTGGAGCCCCAGATCGAGGGAGATTATCAGTGGTCTTGTATGTCTTCCATTTCCTAATAATTGCTCCCACAGTTGATTTCTTCAAACCAAGCTGCTTACCTATTGCAGATTCAGTCTTCCCAGCCTGGTGCAGGTCTACAATTTTGTTTCTGGTGTCCTTTGACAGCTCTTTGGTCTTGGCCATAGTGGAGTTTGGAGTGTGACTGTTTGAGGTTGTGGACAGGTGTCTTTTATACTGATAACAAGTTCAAACAGGTGCCATTAATACAGGTAATGAGTGGAGGACAGAGGAGCCTCTTAAAGAAGAAGTTACAGGTCTGTGAGAGCCAGAAATCTTGCTTGTTTGTAGGTGACCAAATACTTATTTTCCACCATAATTTGCAAATAAATTCATTAAAAATCCTACAATGTGATTTTCTGGATTTTTTTTCTCAATTTGTCTGTCATAGTTGACGTGTACCTATGATGAAAATTACAGGCCTCTCTCATCTTTTTAAGTGGGAGAACTTGCACAATTGGTGGCTGACTAAATACTTATTTTCCCCACTGTATGTGTAGTGATTTGTATGATTTGCATTTTGCCCTTCATTCAAGGTTTTTTGCTCTCCTAATATGGTAACTAATGTATAACTAAAGTCTTAGTCTGTGTTGTATCTCAGTTCAGTGGAAGACTGACCACACCATGCAGTCTGTGGTGTAGATGAGTCTTTCTATAAATAATGGGGCCAATGTGTGACATTGGATCAACATTTCAAAATGGTTTGAAACAAAAATAAAAAGGACTTTCATGCAGTTCCACATGTGCACTTAGAGGAATAAAAGTGAATTTATGCAAATTGACCCATAACTCCATCTATTCAACAACATAGGCCTAGGACTATACATCATTTAAGCAGGGCTCATACAGACATTGTCACGTCAAATTCTAAGACTTTCAGGGACTTTTTCAAGCACTTAATTGTATTTCAAGGATCTCAATGTTATACAATTGTATAATTTATATAATTGTACATATGGGCCTGATATAGAACCCCCCCTCCCCCCAAAAGTGTCAAAAAAGTAGGCAATTACCACTTTAAGAATAATGATTTTTTTTAGGCCTTGTCAATGCATTGGTATTCTAAAATATGTGAGAATAATGTGGACATTGCCTGACTAAATAGATTGGATGCATGCATGGTGATTTTTCTGTAGCCTGTGTGGTCGATGCAGGCACACATAATAAAGCCATGAATAGCGGTAGCATTAATCTCACCATTTGAATCTCACCATCGCTGTTTTTATAATGAGAAAGTGACCAAAAACCAGGTTCATTTTTGAATGGAAGGATTTGTATGGAAAGACAAGTTGAAGCCAACATTAGATGTCGTCCTCATAATAACCGCACATGGTTTTACCGCAACAGAGTAGCGCAACGCCCTTCAATTGAAATGGCGGGAAACAAACGAAAGGGTCCACATCTCTCACAAAAATTGATCAAAAATGAAATCACAGATAATGATAAGGGAGTAGGAGACTTATAAATTGCCTACAATAATTAGAAAAACTTTTCAAGCACCAAATTGAGGAAATGTCTGATTTTCAAGGTAGGCCTATTCCAGTAGCCTACTTGAATTTTTGAGCTCCAAATTCAAGTTCAAGTAGTCCTCGTATCGTTTAAAAATGCAGGTCTAACATGGAAAACAAAATGTATTTGTCATGTTATTTCATTACCAGATTATATTGTGAATAAGCCCACAAGGCTATGTACAGTCATTTGTTGTCATTATAAATAGGGTGTACTCCCGAGTGGCTGGATAAGAGCGTCTGCTAAATGACTAAAATGTAAATGTAAAGAATGAGACACAAAAATATACTGGACATTCCTCGCAAACACATTTTTTTCCAGCACTTTGCGCATGTGATGCAACAACAGCCTATCACAACAGCTGTTCGCCACTTGACTGTCATTCAGGAAATTCCTTCCTGGGTCAGATGATGATATGTGGAAATATCAAGGCATAACTATTCAGCTGGACACCAAATGCACATCCAACATGTATTATGCATAATTATTGAAGAACCACGTTAATAACAGTATAGATTTAGGTTTTAAGTATTAAGTTAAGGTGACTTTCGGTTAGACGCATTCGATTTTGCAATGCATTTGGATTTGTGTGCCCATGAAAACTGTTTTCACCCCATAAAATAAGGAGACACGAAATGTTATGTAGTTACACTGCATTTCTGAGATCTCTATACAAAAAACTGTCCGAGAGCTTAACTGATTAATATATGATATAACAACAACTTACACTGCCATAAATGCAAGGACAGAAAAGTTATGTTTTAAGTCGCACGATTTTAAACAAATCTGTCAAGACACCAACCATGATAAAGGGTTAAACATAGGTTTTAAATCAACTCGTGAATTTTATTGAAAATACACTGCTCAAAAAAATAAAGGGAACACTTAAACAACACAATGTAACTCAAGTGAATCACACTTCTGTGAAATCAAACTGTCCACTTAGGAAGCAACACTGATTGACAATAAATGTCACATGCTGTTGTGCAAATGGAATAGACAACAGGTGGAAATTATAGGCAATTAGCAAGACACCCCCAATAAAGGACTGGTTTTGCAGGTGGTGACCACAGACCACTTCTCAGTTCCTATGCTTCCTGGCTGATGTTTTGGTCACTTTTGAATGTTGGCGGTGCTTTCACTCTAGTGGTAGCATGAGACGGAGTCTACAACCCACACAAGTGGCTCAGGTAGTGCAGCTCATCCAGGATGGCACATCAATGCGAGCTGTGGCAAGAAGGTTTGCTGTGTCTGTCAGCGTAGTGTCCAGAGCATGGAGGCACTACCAGGAGACAGGCCAGTACATCAGGAGACGTGGAGGAAGCCGTAGGAGGGCAACAACCCAGCAGCAGGACTGCTACCTCCGCCTTTGTGCAAGGAGGAGCAGGAGGAGCACTGCCAGAGCCCTGCAAAATGACCTCCAGCAGGCCACAAATGTGCATGTGTCTGCTCAAACGGTCAGAAACAGACTCCATGAGGGTGGTATGAGGGCCCGACGTCCACAGGTGGGGGTTGTGCTTACAGCCCAACACCGTGCAGGACGTTTGGCATTTGCCAGAGAACACCAAGATTGGCAAATTCGCCACTGGCGCCCTGTGCTCTTCACAGATGAAAGCAGGTTCACACTGAGCACATGTGACAGACGTGACAGAGTCTGGAGACGCCGTGGAGAACGTTCTGCTGCCTGCAACATCCTCCAGCATGACCGGTTTGGCGGTGGGTCAGTCATGGTGTGGGGTGGCATTTCTTTGGGGGGCCGCACACCCCTCCATGTGCTCGCCAGAGGTAGCCTGACTGCCATTAGGTACCGAGATGAGATCCTCAGACCCCTTGTGAGACCATATGCTGGTGCGGTTGGCCCTGGGTTCCTCCTAATGCAAGACAATGCTAGACCTCATTTGGCTCGAGTGTGTCAGCAGTTCCTGCAAGAGGAAGGCATTGATACTATGGACTGGCCCGCCCGTTCCCCAGACCTGAATCCAATTGAGCACATCTGGGACATCATGTCTCGCTCCATCCACCAACGCCACGTTGCACTACAGACTGTCCAGGAGTTGGCGGATGCTTTAGTCCAGGTCTGGGAGGAGATCCCTCAGGAGACCATCCGCCACCTCATCAGGAGCATGCCCAGGCGTTGTAGGGAGGTCATACAGGCACGTGGAGGCCACACACACTACTGAGCCTCATTTTGACTTGTTTTAAGGACATTACATCAAAGTTGGATCAGCCTGTAGTGTGGTTTTCCACTTTAATTTTGAGGGTGACTCCAAATCCAGACCTCCATGGGTTGATACATTTGATTTCCATTGATTATTTTTGTGTGATTTTGTTGTCAGCACATTCAACTATGTAAAGAAAAAAGTATTTAATAAGATTATTTCATTCATTCAGATCTAGGATGTGTTATTTTAGTGTTCCCTTTATTTTTTTGAGTAGTGTAGATATGATCCCCGCTTATATCTTAATCAGAGGAGGCTCTTCAGAGGAGGACCATCCTCAGTGAATTTCATAAAAATAATAGTGAAACATACTTTTATCCTTTTTAGATAAAAGTATACAAAATATATTTACATGCCACCAAATAATTAATTTAAACTCACTGTTTTGCAATGAAGATCTACAGTAGCCTCAACAGCACTCTGTAGGGTAACACCATGGTGTAGCCGGAGGACAAATAGTTTCTGGGTATATTGACATCAATACAAAGCCTAGGAGGCTCATGGTTCTCACCCCCTTCCATAGACTTACACAGTAATTATGTCAAATTCCAGAGGATGTCCTCCAACCTATCAGAATTCTTGCAGCATGAACTGACATGTTATCCACCCAGTCAAAGGATCAGAGAATGAATCTATTACTGAAAGCATAAGCTACAGCTAGCTAGCACTTCAGTGCATAAAATGTGGCGAGTAGTTGACTCAAAGAGAGAGAAAGACAATAGTTGAATAGTTTTGAACAAATTAATTTCTTCAAAAATGATGGAGAAGCAAGAGAGAGAGAGAGAGATTTCCTTGTATTTTTTTCACTTTCCCTTACTTATCTAGCGAATGCAGCTAACTAGATTAGCCTACTCAAACACCCGGCTCAAACAGAGAGGGATGCTATGTTAGCTAGCTGGCTTTGGCTATCCAATACTGGAACTCTTCCAAGTCAAGGTAAGCTTTTGGTTTTATGAATTTATTGCGACCGGGCCATCAGTGTAACTGCTAAACTGCTTGCTGTCTGTACACTGTACTGCATGATAGTAGAGAGTTTACTAACGCGTTAGTTCTATTAGCTATGTTGACTATGACGTTAGCTAATATGGTGACAGGCTGTAGGTTGTATGTAGAGGTTAGCAGTTATGATATGAAGGTTTGGCTTGGAAAGGTTTTATCGCCTGGTCACAGACAGCTGATGTGTTGTGCACTGAAGTCCACATGCGAAGGGAAAAGTTGAGAGGAGGAGAGCACGTAGATGAGAGAAGGAATTATACAATGAGCAAAGTGATCATTCTGTTTGTATGTGGCTACTATGAAAGTGAACTGTTTTTGCGTGTGATTCAAATAAAATAAAATTATATTTGTCACATACACGTGTTTAGCAGATGTTATTGCGGGTGTAACGAAATGCTTGTGCTTCTAGCTCCGACAGTGCAGTAATATCTAACATGTAAAATCTAACAATATATACAACATATACCCAATACACACAAATCTAGTAAGGAATGGAATTTAAGAATATATACATATATTGACAAGCAATGACAGAGCGGCATGGACTAGAATATTATAGAATAGAATACAGTATATACAAATGAGATGAGTAGTGCAAGATATGTAAACATTATTAAAGTGACTAGTGTTCCATTTCTTAAAGTGGCCAGTGATTTCAATAGGCAGCAGCAGCCTATAATGTGCTAGTGATGGGTATTTAACAGTCTGATGGACTTGAGATAGAAGCTGTTTTTCATTCTCACGGTCCCAGCTTTGATGCACCTGTATTGACCTTGCCTTCTGGATGATAGCGGGGTGAACAGGCAGTGGCTCGGGTGGTTGATGTCATTGGTGATCTTTTTGGCCTTCCTGTGACATTGGGTGCTGTAGGTGTCTTGGAGGGCGGGTAGTTTGCCCCCGGTAATGCGTTCGGCAGACTGCACCACACTCTGGAGAGCCCTGCAGTTGCGGGCGGTGCAGTTGCCGTACCAGGCAGTGATACAGCCGACAGGATGCTCTCAATTGTGCATCTGTAAAAGTTTGTGAGGGTTCTGGTGCCAAGCCAAATGTCTTCAGCCTCCTGAGGTTGAAGAGGCTCTGTTGCGCCTTCTTCACCACACTGTCTGGACCATTTCAGTTTGTCAGTGATGTGTACGCCAAGGAACTTGAAGATTTTTACCTTCTCCACTGCAGTCCCATCGATGTGGATAGGGGGGTTGCACCCTCTGCTGTTTCCTGAAGTCCACAATCATCTCCTTTGTTTTGTTGACGTTGAGTGAAAGGTTATTTTCCTGGCACCACATTAGGGGTGTCTTCATGCTGCCGATTCTGTTGAAAAACGTTTCTTAAAACATTTTACATTACATTTACATTTTAGTCATTTAGCAGACGCTCTTATCCAGAGCGACTTACAGTTAGTGAGTGCATACATTATTATTTTTTATTTTTTATTTTTTCATACTGGGAATCGAACCCACAACCCTGGCGTTGCAAACGCCATGCTCTACCAACTGAGCTACATCCCTGCCGGCCATTCCCTCCCCTACCCTGGACGACGCCGGGCCAATTGTGCGCCGCCCCATGGGACTCCCGGTCACGGCCGGCTACGACAGAGCCTGGATTCGAACCAGGATCTCTAGTGGCACAGCTAGCATTGCGATGCAGCGCCTTAGACCGGAAGCAAACGTAACAAAATGGGGATAAACATACCTGAATTTGTCCAATAGAAACTCTTATTTGCAACTGTTGGACCAATGATTACACCCTAGATCAGCTACATGCAGGCAAGAGTGTGCAAGGTGGTATTGAATGTGTCACTGTTTGTCACCTTGATTACTCAAATTTATCTCGACCTGTGCACCTACTCAAATTTAATTAATAGGCTAGGTTATACCAACCTCATGATGGGTATAGGGAAAATTGGAGTATCATGTAGTAGCCTATACCTAACGATGGTACATTGAGCTGGGTGAATGGAATATGAATGACAGTATGCTGTAATAGAAATAAGGCCATGCTCATAAAAAAAGAATCGTCCTCCCTCAACTTAAACGGCACCGACCGCCACTGATCTTAATGTAATGACATGAAGAAAATTGACAGATTATTATCAATGCCTTATCAACAGCTGTAATAAGTTATCCAGTGTAGGAAATCCTCACTGGTACCCTAGTTTATAGAAAGACTTAGATGCATTTGCTCGTTGACTGACCATGACCCTTCTCGTTTCCCTGTGTCAGGTTCTGTGGGAGATGCTCACCCGGGAGATTCCCTTTAAAGGCCTGGAGGGTTTACAAGTCGCCTGGCTGGTGGTGGAGAAGAGTGAGGTATAGCTTCACTTCCTTTTTCATTTTTCCTCATTATGCAGTCTTCTAGGAACAGATTGACTGTAGATGGATTGGAGCTTCCTCTATCTATGCTAATAGATGTTGTGAAGAGACAGATTCCTGACAGTTTTTCTTAATGAGCCAGTGTATCTTTACAGGAATCATTTCAGTCATCACACACCAGTATAGCTAGTTGGGGATCGTCATATGGGCCTAAGCCAATTGATCCCACTCATGCAATATCTGCATTCTCAGAACGGAGTTGATACGCTTGTTGACTATATGGACATCTCTTGCAAGACTCATTCACCAGGTCTCCTGTCACATAAGTCATCCGTATATTTGACCTGCCTCCTGACATGCTCTAAATTCATATTCTGACCTCAGAACTGAAAGCTGAGACTACAGCAATCCTTTCAGTGAGTGCGTGTGTGACTGTGTCTGTCTGTTCCAGAGGTTAACCATTCCCAGTAGCTGCCCAGCCAGTTTCGCTGAGCTGATGATGAAGTGCTGGGTGACTGAGCCCAAGGTACGACATCCTCACGCACACAGAGATCCTATTAAATTATATGTAATTTTATGCTAACGCACACATACAAACTCACACATAGCCACTGTGCACAATAGACTCAGCACACAAGTCAGTACTACAGTGGATAATACTAATGAGTTATGTTATGTTACATACAGTTACGAGGCCAGTCCAATAGTCATGAATAGATAGATATACTACATGTCTGCTTATGAATATCACACTTTTTTGTTTCGTTTCCATCTAGGAAAGACCAATGTTCAAACATATCCTTACAACCCTGGAGTCCATGTCCAATGACAGCAAGCTTCCCGAACAGTGCAACTCCTTCCTACACAACAAGGCAGAATGGAGGTACTGAGATCATACTGTACGACTGCAATCCTCTCTATCTCTTCTAGACAAACACTGCTAGAGTCTAAGGATATGCCAGAACTGTTTCAAATCAATAGGCCCGTCTATGTGCAAGTGCTGCTTTTGTGGGCCACTAAATGTATGAAGGGATTTTGGGAGTGTGCGTACAGATCTTTTATAATTGCACTGATAACATAAAGGCATCAAATATCTAAAGAATCCCCCATCTGGATCTCCTTCCTCTCTATACCCATAAGGTCTAAAAAATAATCAACATCTTTTTCAAGTCCAAGTGTTTAATTGGCCTGTATGAGCAGCTGGAGGATTAGTGGTGTTCAGCACAGCCTGGGTGTCAGCTGCTACTGATTTCTCTCTCTTTGGGCTTTTCTACGCTCACAACTCTTCATAGAGACGTGTCCAAGCAGGCATCTGCAAGTGAGCTGCTCAGTAGTGAGAGTCGATCAGGAACATGTGCGTTAGAGAGAGGGAAGTGTTACACACCAAGGACAGTAGTAGTAGCTAGCTAGTAAGAAACAGGAGAAGAGTGGAATGGTGCGGCCTGAGCTCCTCTTGCATCAGAGGCAAACGTGTTGCAGGAGCGGTGTGTTATAGTTTCTCATTACCCTGGTCAGAAGGGAGTCCCTGTGCAGACAGATGCTGTTTGCTGACTGGGCTGGACCACCACAGGTTTGGGATACAGTCTGCCAGCAACGGTGTATTTATCCATGGTTCTACTACTAGGTATGTTACATACAGGGTGGCAGGTAGCCTAGCAGTTAGAGCATTGGGCCAAGGTCGCTTGTTCGAATCCCAGAGCAGAGAAGATGAAAAATCTGTCGATGCGCTCTTGAGCAAGGCACTTAACCCTAATTGCTCCAGGTTCGCCATTTAGTAATGGCTGACCCTGGCCATGACCCCACTCTTCCAATTCACACATGCATATAATACAAACTGTGTGAAATAGGACAAATATAATCACCCACCAAATTATTATAATAAGCAACTGTCCCACTGATGAAGGCTCAAAGGTATTGTCAATTCTGGCGCTTGGAAACAAGTGTTACAGTAAAACCAGGAGTATGTCTCCTGTATTTGCGTCACAGGAGGTTGGTGGCACCTTAATTGGGGAGGATGGGCTCGTGGTAATGACTGGAGCGGAATGGTATCAAATACATCAAACACATGGTTTCCAGGTGTTTGATGCCATTCCATTTGCGCCGTTCTGGTCTCCACTGATTTGCATGGCTCCTGGTGTTGGCTATGTTAAATCTGGCCTCATGCTATGTTTCTTCTCTCTTATCAGACTGTTAGTCCAGTGAACAGTGGCTGTCTGTCTCATGAGCCATCAATGCACTCATTTGTGTAATAGTGTCAGTTAGAAGCTGCTCACTGCTCTGTAAGGATGGCTCTGAGGGCTCTTGTTGCAGTCTATATTAAGGCAGTTTGCACATGGTCCAGTAGAGCATGAAGAGACTCCTCTTTTCGCTGTTTCTCTGACACCTGTCTGGATCAGGGAGGAGGAGCAGAGAGGGGGGGTTAGTTGGGGAGGGAAAGAAAGGGCGAGTTAGAGTGCTGGGGGAGGAAATGTGAGAGGTATTAGAAAAACCTGTATACGAGCAGGGTAGGAGGACGAGAAATACAGAGTGTTTGTCTGGAAAGCGACAAGCAAGAGAATCAATTATGAGGGAAGTTTCGAGCATTAGTGGAAAGTCTTTGAGGCAGGGATGGGAGGGGGGAGGGGAGGGGAGGAGTGCGAGGACTGTGAGGATGCAGGAACATGGCAGGAGTTCCTGTCTGTGTCACATGCCTGTTTATAAGTAGTTACTTTGAGAGCCGATTGTCTTGGCCTCTGACTCAGCATGGCTACCCACGGTGCAACACACAGCCCAACACACAGCCCAACTTGCTAGACAAAGCAGACCAGACCATTCAGTAGGTAAACTGCATTAGCAAACACACTGGAAGATAAGTGTTCCTCTACTGTCTGTGGCCTTAGGGCTGTTACTAAAAGGGCAGAATCCAAACTTGAGAAACACATGCATAACTCTGAACTTTTGTGTATATTGCATGGATGTCAGTGAGAGATATGAGTTGGAATTTGAGTTAAGCACAATACCTCAAGTCAACGGTTAAACACCAGTATTATAAGTGCAGAGTTGTATGTGATGAGGTGGATGATGTTGGTTACTAAACACATCAGGGGTGTCATACCCTAGCTCAAGACCAAAACTGTAAAGTAGGCAACAACAAAAAAAGTAGACTAAAATCATTCCAATCCCGATTAAAATGCAACGGCTGTTTACTGTAATGGCTGGCTGGAGGGCTTTAGGACCATGCGGAGCATCGCTCGGAGAGCAGCTGCCAGCCTGCAGCCTTTTCTCTCACTTTTAGAAAGCAGAGACAGTGAGAGTTTGCTTTGCCTGTCAGCCGTTTAGGCAGTGGGCTGATTGGTTTGAATTTGATGTCAGCATTTGAACTCTGCCTTTTAAACCTTGTTGTAATCTGATAACCAGGGATTAATTGAATTGGGAATTGGGAGGTGGGGGAGCCCTCCTTTTTGGTCACCATTTGCAACCAAAAGCTATACTGAACAAAAATATAAACGCAACATGCAACAATTCAAAGATTTTACTGAGTTACAGTTCATATAAGGAAATCAGTCAATTGAAATAAATTAATTAGGCCCTAATCTATGGATTCCACATAACTGGAAATACAGATATACATCTGTTTGTCATAGATACCTTTAAAAAAAGTAGGGATTGGATCAGAAAACCAGTCAGTATCTGGTGTGACCACTTTTTGCCTCTTGCAGTGTGACACATCTCCTTCGCATAGAGTTCATCAGGCTGTTGATTGTGGCCTGTGGAATGTTGTCCCACTCCTCTTCAATGGCTGTGCGTAGTTGCTGGATATTGGCGGGAACTGGAACACGCTGACGTACACGTCGATCCAGAGCGTCCCAAACATGCTCAATGGGTGACATGTCTGGTGAGTATGCAGGCCATTAAAGAACTGGGACATTTTCAGCTTCCAGGAATTGTGTACACAGATCCTTGCGACATGGGGCCGTGCATTATCATGCTGAAACATGAGGTGATGGTGGTGGATGAATGGCACGACAATGGGCTTCAGCATCTCGTCACGGTATCTCTGTGCATTCAAATTGCCATCGATAAAATGCAATTGTGTTTGTTGTCCGTAGCTTATGTCTGCTATCTTCCCGGTACAGTTGAAACCGGGATTCATCCGTGAAGAGCACACTTCTCCAGCGTGCCAGTGGCCATTGAAGGTAAACATTTGCCCACCTTCGACGCCGAACTGCAGTCGGGTCAAGACCCTGGTGAAGACGATGAGCATGCAGATGAGCTTCCCTGAGACTGTTTCTGACAGTTTATGCAGAAATTATTCGGTTGTGCAAACCCACAGTTTCATCAGCTGTCCAGGTGGCTGGTCTCAGACGATCCCGCAGGTGAAGAAGCCAGATGTGGAGGACTTGGGCTGGGCTGGGCTTCTCTAAAACTATGTTGGAGGCGGCTTATGGTAGAGAAATGAACATTCAATTCTCTGGCAACAGCTCTGGTGGACATTCCTGCAGTCAGCATGCCAATTGCAGGCTCCCTCAAAACTTGAGACAGCTGTGGCATTGTGTTGTGTGACAAAACTGCATATTTTAGAGTGGCCTTTTATTGTCCCCAGCACAAGATGCACCTGTGTAATGATCATGCTGTTTAATCAGCTTCCTGATATCCCACACCTTTCAGGTGGATGGATTATCTTGGCAAAGGAGAAATGCTCACTAACAGGGAGGTAAACCAATTTCTGCGTAAAATTAGAGAGAAATAAGGTTTTTGTGCGTATGGAAAAATGTTCTACTTCATCATCCTCTTCTGCCTGCATCCCTAATCCCTACTTCTCTGATATAATGCATTTCCACCTCTCAGTCTATCAGTCTAGTTTGTCCATCTTCCTGAATTAAAAAGTAGATATTCTAACAGATCAATCTTGCTTGCAAAACGTCATTAAATATTGCGAAGTTATTTAGCTATAGTCAGTGCTTGACTTGGGCAGGAGCTCACCGGAGCTGAGTACCGGCACCTACACCTCTTTTAGAATATTAGCTGAAAAGTATTGTGGAGCTCCTGCACCTAAATATAAACAGTAGTGGCACCCAAAATGAGTACCGGCACCTATTTCAGTCCAAGTCAAGTACTGGCTATAGTGTAGATGTAGGGCTGTTTATTTTATTTATTCAGAATGAGCATTCAGATAGTGCAACTGCTGTGTAGGCAACACAATAATATCAGACAGAGATAAGCTGGTCCGGGGAAGAAATGTTCTCGGGCCAACCCCTCGTTGGCTACTATGCTGCAATATTAATATTCCGGAGCCACCTTGTTGATAAAAAATGTTTCAATATTCTCTGAGCAGCCTTGTTGATACAATGCTTCAATATTCACCGAATATTTCCCTTCCCTGGCGAATAATGCAAAAATGTGCTGGGCCACACACATTACGAGGCAATCAGAAGAAAATTGGACTACCTGAAATAAAATAGTTTATATCCGCGTCAGCTGTTTTATGCCCCGGTTACTTTCAACGTTGATGTCGGCATTTGAAGTCGGCCTGGTTTTGACTTTATAACGTATATTATGCATCTATTTATAATAATAAATAATAATAATAATAATAATAATTACATCTATTTCATGTTGCACTGTATGCGCTGTTCCACAAGTAAATTAGTCAATTTATGATGAGGTTGAGTTGATTAGTGGTTGACATTGTACACACCGTTCCACAGACCTTTAAACCTAATATTGCGGTAATAATTAATGGCTGGGGTCGTTTTGTTTTTGCTGTTCTCCAAATAGCATTTGAGAGTTTTTAAATTATGTAGAAATGCAGTATCGCTCACCCCACCCCACTTTGTCATACCCTAGGTTTAGCTGAACTGACACCACTCAAACACATCCCTATGCTGTCTGTACTGTAGATGTGAGATCGAGGCCACACTGGAGAGACTGAAGAAGCTGGAGAGGGATCTGAGCACCAAAGAGCAGGAACTGAAGGAGAGAGAACAACGCCTGAAAATGTGGGAGCGCAAGCTCGTCGAGCAGTCCAACACCCCGGTAAGTTCCTCAGTAGCCGATACCACCTGCACACCACCAACACCCTCAGCACAACCACAACCCCCACACACTGTCTAGTCACTGAACGTGAACAGCACCCCACCTTCACTGTGTTGGTCCATGTGTCACGGCCCACGGTCCTGTCCACATTGTCACAAGGGGAAGCAAAGAATTAACTTTACTTCAGACCGGGGTCTGTCTGGAATGAAGGGGAATGGAATGGAGGGAAAATATAAAAATAAGGCTAGGTTCACTGAGTCTCACTGATGGGTGGTTGTGTTGAGTAGAGGCATTAGCTCATTCTGCTACTCTGTGTGTGGCTATGTCATTGAGCTCCCATTGGCCATCAGTGATAATTAGAGGTCAGTGTAATTTTAACGTTGGTAATGCCAATGTTGTCACTCAGATATAGGAGTCTTCGCTGCTTGTGTGTATTTGCTTATACTACCCTTTCTATGTGAAGCTTCCAAAGGGACACCCCACTAGGCCTTGGCTTCCTGTTTCTGTTATTGCTTTGGCATGCAACACATTTAACCTAAATATTACCTTTCTAGTTGGATTTATTGCTTGGATTTGGTTTCCACACTTCCACATTGTAGCACTAATACTTTGTGATGCACTGCACTAGATCCTTTGTTATGTCCATTGTATAATTGCATTCTACAGCCATGCATTGGGAATGTCTTACAGTGCTTTGCCTTGGTATAAATTTGACATTAGTTTAAATTGATACATGTACTGATGTATTGGGTAAGAATCAGCAGCGTCATCCTGAGAGATGTTACCATGTTAGCTATCTCTTTATTATTCATTTTCTCCTTCCTTAATCTGTCCTGTAGACTCCAATCGTTTCAGTCCAACCTTCTCTGATAATCCAATTTAGTATATCTCTGAACTATACTCTTCTAGTGTTTGACAATCACCTTTTATATTGGGTAAAAAAGTATTTCACATTGAATAATTCGTCTTGGTGTATGTGGTCTAAGACTGAGTTCCTTCCCTCCTTTTCTTTCCCGTCCTCTTTTCCTCCCTCTTCGTCCCTTCCTATCCTCTCTCCCCCTCTCTCCCCCATCTTTCCCTTTCAGCTGTTCTTACCTGTGATGGCTAAGATTAGCGCTGAGTCGTTCTATGAGTCTAAGACGGAGGAGTCGAACAGTTTGGCGATGTCGTGTCAGATCAGATCCTCCAGTAACGGGGAGGTGGAGGTGATGAGTCTGCAGACCATGATGAAGGGCTTTGGGGACATGTTTGCCTTGGACATGGGGGGCCCTGTCCTGCACTCTGGCATGCAGGTCAACGTGCAGGCCAAGCAGAACTCTTCCAAGTCCAGCACGTCAGAGAGGGCCGCAAAACCAACATGGTCTTGGGGATGTCAAACTTCAACTGGTCAGACGACAGTGATTAGAGCGACCTGATTGGTAGCATCAGTAGCATCTGTCAATCAATCACTTTAGACTGTGTCAAAACTGTGGTCTTGTAGTACACTCCCATGCATATTCATTTTCACATCACTGGTGTTATGGTACATTAGTTAATTCATTACTAATAGCTTTTTATTCCTTGACTGTTTTTTTTGTTGTTGGAACAATCCATTTTCTTTTGCCCACGTTCTTTTGAAAAACGATAAAGCATATCCTAAGATACAATACTTGTTGTAGAACAGAGATGTTCTTCTCGCTGTATGAACAGAATGGATTAGAAACCTTCCGCCTACATGGCACTCATGGATGGCATTTATGCCTAATGTACTGGATGTATAGTGCCATGCTGTGAAGAAAGAGCCATGGGAGCAAGTTGCATTGAGGAGGCGAAGCTTTTATGATGAAGTGACATTCTGCTGACATTAAGATTGGCCAATTTGTTCTGAATGTGGTGGAGTGCAGTTGCTCTGATTGAGTCTCTCACCAGGACGAGAAAGTACATGTTGTGTGTCTCGGCTGACCCAGACTCATGTCAGCAGAAGAGAGAGAAAAAGTTTCCTGATAGCCATGTTAAACTACAGACCTCCAGTGCCTTTTTCTGTATACACTGTGTTAGGAAGATTTGGATTTCAGGACCGCATACCATGGCTTATTGGTGCACTATAGGTGTTTGTGTAAAGTCTCACTTCGTGTGCTGGTTGACAGCTGCATGTTACAGATACATATAATCACGATGTTTGTGAGGAGTGCCATAGACCTTAGACTACAACACCTTGACAGGGGTAAGTTCTCATAGACAAAAGGCAACTGTATAGGACCTTTATTCCACTAACTCTGTTATTCAGTGGTAGAAGGTTAGCATTTCATTAAATTATTTATAAAGTAATAACAGTATTTCATTGGAGAGATGATATGAAATACTCTTTAGAGGGCTTCTCTAAGCTAATGAATATCTATCAGCTAAACATGTTTGCATTTGCACCAACAGTTTTGACCACAGACCAAAGTGTGTTTAACAACCCCCAAAGTGAGCCTATTGAAGCTCACCTAACAAGTGCCATCACCAAATGCCCTGTAAATTCTGCTATTTATGGACATATGGGAGCTCTTCTCTTCTAAACATATCCAATATGGAGGATATTTCTGTCTGACTCTGGCCCTGCAGGTTTCACCTCTTTCTACTTTGTTGATGTATGTTTTTGTATTCTGTTGTGTAGTTATTAAACCTAGTCACTCCGAAACACATCCATTGACATTTACATTTACATTTACGTCATTTAGCAGACGCTCTTATCCAGAGCGACTTACAGTTAGTGACATAGACAATAACCAACCAATACACTTCCTCATGTGAAAGTCAACCACTTTGTAAGGTATTTTCAAGACATCTAATTGCAATATAATCTATGCAAGCTTCAGCACCTTGGATTAGTCCAATTCCTTGGATTATTCCAATAGTGTCTCTTTAATGGTGTGCCATAACTTTATTAGACTGACTGCTTTTTGATATGAACATATTTTGCTGCAACCTCTACTGTTCCTTGTTTTTCAATAAACATTTTCTCATTAAACTTCCTGCTTTGGTTCTTTATTCTCCCTGTTTTCTTAAATTTCCTTCTTCTTCGATGAGGTTTAACGGCGGTTGGCATCCAATAAATGTTGCATTACCGCCACCAACTAGACTGGAGTATAACTCCCTTATACTGTGCTTGAAAAAGGAAAATAAATCAACAAATACCCTACCATCTAACCCTACACTAATTAAAAACCCACCACCCTACTCCACTATTTAAACCTATCTAGTCCTACCTCAGGCCAACAGCCTGAAAGGACGGTACACCACCACTCAACAAACCCTTTAACTCTGTAACTCTTACTCATACTGAAGCATATATCACTTTTTGGCCTATCCCTCTGTACTGACACAGATCTACTACTCACACGAATCCTCTCAGGATCCCTCCCCCTTGACCCATCTTCCTCAACTTTCTTCACTGCCTCAGCATACGACACCCTCTGCTCTACTCTAACCCTGGTAACCTCAACCTCCCTCTTGCACTGGACATTTCTGATCCCCAGCCCCATGGGCACCCCTACAATTAACACACACCACATCTTTCCCCAATGCTACACATTCCTTTGTCTCATGCCCTTCTGCACACTTCTCGCACCTAGGAACCTCCCACCTACACACTGCTACCACATGCCCGTAAGCTTGACACCTGTAACAATGTAATGTATTCGGCACATAAGCTCGTACGAGATAACTGAAATATCCTAACATTACTTTGTCAGGCAGAGACTCAACATCAAAACTCTAAAGAACAGACAATGACTCTTCTGTTTCACCACTCACGCCACCCTGTCTGCGTCGCACCAAACGACGAGCATCACAAACACCAGGAATCTTTCCCTTCAGTTGGTCCACTTTCACTTACCGCTACCCCAGTAATCACTCCTTTCAATGGCGCCCTTTTCTTGAGAGCAATACAATTCACATCTCTTGTCCCAATTTGTTTGGCTCGAAGTCCCTGCTCCCTCTGACCAGCAGAAACACAAACAATTATCACAAGACCACTTCTGGGATACCTTCACCGATTCCACAGCACCCAACTCCTTTTTCACTCACTCTGAAACCATAAATGGATCAGCCAAAAAGCAGGGGTCCACTTTCTCCAAAAATGTCACTCTTACGGTCACAGACTCATCTTTATCCTGACCATCAGTGCAAGCCTCGGGATCCAAGGACTTCACCACACCTGCCACCTCCGATAATTCGGCCTAACTCACTTCCATTTCTCATCCTGTCTTCGATCCGGCGTACGGTTCACTCTGCCTACACTTTCTACCATTCTTCTTCGACAAACCATCTCCCTTTTTTCCAAAATGTTTACCCGACTCAAGCTCACCCTCTTCCTCCGTCTCTCTCTTCGACCTCCTCTGCCTCTCTTTTTCCCTCCATTTCTCCTCCGTATATGTATATGTCTCGTTATGATAATATTGAACTTCTCCTAACATACATCTCGTTCTGGCCCTCTTAAGGGATGCCATTCTCCCACTGTTATCATCCTCAACCTTTATTGTCTTCTCACATTTCCTCTTGGTCTTCCCAGTTCTGTTTACCTTGAATCTAACAACTAATTCAATAATGTTACAATAACGTCACAACAAAGGTTTGTCAACCACAGAATTCCAAATGTGGCCAATAAAATAAGAGAAACATTTTGTGCTAGGAACAAATTAACAAAATGTGACTGGTGTTAGAAATATACACTACCAGTCAATAGTTTGGACACACCTACTCATTCAATGGTTTTTCTTTATTTAAAAAAAAAAAAATTACATTGTAGAATAATAGTGAAGACATCAAACTATGAAATAACACATATGGGATCATGTAGTAACCAAAAAAGTGTTAAACAAATCAAAATATAGTCAAATAGTCACCCTTTGCCTTGATGACAGCTTTGCACACTCTTGACATTCTCTCTACTAAAGGACACCAATAAGAAGAAGATATTTGCTTGGGCCAAGAAACACGAGCAATGGACATTAAACCGGTGGAAATTTGTCCTTTGGTCTGGAGTCCAAATTGGAGATTTTTGGTTCCAACAGCCGTGTCTTTGTGAGACGCAGTGTGGGTGAACGGATGATCTCCGCATGTGTATTTCCCACCAGGAGGTGTTATGATGTGGGGGTGCTTTGCTGGTGACACTTAACGAGCATGGCTACCACAGCATACTGCAGCGGCGATATGCCATCCCATCTGGTTTGGGCTTAGTGGGACTATCATTTGTTTTTCAACAGGACAATGACCCAACACACCTCCAGGCTGTGTAAGGGCTATTTTACAAAGAAGGAGAGTGATGGAGTGCTGCATCAGATGACCTGGCCTCCACAATCCCCCGACCTCAACCCAATTGAGATGGTTTGGGATGAGTTGGACCGCAGAGTGAATGAAAAATGCTCAGCATATGTGGGAACTCCTTCAAGACTGTTGGAAAAGCATTCCAGGTGAAGTTGGTTGAGAGAATGCCAAGAGTGTGCAAAGCTGTCATCAAGGCAAAGGGTGGCTATTTGAAGAATATAAAATATAAAATACATTTAGATTTGTTTTAATTTTTTTTTGGTTACTACATGATTCCATATGTGTTATTTCATAGTTTTGATGTCTTCACTATTATTCTACAATGTAGAAAATAGTAAAAAATAAAGAAAAACCCTTGAACGAGTAGGTGTGTCCAAACTTTTGACTGGTACTGTAGCTTCAGATGAGGTCTGGAATAACTATGTTTTAACATGTAAGACCTGAAATCATTGTCATATTACATTAATTTATTTGCATTAGACCCATGTTCACTGTGGTCCTCAAGGCTTCAAAAAATACATATAGTCAATGGCGGGATTTCTATCATTAGCTAACTGGGCACCACTCATACTTGGCACATGAACACCAATTTGTATTGTATACGTTACACTTACTGACAATGCCTGCTTAATTGCCCCCTCGGGGATTGACAAAGTCGTATTGAATGGAGTTGAATGTGTGGTGTAGCCGCTAGCCAACAGGTTTCCAATGCTTGTCCGCCTCTATACTGTAATCAACTTGCTACAGTATACTCCCATTCCACATGGGGGCAGAGTGGTGTGAACTACTGAACTCCTCTTCCCTGCCAAAGGAATCCCAAAGGCTGAGCAGTTTCTGTTGACTTCCCTCCTTCCCCTCCTCTCATCAATTAAGATCTGTTTCCATTTGTCAACAGTATGCTTTGGATTTTATTAAACGATTTGAAGTAATTTGTGAAAAACAATATGGCTCCTGTAAATGCAATATTATGTCACTTTAATTAGGCAGTATCTGTGATGGAACTTTGGCAGTAGGGTAGGGGTGGTGTTTTTTTTATGTGTTTACTTCCAAACCATACCACTGGAGTAGACGAAAAATGCAGCTGGGGGTGAGGGACTTTAGAAGGAAGTTGCAAAGAAGTGTATCGCGCTAATTCTAAAACGGCCCTCTTTGAATGCGATCTGTTGAGATTGCCATTCAGCTCAGGCTCTGGGCTGTGATAAGATTCCGTGGGAAGAGTGCATGCCATTTCAGTTTGAGTTAGACCATTAGGACCCAGTAATCTTGATTGCAGAACACAATAGCTGCAAAAACTGTATGTAATGCACTGATGTTCATAATTTTTTACTTGCACACACGAATGCTAAATGCAAGATCTGTGTTGAGTCCAAACATCAAGAATAGGCAGCACATTTCTTTATTTGAGCTGGACACATTTTATTACATGACCATTAGAGCAGTATTCCCTGGTACTAATTCAGTTTTGTCTTTTTTCTTCACGCAGCTCCTTCCCAACTGTCATATTCATTCCTGGACAGAGGAACATGTGGTCAGTATCAACACATATCAATCAACTACTTCCTCTTCCTTTGTGTAATTAGCCATTAATAGCCATTATGGCTCCATTGTTTATGAATATTAATGCTTTTCCAATTCCATCCCCACAGTACTTTTGGATGCAGCAGATATTTGGGGCAGGTATGTTCAAAGTCACCTTATAGACTTCTCATACTGTAGGTATGGTCAAATGAATAAACGCATCATTTTGGCATGTATGTGTTTAATTAGCATTTGTTTTCCATGTTCTCAGGAGAGGGGGCATATGGCATGCAGCTGTATGGTGACCTGTTTAAGGAAAACCACATCACTGGCAAGAGGCTGCTGCTGCTCACGGAAACAGACATGCGAGACCTGGGGGTCAGGTCCAAAGGTCACATCATGCACCTCAAGGTACCATACTACCTTTCAAACTAGCGTGAACTAGCAAGTCATTTCACAATGTGTCCATATGGTATAATTATTGAAATTGAGCTATATGCTAATACAAATTATTTTGAAGTTTGAAGGCTATGTATAACATGCTTTCCCCAACAGAGTGAAATTGAGAAGCTAACCAATGATTACATTGGGCTCTTCCACTTCCCTCCACTAATAAAGGTATTGTATTTATTTCCCCTTTAATGTTATGAAATGGTTGGCATTGTTTACTGTTACAATATGTTCAGCCTGGAAATCTCTGTTCCACAGGATGAGTGTGCAGAGGAGGAGGAGGAGGAGAGGAGGAAGATCGTTAATCTGGAGCTGGTGTTTGGGTACCACTGGAAAGCAGGGACAGGTCACTCAGTAGGTTTTCAATGGACACTGAAAATATTATATTACAAATAACCAAGATGTCTTGGTACTTTTTTAGGTATTTTGTCCCTGCATTTTCAAATGTATCTGTAAAATAATTTAGTCTCAGTTCTGGTTTGGTTCAAATGCATATAGTAATAGCTAACTTGTTGTCAGATAAGATTGTAACTGGTATGTCAAGATGGAAATGCTCCTCTTCAAGATGCTGTTTCTCTAGGTAAAGATGCCCATATGGTCCCCATCAAACTCAAGCAAACACTGACCACTGTTGCACTGAGCATGCTTTGCCTTCAAGACAAATCTTTGCAAGAGAAACAGATGAATAAATATTTCATCTAAAGCCATCCATCCCACCCACCCCCACTTGCTCATCGTCCTTTGTTAGGGTCTCAAACGCTGGAGAAAGGCTGCTTCTCCACTTGCTTTTTGAATTTCATCAAAAATAGCCCATTTAGCCAGAAGTCATTTTCTTTTTAAAAGGCAAATGTTATTTAATCTTTCAGCTGTTCATTGTCCCATCATAAATAGTCCCCTTTCAGTGAGTTCGGCGGGGCTGAAACGAGCATGCTAATTGCCTCCCATTTCTTCTGACATGTGGTGCTTTAGTGGGTAGAAAACACAGCAGGGAGAAGGAAACAGGAGGCTGAGAAAATGAGAGCTAATTATTTTCCCCTGCCTGGTGTCAGGTTCTGTGTCAGCCTTGTTTTTACAAACTGGAAGGTTTTTTGCACTAAATAAAACAAACCCGCACTGCTTTTTTCCCACCTCTCTTTGCTGGCGGTGTCATGGTAGCAGCTGCACTTCTCAAAGACAAAATGAGGGCCTGCGATTGTGCGGCCACCATCTGACAACCACTGAGGGTCCCCTACTAATGAGGATATCACCACGCAGCCAAGAGAAAGGTGCTGAATTATGTATGAGTTGTCATTAGACCAGACGCACTCCGGTCTTGGGCATCATTATCAGACATTGTTTCTACTGGAGTGATTAGACCAGCATAGACCTGGGGGCCCTGGTGCGACTGGCCAGGGCCGACACGGTGCTGCTGCCTGGTGTGTCTCGGAGCCAGAGCCTTCCTCATGCTAGCTCCCCCTTTGAGCCCCGGCCAGTCCCTGGGGACGGTGCAGGAGTGGGCTGAGGCTCCTCAGACGAGTGTGTTAGTCGCACTTCTTTGATGTCTTCTTCTGTGATCCTCCACACAATAGATTGGTCCACACCGTGAACCCTGTGTGGTTAAGCAGTGACCTGTGGCTTCATGGCTGGCTTTTGGGGATGGCAAAATCATTACTGCTTTGTCAGCATGCAATATTCAGTAGGAGTATGGCGTTGGGGTTTTCTCAGATTTGTATTTCCTAGTGAGGATTTGATCCCTATGTCCCTTGTGCAGCAAAGATCGAAATACTGAGTTTATTTTCAGCTAACTGGAATAACATTAGCATTATACTGTATTTTTCACAACAAATAGCACCATGTGTCAAGATTCTGCAAACCATATCCACTACAGGAAATAATACTAGATATTCACCGTACCAACTTATGTTTACCCCTGAAGTAAAATAAATGTCTTTGCAAAGATAGGTTGTTAATATTCTCATTATTATTATTAATGTTTGACCACTTGTTATGTCATTCTTCATGCTTTGATAATTCAAGAGACATGCTATCATCTATGATTCTGAGTGTACTTCAAAATAGAGTGTGGGGAAAGCACTCAATCTCCAAACATTTGTCTTAATTGGATACTAGGTGAAAGCAGGATTAAAATATAAATGTACAACATAACTTGTGCTTCTGTCAAATTTGATCAAAATGTCATATAAATTCACATTCCAGAAATGTTCAATTCCAAGGAACTACCTCTAGGCTGTGCTGTTGGTTTAGGAAAAAGTTAGGTTCTCAACGGACAGCAGTTCTATTTTCTATTTTGTTATTTTTTTTTATTTTTTTGCGTAAAGCAACATAGTTTGGGGCCAGGGCAGGGATAAATAAATATACTCTAAGACCTACAATCTCTATTTTTTAGGACTGCAAATGGAAAACGTACATGGAACTTGACGGAGATGAAGTTGCAATAACATACATCAAGGATGTGACCTTTGATGCCAACAGACAGGATGTGGATGTCCTGAAGATGACCAAGGTGTGATCATAAGCATTACGCCATGCAATGTGCTGAAAGGGCATCCGGACTTAAAATCAACAGTCACTTGTCCTTTACATTTCTTTGTTGAAGGTTTTTATGACCATTGAAGGAGCATACCCTTTTGCTAAATGTTATGACATTTAAAATCGCTCTTTGTATCTCCAGATAAATGTAATTATTCCTTGAATTTATGTCATTGCAGTGTTGAAGATGCACAGTGCTAGCTAGCATATGCATGATGATTAATTACCAATATCAAACTATTTACTTGCAGCCCCCATTTGTGATGGACAAATGGGTAGTTGGACTACAGGACAATCAGGTTGTTGACTGCATTGTTAATTATGAGGTGAGTCATTCAAAACATTGCTATAGGGAGACAGTCCTACAATGACCTAACCATTGCACTACATAGGCCTACACTACACCACCTTTAGGCTAATCATTACCAATAATAAGAATTCTACAGTAAAATGTAGGTCCACAGGTACGCCTTCAAAAATTAAATACATTGTGAATTTAATTTGACATGTAGATGTGATCTGATGTTTAAAATCACCTACAGTGATTGTTGTGTCCCTACATTTGCCACTAGAATGATGTGAGATCACCAAGGTGTACGAGACATAGCCATGCAGTGATGTGGAACCCCACCAGTGGACGAGATGAGATCAAGACTGTGGAGCTGCTGATAGAAACATCCCAGTTGAACATAGAAGGGAACCCCAGAAGCAGATCAAATTCAAAAGGTCAACTTTCCTTTCTATGGTGCTTTGGATGCCGATTTCATTGACAAATGGTCTATTTAAAGCTGTGTTAAATACAGAATGCACAAATGTATGCACACTTCTATGTAGCCAACCCTACCAGTGGATGTTCTTTCTTGTTCCAGATGTGGATCCCAGATGGATGTACAACCTGAGACAGAGGCAGCTGAAGAGCCAGTCAGCAGCAGAGCAGCTTGGTTCCCGGACCCCCACCGGTGGCTCAGAGACCCGCACCCTGTCTCAGTTCGTGTCTGCGTATGGAGACCAGGCCTCTTCCTACGCTGCAGCAGTGCGGAGGTCTCCCAACCGCAGCTCCCTCTCACCCTGGTGCTCCCGCAGCTCCTCCCCCACCACCGGCCTGTCCGCCATGCTCTCCCCCCTCTACCTGGGGTCAAAGGGCAGCAGCCCCTCCAGCACCACCTCAGAGAGCGCATTGGAGCATGAACACCCGCTCAGTGCTGGGGCAGTGCATGGTTACCGCAGGCACGGCAGCTACTTTAAAAACTCAATGACTGTGACAGAGGGCCACAACAGAGACACATGGTCCCATACAAGGGGCAACTTCACACAGAATAAGTCCAGCAGAACCTCACAGCAAACGGGGTGGCCTCGGTCCAATAATTATAGTGTAGCCGCTCATAACCGGCCCAGGGTGATACCGGGCATATCAGCGCCTGTGGAAAACCCCAGTACAGAGCAAGAGAGGGCTAAAGTCAGTGAGGGGGGGTGGATCAAAGTGGAGCGCCAGAAAAGGTTACTTCGACAGGACAATAAACAGGTCAGAGGAAGACCGAGGAGAGGGGGTAGAGATGGCCATGGTGGTCGAAGTTGAGGATAATTTGCTGTTTGAAACTGTCTGAATAGACTGGACAGCAGGTTTACTTTGAACATTATCCTTCACACTACTTCAAAAATATACATTTTCTAATTTTCTCTCCGGAGGGATCTTTCTAGGGGTCATTTGAGCTAGGGAGAATTGTGATTTAGGGAATGCACACAATTCAGTCTTTTAGGGCTGAATTCTGAATTGTACTCAAATATATTTTATATTTAGCATGTAAGCCTACATATAATTTGTAGTTGTATATGTGAAGTGTTTTATATAAGGCTATTGTAAATTGTATAGACTACATTGTTGTAATATTTGTATTTATGAGATCGAGATATTTGTGCCTTTTATTACCATATTGAAAAGTTAATGTACATATTGATTCTTAAAAGGAATATATGTTTTTAATAGTCAATAACTATATGTAGGGTAAAAAAACAACAACAGATAAACAAATATGAAGTTCATAGTATTCTCTCATTATCCAAGGACATGACCACCACACCTGGTGGCATGGACGCGGGAGTTTTTCTATAAACCCACCCCTTTATGCACATTTCTACGCTATGATTTCGCGCCAGGGCGTAGTACTTGAAAGGTTACAAGTTGGTGGATCAGTATATTACATAATATTTTAATATATTTGTTTTGAAAAATAAGTGTCTAACACCGGTATTTTGTAAAATATTTTTTCTAATTTGTTGTGTCGCATATTTGTGTGTTCTGTTTTCCTTTTAGCTCGTATTTTAAAACAAAAGTGTATATACCTTTCAAGACACTTTCCTGGCGCGGGAAATTTCTCTGCCCCCATTTGCAAGTCCGGAGGTGTTTCTCTGTATTCATGAAAGGACTGCAGAAACGTCTACACGAGTTTCGATTGAGATTCTTTGCAGAAAACTTTCAAGAAAACAAAATGCGTCCTTCTTGCTCTAAGGTAAGGAATGTATCTTGAAGTATAATAAATACATATTTATCTTAATAACTATATCAAAAAATTACAGGGTACTTCAAGTTCTGATTTTATAGTTAGTTGCAGAGAATGATAGCTACCTCAAATTATGCTGTGGTAAACTTGTAGCTAGCTAACGTTAACTTCTATTTTCTTGCTCACATTTTAGTCAACCTGTTGCATACTTTCAGCAAAAGCTGCTGCAGACTGCCTGCAGTCTCATTGGAGTTGCAGTGCAACCATTGCTTTGCCTTTGCTTCAAATCAAGTAACCATGTGTGAATCTAGCCCGTTTTTTTTATATTAGGTAGCTAGTTATGTTTTTATCGTAACTATTTCAGTGGCTACAAACTAGTTATACCACAGTTTTGGCTACACAGATTCAGATTTTATCCTGACAAGTTTTGTAATTTAAAATGTCGGTTGTATCCACAATCAAAGTTAGTGAATCTTCCTTGGGTACTACTGTAACGTTAGCTAGCTAGCTACTCACTGCTTTTTCTATAGCTAACTTCAATGACCTTATAAGATACATTTGTGTTAGCTAATGTACAGCTATATCACGGCTAACTTACCTTGTGGTGTCTGGAATGAATCTTGCAGTCACACCCCTACCATCATAGGTATTGCTGCTTCTCTCCCTGTCCAGGAGGGCGGCAGTGTGCAGGCAGTTTCTAAAACTAATAGTACTTACTGTGTTTATATGTCTATGGTATGAGCTTCTATCCATTGTTGTTCCTAACTCTTTCCGCTTGTCTCTCCAGCGCCAGCGGGCCCCCCAGCCTCCTTCCATCAGGATGAGTTTGCGGAGCTTCCGTAACGTACCTCTAGTGCCCATGGAGACATCCTCTTCCTCCTCAGATGACAGCTGTGATAGTTTTGGCTCAGACGGTGGCTTTGCAAACACAGTAAGCCAAATTGTTACGTTTCCATCCAGTTACAATTTATGTTTTACCATATTCACTCATCTAATGAGTTAGTTGTTAATGAAGGTTGTGGTTTCACTTTGTGCAGAAAAGTAGCTTCAGAGAAGCTAAGAAGGTGGCGGAGAGAGCCAAGGTGTTTGAGGCCAGCTCGGAGGAAGAGTCTCTCACTGGGTTCGAGAATGCGTTCAGCAGTGAAATGAGTGCCATGGTGAGTTTTTTGTCTCGATATTACCAGCTTAATTTTATTACAAAATGGTGGCTACTATACACAAAAACCTTTCAGAATGTGTGCTCAGACAAATGTACTGTGTGTTTCAGAGAGTGGACTCTGACTCGGAGGAGTCAGTGGGGCCTCGGAGGAGGGGCCGTCGGTCCCAGACCCTGAAGGTGGCCATGAAGTTCCCCACAAGGAGGGCCATCCAGAAGACCACTGCAGCAGAGCCCCCTAAACAGCCCAAAGTCTCTACCAAACAGACCAAAAAAGAGTCTGAGTCCGACTCCAAGGAGGGAGACAACTTCATGGACAAGAGAGCGCTTAACATCAGGGAGAACAAAGCAATGGTACAACGGGCTCATTCGCAGGAGTCATTCTGGCAGACGCCTACTGAGTGACATTTGAGTGCTAATGTTATTTTTTCTCAATTATTTTAATTAGCTTGCAAAGCTGATGGCAGAACTCAACAAAATACCTGGCTTCCCCAGAAGAACATCCCTGCCTATGATGAATACGGTAAGTGACACAAGATGGAGGATGAGGCTGTACTATAAAACACATATCAGGAAACAGAAGATTTGACTATTGATGTGATGTCTAGCTACCATGTTTGTTTTTGGACTGTATTTGATTGGGAATGTTTTAATTTCCTCTCAAGCCTCGCCGTGCCCCCCGCCAGTCTCTGGGAGCCTCAGGACCCCACAGGAGGAACCCTGAACGCACCTCTCGGCCCCACACTCGCTCCCGCACCCTGGTGGACGGCCCCCCCAGCCCCCCTCCAGAGGAAGAGGAGGACCTGGTGCGCAGGAGCCGCTACTACGAGGAGGTGGATGAGGCGGTGAGTGGCACACATACCCTTGTTGACCTCACTGTTTGGTTGGTGACGATGAGAGTCAAGTAAAGGTCCATTTTTAGAAGTTTCCTGATCTGTCCGTTCAACAATAGTGAATCTGAACTCCAGGAATTGTCTGTTTGGTTGATATATTTGTGAATGTGTTTATAGAAGGCGCCCCGTCGGCGCAGCTACAACGGGGTGCTGTCCATTCCTCATGTAATGCGGCCTGTGGAGGACATCTCCCAGATGGAGCTGGACCTGATCGCCAACAACGTGGGGGAGAAGGTGTACAACAGCTCCACTGTAAGTTCCCATTCTTCTACAGTGGTACTCAAACGCCTGTCTTCAAAGTTTCACATTCATACTGCCACGTTCACCAAATTCACCTCTCTGATTTGCTTGACGTAGGGATCCACTTGCCACCAGTGCCGCCAGAAGACGACCGACACCAAGACCAACTGCCGTAACCCAGAGTGTGTGGGAGTGAGGGGTCAGTTCTGTGGCCCATGTCTCCGTAACCGCTACGGAGAGGAGGTCCGAGATGCCCTTCTGGATCCTGTAAGTACTGCACTTTTCTACTCCGAGCCATCAAGAGACAGTGACACATTCTTTGACTGTTGTGTTAAGAGACTGCAGCCTTGGTTGAACTGGTCTTGGTCTGTTGCAGGAGTGGGAGTGTCCGACATGCAGAGGGATCTGCAACTGCAGCTTCTGTAGAGCCAGAGAGGGTCGCTGTGCCACTGGAGTCCTGGTCTACCTGGCTAAATACCACGGCTACAACAACGCCCATGCCTACTTAAAAAGGTCAATGCTACTACTGAAACACTTCAATCGTATTAGTACTGTGATTGCTACTGTGTTGGGAATTCAAACATGGCTCTTTTTCTCTGCAGCCTTAAGAAGGAAATGGAAGAGAGCCAGTAAACCATGGAGGGCGTAACCTGATTCTGGACCTGACTGACAACGTTCTAATGTTATATGGCTTTATATTCCATAATGCAAAACTGTTAATTCTTCTATTGCTCCTGATTCTGTATTTTTTTTTCTTACATTGTTTTAAATGTATACGTTTTAACGTCAATTACGCAATGTAATTGATATGAGTCTTCAATGTTTATGCTGTTATGATGAATTTCTTCAATGTTTATACTTGTTATGTTTGCTTGTGACGTTCTCACTTTTAACCTGCAAGTTCTGAAAAAAACAAAAGATGAAATATGTAAAGGTTGGTTGGCCTCTATGGTAATTGTATTCAAGATTCATCAATTTTTCTATAAGGAAATGTGCTTTTGACTTCAGTAAGGTTTATCTGCTGTTTTTAGTCTCAGCTGTTGGAAGTTTTTTCCCCAGTCTCACACAGTTACTCTTGACTGTTTAGTAGTCCACCATGCCCCTGCGGTGGTGAGAGTGGAGAGGACACAGTGAGCAGGGGGCCATTGCCCTCCCCCTGAGCAGAGAGGGACTGTGTGAAATACTACAGCGCCTGGTTAAATCCTTCATTAGATAACTGTCACTAATGGTGTGGAAACAATTAGCAGCCTCTAATGGGAATCTCATACCTGTAAATCAATTCTATTAAAGCACTTTCTCGCTCTGCTCTGCTTTTTCCTCCTTTCATTTTCCAGCTATGTTTTACAGTGCAAATAGTAATGTTCTCAAGTGTCACTCAAGTGGCAATGAAGTTATTGCTGGTATTTTCTGTTCAGTAGTGTGTGTGTGTGGTACTACACAGGAAATGTCTTGAGGTGAATCTTGGGTGGTTCATGGCTATTAAGCCTTTGAAAATGTACTACATTTGACCTGCAACATTTCCAGTGAGCATGCTCTCATTAACACTGACACTTACGTACCTTTTGAAATTACAGTCTACACTTGAGTGTTTGCTAGTTTGGTAGGAGACATGCTCTCTTATTACAAGAGTAGCTACCCTAATTCAGAGTGCACTGCTTCTCTTTTTGGAAAACAGTTGGAAGCTTGCCCTGCTGGGTTTACAGAAGGATACACATTTGGTCACAACAGTTTGTAGTAGTCCATTGCCTTCTGTCATTTGCAGTAGAACTTGGCTTGCATTGACATTGGAAAAAATCTTGGAGACCTTTTCAAACAAGCTGATCAAAGCTCGCCACAGATTTGGTCTGAATAGCATCCTCGGTTTATAAAAGTAGCCGTTTTTTATCTGAAGATGCGCAAAGAAAGAACCGAGTTCTAATGAATTTAACGGCTGTTCTCCACAAATCCATACAGTGACACTGTGCTTAGGTCATCTCCCTGTTCCCTACAGAATTGACATCACACTGTTAAAAAATGTTTTTTGCTAATCTTTCTTTTTCTCCCCCAGAAACAAATCTTTCAAAATCTATTATTAGCATAATAAAGATGCACTTGAAAATACTGGTATTAAATACCAATGATCATCCACTTTGGGGTGATGAATATTTAGGGAAATAATTGTTTACGACGCGCAGGCATTGAGCTGATCTGGTAATCAGGCTATGAAATACAATATTTATTCATTAGAGCGGATTTAATGAGGCCTTGCGGCGCTAATTATGAAAACCAGTGTAGCAGTAAATGAGTAGTGCACGGTGGTGGGCTGTCGCGTACCTGTAAGGAGGGAATGGGGGTTGAAGTGCCCTGAGTGCCATGCCACACTGAGCAACACAGAGCCACAACCCTTCCTTGGGCCTGCCTGTCTGTCCAGCCCCCAGCACTACATCACACAGATGGGCCCTCAGCCCACAATCCCCTGTTCTACCGGGGCTGGAGGAATTAGAGCAGTAATGATGACAATCTTGTTACATTAATAATGATAGTGATATTGTGCTGGTTGAACTGCATAGTTATTATCCTGCAGGTTTTCAGATTACATAGAAGGATTTTTCATGCTGGTGTTTTTCTTCTGCAGTTGTTTGATTGATTTATATTTTCATTATGGCTGCAGGGTTGCAAAATTGCTTTTACTTTCCTAGAGTGTCCCGCCGGTTTCTAGTGATTGTTGTGGAGCCAGAGGAAGAACAGCTGAATAAATTGAACACACAAGGCATGATCACAATGGAATCTGTAGGTCAAAATCAACAGATTAATTACAATGTAGAATACATCTGTCAGGCCTCCGCAATAAACCCCCTTTTCAGCTCACTGCCATGGAACGACATAACTAGATTGTCATGTCGTTCCATGTTAGGAGCTACAGTAAGGCCTGGATCATACAAGCACAAAAAGAAAGCCAGGAGAGCCCATTCAGAGGTACTAAGATGTCCTCAGTACTCTCTCTTTTCTGTGATTTCTTGTGCAGGTGGACAGAAGTTTCTAGACAATAATATTCCTTTCCCCCAGACCTCTGTGTCCTGTAGAGTGGAGAGAGAGTGTGCTGCTGTTGAGGAACAGCAGCGAATGACTCTGGGTGGCAGGAGGCTTATGACATGTATCTTACCTCCGACTCCAGACTGTGAGGAAACAGCAGTTTGGTCCAGGTGTCAGGGACATTATCCAAGAAAAAGGCTGCCTGCAGTTGCTTCATCTCTGAGGAAATTGCCAACTCACCCTAACAAAGGAAGGCATAAGTGCACTCGCTGCCGCCTTCAAAGAACGCGTGATAAGATTACGTTATAAATACAGACTTCTTCACAGAAGGGGGGAAACACATCATGCAGCTGAACTTGTCAATTCTGTTATTTTTGCATGCTTCCTTAAAGTTAAATTGTTGGGGGGCATTTAAGGCATATGTTCAATATCATGAATAGTTTACTTGTCTGATTATTTGGATATTTCAGATATAAGTGATACATCTAAAAACTAAATTTCTGAAGAGTAACAAGGTTGTTCATCTCACACAGCTAGGCTATATGAGTCAATGCACTACCTCTACTAAATTACATTCACCTTTGACCCGTCTCCTCTCCTCACCTAACTGCTCTGTGATCACACATGCACCACTGTAGTCAAACACAAATTATCATTGGTGGTCAGTGCTGCATGCTCCACATTCTTAACCATACATACCTGATTTTTTGCAATTTAGACAGACATAGCATGGCTTCTCACACCCTCACCAGATTTTGAATGCTTGATTTCTATCTATTCACCTCATCTGATGGAAGATACCCAATATGGTGTTCCTGAAGGGGGAGCTCCAATACAGGCAACTCAATAGACTGCCTCATCTTCTGACAGCTTCAACTTTCAGTGACTCTTCCACAGAGTTGGTGGAGAAACAGAAGTATCTTATCATTGAGGTTGTGGTAATGGTTTACCTGCAAGTACAGGAAATGGACAGATACATTTGTCTTTAGTCAATGAGAGTAGTACTTTCACAGATATGTCTCCAATCCATGTAGGCTAAGTACATACTGTAGCTAGCATAGTGCTTAATTTAGAGTACCATTTCATTGCTGTAGCTTATTGCCCCAAGAGACTGATTTAGAAGGGACTTGAGGAGACCAAGAGAGCTGAGGAGGAGGAGGAGGAGGAGGACTAGTCTGGGTTCTTTGTCCCTCACTTTGTCCCACGAGTGAGGGCTTCACACATGCAGGACCTAGAGCTGGGGACTGAGAGGGTGATGACATTGTCAGTGCGCACAGCCTTGTGAAAGTTCCCATAAATGTTGTGAGGAGCAATAGGGAGATGAGGGGAGTCCAGCCTGCCACTATGTCCCTAGTAGTGGGAGGGGCTAATTATGATGTAGGGAAGTGCAGAGCCGTAATGTGTAAATCTAATCTTACCTTAAGTGAGAACAGGTACATTGGATTGATTGAATTGAGATCATACATTATGAAAAGGAGCATGGAAGGAGCTTACCGCCATGAGTTGGTGGTGCTCACGTGCTTCATTAATTTACTTCATTAACTCTCTCCTCCAGAGCTTACAACACACAATTCATTGCTGGTCATGAATCCAGAACGCTGGCAAAATGGACAGCAGTATCAGATACATACAAGATAATGCAATGGATACACTGACTAACACAGTCTAAACAAATCACAAACACATGCAAAATACAGAACCTCAGAGGCATTTGGTATTTATGAGTTAGGTCACTACATTTGATCAATGTCTTCACATTTGGAAAACATGTCTGAAAAACAAAGCATTCTTTACTCTAGCTAGTTAAATTAAGCATTCAAATTAAACAGCAGAAATGATATAATGATGTCTCAAATAAATCCTGTTGTGAAAGCGTCTTTATATCCACAATGCTGTGAGGACCGAAAACAAAAGCTAGAAACAATCCCAGTACTTGTCTAGGGACTGAAGTTAAGTATAAATGCTGTCTGGAATTAATATCCAGTGTAATTTACTGTATGTTTGTTCTGTGGAGGTTAAAATGGAGCAAAAGTCATTTTCCATGTTTTCAAAAGTTAAACACCTTGATAATTGGCAGAGGAGTCTACATGTTTGTGAACTATGTTGAGTCATGATGACACTACATCAATAAATTGCAGACCCTTGTTCCCACATCACAATATTTAATCATAGACATTCCCGTCAAAAGGCCCTCTTGCCTTGACCAAGAAAAAGCAGTACATTAATGAATGAATCATGTATGAACTATTGTTTATTCAACGTTGTGGACGCACAGAGCTGAAAGACACACAAAGTCAAGTCTCTCATGAGCTCTCTTGGTTTACTCGTCTGTATACACAACATCTATGGACATCTAGCGGTCCCTTTTCCCTCAGCAAGGATTTCAATGGACCATTTGTTTAATATTATAGTCGTATAGTCTTAAACCCAACAATATCAATCAGTCATGAAAGCACCTGCATGCTTCTTTGCCCTGTAATATCTAATGTCTCTATTAACCCATGGTGGTTGACTATACTGGTTTACAGCAGAGAGGAAAGTGGTGGAGGCAGGACAGCAATACAGTGTGACTTTCAGATTCATCCAGTGTGACCTTGTAGATTGACCACTAAGTCCAACAGCTGGACATACAAGTCTTACTAGTGTTGGATCTGACGCTTGACTTGGAATATTGTCTAATACTGGAGAATAAGGAAAGAGTCAGACTCTAAATAAGGTGGGGTAGTAAGAGGAGCAAATACATCATATTGTCTGTCTGTAGACTTCTGCAGAGACAGTACAGTCTTCTAAAGTTTCTGCATTTCAAATTATTATTATTATTTAGAACTGCCACCCTGAAGAACATTATGTATCATCTGTTTCACCACACATGCTGAAATAATGTTTCTGTCATGGTTGTTAGCCAACTCTCAAACAATATCTCCACAAAGCTATCAGTTGACAAAAGAAACAGCGAAAACAATTGAGGTAGCCACTCTAAAGTACAGAGAAAGAAAAGAGCTCTTAGATAATTAGCACCAGAAACCACTCTATAATCTTAAGATCATTCTCACCACTTAAAATCAGCACAGATGGTTTGTGTTATTGTGGTGAAACAGAATGAACAACACTCGACTGGATCTGATCCCCTAAATATGCTTTTCCTTTAACATGTCTTTCCTCTGTTCCTTAATATCACTGTTGATCTGACCCAGCTGGCCTAACCACTGTGTCAACATTCCACAGTTAGTCTATTGCAACGTCCAAGGATTGTTCCCAAGAACAAGCGTGAGAGATTTGTTGTCCACATAACATGTTGTACCTCCTATACAACACACCTCTCATTGATCAGATCAGGTAGTACATGTTTGAGTCAGTGAGTTCAACATTCACTTTCACTCAGAGATTCAATGTTACACATCCATCTGTTTTGACCACATGCTGCAACAACAAGAGAGGGTTTAGCACCAACGTCAAAATAAATGATGGTTATACATCCATTAGCCAGTAGCCTATATGCCACTAATTCACATATTGACAGTTTAAGCTACCGAATATAAAATCCTGGAAGCATGATCCCTGAAACATCCCAAAGCTATGATCATTTAAATAATGCATTACATTTTTGTTCGAAAAAAGAAACCCTGTAATTGCTAAATATGAAATTTAACCCTGGAGCATGGTTGCTTAACCAAACATGCTTTGTCTGGTTAGGCTTCGTCGCTGAGGAAATGTCTGGCTCACAGATTAAATTTGTTCTCTCTAGAGTCAAAGGCAAGAAAACAATTAAGTGTCTGCAACACATTTCACTGTATGCCACTTAACACAGTTTTCACATCATTGGGGCAATTGTCTGCAGAGGGCTATGAGACAAAGTCATTATTTCCAAAGTCTCGGAAAGATGGCATTGTCATTTTCCTGATTTTGAAACATTTCAATTAAGCTGCTGATGGTGTAATAAACATAATGGTGTGAGACTTCCAGTTTTGTCTTTTGTCCTGTCATGTCCCTGTCAGGAATCAGGAGGGTAACTGCTGTTGGGCCAGAGGTGGGAGGCATCGCTGACACCCAAGGGGCTTGTGTGTGTCCCCACCCTTGAGGGTCCCCCCCAACCTTCCCCTTTCATTCAGCGTCTAGCCCTTTCAAAACAAGGTGAAGTTCAGCAAAGTTTCTCTGCAGCGATGATCAAACAGTCACATCACTTATGGAGCTGGGTGACGGGGGCAGTGAATACAGATCAGCTTTAATTGTAGCAGGCCTTACTGCCACTGTCTGTCAATCAGAGCCTTTGAATTGGGGGAAATTTGCTCTGTTCATTCTGTTAAATGATGTATCCAATTAAACGTGTTAGAAATCATGATCTTCAGTCAAGGTTAAATGAAAGCAGTTACTCCTGTCAGTAAGGTGATTAAATGCTGCCTACATCAGGCACATTTTGTTCAAAATTCAAATGTTGGTCTAAAGCATGAATCTTTATTAATTATCTTGCAGTCCTGCTATATAAATGCCCGGCACATTTGCTCTTAATCACCATGTTCATTTTAAATCTTTGCTTTAGTCTCTTTATTAAAAGGGATCTCAATCCTCAAATGATAGTGTTTTACATATTCAGTGAGGAATTGTGGCCAGGTCGATTGATGTTCAAAGACGTCTTTCAACAGCAAAGATGAATCTTTTACTTGTGTTTATGCCTATAGGCTTAGTTTATTTACTTGGTATAAAAAAGGTACTAAATATATTAGTAGACAAAAATATGATTTGCTTAAAAGTAATGTTTCAAGGACAATTACACTGAACAAAAATATAAATGCAACATGCAACAATTTCAAAGATTTTACTGAGTTACAGTTCATATAAGGAAATCAGTCAATTTAACTACATTCATTAGGCCCTAATCTATGGATTTGACATGACTGGGAATACAGATATGCATCTGTTGGTCACAGATACCTTTTTAAAAAAAGGTAGGGGCGAGGATCAGAAAACCAGTCAGTATCTGGTGTGACCACCATTTGGCTCATGCAGCGCAACACATCTCAGGCAGTTGATTGTGTCCTGTGGAATGTTGTCCCACTCCTCTTCAATGGCTGTGTGAAGTTGCTGGATATTGGCGGGAACTGGAACACGCTGTCGTACACGGCGATCCAGAGCATCCAAAACATGCTCAATGGGTGACATGTCTGGTGAGTATGCTGGCTATGGAAGAACTGGGACATTTTCAGCTTCCAGGAATTGTGTACAGATCCTTGCGACATGGGGCTATGCATTATCATGCTGAAACATGAGGTGATGGCGGCGGATGAATGGCACGACAATGGGCCTCAGGATCTCATCACGGTATCTCTGTGCATTCAAATTGCCATCAATAAAATGCAATTGCGTTCATTGTCCGTAGCTTATGCCTGCCCATACCATAACCCCACCACCAGTAGATGAGCTTCCCTGAGACGGTTTCTGACAGTTTGTGCAGAAATTCTTCGGTCATGCAAACCAACAGTTTCATCAGCTGTCTGGGTGGCTGGTCTCAGACGATCCCGCAGCTGAAGAAGCAGGATGTGGAATTCCTGGGCTGGTGTGGTTACACGTGGTCTGCGGTTGTGAGGACGGTTGGACATACTGCCAAATTCTCTAAAACGACGTTGAAAGCAGCTTATGGTAGAGAAATGAACATTCAATTCTCTGGCAACAGCTCTGGTGGACATTCCTGCAGTCAGCATGCCAATTGCATGCTCTCTCAAAACTTGAGATATCTGTGGCATTGTGTTGTGTGACAAAACTGCACATTTTAGAGGGGCCTTTTATTGTCCCCAGCACAACCAATTTTCTAATGACGTCCTTGTTGTGCATAGACCTTTGAAATCTGGTGGCAAGGTAGGAACACAGAATATTGGGCAAAATGAAAAATTATGCAATAGGAGGGAGGATAATTTTGCTTTTGTAAGATTCATTGTGCGTGGTGTTATTAATGTGCATACAGTGCCTTCAGAAAGTATTCACATTCCTTGACATTTTCTTGTGTTACAAGGTGGGATTAAAATTGATTTAATTGTCATCTTTTTGTCAACAATCTACACGGAGACATTTGAAACTCCACCTCTTTAAGGAATACCTGGGATAGGATAAAGTAATCCTTCTACCCCCCCCCTAAAAAAAAAAAAAAAAAAAAAAAAAAAAAATTGTAAAGTGGTTATCCCACTGGCTATAGGGTGAATGCACCAATTTGTAAGTCGCTCTGGATAAGAGCGTCTGCTAAATGACGTAAATGTAAATGTAAATGTAAAATACTCTGTAATGTCAAAGTGGAAAATTCAAACATTTGTAAAACATTTATGAAAAATAAAACACTAATACTAATTGATTACATAAGTATTCAACCCCCTGAGTCAATACATGTTAGAATCACATTTGGCAGTGATTACAGCTGTGAGTCTTTCTGGGTAAGTCTCTAAGAGCTTTGCACACCTGGATTGCACATTATTCTTAAAAAAATTCTTCAAGCTCTGTCAAGTTGGTTGTTGATCATTGACAGACAGCGATTTTCAAGTCTTGCCATAGATTTTCCAGCTGATTTAAGTCAAAACTGTAACTAGGCCACTCAGGAACATTCATTGTCGTCTTGGTAAGCAACTCTAGTGTATATTTGGCCTTGTGTTGTAGGTTATTGTCCTGCTGAAAGGTGAATTTGTCTCGAAGTGTCTGTTGGAAAGCAGACTGAACCAGGTTTTCCTCTAGGATTACGCCTGTTCTTAGCTCTATTCCATTTCTTTTTATCCAAAAAAATTCCCAGTCCTTGCCGATGACAAGCGTGCCCATAACATGATCCAGCCACCACCATGCTTGAAAATATGAAGAGTGTTACTCAGTGATGTGTTGTGTTGGACTTGCCCCAAACATAATGCTTTGTATTCAGGACATAAAGTTCATTTCTTTGCCACATTTTTTGCAACATACACCGTCTACACGTTGTTCCTACGACAGGCGTTGCTCGGTCCCCCTAGCGAGCCTTGTTCCTCTCAATGGCTACTGCTATCTCATCCCAGGACAAGCCTAGCACTCTAATCCCCATGTTCTTGTGCTTGCAGTTCCATGATTGCAGGGAACGATGCATCAATTGCTTTGCTAAGGTACATGACCAAGAGACCAAGAGTGGCCGTCTCCTGTAGGGGCTCAGGGCCTGTCAAGAGACCTATACGATGGGAAAAGACTCCCGTCCCATACAGCTCCGATTAAGGAACTGCCCCCCGCAGTACCAGCTTGCCTCAGGGAAGCTCAGAGCTTGTGGAAAAAAAACTCTCAAGCAAGATTTTTACCACCTCAGCCACTTGTACCGTGTTGCTAACGACACCAGTGCCTCAATCCCTGGGAAGGTGAAGCACTTTACTGCCTCCGTTTTTTCAGAAGACGTTCAAGGCCTCAGCCCAAGCAATTAGAGCTCTCAATGTGACCTCTTTATTGTTGGCGTATCAGGCTGAGTTACTGGAGGAGGTGGAGAAGGAAATGAACTCGAACACCCTAGACCCAGATGCTTAGGAGATCTGAATGATTACAGACCTGAACCTCCATGCCTCCCATAGTGTCATCCAAGGCTGTGGTCGTACCATGAGCCTACTGGGAGTGGGAGACAGGGCGCTTTGGCTGAGCTCATCCAGCTTAACAGACAAAGAAAAAGTGGACCTCCTGGATGCTCCAGTGACACTCAAGGAGTTGTTCGGGCCCACAGTCATCGCCATGCGGCAGAAGTCTGACATGCACAAAAAAGAAGACGAAGCCTTCAACTTCTGCCTGCCCTGCAGATCTGGGCCCGTGGCAACCCGTTGGTTTCTGCATCTTGCCCCAGCCTCACAGCTGGGAGAGGACAACAAGCTGGCGGGGGACTAAGGTCCCTGGCGACGCAGCAGTCTGCCAAAACTCAGGTTAGGCCCCTGAACCGGGCCAAACTTGTAGGGAAGCACTCTTACGCCCCTCTAACCCTCTTAAGGGAGGTAAGAAGGGTCGGCCAACCTAGGTCGTAGCCCTGGCGGCTGAGGAGAATAGTGTGTAGGGCCTACGGCTATCTCCCCTACTTTCTCTTTTCAGGTTTAGCGGTTGCTCCTCCTGGTGTGGAAGGCAGGGCTATGTTAAGACAATACCCTACTCTCTGTGCAACTTTTGTGACCGTGCTCACATGAGAAAATGGAGGAGATGCACTTTTTGTTCCCCCCAAATGCCTCCCTCCCTCAGGCTCTCCCCTCAGGTTTTCAGTCAGGGGCAGAAGTCAGCATGTTAGCCCTCCCTCTGGTCTCACAGACACATGGAGCAGGGCGGCAATGTCTTTCGCCATTCCGGTGTGGCCCATTTTCCCAGTGTCTACGACCTTTTGCTTCTGACTGCTATGGCGCAAGCTATCACAGTCAAGCCAGTTCTGGTGTGTGCCGCTGTCCTACTGCCCAGGATTAGGAATACTGCGCTGCAGTTGTTTCCTTCTTCTTTTGGCTATATTGCCTGACGTCTGACGTCATGGTGCTGGCTGCTCTGTCCCGAGACAGTCCGCTTCCCGCATCTATCCAGACTGACTTGCTGCAGCCTGGTAGAAGCGACGACCCTATGAAGGCCCAAAACACGGGGAACACGCCGTTTGGGGTGGATGAGCTGACACACCCAGGGAAAATTTGGTGATGCCGTATGCTTTCCCTCCTCATCTTCGAGCCCCTCGATGACCAGTGATTTTCCAGTCAACCCTGCTTACGACCAGTCCTGGCAGCTATCGTCATGCAGGACTTATACCCTAGCGAACAAAGCAACTCTCTATCCTCACCCGGATGCTTTAGCCTTCGGGGCATAGCCAGTGAGAGAGAAAGAAAAAAAGGAAAGAGACAGGCCCACGACTCTTGGAAAAGAATGCCAGCCCATTATGTACGCTCTCTGTTTTAGTTGGTGTGTTTTTTTTAGGAGAAGTGGTGTGAATATACAGATTGTTTCTTCCTACACTCTGTTTTCCCATGGTGCTATGATCCTTGCAGGATCTTTTGGACGGAGAGAAGGTTAATTGTTGTTCAGTGGCTGGTAGAGCACAGTCCACACATACACTTAGGGACGCCAAGGGCAGTAGCAAAGCGAAAGATCAAGGAATATTACCTCTCCACGTTTTTCAGTGGCTAGTAGCTGCTGTGAAAAGATCTTAAGCACAATAGACACATCCCAGGAAGAGCTAACAACAATGAACCTTGTCTCCATCCAAAGGATCCTGCAAGGTGCATAGGACCAGACAGGGATACAGTTTACCCATAACTGTTGTGTTGTCTCTTAGGGGGTTACGGGTAAACTATATTGCTGTCTGGGCCATGGCAGGCCGAAAAAGCGGCTAAAGGACCTTAACAGTCTCTAAGCCAGGGATCATCAACTAGATTCATCTGCGGGCCGATTTCCTTCTTGAGCAGATGGTTGGGGGGCCGGAACATAAATACAAATAATTTGTAGCCTGCAAATTGACCGCAAGAAGCCCAAACAGATATAATATTTGACTAAAACATAATAATTTCAAACCTTGTTTACATTTGTATACGATCACGTATACTTGGGGGGCCAAATAAAACAACCCACGAGCCAAATTCATCCAGCGGGCCGCCAGTTTGGGAACCCTGCTCTAAGCCTTTAGCTCGTCCTGGGACATGTCTATTGTGCTTAAGATCTATTCACAGCAGCTACTAGCTGCTGAAAAGCGGGAACATGTCAAATGCCTTGATCTTTCACTTTGCTACTGCCCTTGGCATCCCTAAGTGTATGTGTGGACTGTGCTCTACCAGCCACTGGTCACGCCCACAGTCTACCCCGTTTTTTTTTTTTCAGGTTAATGTACCTAACCCCATCTTTGGCTCGGGGCAACTTTTTCGTATTGTCGCACCTTGGAGCCTAAGGCTTTTCAGCTGTTGCCTTCCCTAGAAGGCTGTCATTGTCCAGTACCCGCAGTGTGCATCTACTTGGATTGTAGGCGTGCTCGGGCAAGGGTGTCATGCTCTTCGCTCATTGGGCAACCACCCTCTTTGACGTTATTCTGCTGGATCATGGGGACTATTATATAGATTTATAATGGCAAGAGGGTGATAGCCTTCGGAGGGGCCTGGAAGGGCCCAATCCTACAGAGGAGTTTACCTCTTGGGCACTGTTTTGGGACATATCTCATTAAACTGAGATTGTGTGCACCTTGTATTGGGCTTCCCCTCACTTTGTTATGAGGTGTTTTCCGATGGGTTGTCTCTGCACCTTTTCGGAGCATACCTTTGTTTCGGGACCTCTGAGGGATGCTGATGTTGGGACTGGGACTACCCTGGCTTCGGAGAGCATGTCTTGCGATATCGGAGTTGGCCATATCCCCCACATGTGAGATATCAAAACGAATAATTGAAAGAGAACTTAAGTTTACTTGCGTAACCCCGGTTCTCTGATATTGTGAGTGAGGTATCTCTCAGCATTCCCCTGCTCACAAGAGCGTGAGGAAGAGAAGCATGCTTGAGAATAACCAGAGGGCGGAAGAGTGCTCCTTTTAACTTAAACATTAAGTCCTTTTTGGGGGATGATTTTGAGTAGTTCTGGACCAGTTCCGACCAAAAGGTTTGTGTGAATGGCGCAACATCAATTGCTGTGCACTCCGTGACAGCTCTGATCGCTTCACAAGCAGTTCTCATCTAAAATGCAGTATGTGAAATCTTACACCTAATTTGCATAGGGAGCGAAACATCACATTTTCTGGCCTATCCAGACAAAGGATCGAACTACCCTCCGGTTACCATAAGGCATATGAACGGGAGACTAGCGATTGCAGCATAACACAGTTTCATCTCGCTGTAATATTCTCCGATGGATTTAGAGCTCTCAACATGAAAAAAATACAAAATAATCTCATAGAATTTAAACAAGACCACTTTCTCTTAGTCACAGAGGGAGGAAATCCCCTTGTGCTTCAAGCTGAAGTTATAACAAGTCAGCAGGCATTTGGAATTGCGTCTGTGTGTCGCTCACAGGATGCTGGGCATAAAATGCTCTGTCATCAGTTATATGAAATGGTGCCAATTTTGTTCTGTCACTAAGTGTGATCATATTTATTTTACATTTATAAGACAGGGGAAATATTATAGTAAGTAGTTTATAATTTGATTGTTACTATATTTAGAAAGCATTTCAATCATTTCAAGCCATATTCCCCCACTTTGTTGCAGATCATTCATATTTGTAGTGTGTACTTGAGCTTGTGTCCTCAAAAGTGACTACACCTCGGATATTTCTAAAACTATTTTTACCAAAAAGGTGATATTTTAATATTTCTGGTAGTATAAGCATTACTGGGTATTGTTTATGGCTCTCTTATGATAAATCATTACTTTTGGGTATGTCTATTTAGGTGGAAATCTAAATTTTTTACATTACATTTTACAGGTTGGGGAAGTGAGGGTCTCACCTTATTTGCCAATCGCCACTCTACCTGTCTGTCTCCAACAGACTCTTTTGATAGGTACTTCCAAGAGAGTAGGTAATCCTTAGTGAACCCCACACATGAGATATCTCACTCAAAATATCAGAGAACCGGGGTTACGTAAGTAACCTTACGTTTTGTCTGAAACCACAGAGGGCAGCTACGCTAACCAGGCCTGGGGGAGATGGATGGTGCTCAGCCTTGTCCTAGACAGGAGAATAACACCAACAATATATCAACATAAAGGAGGAAGAGGAGAACAACTCACCTCTGTGTATTCTTGACAAAAGTTCCACACAACTTTGCAATTTAGAGGTATAGAGGGTCAAACAGATCAAATATAAGGCCTAATGGTTGCTTCAACACCTCATACCACTTCATACAGCAGCTATATGGGACATTTGGCAATGGACTTACTGTCTTTGAATGAGTGCCAAATGCTTGAGATAGTCTTTCTCAGGGGTCCAACATGAATAAATAAGACTTTGGATTCCACTGAGCCTGTCCTCTAGCCACAGCTACCCACCACTCCCCTTTAGACTCTAGAAGGGACCAAACAGCAGCAGTTGGTCTCATTTAAACAAGTCTAAGAAAAGTAGAAAATAAATAAAGCCCCCGGCGCTCTCCTTTAATGCATTAAATTAACTGTGGTCCCTCTAGAGAACTCCAGCACACACTTGGATAAAGAGAGAGGATATCGCCTGGAGATGAATACGGTGAATGCACTCATTCTAAAGACCATGATTGGAAATCTTCCTCAACAGGTTCTTACTTAATTAAACTTCCCTTCATCTGACTTTCTGACGCTTTCGAAGGAAAATTGGTAGAGGCATATTCAAAAGCGGTGAAAAACATTGTATAATATGGCATTTTGTTTACAGATTCATTCAGAAACGTGTAGAGGCTGAAATAATTTCCACTGGTATTGTGTAAGGGAAAGTGAGCTTATATGAACTGTATATAACATTTCCCACCCATTCATAGTCAATTATCAGATGGAATGAAAGGAATCCTACAGCCTTCAACACTGAGTGGGTGAGATAATTACCTGACATCATGGGAACATTCTCAACTTGTTCTCTCAAGAAAAATATGTGTTAAAAAATAATAAACTGGAAAATACTATGAAATATGTTGAAAAAGTACACCTGAAAGCATAACACAGTCAATAGCCTTGTTAGCCCTGTTAATACCTGCTGTTAACATTCGTCCTTCATCTTGTCCTGATCTTGACCTGATTTTGTCTGTTTACACTTTTAAGATATGATCACAATCAGATCACAATGAGTCTTTTGATTCTCTACGTCTAAAAATGAGGGCACAATCAGAATGTGGACAAGATCAGGACAAAGGCCACATGTTAGAACCAGGTATAAACAGGGCTAGAGTGTGCTCAGCTAAATGAGAGATGGTATTCATTTTTCGTAATTATCTTAAATATGTCTGGTAAGAATTAATTTAGCATCCCTTTGTACCTTACACTAATTTCCCCTCCAGTCCCATTGTGTTTCAAAGCCCTACAGAATTTGCTATCTATTAAAATGAATCTCTTATTACATCGTCTACATCCACCGTTTGCTACTTCATTTTCCCCCCATAACAAATCAACTTAATCAAGCTCATTAAGTGTCATTACTAGCCATTTATTGTTATCTTTCCCAATGTACTCCTGACAGGCATACCACGCCCACCCGTGTCCCCCTGACACCGGGGCCCTCGCTTGTCCCCAGCACCTCACACACGCCGCCCGCCACTGCCATGACACCGGCTTCTAATTGGCCTTCATTGTGTTGGGCTCTCATCAGATGAAATAAATATGACATCGCTCAGCTCAGGAAGTTTTACTTCTACTTCTCACCAAAACGAACACACTTTATCACATACACTACTCCTAGATTAAATATCAGGCCTTTACACGTGCCAACATCCTGTGGAATAAAAACAAACTATAAAACATCAACACCTTCCCGGATATTTTAAATGCTGGAGAATACGTTGGCAAAACTCTTAAATTGGACACATGCATAGTTACCCCAAGGGCAGAGTTTGAGTTATAGGTTCCTTTTGTGCTTAAAGTGCTGTTGAACACAGCGGATGCTTTTAAATACTGCTTGGTGAATGTATTTCCACAGCTGTCAAAATGATGGACAGAGAGGCTGGGAATTCCACAGTAGCTGCGTGCTCCTACCTGCACACAATAGCCCTGCGGGGACTCACTAGCGTGTGTGGAGCTGGCTGAGGGAGGAGGGAAGGAGGAGGTGAAGTTTGTCCCATTGCAAGAGCTATTAAGTTTGTCTCTAGGACACACTTGGTTTCACCAGGGTGCTCGTCCCTCATTCATAATAGATGCTAATCTGTTCAGGGCTGACTGATGACAGAGCTTCCTGCCCTTCACAGAATTAGTCCTCAGCTTTATCAAAGGACCCAAACTGCCTGCTAATTAGACTCATTTCCCCATCATGAATTATTTATTTCCATTGTAACTGATCGTATATGGGCGATGGTAACGCATCCTGCTGCTGCACCCAGGTTTCACACAGATGCATGCACATGCCAACACAAGTTTATAAACTCTCTCTGCATGCCTCAGAGTTCACTATGCATGGTATGGGAAAGAGAACCAGAGGGAGCTATGTTTTAGAACCTGAGTGAATTGTTTGCTCATTGAGTATTCCCACTTGTACAAAACAGTTCATGCAATAACTGGTGTGGTTTGGTCACTAGTCTCTAACAACAGCACTAACACCGAGTAGCTGATTTGGTTCTGGGTGCTGAGATTAGGTCACAACACAATGTTAAGGAAACAATAGAAAACAATGCAGTCTATGCTATCACATAATTAGTTATCTTCTTGTCAACCAACCAATTTGAAATGGTATACCATATGCTGAGGGGTCTTTTGTGACAAGCAATGAGGTTGACTCTCAAACATAGGAATTCACATTTAGTAGACAACAGAGTTATCCCACATTCACTCGGAATTGCTCAAGCTAGTAAGAAACGCAATTTACTATTTGAAAAATGAACAGGGTGTCCTACACAATAGAGGTTTATGGCTATATTCTTTAAGTTCTGTTCCCCTCATCACCACGTGTACTTCGTAATTACATCTACTTAAGCAATTTTGTGGCGAGAATTTTTTTTGGTGCCTAATTGCATTACTATCTGGAAGGCAGAAATATGCAGAGCGAAACAACGTATAGCAACGTGAGGGAATTGCTAATTAGACTGATATTTCTCTGGCATTACTAACTAGCACAGCCAGACCAAAACAGATAGCAGCATGCTGAAGAGTTTGGGCTCCATATATTTCCTGTCAACAAATGAAACTAAGACAAACACAGATGTACAGACAAACACCTCAAGCGGTTAATTGCCTCTTAGAATCCAGGTTATATTTGGAAGTCTAAAGTATATCTCATTATCAGCAGCAGTTTAAGGCCTATACTGAGTTCTTCCTGCCATAAATATAGAATATATGGAGATTGTAGGTAGCTAGGTCAGTGTTGTCTATCCCAAACACCAAAGATAAAAGATGCAAAGGATTTAAAGCTATCAAAGGATTACTATGGCACCATGAGATTACATTTACATTTACGTCATTTAGCAGACGCTCTTATCCAGAGCGACTTACAAATTGGTGCATTCACCTTATAGCCAGTGGGATAACCACTTTACAATATGTTTTTTTTTCTCTTTCTTTCTTTGGGGTGGGGTAAGGGGGGGTAGAAGGATTACTTTATCCTATCCCAGGTATTCCTTAAAGAGGTGGGGTTTCAAGTGTCACCGGAAGGTGGTGAGTGACTCCGCTGTCCTGGCGTCGTGAGGGAGCTTGTTCCACCATTGGGGTGCCAGAGCAGCGAACAGTTTTGACTGGGCTGAGCGGGAACTGTGCTTCCGCAGGGGTAGGGGGGCCAGCAGGCCAGAGGTGGATGAACGCAATGCCCTCGTTTGGGTGTAGGGACTGATCAGAGCCTGAAGGTACGGAGGTGTCGTTCCCCTCACAGCTCCGTAGGCAAATTGAAATATTCATGAACTTGTACAGTACAACATTTCAAAAGCTTATATTTACAAATCAGCCCAATAGAAAAGGTGCTCAAGAAGCCTGCCACTTTCTCTCTCATCAAGGGTCAGTGCATAATAAGAATACATTTCAGCTCACATTTTGAACGTTTAATCAGACTTTCAAAGCTGCAATGTGAAAGTGTCTTAAACAGAGGCCCTGCTCCCCACAATAACACTTAAAACTGTTCTTTTGTGTGGCTTTTTTACACGAACAATAGCAAATTATGTCAGGGTAAAAAATATTTTATAATGAATCCCACATTTGCTGATTGCAAATAATTGCGTTAAGCGGCTTGGGTCGCTGAGGGTGACTGCAGTGTAACTAATATGAGGATCTGATCCCTCACCCTCGCTGATGAGGTCTATTCACAGCTCCACTGACCTGTGCCCCCTCCCGGCTCCCCACACTTCACTGTGATGAGGAGTGTGTTTGTCAAAGTTTCCAAGTGAGGTGTGATTATTCCCAAGCCCCCCTTCTCCTTCTCAACCCTTCACTCACCCCCCCATACCTGGAGATGGCTTTACAGAGTGCTGAGATGTAATGATTAGGCACTGCTGCTTCTGGCCATTGGTGTGGAGGAGGACGGTGATACTTGTAGACTTTGTGGAGGGGGCAGTAGTACCAGGCTGTTCTCATAGACTAGAGAAAATTTGTGACACTGAAATTTGAGTGATATGTTATGTTTGGTACGGTTACATAAGACAGAAGATTATTTAAGGCAACGCGAACATCTAGATGTAACATAGAAAACGACATTTCAGGACACTGAAATTATTATGATACACTTTATATACAAAAGTATGTGGACACCCCTTCAAATTAGTAGATTCGGCTATTTCAGCCACACCCGTTGCTGACAGGTGTATAACATCGAGCACACAGCCATGCAATCTCCATAGACAGAAATTGGCAGTAGAATGGCCTTACTGAAGAGCTCAGTGACTTTCAACGTGGCATCGTCGTAGGATGCCTCCTTTCCAACAAGTCAGTTCGTCAAATTTCTGCCCTGCTATAGCTTCCCAGGTCAACTGTAAGTGCTGTTATTGTGAAGTGGAAGTGCCTAGGAGCAACAACGGCTCAGCCACAAAGTGGTAGGCCACACAAGTTCACAGAACGGGACTGCCGAGTGCTGAAGTGCGTAGCCGAGTGCTGAAGAGCCCACTCAGGCTAGTGCGGTGGAGGAGATCTTCGTGGGCTATACTCAGCCTTATCTCAAGGTAGTAAGTTGGTAGTCTGTTGATATACCTCTAGTGGTGTGGAGGCTGTGCTTTGGCAAAGTGGGTGGGGTTCTATCCTGCCTGGTTGGCCCTGTCCGGTTGGCCCTATCTGGGGGTATCGTCGGACGGGGCAGAGCCCAACCTGTTTAGCTAACAAATATAAACTATATACAGTGGGGAGAACAAGTATTTGATACACTGCCGATTTTGCAGGTTTTCCTACTTACAAAGCATGTAGAGGTCTGTAATTTTTATCATAGGTACACTTCAACTGTGAGAGACGGAATCTAAAACAAAAATCCAGAAAATCACATTGTATGATTTTTAAGTAATTAATTTGCATTTTATTGCATGACATAAGTATTTGATACATCAGAAAAGCATAACTTAATATTTGGTACAGAAACCTTTGTTTGCAATTACAGAGATCATACGTTTCCTGTAGGTCTTGACCAGGTTTGCACACACTGCAGCAGGGATTTTGGCCCACTCCTCCATACAGACCTTCTCCAGATCCTTCAGGTTTCGGGGCTGTCGCTGGGCAATACGGACTTTCAGCTCCCTCCAAAGATTTTCTATTGGGTTCAGGTCTGGAGACTGGCTAGGCCACTCCAGGACCTTGATATGCTTCTTACGGAGCCACTCCTTAGTTGCCCTGGCTGTGTGTTTCGGGTCGTTGTCATGCTGGAAGACCCAGCCACGACCCATCTTCAATGCTCTTACTGAGGGAAGGAGGTTATTGGCCAAGATCTCGCGATACATGGCCCCATCCATCCTCCCCTCAATACGGTGCAGTCGTCCACTCCCCTTTGCAGAAAAGCATCCCCAAAGAATTATGTTTCCACCTCCATGCTTCACGGTTGGGATGGTGTTCTTGGGGTTGAACTCAACCTTCTTCTTCCTCCAAACACGGCGAGTGGAGTTTAGACCAAAAAGCTATATTTTTGTCTCATCAGACCACATGACCTTCTCCCATTCCTCCTCTGGATCATCCAGATGGTCATTGGCAAACTTCAGATGGGCCTGGACATGCGCTGGCTTGAGCAGGGGGACCTTGCGTGCGTTGCATGATTTTAATCCATGACGGCGTAGTGTGTTACTAATGGTTTTCTTTGAGGCTGTGGTCCCAGCTCTCTTCAGGTCATTGACCAGGTCCTGCCGTGTAGTTCTGGGCTGATCCCTCACCTTCCTCATGATCATTGATGCCCCACGAGGTGAGATCTTGCATGGAGCCCCAGACCGAGGGTGATTGACCGTCATCTTGAACTTCTTCCATTTTCTAATAATTGCGCCAACAGTTGTTGCCTTCTCACCAAGCTGCTTGCCTATTGTCCTGTAGCCCATCCCAGCCTTGTGCAGGTCTACAATTGTATCCCTGATGTCCTAACACAGCTCTCTGGTCTTGGCCATTGTGGAGAGGTTGGAGTCTGTTTGATTGAGTGTGTGGACAGGTGTCTTTTATACAGGTAACGAGTTCAAACAGGTGCAGTTAATACAGGTAATGAGTGGAGAACAGGAGGGCTTCTTAAAGAAAAATGAACAGGTCTGTGAGAGCCGGAATTCTTACTGGTTGGTAGGTGATCAAATACTTATGTCATGCAATAAAATGCAAATTAATTACTTAAAAATCATACAATGTGATTTTCTAGATTTTTGTTTTAGATTCTGTCTCTCACAGTTGAAGTGTACCTATGATAGAAATTACAGACCTCTACATGCTTTGTAAGTATCAAAACCTGCAAAATCGGCAGTGTATCAAATACTTGTTCTCCCCACTGTATATATAGTACCAGTCAAAAGTTAGGACATACCTACTCCTTCAAGGGTTTTCTTTATTTTGACTATTTTCTACATTGTAGAATAATAGTGAAGACATCGAAACTATGAAATAACACATATGGAATCATGTAGTAACCAAAAAAGTGTTAAACAAATCATAATATATTTTAGATTTTAGATTCTTCAAAGTAGCCACCATTTACCTTGATGACAGCTTTGCACACTCTTGGCATTCTCTCAACCAGCTTCATGAGGTAGTCACCTGGAATGCATTTCAATTAACAGGTGTGCCTTGTTAATAGTTAATTTGTGGAATTTCTTTCCTTCTTAATGCGTTTGAGCCAATCAGTTGTGTTGTGATAAGGTAGGGGGGGTATACAGAATATAGCCCTATTTGGTAAAAGACCAAGTCCATATTATGGCAAGAACAGCTCAAATAAGCAAAGAAAAACGACAGTCCATCATTACTTTAAGACATGAAGGTCAGTCAATCTGGAAAATTTCAATAACTTTGAAAGTTTCTTCAAGTGCAGTCGCAAAAACCATCAAGCGCTATGATGAAACTGGCTCTCATGAGGACCGCCACAGGAAAGGAAGACCCAGGGTTACCTCTGCTGAAAAGGATAAGTTCATTAGAGTTACCAGCCTCAGAAATTGCAGCCCAAATAAATGCTTCACAGAGTTCAAGTAATAGACACATCTCAACATCAACTGTTCAGAGGGGACTGCGTGAATCAGGCCTTCATGGTCGAATTGCTGCAAAGAAACCACTACTAAAGGACAGCAATAAGAAGAGACTTGCTTGGGCCAAGAAACACAAGCAATGGACATTAGACCAGTGGAAATCTGTCCTTTGGTCTGATGAGTCCAAATGTGAGATTTTTGGTTCCAACCGCCGTGTCTTTGTGAGACGCAGAGTAGGTGAACGGATGATCTCCGCATGTGTGGTTCCCACCGTGAAGCATGGAGGAGGTGTGATGGTGTGGGGGTGCTTTGCTGGTGACACTTTCTGTGATTTATTTAGAATCAAGGCACACTTAACCAGCATGGCTACCACAGCATTCTGCAGCGATACGCCATCCCATCTGGTTTGCGCTTAGTGGGACTATCATTTGTTTTTCAACAGGACAATGACCCAAAACACACCTCCAGGCTGTGTAAGGGTTATCTGACCAAGAAGGAGAGTGATGGAGTGCTGCATCAGATGACCTGGCCTCCACAATCCCCCGACCTCAACCCAATTGAGATGGTTTGGGATGAGTTGGACCGCAGAGTGAAGGAAAAGCAGCCAACAAGTGGTCAGCATACGTGGGAACTCCTTCAAGACTGTTGGAAAATCATTCCTCATGAAGCTGGTTGAGAGAATGCCAATAGTGTGCAAAGCTGTCATCAAGGCAAAGGGTGGCTACTTTCAAGAATATAAAATATAAAATATATTTTGATTTGTTTAACACTTTTTGGGTTACTACATGATTCCATATGTGTTATTTCATAGTTTTGATGCCTTCACTATTATTCTACAATAGAAACTAGTAAAAATAAAGAAAACCCCTTGAATGAGTAGGTGTGTCCAAACATTTGACTGGTACTGTATATAATATTTGTTTGCTTGTTTTGCTTGTTATTTTGGCATTAATGCATATCACATATCAGTTTGCAAAAAATGTTTTAAAAAATATTATCATTGAGTTAATAAAGCCACATACAAACATGGTCTCTTTAATGCTTTCTTGAGTAAGGCAGCTCAGTTCTTTCCGTGGTGGTGGGGCAGCCAGCGGAAAATACGAAGCGTACTGGTTGGTAATGTTCTCTAGTTGCGCCGTGATTGGCTCAGTGTTATGTCACTCATCTGGACAGTACATCACCGCAAAATCTACGGGGAGAGCTCGAAAATTCAAGCCCCTCCTTGGGTGCTGCCATAGATTTACATTAGAAGTGCCCATCCAAGAAGGCTAAAGGTCATTGGCCACAGATAAAATGATGTCAAATCACGTTATATCTACCGTAGCTTTGATTGGACTGATCATGTCAACATCATACTTTCAAAATCTTAGTTAGCAAGCAGTCATCATCATGAATGAAGTCGACAATCTACTGGCAAATCCTTTTCAATCCTTGTCATATGAGAGAAATTATAGATAAAACGTATCGGTGCTCATCGGCCATTGGACATAAACATTACACAACAAGTTGGAAATCGCAAATTCAACAATGAGCGGTTTTAGAAGGAATCAGTGGCTAACTGCAAGCTTTGCAAAGCAATCACTAGCCTGCTATTCAGTGGAAAGGGTGTGTGGTCCAAGTCTGGGTTTAAGGATCTCTTTCCATGTCACGACTTCCGCCGAGGCTGCCCCCCCTCCTGGTTCGGGCAGGCTTCGGCGTTCGTCGTCACCGGAGTACTAGCTACTGCCGATCCCATTCTCATCACTCCACTTGTCATGTCTTGTCAATCACACACACCTGGTGCTCATTCCCCTAATTACATTTTACATTTTAGTCATTTAGCAGACGCTCTTATCCAGAGCGACTTACAGTTAGTGAGTGCATACATTTTCATACTGGTTAGTATGTGTATAAGTGTTCCCTCTGTTCCCCTTGTCTTTGTGAGTGATTGTTTTGTTGTGATAGCGTGTAGCTCGGTTGAGCTACCTTTCACTGTGTTTATGCCAAGCTGGATGTTTTCCCTTGTAATAGTTTCATTTGACGCTTTGGGCGTTTGATTTATACAAACGGATTAAACTCTGGACTTCGGTATTTTACCTCCTGCGCCTGACTTCTTCTTTCACACCTCGTCACATTCCAAGCTTAAAATGATAAACATTCACTCGCAAACACACCATGGGCCAGAAAAGGTTGAATATATTGGCCATGCTGTCAATCCAGCATGACTTCTGCCGCATTCAAAACAACTGGAAACTCGGAACTGGGAAATCTAAGACTTCAGTGAGTTCAAGACAACTGGGAACTCTGGAAAAAACAAGCTCCGACTGGGAAAATACGTTTTGAACGGTCATCCAGCTCGGAATTCCAAGTCGGGAACTCAGGCCTCTTTCTAGAGCTCCGACCTGAAGATCACTGACGTCATGATTCAACCTTGTTTTTTTCCGAGTTCTGTAGCTTTGTGGCAACAGTTTGGGGAAGGCCCTTTCCTGTTTCAGAATGACAATGCCCCTGTGCACAAAGCGAAGTCCATACAGAAATGGTTTGTCGAGATCTGTGTGGAAGAACTTGACTGTCCTGCACAGAGCCCTGACCTCAACGTCATCGAACACCATTGGGATGAATTGGAACGCAGACTGCGGGCCTAATCGGTCAACATTAGTGCCCAACCTCACTAATGCTCTTGTGGCTGAATGGAAGCAAGTCCCCGCAGCAATGTTCCAACATCTAGTGGAAAGCCTTCCCAGAAGAGTGGAGGCTGTTATAGCAGCAAAGGGGGGACCAACTCCATATTAATGCAGATGATTTTGGAATGAGATGTTCAACGAGCAGGTATCCACATACTTTTGGTCATGTAGTGTATGTTACGTTTGGTACGGTTACATAAGACAGAAGATTACTTAAGGCAATGCGAACATCTAGCAACCCAAAGGTTGCATGTTTGAATCTCGTCATAGACAACATTAGCATTTTAGCTAATTAGCAACTTTGTACTTTTTAACTACTTTGCAAACACTTAGCATGTTAGCTAACCCTTCCCCTAAGCCCTGCAGGGCTTTGAACCGGTGAAAAATCTGTCTGTGCCGTTGAGCAAGGCACTTAACCCTAATTGCTCCTGTAAGTCGCTCTGGATAAGAGCGTCTGCTAAATGACTTAAACGTAATGTGACGTGCCATCCCTGAAATTCCCTCAGGATGGACCTAACTTCCAAACAACCAGGATACATCACAACATTCTGCGATATCAGTTTACAAAATATAATTAATTGTTACTAATTACCAGAAATGACTACAATGGGTTGAGTAAAATTAGCCATAACAGAAAACCTCTTTGGAAAGGGTCTGTTCATCCTGTATTGATGCTTGTGGCTTCCCCTCATAGCCAACATCTGTTTATCATGCTTGGCAATTTGCTAAATAAACCTGATCTGTTTGTTTCAAATGTTGACCTGGTCATTTGACTGTGTCCAGTTACAGTTAACCATTCAAAAATGTGCATGGTTTATTAACTGCATTTTGAATGATGATGAAAAACAAACAAATAATTGTACACATTGTCCTGGATTTGAAAGGAAATACCGAGGGAAATCATCAAGAGAACAAAACATCTTTCAGATGGATGCTACCATAATTACTTTAGTGTATCCAATATTCTCTCATGGAATATCTGTGAGGCCGCCATGTCTGGTTTCTGACCTGAATGTGCTAAGAAAGCCACAGGCAAAACAAGGGACAAAATTAACAACTCCCATTGTGGGCTGCCACATTCTTCCCAAGAGAGATGACTAACACACACAGACTTCACACTAAGCGTTACACAGAGCCCTCCTACTACCCCAACAAACTATTTCCTATTCTGGATCATCATTTATGTAAGCTGTATAGGTTTAGGCAGGGGAGCCAGTGACCACTAAATGGTTAATGCTATAAGAAGTAAGAACACATATTCAGAATCTATAAACCAGAATGACATATTTTAAAGTAACAGGGTACGGCCATCTGCAAAAGAGAACTACAGATGTCATCAAGCACAATATTTTACACCTTGGATGTCAAACTTCAATAATAAACTCAATAAACACAAGTTGAAAAACAATTACAATTACATCTCTAGTCTAGTTATTCTTTTAAAACCAGCAATTTTAATAATTCCCCAAAGTGTGATTGCGCATACATTCATACATTTCCGAAAACTGAAATCAAGTAATTACTGATTATTTGTAAACCATTTAACATACACTTAATGGAATAATTTAAAAAGAAGGAACAGTTTCATCTTTAATTCATATTTGTAAAGTTACACAAGGGCTAATATTTTCAGATGGCATATGTGTGTTTAATTCAGGGAGCATAATTTCTGAGGTGATTAAAATAATGAGCGGAACTGAGAGGAGGGAAAAAGAGGGAAAGTTTTGCAGTTCATATACAGTTCATGCATAGTCTCCTCAGGAACCAGTGCTTATTAGTTACCCAATGGAGGACTGGCACCAGGGCAGCATGCAATTAAGTGTCTCCATGCAGAATGAGCGCTCAGGTCAGCTTTAATGGACAGAGAGCTAATAAAGGTTGGCCAAGGCGGGAGGGGAGGTGAGTCACCCATACCGTAGCACTGCAAAGGTGTTGCACAGGCAGAAAGGGACCGTGGACATCATGCAGTCCCTCTCACAGTTCAGGACAGGCACCTTATCATCTCCCATCGCTGTACCAGGTCTTTGGTAGAGAAGACCCCCGGTCTTCATAGAGCTGCTCTGAAATTATAAAGCTCTTTCCATTGTGGAGGTCTGGAAATTACATGAGCAAAATATGTGAAAGGGTTCATTATTAGCTAAACAACTGGAGGAAGCTGCATGATAGCTCCGGGTTTAACTTGCCATATTAGCTATCAACAATGCATCAACAAAACATGTACTACTCTTCTTATGATATACATTTATGAATGAGGCATTATCTTAAGCACAAATAAATGGTTGTTGTTCTTCACATGACCTACAGTGAGGGAAAAAAGTATTTGATCCCCTGCTGATTTTGTACGTTTGCCCAATGACAAAGACATGATCAGTCTATAATTATAATGGTTGCTTTATTTGAGCAGTGAGAGACAGAATAAAAAACAAGAAAATCCAGAAAAACGCATGTCAAAAATGTTATAAATTGATTTGCATTTTAATGAGGGAAATAAGTATTTGACCCCTCTGCAAAACATTACTTAGTACTTGGTGGCAAAACCCTTGTTGGCAATCACAGAGGTCAGACGTTTCTTGTAGTTGGCCACCAGGTTTGCCCACATCTCAGGAGGGATTTTGTCCCAATCCTCTTTGCAGATCTTCTCCAAGTCATTAAGGTTTCGAGGCTGACGTTTGGCAACTCGAACCTTCAGCTCCCTCCACAGATTTTCTATGGGATTAAGGTCTGGAGACTGGCTAGGCATCTCCAGGACCTTAATGTGCTTCTTCTTGAGCCACTCCTTTGTTGCCTTGGTCGTGTATTTTGGGTCATTGTCATGCTGGAATACCCATCCGCGACCCATTTTCAATGCCCTGGCTGAGGGAAGGAGGTTCTCACCCAAGATTTGACGGTACATGGCCCCGTCCATCGTCCCTTTGATGCGGTGAAGTTGTCCTGTCCCCTTAGCAGAAAAACACCCCCAAAGCATAATGTTTCCACCTCCATGTTTGATGGTGGGGATGGTGTTCTTGGGGGTCATAGGCAGCATTCTTCCTCCTCCAAACATGGCGAGTTGAGTTGATGCCAAAGAGCTACATTTTGGTCTCATCTGACCGCAAACTTCAGAGGGGCCTGTATATGTGCTTTCTTGAGCAGGGGGACCTTGCGGGCGCTGCAGGATTTCAGTCCTTCACGGCGTAGTGTGTTGCCAATTGTTTTCTTGCTGACTATGGTCCCAGCTGCCTTGAGATCATTGACAAGATCCTCCCGTGTAGTTCTGGGCTGATTCCTCACCGTTCTCATGATCATTGCAACTCCACGAGGTGAGATCTTGCATGGAGCCCCAGGCCGAGGGAGATTGACAGTTCTTTTGTGTTTCTTCCATTTGCAAATAATCGCACCAACTGTTGTCACCTTCTCACCAAGCTGCTTGGCGATGGTCTTGTAGCCCATTCCAGCCTTGTGTAGGTCTACAATCTTGTCCCTGACATCCTTGGAGAGCTCTTTGGTCTTGGCCATGGTGGAGAGTTTGGAATCTGATTGATTGATTGCTTCTGTGGACAGGTGTCTTTTATACAGGTAACAAGCTGAGATTAGGAGCACTCCCTTTAAGAGTGTGCTTCAAATCTCAGCTCGTTACCTGTATAAAAGACACCTGGGAGCCAGAAATCTTTCTGATTGAGAGGGGGTCAAATACTTATTTCCCTCATGAAAATGCAAATCAATTTATAACATTTTTGACATGCGTTTTTCTGGATTTTGTTGTTGTTATTCTGTCTCTCACTGTTCAAATAAACCTACCATTAAAATTATAGACTGATCATTTCTTTGTCAGTGGGCAAACGTACAAAATCAGCAGGGGATCAAATACTTATTTCCCTCACTGTACAGGACCATCACCAAGAATGCAGTAATATGGATTTGTGGGTGTATGATTCATATTCTCTTAGTAACCGAGGGTAAGACACTGACACACCGTTGACAATGTGACCTATTGACCTCTTAGCATTCTACTGATGGAGAAAAATGAAAATATCAATAGAAACTCATTTAAAATTGTGTTCTGTGTCAAATTACTTATTGCTAATTGATTTCAACAACCTAATGGAAAATGTATTTAAAAAATCTACTGAAGGACTTCAAGTAAAACAGAGAAGATGTGGTCAGCTGGTGGAGAGGGCAGGAAATCCAACAGATGACAGCACAGAGAACATAATATCATGACAGTTGTTTCTAGGAAATAGCACTTTCTCCTTCAACAACAGCCTGAATCCTAGGAGTCAGTAGGACTACTTTAAACACTACCTACTGTGCACTGACGTCAATTCAACGGCTATTCCACGTTGGTTCAAAGTAATTTCGAAATTACGTTGAAACAACCTTGATTCAACCAGTGTGTGGCCAGTGGGTATTTCCTAAAAAAGCGTGAGGCAAGTAGCATAACCAGAATAAATATCCTGGTAAATGTTATTATAGACATGGCCATAACTACATACATATGAAGACACAGATGTCCGGACCTCTATAACTTTTTAATAACAATAAATAAAACATAAAATAAATATATATATAAACTACCACTCAAAAGTTTGGACACACCTACTCATTCAAGGGTTTTTCTTTATTTTTAATTTTTTTTTTACAATGTAGATTGTAAAACTATTAAATAACACATATGGAATCATATAGTAAACAAAAAAGTGTTAAACAAGTCAAAGTATATTTTATTTTATATTTGAGAATCTTGATGACAGCTTTGCACACTCTTGGCATTCTCTCAACCAGCTTCACCTGGAATGCTTTTCCAACAGTCTTGAATGAGTTTCCACATATGCTGAGCACTTGTTGGCTGCTTTTCCTTCACTCTACTGTCCGACTCATCTCAAACCATCTCAATTGGGTTGAGGTCGGGGGATTGTGGAGGCCAGGTCATCTGATGCAGCACTCCATCACTCTCCTTGTTGGTCAAATAGCCCTTACACAGCCTGGAGGTGTGTTGGGTCATTGTCCTGTTGAAAAACTAATGATAGTCCCACTAAGGCTGTGATAGTCCCACTGGGCGGCAGGTAGCTTAGTGGTTAAGAGCGTTGTGCCAGTAACCGAAAGGTCGCTGGTTCTAATCTCCGAGCCGACTAGGTGAAAAATCTGTCGATGTGCCCTTGAGCAAGGCACTTAACCCTAATTGCTCCTGTAAGTCGCTCTGGATAAGAGAGTCTGCTAAATGACTAAAAAGGTAAAAAAATATGTAAAATGTAAGCCCAAACCAGATGGGATGGCATATATCTGCAGAACGCTGTGGTAGCCATGCTGGTTAAGTGTGCCTTGAATTCTAAATAAATCACAGACAGTGTCACCAGCAAAGCACCATAACACCTCTTCCTACATGCTTTACGGTGGGAAATACACATGCAGTGATCATCCGTTCACCCACACCGCATCTCACAAAGACACGGCGGTTGGAACCAAAAATCTTCAATTTGGACTCCAGACCAAAGGACAGATTTCCACCGGTCTAATGTCCACTGCTCGTTCTTGGCCCAAGCAGGTCTCTTCTTATTATTGGTATCCTTTAGTAGTGGTTTCTTTGCAGCAATTCGACCATGAAGGCCTGAAACACACAGTCCCCTCTGAACAGTTGATGTTGATATGTGTCTGTTACTTGAACTCTGTGAAGCATTTATTTGGGCTGCAATTTCTGAGGCTGGTAACTCTAATGAACTTATCCTCTGCAGCAGAGTTAACTCTGGGTCTTCCATTCCTGTCGCGGTCCTCATGAGAGGCAGTTTCATCATAGCTCTTGATGGTTTTCTTGAAATGTTCCGTATTGACTGACCTTCATGTCTTAAAGTAATGATGGACTGTCGTTTCTCTTTGCTTATTTGAGCTGTTCTTGCCATAATATGGACTTGGTTGTTTACCAAATAGGGCTATATTCTGTATAGCATCCCTACCTTGTCACTTCTTTTTATTTTGTTAAATTTTTTTATTTCACCTTTATTTAACCAGGTAAGCCAGTTGAGAACAAGTTCTCATTTACAACTGCGACCTGGCCAAGATAAAGCATAGCAGTGCGATAAAAACAACAACACAGAGTTACATATGGGGTAAAAAAACATAAAGTCAAAAAAATACAACAGAAAATATATATACAGTGTGTGCAAATGTAGCAAGTTATGGAGGTAAGGCAATAAATAGGCTATAGTGCAAAATAATTACAATTAGTATTAACACTGGAATGCTAGATGTGCAAGAGATTATGTGCAAATAGAGATACTGGGGTGCAAAGGAGCAAAATAAATAACAATATAGGGATGAGGTAGTTGGGTGGGCTAATTTCAGATGGGCTGTGTACAGGTGCAGTGATCGGTAAGGTGCTCTGACAACTGATGCTTAAAGTTAGTGAGGGAGATAAGAGTCTCCAGCTTCAGAGATTTTTGCAATTCGTTCCAGTCATTGGCAGCAGACAACTGGAAGGAATGGCGGCCAAAGGAGGTGTTGGCTTTGGGAATGACCAGTGAGATATACCTGCTGGAGCGCAGACTACGGGTGGGTGCTGCTATGGTGACCAATGAGCTAAGATAAGGCGGGGATTTGCCTAGCAGTGATTTATAGATGGCCTGGAGCCAGTGGGTTTGACGACGAACATGTAGTGAGGACCAGCCAACAAGAGCGTACAGGTCACAGTGGTGGGTAGTGTATGGGGCTTTGGAGACAAAACGGATGGCACTGTGATAGACTACATCCAATTTGCTGAGTAGAGTGTTGGAGGCTATTTTGTAAATGACATCGCCAAAGTCAAGGATCGGTAGGATAGTCAGTTTTACGAGGGCATGTTTGGCAGCATGAGTGAAGGAGGCTTTGTTGCGAAATAGGAAGCCGATTCTAGATTTAACTTTGGATTGGAGATTCTTAATGTGAGTCTGGAAGGAGAGTTTACAGTCTAACCAGACACCTAGGTATTTGTAGTTGTCCACATACTCTAGGTCAGACCCGTCGAGAGTGGTGATTCTAGTCGGGTGGGCGGGTGCCAGCAGCGTTAGATTGAAGAGCATGCATTTAGTTTTACTAGTGTTTAAGAGCAGTTGGAGGCTACTGAAGGAGTGTTGTATGGTATTGAAGCTCGTTTGGAGGTTTGTTAACACAGTGTCCAATGAAGGGCCAGATGTATACAAAATGGTGTCGTCTGCGTAGAGGTAGATCTGAGAGTCACCAGCAGCAAGAGCGACATCATTGATATACACGGAGAAAAGAGTCGGCCCAAGAATTGAACCCTGTGGCACCCCCATAGAGACTGCCATAGGTCCAGACAACAGGCCCTCCGATTTGACACACTGAACTCTATCTGAGAAGTAGTTGGTGAACCAGGCGAGGCAGTCATTTGAGAAACCAAGGCTATTTAGTCTGCCAATAAGAATGCGGTGGTTGACAGAGTCGAAAGCCTTGGCCAGGTCGATGAAGACGGCTGCACAGTACTGTCTATTATCGATCGCGGTTATAATATCGTTTAGGACCTTGAGCGTGGCTGAAGTGCACCCCTGACCAGCTCGGAAACCGGATTGCATAGCGGAGAAGGTACGGTGGGATTCGAAATGGTCGGTGATCTGTTTGTTAACTTGGCTTTCAAATACTTTCGAAAGGCAGGGCAGGATGGATATAGGTCTGTAACAGTTTGGATCTAGAGTGTCACCCCCTTTGAAGAGGGGGATGACCGCGGCAGCTTTCCAATCTCTGGGGATCTCAGACGTTACGAAAGAGAGGTTGAACAGACTAGTAATAGGGGTTGCGACAATTTCGGCGGCTAGTTTTAGAAAGAAAGGGTCCAGATTGTCTAGGCCAGCTGATTTGTAGGGGTCCAGATTTTGCAGCTCTTTCAGAACATCAGCTGTCTGAATTTGTGTGAAGGAGAAGCGGGGGGGGCATGGGCAAGTTGCAGCGGAGGGTGCAGAGTTGGTGGCCGGGGTAGTGGTAGCCAGGTGGAAAGCATGGCCGGCCGTAGCAAAATGCTTGTTGAAATTCTCGATTATTGTAGATTTATCGGTGGTGATAGTGTTTCCTAGCCTCAGTGCAGTGGGCAGCTGGGAGGAAGTGCTCTTATTCTCCATGGACTTTACAGTGTCCCAAAACTTTTTGGAGTTAGTGCTACAGGATGCAAATTTCTGTTTGAAAAAGTTAGCCTTTGCTTTCCTGACTGCTTGTGTATATTGGTTCGTAACTTCCTTGAAAAGTTGCATATCGCGGGGGCTATTTGATGCTAATGCAGTACGCCACAGGATGTTTTTGTGCTGGTCAAGGGCAGTCAAGTCTGAGGAGAACCAGGGGCTATATCTGTTCTTAGTTCTGTATTTTTTGAATGGGGCATGTTTATTTAAGATTGAGAGGAAATTACTTTTAAAGAACAACCAGGCATCCTCTACTGACGGAATGAGATCTATATCCATCCAGGATACCTGGGCCAGGTCAATTAGAAAGGCCTGCTCGCTAAAGTGTTTTAGGGAACGTTTGACAGTGATGAGGGGTGGTCGTTTGACCGCGGACCCTGATTGGCTCAAACGCATTAAGAAGGAAAGAAATTCCACAAATGAATTTTTAAGTAGGCACACCTGTTAATTGAAATGCATTCCAGGTGACTAACTCATGAAACTGTTTGAGAGAATGCCAAGAGTGTGCAAAGCTGTCATCAAGGCAAAGGGTGGCAATTTGAAGAATCTCAAATCTCAAATATATTTTGATTTGTTTAACACTTTTTTGGTTACTACATAATTCCATATGTGTTATTTCATAGTTTTGATGTCTTCACTATTATTCTACAATGTAAAAAATAGTAAAAATAAAGACAAACCCTTGAATGAGTAGGTGTGTCCAAACTTTTGACTGGTAGTGTATATACAGTGCATTCTGAAAGTATTCAGACCCCTTGACTTTTTCCACGTTGTTACGTTACAGCTTTATTCTAAGATGAAATCAAGGATCTCTCTGTACTTTGCTCCGTTCATCTTTCCCTCAATCCTGACTAGTCTCCCAGTCCCTGCCGCTGAAAAACATCCCCACAGCATGATGCTGCCACCACCATGCTTCACCGTAGGGATGGTGCCAGGTTTCCTCCAGACGTGACGCTTGGCATTCAGGCCAAATAGTTCAATCTTGGTTTCATCAGACCAGAGAATCTTGTTTCTCGTGGTCTGAGTCCTTTAGGTACATTTTGGCAAACTCCAAGCGGGCTGTCATGTGCCTTTTACTGAGGAGTGGCTTCAGTCTGGCCACTACCATAAAGGCCTGATTGGTGGAGTTCTACAGAGATGGTGGTCCTTCTGGAAGGTTCTCCCATCTCCACAGAGGAACTCTGAAGCTCTGTCAGAGTGACAACCGGGTTCTTGGTCACCTCCCTGACCAAGGCCCTTCTCCCCTGATTGCTCAGTTTGGCCGGTTGGCCAGCTCTAGGAAGCGTCTTGGTGGTTCCAAACTTCTTCCATTTAAGAATGATGGAGGCCACTGTGTTCTTGGGGACCTTCAATGCTGCAGACATTTGGTACCCTTCCACAGATCTGTGCCTCGACACAATCCTTTCTCAGAGCTGTGCGGACAATTCCTTCAACCTCATGGCTTGGTTTTTGGTCTGACATGCACTGTCAACTGTGGGACCTTATATAGACAGGTGTGTGCCTTTCCAAATCATGTCCAATCAATTGAATTGACCACAGGTGGACTCCAATCAAGTTATAGAAACATCTCAAGGATGATCAATGGAAAGAGGATGCACCTGAGCTCAATTTCGAGTCTCATAGCAAAGGGTCTGAATACTTATGTAAATAAGGTATTTCTGTTTTTTTATTTTAATTTTAAAAAATAAAAAATAAAAAAATCTGTTTTCGCTTTGTCATTATGGGGTATTGTTTTTTTTTCATAATAAGACTAAAGTAACAAAATGTAGAAAAAGTAAAGTGGTCTGAATACTTTCCGAATGCACTGTATATATATATATATATATATATATATATATATATATTTTATTTTATTTTTTTATTTATTTTAATATATTGTACAGTCGTGGTCAAAAGTTTTGAGAATTACACAAATATTAATTTTCACAAAGTCTGCTGCCAGGACCGTCTCCTAAAGTTGATTCAGCTGCGGGATCGGGGCACCACCAGTGCAGAGCTTGCTCAGGAATGGCAGCAAGTGAGGCGAAGACTTTTGGAGGATGGCCTGGTGTCAAGAAGGGCAGCGAGGAAGCCACTTCTCTCCAGGAAAAACATCAGGGAGAGACTGATATTGTGCAAATGGTACAGGGATTGGACTGGTGGCTTAGTGGGTAAGAGCGTTGTGCCAGTGAACGAAAGGTCGCTGGTTCTAATCCCCGAGCCGACTAGGTGAAAAAATCTGTTGATGTGCCCTTAAGCAAGGCACTTAACCCTAATTGCTCCTGTAAGTCGCTCTGGATAAGAGCGTCTGCTAAATGACTAAAATGTAAATGTAAAACATGACTGCTGAGGACTGGGGTAAAGTCATTTTCTCTGATGAATCCCCTTTCCGATTGTTTGGGGCATCCGGAAGAAAGCTTGTCCGGAGAAGACAAGGTGAGCGCTACCATCAGTCCTGTGTCATGCCAACAGTAAAGCATCCTGAGACCATTCATGTGTGGGGTTGCTTCTCAGCAAAGGGAGTGGGCTCACTCACAATTTTGCCTAAGAACACAGCCATGAATAAAGAATGGTACCAACACATCCTCCGAGAGCAACTTCTCCCAACCATCCAAGAACAGTTTGGTGACGAACAATGCCTTTTCCAGCATGATGGAGCAGGTGATAACTAAGTGGCTCTGGGAACAAAACATCAACATTTTGGGTCCATGGCCAGGAACCTCTCCAGACCTTAATCCCATTGAGAACTTGTGGTCAATCCTCAAGAGGCGGGTGGACAAACAAAACCCCACACATTCTAACAAACTCCAAGCATTGATTATACAAGAATGGGCTGCCATCAGTCAGGATGTGGCCCAGAAGTTAATTGACAGCATGCCAGGGCGGATTGCAGAGGTCTTGAAAAAGAAGGGTCAACACTGCAAATATTGACTCTTTGCATAAACTTAATGTAATTGTCAATAAAAGCCTTTGACACTTATGGAATGCTTGTAATTATACTTCAGTATACCATAGTAAAAATATCTAAAAACACTGAATCAGCAAACTTTGTGAAGACCATTACTTTTGACCACGACTGTACACAATAAAGAAAATCAATTATGGGTCAACATCTAAATATTGCTCCCAGCGTAAACTCAGAACGTTCATATTCTTGATCTGACTGAGTTCTAATAGCACCTGCCTCTTTGCGAACGAGTGGAATCATGAACAGTGGTTTGTTCATTATGTTCCCCTGTGTCCACCGGATTTGCCTCCCGGATTTATATTTTTAGCAGCACATTCACCACTCTCTTAAACAGCTAACTCCGCCCTCTTCTGGCACAGGCCGAGGGTCTGAGACGTGAAACGAACTACCCGAGCTTGGCAGCGGCTCAATAGAGAAGGATCCAAAACTAGAGACGCTGCTGACAGTGTGTTTGCAAGATGCCGGACAAAAGGCCATTTTAGAACCATCCCGCGACTCCTGCCGTGTCTACAGACTTCCCCGAAACAAACAAAAAACTACTCTCGGAATATGAGTGCACAACTCGTAGTCACTTATGTCAGTCAGTCAGGTGGCTAGCTTCCGGTAGAGACTTCTACTGCAGTAACGTTGAAGGGCTCTGGCTATTTTGACTTAGCCAGCTAGAAGGATGAAGTAAGAAGCTAACATTAAATGGAGCCTACATCAACAGGAGCAAAAAATTGGCTACTAAGTTCTCATAATAACTTTGCTTTACAGAGAGTAGGCTACACTCTTAGAAAAAAGAGTTCCAAAAGGGTTCTTCGGCTGTCCCCATAGGAGAACCCTTTTTGGTTCCAGGTAGAACCATTTTGGGTTTCATGTAGAACCTTCTGGGGAAAGGGTTCTACCTGGAACCAAAAGGGTTCTATCTGGAACCAAAATGGGTTCTTCAAAGGGTTATCCTATGGAGACAGCTGAAGGACCCTTTTGGGTTCTAGATAACACCTTTTTTTCTATGAGTGTACTGAGACCGACATTGATGTGGCGCTCAGTGGTGAGACTGAGGCAGGCTACAATGCATGCAGGAGGAAGCAGAGGATACAGAGAGAGAGAGGTTAGTACAGTGGTTCCCAAACTTGGGGTCCCTTTAGAAAATCTGTGCTAATCTATTTATTAATTTTTTCTCAATTGTTTTATTGAATATTTAAAACATACAATATACTTGCAGTGAAGCCGCTCAACAACTATATCACATTAGTCATCTAACAGACTCCCATCCAGAGCGACACACAGAAGCAACCAGGGTCAACGTCCTGCTTAAGGTCACGTTGACAGCTCTCCCACAAGGTCAAAAACGGGGACCCTGAACCAGCGATCCATCAGCCACCGGCCCAAACTCCCAAACGGCAGGAGGAAGCAGAGTATACAGAGAGAGAGAGAGAAGTTAGTACAGTGGTTCCCAAACATGGGGTCCGGGCCCCTTGAGAAAATCTGTACTAATCTTATCAAACAAGTTAGGAACTTAAAAAAATAAGATATGTTTCAATATGAACATCTCGACATTACCTATTTTCCCTATAGGCCTACATTAAAATATTATCAAGAAGCAAACAATACAGTTCTAGAAATGTCATACGTTTTTGTTTATATAGGTGGTTGCTTGTCTTATCCATTACCCACCTTTTTTCACCACTAGATCACTGATATAATATTTTAATAATTCATGTGAATGTGATAATTCGGTCATCTTTGTGCTCCATTGATGTCTGTTTGTGCAGAGCTTGATTATGTAATCCCTAGGAATACAAATGTGAACGCTATGTAATTTGAGAATAGAGATATCTATGTAAAGAGTTGATGATTTTATGGAATTCATCATTACAACTAACTGAACAGATGCTACGTGTCAGTGTGAATCATTTCTCATATTTCCCCACTTTCAGGGGTATGACATTACAATTGTATAGCTAATAGGCTATGTGTTTGTAGATCGACTGAGGTGAATGAACCTACTACAGCAGCCAAGGTGATAATGGCTGGGGTCATTTTTGCTTGTTTTTGCTGTTCTCCAAATAGCATTTCTATTGGTTACGGCAGTGATTATAGAGAATAGGCCTGGGCCATGAAAAACCACAGCAGAAGAACAATCTGCACAGAGACCCCTCTGTAAACCGTTTATCAACTTGAAATGCTATTTCATTCATTAATACTCCACAAACTGCCTTCCCCCCAACATTTTCTGAGCAAAAAGCCCCCCGACTTATGATTACCAGTCAACTAAACAATCCCTTCTCACCCCCGTCGACACCACTTCCACTACCCTCACCCTGAGCATGTCGCCGGGGCCCCTGCAGGTTTGGGGACAGGGCTGTCAGGAGTAATGTGATGAAGGTGGACGCAGGCCGAGAGGGGCTAAATCGTAGGAGAAGGATGACGTTCTTTGATTTTTAACCATTACAGAGTTTTCATAGAGCTGCAGTCAATTTATTTTATTTATTCTAATGAAGAGCATTAGGAGTGCCGTAGTGTGCTGCGGCGCACATTGATCGCCTCGTTAATCACACTTTGCAGACACTCGCAAATCAAGTTCTAACAGCAACCACTGAATCAAGGGCAATGAAGCATAAGCTCCTTCACAATTTATGATCTTTCAAATTGCATCTTTTCAACCATTAAATTGCAAGATATCATACATTTTTATCCTCTCTACTTCAGTCCTGGTATTGATTGTGCCGTGTGAAAAATAGAATAGTAGTAAATTCAGGCAGTTACACCAAATTTAAGCCTTGTCTTCCGAAAAGAAACTGAATGGCACAAGGAAGGCTGTTAATTTGCCATTGAGAACAAATATCAGGAGTGATAAAATGTAAAAGCCCAACAGGGGTTTAAAAGAGCCGGCTAAGATGGGCTGCAGTCCTCTGCAACCTTGACTTCTTCTCTCTTCCTTCACTAGCTCTGAAATGCCAAAGCACCTCCAAGGCCTTTCGCATTCCATTTTTTAAGATTAGTTACCTGATGTCCTGCTGAATTAGAATTCACTTCACATTATGGAGATTATGGTGGATGGATGGTGATAGAGGAAGCAGTGTCAGGTAATGGTAGACTATATGGGGTGGGTGTGTGGGTGGTACAACAAAATGACATCTGTCACGACTGAGTCAACATGACACTGATCAGATCGTTGTCACAGATAGGATTCAAGGATCCACATGATCCTAAAATATCAAAAAGCACACACAGGAAGGGTGAGGAAATTGAGGAAATGGTCACACAGTAGCTATCAGTCTCCAGAAGCGGCCGTGGCTGCAATGAATTCCATCCACTCTAAATCAACTTGAAAAAGTTGCCGGAAATTCACCAACTTTGAACAGGCACAAGCACCACCATTAATCACAAATTAGTTCAAGGTTTGAAGAGGGCTAGAGTAAAGCCATTACATTTAACCTGACGAAAGCTGAAACACTTCTTACCTGCCCCATACTGTTCTCAGGAATTGACATAATTGTTTTTAGATTACATCTCAGTCACTCCAAGCTGTAAGGAACACACTTGTCAAACAATATAGTCAGATTAGCTCTTTCTGATTGAGCGTGTTGAGTATCTATCCAGCTCCTTACATACCTAAGAAAAGAAACAAAAGCACTGTTAAAGTGACTCAATTACTGGGATAAAGCAGGAGTGACAAAGCCAGCCTGTGGGCTCTAAAAGTGAAGTATTAACCCCTTCACATCTGTAAGGAGAACAACACTTGTGCTATGATTTCAGAAGTCAGCATGCTGGTACAGGTTCCAGAGACAAACAATACCTAGAAGACCTGTCAGTCTCTGCCTCTCAGTGATCAACTCAAGTCAAGGTCTCCAGTACATCACTGGGGCAAAGCTCCCTGCCATCCAGGACCTCTATACCAGGCGGTGTCAGAGGAAGGCCCTCAAAATTGTCAAAGACTCCAGTCACCCTAGTCATAGACTGTTCTCTCTGCTACCGCACGGCAAGCGGTACCGGAGTGCCAAGTCTAGGTCCAAAAGACTTCTCAACAGCTTCTACCCCCAAGCCATAAGACTCCTGAACAGCTAATCATGGCTACCCGGACTATTTGCACTGCCCCCCCACCCCATCCTTTTTACGCTGCTGCTACTCTGTTAAGTATTTATGCATAGTCACTTTAACTCTACCCACATGTACATATTACCTCAACTAGCCGGTGCCCCCGCACATTGACTATGCAACGGTACCCCCCTGTATATATAGCCTCCCTACTGTCACTTTATTCTATTGTATATATAGCCTCCCTACTGTCACTTTATTTTTTACTTCTGCTCTTTTTTTTCTCAACACTTTTTTGTTGTTGTTTTATTCTTACTTTTTTGTTTAAAATAAATGCACTGTTGGTTAAGGGCTGTAAGTAAGCATTTCACTGTAATGTCTGCACCTGTTGTATTCGGCGCATGTGACCAATAAAATTTGATTTGATTTGATTTGATTTGATTCTCCCCACCTTCTCCTGTATAGCTAGACACCTGTTGGGTTCACATGTGAATGTGAAGAAGAACCGTATCTCATATCATATTATTTAGAGGGAGGCTGTCTGTCTCTGAAACGTCAGCCCACAGCGAGATCTGCAAGTCTCTTATGCTCTCAGCTTATGCTGCAGTGTTGCCATAACATACACAAGACCACAGTCATGAAGCGATATCTGACTACTTTGCAGCATTAAATTCCTAACACAGGAGTTGGGCTCCAAGCCAATCTGTGTCGCACAACATCTGTATCAGGGACTGAGCGCCTAACTTCTGAACAAAAAAAAGTGACCGAAAAAACAAACGCCCCAAAAACTAGCCGCTTCAGAGACAGAGGGGACATTAGCCATATGCTGCTGGATGTTGCTCTCCGTGGTGGGCATTAAAACCACAGCAGCATGGCCAACAGGCATGGAGGATGGGGCTCCGGGCTGCTCCACTTGCCTCCACTGGAGGTCCAGCCAGAGAGAGCCAGAGCTAGCCCAGGGGGCAGGTCATGGTCCTGGCCCTGGCAGAGGCAGTGATTGCCGGGCAGATTAACTCTCTGGCCCTACCCAGGGGCAGACAAATCACCAGAGGAAATTACACGTAAGGAAAGCAAACCATAATAAAAGGCATAAAAACCCACAAACATTGGATTGATCAGGCGATTACAACCCATCTGGCTTGTTAAACTCAATCTGCTATCTTACCTATGCACACAGTTTGGTTTTTGTCGTTGCTATCAACGCTGAGCACTTCTGCATCTGCAGGACAACTGGAAGACCTGGTGATGAAGAGGACTGAAGTAATACTTAAGGCTTGCTTGTGCCAGAGGTGCTGTCTACACCAAGTGGAAACCAGCAGAGTATAACCTGGTAACCTTGACCAAGAGATACCAAAAACTTCACCAGGTGAGGAACTGAATACAATGAAGAAAGATCTCATACAGCCGATTCAGGAAAGTGCACTGACATCGACTTAGGAAAGTGCACTGACACCTGGTTCTTCACCATGGTTACTGCATAATACAGTATACATTGTGTTCCTCAGAATGAATCAAATAGTGGGTGCAGACACAGGAGCGTAGGTCTTACTCCTGTCCTGGCTGTACAACCACATCAACAAGCAACACAATAGCACACTCAAAAACAAACATGTACACAGGGCCAACAAAGGGTGATGCTGCAAGGTGTGACAACATCAAGCCAATGACAAAATGCAACCTGACAAGCTTTCAAGGGCTGGTTGAGCTCCAGCAGATTACAGAGATCTTTATCTTTTCATCAAACGGAGTGCAGCATTTAAGTGCCAATGACTGAGAATACAATCTGAATTGTAAAGCGTGTCACAGCCGTTCCATGGAGCTGTAGG